>NC_062546.1:61296600-62510206 GCF_016906955.1 Phacochoerus africanus | reverse complement strand
GCAGTAAGGGACTTCGCCGATGTGCTTCCGATATTACACCGCATAAACCAGAACCCAGAGCTACAAGAGACATGTCTAAAGGTGAAAATGAATTTGTGTTTTCCTGGAGTACACGCGTATCTTTCTCTTTAGAAGCCCTCACTTGGAAATTGATTTTTAACTAGCAGAAGGCGATTAACTAAGAAAACTTGAAGCCAAAAAGTTTGTCTGAGTATTTTTTAGTTGATCTGAAAGAAATTATTGAAATAGTTCAAGCTAATGCCAAAAATACAGTTTAAGAAGGAATATCAAAACAGGATGGTAGAATTTGTATAATATTTGCTATCTGTGTCCTTTTGTGTTATCTGGGTTGTGATACATGTTATAAGCATGTGGTGCTTTACATAGAAAGAGGGTAAGGTTGTCAACACCTGCGTGCAAAGCTTTATATTGGCTGGTCTGCAAGCATTTAAATGTGCATTGAACATTTCCTGTGGGCTAAGAGCTAGAGTATAGCTATATCGTTTTGAGATTTAGGTGATTAACAATAATACAGGTAAGAGATGGCTTTTAAGCTCTCGTTTCAGAGGCTTCAAAATGTGACTCGTTAGCATAGAGAATCCTTGATGTATCTAGCTAATGAATGGTTAATCTGTTTTGCAGTTTAGGAAGGAAGAATTGTAGGTTTTTTTGTCCTTGATCCATGGCTGAAAATGCAGTATAAAGGACTCTCCAGGGATGGTGAGGGATGCTTTAAAGTAGCTCAGAGGGGTAGATCATTTGAAGAGAGTGAAATCAACTCCCTGATGTCCATTGATTGTTCATAACTTCTTTTAAAGTGGACCTTGACAGGTTGGAAGGGCTCTATCTACCTGATCACTAAGGAAACTGCTCCAGAGAACTGCTTTCTTAATGCATTTGGTCAGATTTGAGAAAGGTGCTCTCTAAAGACTTCTCTTAATTCAAAAGAAATCCTATTTCTAGAAAGATTCAATTACTGTAATGATGTTCTTTGGAAAAAAAATTTGTCCTTTTGTGTGTCTGTCTTAATATAGCAAAAGCACGGAGGTAGTTCAAAGGTTTTTACTAAAATTTTACTTACTGGAAGGATGGAAAATGGAAAATGCTATGTCTTCAAAGTTAACTCTGCCTTAAAATGGAAGGGCAGGGACCCTTTCCCAATACATCTTAGCCCTCTGTGTACGTATATCTTCTAAAGCCGAATCTATTGGGTATTAAGAGGACTGTAAAGAAGGTATTGCTACTTTCAGTATTTCTGATAGGCGGGTATGTGAATACTTATATGCATTTCACTTGTAAAGAATTCATGAGAGATCTATCACTGCTTTGAAGAAGGCACAAAGAGCCAGACAAGCCTGTCAACATACAGGATCTTACTGTTGAGAAAAAAAATGCAAATAGATCCTGTGTTTACCGCATGTTGATGTTCTGATTTATATTTTAAATGGGAACTGAGTCAGCTCTCATTGTGATTTAGCCCTTGGTATGATGCATTGTTGCGATTAAGCTGTCAGCACTTGTCTGTACTCTTATATTTTTACTCTTAGATAAATTAGGAAGGGTTCTGAAGAGAATGTCAGGAGAGGATGAAGATACTGGTGGTTTATTTAAGGACAGATGGAAGGAACTAAATATAGAGGCTGATTCTGACATAGTTTGGTCGCTGGTCAGGCTGAAAGTATAGTGGTGCTAAGTGACCAGTTAAACATCCTTCAGCTTGTGTGATCTCTTCTCTTGATGTCATAAGACAGGACATTGCCTGGACCTCTAGCTAAGAGGTACCCAAACACCATTCACTCTGGGCACTCACTTCCCATCCAGAGAAACTTCTGACACTTGGAGTTTGAGCTCCATCACCTGGGCTGAATCCCAGCTCTGAGCCATTTCCTTGTTTATGAAATGGGAATAATGATACCTCCTAAGGTGGTTGTCAGGAGCAAAATGGAATAATTAGTTTCTAATGCATCTGGTGAGCCATCTTGCAAGAAAAAGAAATGCTTTGTCATAAATATCATCTCCTAGGGGCTGGGAGGGGGTTACTGCATAATTGATGGTACAATTAAATATTTGGGTGAATGGGTCACTCCCCTGTCCTGCTATAACTTAATGTACTCTTACAGAGTACAGTGTAGGATACAGTAGACTCTTAGTAATCAGTGTTGTGGGGGAGCAAGAGGCTCAAACTGTCTCACATCTTCTCCCCCATAGACAGACCTTTGGCTTACCTAAGTGAAAGAAGTTACCTGTGGTGGGTTTTGGAGATAATGATCAGATTAGTAGAGTGAAGAAGGAGATAGCCAACTGAAATTCTAAAATCAAATGTAAAACTTTAATCAACTAATTTCTCTTCATGCCATCAGAAGTGCAGCTCTCACAAAATAATATTTGGAGTTTTCCCCTGGACAGTTATATATTTAGAAATGGAGTATGGACTTTGGGGCTGAAGCAGCAATAAGATTCATGCATGTTTTAATCGTTCAGCATTCCCCAAGGCACCTAAGGCATCAGACTAAGCCTTCAGGATGCAAGAAAAGCACACCTGACCTCCTCATGAAAGCCTGTCTGCTGATAAGATGTAGGTAAACCTATCATATTATAACTGTGCTAAGTGCTATGCAGGAAACATGTCAAGGGCAGAGATGGGGGAATCTGCTCTGTGGAGAGAGGGAGGTCAGGAATGCTTGCTTTAGGAAGTGATATTGGGGGTGTAAAGAAAGGTCTTTGGGGAAGGAAGAACATTTATGCCCTGTGAACAACACCTGCAGAGATTCTATGCACACACTGCAGGTTCCCTGTTGGAAGTATCTCTGACTAGGGGAGCAGTGATGTGTGAATGATCCTGGAACAGTAGGCTGGGCTGGGAGACATATTTGCTTTTCCTCATGTTAACAATTACATCTCAGCAGAACTCTTAATTGTTTTTGGTAAACAGCTTAGGCTTTTTTTTTTTCATACAGATAACTCTATTGGATTTTTTTTATAAAAAGGATATTGACAACCTTTTTTTTTTTAGCTGCTCAGCATAAACCAGTGTTTACTATAATTGACTAGTTCGTCAGCTCTCTGCGTTATTAACTGTCTGAATTTTACCATCTAGATTGATTTTTTAAAAATCTAATAGATTTTTGTTAAAAACACATTTTGTATATTTCCAGCAACTATATATGTATATCTATAGAGAGACTATGTATGGCATAGTTGGAAATAAACTGTGTGTATGTATGTACACAGTTTGAATCAGTAGGCATGGATTCACTTGAATTTCTCACGTGCAAAGTCTTCCTGAGTCTGTATGTGAGAACCCTGAGCCAAGCTCTGCAAAGCTACGACACAGGCTGTGCAGAGCAGCACAGGAAGCTACATTTACTGTTGGCACTCGGGCACCACCCTGGCCAGGTCACCCTGGCCTAGGATCCTTGTCACCATATGTGTGGTTTTATTCTATTTGTTATTTCCTGTTCTCTTCTCTTTTCCCTTCTTTTAACCTCCTCTCTCTTCTCTTTGTCATTTTTTCTTTAATGTTTTTTTCTTTCTTCTCTCCAAGGGCTCCATGATTATTTCTCAACCTTTATAATTATGCTTTGGCCTCAACTGTGGGTCCTAAAGACTGCTGGCCCTGATTTGGGTAGTTTTGCATGGTAGGGCCTATGAGTTCTTCCTGGTCCTTAATCATAGCCACGTCAGTCACAACCATTTTCCCTTTCATGGTTCTCCCTAGGCATGACCTGCTGTCTTATGCATTGAATGCTTTTATCTTTCCGTGCATTTTTAGTGTCATGTTGCAGATAGTAGAAACTATCCTAGCTACTTTAAGAGGGAGGGGTTTCATGTGGGAATTAGATGCTCACAGGAAGGCTGGAAAAGAAGACTGCAACTTAAAGGAGAGGAGAGGATGCAGTCTGAGCTGGAAGGATGACTCGCAGACAGCACCTTGGAACTGGCTCCCTAGGGTTGCTGCCATCATTGCCAGAGTGTGGAGGCGGGGAATCAAAGCCACGGCCTGGCCTGAGCTGCTCGTATCAAGAGCATGCTCTTTGAACTGTGTTTCAATGATCAGAGAAGCTGCTTACAAAGCACCACTCTACTCAGGAAGCTAGTAACGGAACATGGTTACTAACAACAAGCTAGCCGACATCTTCCTTAGACATCCTCTCAGGGCAAAACCTAAGCTGTGCCCAGAACCCTAGCTGCAATGAACTCTGGGAAATGTGGTTTATGGCTTTCCAGCCTCAGAGATAGAGGAAAGCACACCTGAAGGAGACCAGAATGAGTGCTGAGTGACACTCCCTGTCTAACACTTATCAAAAATGTATTTCATCAAAGACTTAGCTAGAATATTTCATTCAAAGTAGGTACATGATATATTGTAAGAATCAAAAAAGGATCCAGTTGCTAACCAATCTGCATTTCAAACAGATGGATGCTGTAGTCACTACAGATGAAACTGCTGGAAAAAGCAGCAAGCCAATAAATCACTAAAAATTATCAAGCACCTACTGCTGCCTGTAGTGGTTCTATTTGAATGTGAAATAGTATTCCTTTATTTTGCTTTAATAATCAAAGTTAAATCTCAGGAAAATGATTTTTAAAAGGTCCTCCCCACCAAAATCCCAGAAAGCCTATCTGTTTAATGAATAGCAATGCAAAGGAATATGTAGGGTCTGATCAGAGATATACCAGCTCCTAGCAGGCTGGTTCTTTCATTAGATGAATTATCTGTGTAGATGTGCTTCTACTGAATCTTTTTCTGCTCTGGAGCTTTAATGGCATTTTTTTTTAAAAAAAGGATTAAATAGATAGAAATGTCTTGTTAATTGGAGATTAAAATAAGAGCGTGCTTGAATTCATGCTAATCACTTATTTCATACTCTGGTGGTTGTTGGATTTTTTTGAATTATTAAAGCAAATATGATTGGACCTTTACAATTGCTAAGTAATGCATTATCAGTTATTTGTACTTGGAAATTACATCCGTACATCTAGGAATTAGTCTTGATTATTGAATGAAATCATTTTATATTTGCCTCTAATATTTGGAGCTAGAAAATGAAAGAAAAGGAGCTGAGGCAAATTGAGTTACTTAGCAAATTTGTCAGTCTATTACATATATAATTTTTAATTGATTTTCATGTCTCAGAAGGTAAGAGTTCATTCAGATATCTTCTCTGGTAGGTGATGAAAGCATTTAAATGCAGAATTACAAATGTTGCCTGGGGTAAACCACACTATCATATGTTCTTTTGGGTCCAGTGGTGACACCAAGAGTTTAGCCACCTGGCCCCAAGCCACCAAAAACAAACACATCAAAATTCAAACAGTACTCATTTTCATCTTCAAGAGAAATCCACTCTCTTCCATACTGAGCCCCCAACCAAGCCCCCCTTATAGTGTATTCTCAGGAGAGAACTTGTTGAATCTAACTTTAATCTGATTAACTGTAAAGAAAAATAAATAATATTGATTTTTCTATGTTATAGTAACACACAGATGACCTAATTCCAGCTTCTCTCCCTCCCCAGTTTTCCTTTTTCATTTATATTTGGGTAAACATTCAAGAGAAAAACCTGGAGTTTTCCTCCCTGTGGCTATAAGCATAATGAGTTCTTGTCTTTGGTTATATGGAGTTAAAAGATTAAGTTGTAGAATCAACTCCTTTTATGAACTGAAAATCAAAATGACTGATTTGCAAAGTGTATTATAAAGAGGAAGAACATCCAAATCTGAAATCACTCTCTGTTTACATCACTGATATGCCAAACTGAAGCAGAGATGTGGGTAAGAGAGAGCATGGGATTTATTTGTATACTTTTTAAAGCAAAATTTGAGGAAAAGAAAGCAAGACTAGTATTTGAACATCTTTGAATAATTCGTTTATTCATTGACAATATTCAACACCCATTTATGATTTAAAAAAACTATCAACAAAATGGGTATAGAAGGAATATGGCTCAACATAATAAAAGCCTTATATGACAAACTCACAGCTAACTCAATAGTGGAAAACTATCCTCTAAGATTAGGAGTAAGACAAGGATGCCCACTCTCACCTTCTTTTTTTTTTCTTTTTCTTTTTTTCTTCTTACGGCTGTACTTGTGGCATATGGAAGTTCCTAGGCTAGGGGTCAAATCAGAGTTGTAGCTGAGGCCTACTCCACAGCCACAGCGACACCTGATCTGAGCTACATCTATGTCCTATGCCGAAGCTTGCAGCAACACCAGATCGTTAACCCACTGAGCCAGGCAAGGGATCAAACCTATCCCCACAGAGACAACATTAGGTCCTTAACCCACTGAGGTACGATGGGAACTCCCACTCACCACTCTTATTCAGTGTAGTATTAGAAAGCAATTAGGCAAGGAAAAGAAATAAAAGCATCCAAATTGGAAAGGAAGAACTGTCACTATTTTCAGTGACCCATCAAAAAACTATCAGAAATAATAAGCAATTAGAAACAAAGTTGCTAGATACAAAGGCAGTATACAAAAATATATTGCAGTTCTATACAACAAACTAGCAGAAAGAAAAATTAAAAAAAACAATCCTATTTACACACAAGAATAATATACCTAGGAATAAATTTAACCAAAGAAGTGAAATACTTCTACATTGAAAACTATAAGACATTTTGAGAAGAAATCAAAAGAAGACACAAAGAGGAGTTCCCACTGTGGCTCAGTGGTTAACAAATCCAACTAAGAACTATGAGGTTGTGGGTTTGATCCCTGGCCTTGCTCAGTGGGTTAAAGATTGGGCGTTGCCGTGAGCTGTGGTGTAGGTTGCAGATGCTGCTCAAATCCTGCATTGCTGTGGCTCTGGCATAGGCTGGCAGCTGCAGCTCCAATTCGACCCCTAGCCTAGGAACTTCCATATGCCATGGGAGCAGCCCTTTCACAAAAAGACCAAAAAAAAAAAAAAGACACAAAGAAATTGAAAGATATTTCATGCTCATGGATTGGAAGAATGAACATTGTTTAAATGTTTATATTATCTAAAGCAATCTACAAACAACATGCAATCCTCATCAAAATTGCAATCCTCATCAAAATTCCAACAACATTTTTCACAGGAAAAAAATTCTAAAATTTATATGGAGCCACAGAAGACCCCAAATAGCCAATCCTGAAAAAAAAAAAAAAAGAACAAAGCTGGAAGTATCACACTCCCTGATCTAAAATAGCATGGTACTTACGGGAACACAGACACATAGATCAATGGATCAGAATTGAGAGCCCAGAAATAAACCCACACATATATGGACAATTAATTTATGGCAAAGACACAAAGAACATACAAGGAGAAAAGATAGTCTCTTCAATAAATATTCTTGGTAAAACTGGACAGCCACATGCACAGGAATGAAACTAGGTTACTGTTTTATACCATGCACAACTATCAACTCAAAATGAATTAAAGACTCAAATGTAATATCTGAAACCATAAAACTTCTAGAAGAAAACATGGGCAGTACGCTCTTTGACACTGGTCTTAGCAATATCTTTCTGGATATGCCTCCTCAGGCAAGTGAAAAAAAAATCAAAATTTAACAGGAGTATATCAAACTGAAAAGGCTCTTCACAGCAAAGAAAACCATTGACAAATGAAAAGACAACCTACCAAATGGGACTAGATATTTTCAAACCATATATCCAATAAGGGGTTAATATCTAAAATACATAAAGAAATTAAACAACTCAACAACATCAAAAAAATAAACAACCCAATTAAAACACAGGCAGAGGAGCTGACTAGATATTTTCCCAGAGAAGACATACACATGGGCAAGGGGCACATGAAAAGATGTCCAACATCACTAATTATTAGGGAAATGCAAATTAAAACCACAATGATATCACCTGATGCCCATTAGATATCACCTCTTGGCTATTATCAAAAAGGCAAGAAATAACAAGTGTTGGAAAGGATGTGGATAAAAGGGGATCCTCATGTACTATTGATGGAAATGTAAATTGGTGTGACCACTATAGAAAACAACATGGAAATTCCTTTAAAAAATTAAGAATAGAACTACCATATGATCCAGTAATTCCACTCATGGATATTTATCTGAAGAAATGAAAACACTAGTTAAAAGAGATATATACACCCCCATGTTCATTGCAGTGTTATTTAAAACAGCTAAGCTATGGAAACAAACTAAATGCCCATTGATGGTTGAGTGGATAAAGAAGATGTGGTTTATGTATATGGTGGAATATCACTTAGTCATAAAAAGATGGAATCTTGCTATTTATTACAAAATGCATGGACCTTGAAGGTATTATGGTTAAGTGAAATAAGTTAGAGGGAGAAAGACCAATACCATATAATTTCACTCTTATGTGGAATATAAAACAAAACAAATGAACAAACCAAAAAAACACAAATACACACACAGATAAAGAGAACAGAGCAGTAGTTACAGGGTTGGGGGAGGGCAAAATGGGTAAAAAGATCAACTACATAGTGACAGAAACTAAACTTTTGATGGTGAGCACACTGTAGCATATACAAAAGTCAAAATATAAGTGTCCACATGAAATATAATAATGTTACAAACTGATGCTACCTCAATTTTTCAAAAAGACGAAAAAAAAAGAGTTTTAATATTTAAAGAACTAAGGAGTTTATAAGGGGACTGCTTTTGGTACTTTAGTCAATGTTCAGCAGGTAATCAGTAATATATATATATATATATATAATTTTTTTAATGTTAATGGTGGCAGCAAGGAAAGGAAGACCTCTGTCTGATCAGGGATTTCAGTCCTATGACCACAAGAAATTAAATTCAATTCCAAGAACGGGCTTGGAAGCAGATTTAAGCCCAGAATTTCTAGATGACACCTCAGCCTGACTGATACCTTGATTTCAGTCTTCGATTCTGAGCAGAAAATTCAGCCATGTGTGCCAAACATCTAACCAATAGGATTGTAAGCAAATAAAGGAATGTTGCTTTAAGTTAAAAAAAATAAATAAAAATATCAGAGTCCAGAGTATTCTACAGGGCATTGAGTTTAGAATAATCTGAAAAAATGCAGACACATTCTAAATATTTGCAAATGAAGATGGCAATGCAGTGATTTATGCAATAATGAAACAGATCCAAAGTTATCATGTGACTCACTGTTCAAGCTGGGACATTTTAATTTATTTTATTTTATTTTATTTACAGAATAAAATACATATATTTAAACACAATTACATTCACACAGATTATTATATCATGGATCTTAAGAAACAGATTAAGTGACTCCCTCTGGAGAAGTGGAATGGAAAATATGCTGAGACAAACAGGAAATTTATTCTATACTTTATCCCATTTTGTATGGCTTTCATCTTTACTGTTTAGTATTATCTATTACATTTCAATTTTTCTTTAAAAATTAGCATTATATTAAAATTGTGTATATTATGCAACTAAAATTTATAAAGAAGAAAGCCTTATATACCATTAAATATTTTATATAGCATAATAAAAAGAATAATTTAACTGTTAAGAATAACAAAAATAATATACCCTCTGAAAATAAGTAAAATATAAAATGCATAAATTGGTTAAAAAACAGTGTAACTATATAAATATGTCCTCCCAAGTTGTTACATCTTATTGGTTCTTCAATATAGGCATTACACCATTCTGATGTGATAAACAAGACATTATAGACCTTACATTGTACCATGGAGAGAAATGGTTATTAATGATACAACTGTAGAACTGTATTATTTAATTGTACAGTTGCATTATTTAATTATAATTATCATAAATTCTTTGATGGAGAGGAAATCAGAATCAGATGTAAGAAGACTTCAGCATTCCAAGAATGATGTCAAATGACCCCCTTTATGGTGGATTATGCACTTATTTACTATGAGATATATTTCTTCTCCAGAGATTCCTTGTTTGTGTATCAATTGTAGATTTTTGGTTTGCAGTTATTCTGAAGTTTTGATATGAGTATATATGTATATGAAATTATTTTAAGTTGTTCTCTTAATTGAAAGTTTATCTCCAGTGTCCTGCATTTGTACCCACCTCTTCTCATGATTTCTGATTTTGGTGGTATAATTGTGCATGGATGATTTTGTATCTTTACTGTATATATACCTTTACTGGTGAGCCTTGCCATTTGTGGAATTTTTGTTTCCTGTTGCTGTCTTGTCTTTTCTGCCTAGAGAAGTTCCTTTAGTGTTTGTTGTAAGGCTGGTTTAGTGTTGCTGAATTCTCTCAACTTTTGCTTACCTGTGAAGGTTTTGATGTCTCCTTCAAATCTAAATGAAGCCTTGCTGGGTAGAATAATCTTGGTTGGAGGTTTTTTCGTGTCATCACGTTAAGTATATCATGCCACTCCCTTCTGGCCTTCAGAGTTTCTGCTGAAAAATCTGCTTATAACCTTATTGGGGTTCCCTTGTATGTTACTTGTTTCTTTTCCGTAGCTGCTTTCAAGATTTTCTCTTTGTCTTTAATTTTGGTTAGTTTGGTTAATATGCGTCTTGGTGTATTCCTCCTTGGGATTATTTTATATGGTACTCGTTGTGCTTCCTGGATTTGAGTGAATAGTTCCTTTCCCATGTTAGGGAAGTTTTCGGCTATGATCTCTTGGAATATGTTTTCTGTTCCCTTCTCTCTCTCTTCTCCTTCTGGCACCCCTATAATACAGATGTTGGTGCATTTAACGTTGTCCCAGAGTTCTCTGAGAGTTGCTTCATTTGTTTTTAATCTTTTTTCTCTTTTCTGTTCTGCATCCGTAATTTCCACTAATCTGTTCTCCAACTCACTTATTTGTTCTTCTGCCTCCTGTATTCTGCTGTTAGCTGCTTCTAGTGAATTTATTTCAGTTATTGTATTTTGCATCTCTTCTTGTTGAAGTTTTATATCCTGTATCTCTTTGGTCGGTGTTTCCTGTAAGTTATCCATCTTTGCTTCCAGTTTATTTCCAATGTCTTGCATCATCTTCAGCGTCAACAATCTAAAGTCTTTTTCCTGATTGCTAAGAATCTCCTCATTGCTTAGCTGATTTTCTGGGGTTTTCCCTTTCTCCCTCATCTGAGTTATAGTTCTCTGTCTTTTCATTTTTATAGGTTTTTGGTGTGGTTACCTTTTTATGGATAATAGAGTTGTAGCCTCTCTTACTTCTGGTGTCTGCCCCCCTTGTGGCTGCAGTGTGGGGGCTTTTTGTAGGCTTACTGAAGGGAGGGACTGACACCTGCCCACTGGTAGGTGGTGCTGATTCTAATCCCTCTGGTGGTTGTGGCTTAGTCTCTGGATGGGATCAGAGGCAGCTGTGTGCCTGAGGAGTCTTTATGTAGCCTGTTTACTGAGGGGTGGGGCTGTGATCCCACCTGGGTTGTTGTTTGCCCTGGGGCTTCTCAGTGCTAACTGACAAGTGGGGCCAGATTTTCCCAAAATGACCACCTCCAGAGAAAGGCACTGCTGCTGAATATTCCCGAGAGCTTTGCTTTCAACTTCCTTCCCTCACAACAAGCCACATTCACCCCTGTTTTCCCAGGATGTCCTCCAAGAACTGCAGTCAGGTTTGACCCAGATTCCTATGGAGACCTCGCTCTGCCCTGGGACCCAGTGCATATGAAATTCCATGTGTGCCTTTTACGAATGGGGTTTCTGTTTCCCCCAGTCCTGTGGAGCTCCTGCACACAAGCCCCACTGGCCTTCAATGCCAGCTGCTCCATGGGCTTTTTCTCCCAGTGCCAGGTCCCCGCACTTGAGGGTTTGATGTGTGGCTCAGAACTCTCACTCCTTTAGGTGAGTCTCACTCCTTTAGGTGAACCAGTTAGTTTCCAGTCTGTGGAGTTTCCCACCCCTGGAGGTATGGGGTTGTTTATATCACAAAATCGCCCCTTCTACCTCTTTTTTTTTGTCTTTTTTTGCTATTTCTTGGGCCACTCCTGTGGCATATGGAGGTTCCCAGGCCAGGGCTCAAATCGGAGCTGCAGCCACCAGCCTACGCTAGAGCCACAGCAACTCGGGATCCGAGCCGCGTCTGCAACCTACACCACAGCTCACGGCAATGCCGGATCGTCAACCCACTGAGCAAGGGCAGGGACCGAACCCACAACCTCATGGTTCCTAGTCGGATTCGTTAACCACTGCGCCACTAAGGGAACTCCCCCTCCTACCTCTTGATGTGGCCTCCTCTTTTTCTTCTGGAGTACAATCTGGGACATTTTTGAGAGTGAAAAGGGCCCTACAGTCAGACCTTGTATTATTGTGCTTCATTTTATTGCATGTTGCAGACATTGTGCTTTTTACAAATTGTAGATTTGTGGCAGCCCTGTGTTGAGCAAGTTTATTGGTGCCATTTATTCAACAGCATTTGTTCACTTTGTGCCTTTGTGTCACTTTTGGTAATTCTCACAATACTTCAAACTTTATCTTTATTATTGTATTTGCTACAGTGATCTGTGATCAGTGATCTTTGATGTTACTGTTGCAAAAAGATTAAAACTGACTGAAGACTTTGATAATGGTTGGCATTTTTAGCAATAAAGGATTTTTTAAGTAAAGTATATACACATTTTTTACATAATGCCATTGCATACTTAATAGACTACATTATATTGTAAAAATAACTTTTATTGTACTGGGAAGCCAAAAAATTAATGTGGTTCACTTTATAACAATATTCCCTTTATTGAGGTGGTCTGGAACTGAACCTACAATATTGCCTAGGTCTGACTATACTAATGGTTATCCTGGGAAAAAGAAGCACAAGTGGGAACTGCCCCAGCAAACTAGGACTTATGGTCACCCAAGATTAAGGTGCTCATTGTGCAGCATTATTGCATTAATTGCAATATTTATTTTTTAAAAACTGTGTTAAAATATATAAAACAAAAGTTACTATATTAACCATTTTTAAGGGTATAGCACAGGGGTATTAAGTATATTCATACTACTGTGCAACCATCATCATCATTCATCTTCAGAATATCTATCATCATGCAAAGCTAAAACTGTACCTATTAAACAATAAATCCCCATTCACCTCTCCTCCCAGCTCCTGGCAACCACCATTTCCCCTTCCTGTCTCCATAAATGTGACTATGCTAGGTACCTTATATTAGTAGAATCAGACAATATTTTCCTTTTGACTGGCTTACTTCACTTAGCAAAATGTCCTCAAGGTTCATCCATGTTGTAGCATGTATTAGAATATCCTTTCTAAGGCTAAATGGTACTCTTTTGTATGTATATATACATTACGTTTGTCCATTCATTCTTAAATGGATACTTGAGATGCTTCCACCTTTGGCAAGTGTGAATAATGCTGCCATGAACTTAGGTATGAAAATCTCTCTATGAGCCCTTGCTTTCAGTTCTTTTGGGTATATGCCCACCATATTGATTTTTAAAGGAAGAAGTTAAAAATGGAGAGGGAAAAAAACATTCTGTCCTCTCAGGATCTTTCTGGTCATACTTCCTCAGCATAACACTCAGGCTGGAATTCAGCTCTGCCTCTGCAGAAGTCATCAAAAAATGGAATTGCAGATAATCTAAAGAAGCTTCCTGCTAAAAAAAAGCACCTAGGGTCTCAAATTCCATCCTCATACAAGAAAGGAAGCTAGTTTTTTGGGGTTTTTTTTTTTTGCCACAACTACAATAATGCATTGGCCACCGATGTTTCTAAGTGAAAAGTACTGGCATCAAGAATGTCAGAACTGGAGTCAGATGGACCTTCCAGGTACAGAGAAATATATGAGACAGTGAATATATCAGTGGTTGACATAGGTTTGGGGTGGGCAAGTTGAATAAGGGGACATGAGATTTTTAGGACAAAGCTATTCTGCATGATACATGGATACATGTGGATATGTGACATTTTGAATTTGGCAAAACCCATACAACTGTATAATACAAACTATGAACTCCATTATATACTATGGACATTTATTAATAATACTATATCAAGATTAGCTCACCAGTTGTAACCAGTATTCCATATCCATGCAAGATGTTGATTTTAAAGTTACCTAAATATTTTGTAAAAATTAATAGGCACTTCATGTGCTAGGGTAAAAAAATGTAGGTAACGTCAGCTTCAGGGGTCCAGGTGATGGCATGTCAGGTGTTAGGAAACATAGCTCCAGTTTGGGGAAATTAATAAATGAGAGCAGTTCTGTCATTCTAATCCCAGCTGAAATATTTAGCAAGCTGGACTTACCTTAGGCGCAGAAATGTCAAAGCTCTTGGCAGGTGAGGAAGATGCACTCAATCAGAATTCTGAGCAAACTACTTCCTTGCCATCCAAATGCATATTGGTTGAAGACTTGGGTCAGAGCCCACAGAATCCACTGAAAGGCCTGAAACCAGAGACAATGTGTGTCTTGAAGTTGCAAGGCCATTCATCATCAAGGCTCTCCAACCTTCTACCATTAATTTTTCCTGCTGAAGACATTGACTGAATTCCTCAGGCTGGCTTGCCTCTGCAGGAAGCTCTTTAGGCCTTCCATCATCTTGACAGAAATGCAGACTTACCTCTTCTTCTTTTGCTAGAGAATGTTGTAGTTCCTATATGACCATGAAAAATTGGGACAGACACTTAGAAAGGGTCCCTTTCTGCATATCCATGTATGCAGAAGATGTAGAAACCTGCAAGTGGAATGTCGAGCCATATGTGTGTGTGTGTGTGTGTGTGTGTGTGTATTTTTTTTTTTGTCTTTCTGTCTTTTTTAGGGCGGAACCCAAGGCACATGGAGGTTCCCAGGCTAGGGGTCTAATCGAAGCCACGGCTGTCGGCCTACTCCAGTGCCATGGCAATGCCAGATCTGAGCGACGGCTACAATCTACACCGCTGCTAACAGCAACGCCAGTTCCTTAACCCACCGAGTGAGGCCAGGGATTGAACCCACAACCTCATGGTTCTAGTCAGATTGGTTTCCGCTGCACCATGATGGGAACTTATTTATTTATTTATTTATTTTGAGCCATGTATTTTTAAAGTAACATATGATCTTTTAACTGATAATTTGTCTATTCTACTTGTTTAAATCTGGGCCTTTTGAAGTACTTTGGCAGCATGCACACACAGTACTTTTTTAATCTCCTTAAGACAATATATTTTGGTACACATCAATGCTTTTATGTATTTCATATCTTTTTAGGATGGTAGTGAATGTCTGCAGGGCAGAAGCCACTAGAAATCCCACTACTTGAGCAGTTAAAGTCAGAAGACTATGTTGTAGGCAAGATGCCCTGTTAACTCAATTGTCAAGTTACAAACTTTTAATCACATAGTTTGGTGTTTTAAATTATGCCCTGTGCCCTGTGTATTATGATTTTTCCATTAAAACAGGAAATTGAAGAAGAATTAAATAATGTTTAAAAAATGAAGGAAAAACTGTATATTTTCACATGGAAAGTCTTATAACAAGTAACAGCAATCATTAAAGTGTTATGTACCATCTAATTTAGTTAAAATTGTGACTACTTTAATCTTCTTTTCCTCCAGCTGTTTATTTAAACTAGACTGCAGTGTAGCATGGTGGGCCTCTGGGCTTGCAGAATCAGGATGTATGGCATCCAGTCCTTGGTCCTTCAGAAACTATGTAGTTTTCTTTTATTTACTAGTTGGCTCTCGAGTATTTACGAATGACACTAATGGCATGATTTTCACTTATTAAGCCTTCTTCCACACACAGCTGATATCTTCCTTGGCCCAACCACTGCAGCATTGTGTTATTATCTTTCTTTCTTTCGTCCTTCCTTTCTTTCTTTTTCTTCCTTTCTGTCTTTTTCTTTCTTTCTCTCTCTCTTTCTTTTTGTCTTTTGTCTTTTTTTCAGGGCCACAACCACAGCATATGGAGGTTCCCAGGCTAGGGGTCTAATCAGAGCTGTAGCTGCTGGCCTACACCACAGCTCACAGCAATGCCAGATCCTTAACCTACTGAGCGAGGCCAGGGATCAAACCCGCAACGTCATGGTTCCTAGTCAGATTCGTTTCCGCTGCACCACAATGGGAACTCCAGTTATTACCTTTCTACACTTATACCCTGCCACCATTTCCTTTGATGACTCCTCAGCATCCTGAATCCTCTGAACAGCACTTTTGGAGTTCCCATCGTTGCTCAGACAAAACAAATCTGACTAGTATCCAGGAGGATGCAGATTCGATCCCTGGTCCTGCTCAGTGGGTTAAGGATCCAGCATTACCATGAGCTGTGGTGTAGGTTGTAGACATGGCTCACTCGGATCTGGCATTTCTGTGGCTGTGGTGTATGCTGGCGGCTACAGCTCTGATTTGACTCCTAGCCTGGGAACCTCCATATGCTGAGAGTATGGCCCTAAAAAAGACAAACAAACCAACAAAAACAAACAAACAAAATACCCCAGCACTTTAGCTCTCTGAGGCTTCTTGCTTGCTGAATGGCCAGTGGCTTCAGAAAGCACCACATTTTGGTCCACATGCTAATGGTCAGTCCCAGAGGTGCCAGCAAAATGACCACCCTGTGGAATTCAACAGTAGTTTTTCTCAAGGGTGGTGTTGCTCTGAAACCTAGTGACAGAAGCATGTGGAAGGAGAACCCTAGAGACCTTTATCATAGAATGTGTTACATGGCAGCCAGGCTGCGTGGGTTGTGAGGAGAATGAGGACAAGGAAGAAGGCAGGGCTTGTGCACCCTCTAGAAAAGTAAACTGGAAGAGAAATGTACAGCTGGAGGGCAGAAGTGGGTCTGGGAATGGCTTGATTTGTGTGTGGTTTTCTGTTTCTGTTTAAGGAGAGGGAGCTCTGTTTCTTTGGTGGCTGAGGGAAGAAGGCCATGGGGACAGGGTCTAATGATGGGATGAGAGAACAGGCTACTGTCCCAGCAAAGATGGAGAGGTACTAGTTTTTGAGAGGAGTTTGATGACTCTGAAACAAAATGGATGCACAAGACCGTGGGGCAGGAGGATGAAAACGGAAGACATTAACATTTTTTTAGTGAAGCATTTTCAGTGTGAGCCTGATAAGGCACTGTTTTATCTCAGGCTCTCTGGAGAAACTAAGTTCCCGACATAATAAAAAGTTAAGCTTTGGTTTTATATCTGTTTCCCCATTTTTGACTCTAGCTTTCTCACACCTTAAGTATGCAACGTCTCATCTTCTAACAATTTAAGAGGCCATAACACAAAGATCTGGTGATCAAAGTAGACTGTTGATTGGCTTTTCTAAGGAAAAAGCTGCTTTAAAAAAACAAGTCCTTTTTTGGTTGTTGTTTAAAAACTGTCTATCAAAAACATGACATTTCATCTTTATTTTATAACATTTCACCTTTCAACATCATTAGAATTGGGGTACATCTTACAGACAATGACACATCACCACCTTTCTTGGTAAAATAAGTAGGCACATCACAAAATAGGATGGCATCTTAGCACGAGCTGCCACAACCACGTACCATAGATAGGGTGACTTAAACAAGAGAAATTTGTTTTTTCACAAGTTCTGGAAGCTAGACATTCCAGCACAAGGTTTTGCCAGTCTGATTTCTGGTGAGAGCCCTCTTCTTGCTGGCTTGCAGACGGCCACCTTCTTGCTATATCCTCATGTGGAGGAAGAGCACTCTCCCATGCTTCTTCATATGAGGACATTAATCCTTGGATCAGGGTCCTACCCTTATGACTTTATTTAACCTTAATTACCTCCTGTAGGCCTTATCTCCAAATAAAGCCTCACTGGGAGTTAGAGCTTCATCATATGAATTTTGGAGAAGACACAAACATTCAGTCCATGAAGACGGCAGCCTGGATTCCATTAAATGGTACATAGCCATCACCAAGAAATATTTCCATCTTGCCATCAGTGCTTTATGTTAAATCTTTTGTTCTTATTTAAATTTAATTTAGAATCAGAACTGTATTAATTTTTTAAAAGTACATTATGATGAAACTCTGTGAAGTTTTTAAAAAGTGGTATTTATATTTTTAAATTAGAAATAATAGTGTATCCTTTAGGCTTATCACTGAAGAAAAAAAACATTGTCATAAAATGGAGTACAAAAACTGAAAAAATTAAACTTTCCAAAACAGTCTGGTTTATTCTGGGCACAGACTTAATAACTCTTGCTGCTAGGAGAAGTACAATTTACTGCCACAGCAAAGCTTAAAACGTCAAACACATTCTTATAAAATACAATGCAAGCTGCCCGCAAATTAGACCTTTTTTTTTTTTTTCTAACTGCTGTATTTCCTCCTGTACAGTTTTCATAATTGTGGCACTTACTGTGAATTGAAAGCCTCAGTATGTGATGTAAACGTTCAAACTCAGCCATCACATTCGATTTCCAAAGGGGTGGGTTGTTGCAGACAATGGAGGGAATTACAAGATCTGAGCTATTAGGAAGGAGCTTGGTATAAATGAAACGGAACTAGCTCTGAGGGTACACATCGAGGAGATGGGGTCAGGGAACTCGGGGTAAAAACCAAAGGTTGACAATCAGAGGGCTTAGGAGGCCACAGCTTCAGCAATTCTTTTCCAGCCTCCAATTCATGACCCAGACCCAAAACCAACACAGCCTAAGAGCCATTAGTACAGATGTTCATCATTGGTACAACTGGTTCATCCAGAGTTGACCCCTCTGATGACCGGAATGTCTTTTCCTATTTTAGGTAGGCTTCCTGATTCAGCTGTTTGATTTCTTTCAAGCCCCAAGCCAACGGAGAGCAGCAAATTAGAAAGGAGAAGAGATTAGTGGAGACAGAGTGAAAAACGACTGCCCACAGCAAGGCAGGGTAGAGAAACAGTCAAGTGGTTATTCAAAAGCCAATGCCACTTAGTGTAAATGCAGACACTCTGTTCAGCCCTGGAGAGCATGGCTGCCTATAATACTAATTAGCCCCTATGTTATCAATGAAAAACATGTTATGTGGGCTCTTGAGAAAGCCATAAGTAGTATATGGCATATATTAGAAGGATTTCCCTAAAAGTGATTAAAATAAATAATACTTTGGGGAGTTCCCATTGTGGGTGCAGCAGAAACAAATCCGACTAGCAGACATGAGGATTTAGGTTCGATTCCTGGCCTCACTCAGTGGGTCAGGGATCCAGCGTTGCAGTGAGCCTTGGTGTAGTTTGCAGATGAGGCTCTGGTTCCATGTTGCTATGACTGTAGCTCTGATCTCACCCTTACCCTGGGAACCTCCATATGCTGCGACTGCGTGTGGCCCTAAAAACAAAAACCAAAACAAACAAACAGCCAAAAAAACTTGGTACTGAAAAGGATCAACCTCAGCTATTTCTAATATTCGATTATGTGACCTAGGTTTTAGTAAATTTGGTCCGAACTTTGAGTTCAATACCTGTCTGTTTAGCACAGGGCTTCCCAGACCAATGCAGGAGCTAGATGGCACATGCTAATACCACCCACCCTTTGAGAGTCAGGAGCAAGATCAGAGAGCACTTCAGCCTCTAGAAACAGGTCATTGGAGGATCATTCCCTTGGAGGTGGCAGGAGCCTGTCTGTCCAAGAGTCAACCACTGGGGAGGTGCATAGTGGAGGGCAAAAGGCCTCATTTCTCCAGAGCAGAGGAGCAAAAAATAGAGGTTACAGTATTGCCTTGCTTACATTTTAGTGTCCCTTTCAATTTTTACATTATGAGATTATAATCCAAAGGCATTTTAGGATCAGGTAGGGTTCATCATCAGTACAAATACCAATGGTTAATGCTCTGGAGGTATTTGAAGTATAAGTATCAAATTCCAGGCAGCATGAAAGTTGATTTTTTCACTGCACTCAAAAAAAAAAAAAAAAAAAGGGGGTGGGGTGGGGTGAGAAGCAGAAATGTCCAACAGATTTCATGCTCAAACACTGCTTAACTCTAGGGCCCTGGATAAATCAATTCCTGTGTTTGTTTTCTCTCCAAAATGATCATCTAAAGATACCTGCAGGGCCCTGAAATCTTTGATCGGTTAAATTAATTATTAATGTGTTGGACAAGAGCACAAGTAAAAAAACCATCCAAGCTTTAAGAACCGATATGTTTCATGATGGGATGAGACAGTGGCAGAGCTAAAACTTAGGAATTTAGGGCTTCGAAGCCATGTTCTTAACTCCTGCCCCACCCTATGGCTCCCACACACAGTCTAAACCTCAGAGGACCACAGAGAAGTCAGGGGGATGATGACAAGGATGAGCTCACCCCAGAGGTTTTTCTCCTGGTAGAGTTGACATTAAAATGTCTTTTCCCTGTTAGCATTTGACCAACTCAAGCCCTTGTTATTTAGATCATTTTTAAACTGTGCCACTAAGGCACTATTCCTCAGTGTTTCCATTCTAATTAAAGCAGCTCTTTAACACTGGTAATTTCTAGGGAAGACAAATTCTTCTGCATTTTCAATTTTCCTTGTTAAGAATGGAAGCTCTTACCCCCATAGTAGAATTACAGTCAGTAGTCAACCTAGAAACCCAGACTAGTACTAAATACATTTTTAGAACATTGTCTTTAGACTGTATAGTGATTGTCCCTATGAAAGCAATAACTGGGACTAAGCTATTAAAAAATTATGAATTTGTTTTAAAGCACTGTTACAAATTTAGTTTTGCCATTGTCACCATACAGGCCGAAGGATCTTATGGTACTCTTTCTAAAAAGATACAACCCCACAGACAAATTTCTGTTTATTTATTATTTATTTATTTTTAATTTTCGGGGGGGGAGGGGCTGCACTATGGCATATAGACATTCCCAGGCTAGATGTCTAATCAGAGCTGCAGCTGCCAGCCTATAACCACAACCATGGCAACACTGAATCCAAGTCGCATCTGTGAACTACTCCATGACTCATGGCAATGCCGGATCCTTAACCCACTAAAGGAGGCCAGGGATCATACCTTCATCTTATGGACATTATGTCAGGTTCTTTACCTGCTGAGCCACAATGGGAACTCTGAAAAGTTTCTATTTTAAATGAGATGCTACCCAAATCACAAAAGACATCCATTGTGGGCAGGGACTATAAAGGTGGGCAGAATCATGTGCCTTTCCTGGGATGTAGCCCGTTGGATAAGAATGAGGTCAGAAGGGGAACAAAGTGGGCAGAGCTTCCTGCTTTCTGTTCCTTTAATCTAGAAAGTCATGGGCTTGCTCTTTGGAATTGCTGGAAAAGAAGAATTTTCCTTTCATAAATAAACCTTGATCCTTTAGCAATTTCTAATTTATTTGTCATAAAGCACTGCCATAGCTTCTAATTAATTACCAGAATCTCTTCACGTTTTCCAATCTGAGGTCTGAATGTTTACAGAATGCAATCAGGGTAAGAGGAATCCTAGTAATATTGTGAGGTGTGAGCTGAATCCATGATGCCTGGGAGGGACCAATCCTCAGGAGAGGATGACAGGCAGCCCAGTAGGTTTGATGCTGAGATGCGCACAGAAGGCACCAGCAGTGTACCTCCTCCTCTCCCAGTAGATTTTTTTCCAATTTAAGCTTGTCGGTGAGCTGAAGCATGATGAACAAACAACATGCTGTCTGCCTGAGCAGTGTTACAGAGAGAAGCAAGGATCGTGGTCCTTCAGAAGTCACCACAGAGTCATCTCCTGCTCACACACATTTGACAACCAGAGTTCCTCTCTTTCTTGGTTACACCCAGGCTTCTACCCTGGGCTCTGAGACAGAGCTGCCTACGTCTGTGCTCAAATAGCCTTGTAGTCCATCTTCCTGTCTTGTGTTATTATTTATATATAAAGATATATATACACACATATATAAATATGAACATATATATATATATATAGAGAGAGAGAGAGAGAGAGAGAGAATATGAATTATTTGACATGCCAGGCTCCCTCACTGATCATGAGTATCCCTTTTTAACCCTTTCCTGGTGATAACTCTAATACTACTTGGTTTTCTTCTAGGTAAGAAAAAACTTTATTTCCTTTCCTATATATATTTTGCAGACACACATTATGTTTTACTTCTGTGAACAAAATCGTATGACAACAACAAACAAATGTACTCTGTTCACTTCTATAGACATCTGCTAGCATTAAACAGACTAGTCTGTTCTTTCACTGTCCTTCAGTTTTTGATTCCATGACGTCTTTTACATAAGCCTGTTTTTCTTGTGCTTTCACTATTTCTAAAGTAGCATTAGACCGACTTGTATATTGTACTATATTTTGCATCACACAGAAGAGTAAAGAGAGATGGTTACAGCAGCTGGACTTCATTTCGTATTGTACCATTATTTCAGTTCATTCTCATAGCTCCTTCCTGGGAGCCTGGGCCCCACTGTTCAGATCTTGGGCTGACATCTTTTAAACATCTTACATGTTTAGATGTCAGGGCAAGAGAAGTGCTGGCTGCCCTGACCTGGTCTTTTTTGAGCTCTGCAGTGTATTCCAATGTGTTAGATGTTTTATACAGCTGTCAATATTAATACTGCTGGATATTTTTAAGATGAGGGTCTTAAAAATATCCAGTCAAGTTTAAAAAGTATTAGCTACAGAAAATTATAATTTTTTTTTCCTTTTTATTTATTTTATTTATTTATTTTTTTATTTTCCCACTGTACAGCAAGGGGGTCAGGTTATCCTTACATGTATACATTACAATTACATTTTTCCCCCAGCCTTTCTTCTGTTGCAACATGAGTATCTAGACAAAGTTCTCAATGCTATTCAGCAGGATCTCCTTGTAAATCTATTCTAAGTTGTGTCTGATAAGCCCAAGCTCCTGATCCCTCCGAAAACTATAATTTTATTTGGACCTAGAAACAGAAATTGGTACCAAAGCTTTTTATTCGACTGTCAGTCACTTCACACTTTCCCAGCCTCGTTCTGGGTGAACTGATAAGTTTGGGGATGGTGATAAGAAGAAATTCGAGGAGTTCCCATCATGGCTCAGCGGTTAATGAATCTGACTATAATCCATGAGGACTCAGGTTCGACCCCTGGCCTTGCTCAGTGGGTTAAGTATCTGGCATTCCTGTTGCTGTAAGCTGTGGTGTAGGTCACAGACTAGGCTCAGATCTTGCATTGCTATGGCTGTGGCGTAGGCCGGCAGCTACAGCTCCGATTCAAACCCTAGCTTGGGAACCTTCATATGCCCCAGGTGCGGCCCTAAAAAGCAACCAAAAAAAAAAAGAAGAAGAAGAAGAAGAAATTCAAGTCTGGTATAAATTGTCAGGCATGAAAGTTCTGTTGTGCTCTTGGGATGTTAAAGCACATGTCTATCTGAAGAATCAGAGCCTTAAAAGAAGAAGGGCACTTTCAAATTTATCTGTACTTCTTCATATCTAAGATGAAGTCAGGATACCAGAAGAAGCTAAGTGACTTGCCCAAGGTCACAGAGCTGGTGATGACCTGGGCCCACGCGGTCTCCCCATACAGTATTTTTTCATTACATCAAAATGCCCCAAGTCCTCCTTTTGAAGTTTTATTTGTGAAGCTCTATTGGTGTTTCCTTTTTCAAAGTGTGTGTTTTTTTGACTGAGTGAATGTAAAGGAAGAACACACTTGTGTGTGTCATCTCTATTCTCACTCTGCTCTCCTGAGTCACTGTTTAACTTCTAATGCCCAGGTGTGGAGGTTTCCCACAGAACAGACAGTTCTGAAACACCAGCCACGTGTCCTACAGTTCAACTCAATTCTGACATCATCTACCTGGAGATAGGCTTGGATCCCACACATGAAGGGCTCAGTCCTACAAGATTGCTGCCCTCCCCCTTACACACACACACACACACACACACACACACACACACACCCCAACACACACGCATACTTCAGATGCCTTGATAAATCCAGGTTGTCACCTGTGCTTCTGACTCAATGGCTGTAAATTGGAGGTTCCCACGACCCCCTCCTCAAATTAGGTTAATTTCATTAGAGCAACTCACAGAACTCAGGAAAATATTTTATTTATTAAGTTACTGGCTCATTTTGAAAATATGTACCTCAGGAACAGCCAGATGGAAGAGATGCATAGGGAAAGGTCTGGACCTTTCAAGGCCCCAAGTGTCTGCCCCCTTGGAGTTTGAGGTGTGACACCCTCCTGACACATGGATGTTTTTGATCACCAACATGGGAAGTTCTCCAAACTCTATCCTTTGAAGTTTCTAATGGAGGAAGGATTGTTTAACACCTTGGCCTTCAGTGTTTGAACTCTCTGGAGGTCTGGGGGATGGGCCTTTAGGTTCAACTTTCTAATCACCCATACTGGTTCCCCTGGCAACCAGCCCCATCCTCAGGGGCTTTCCAAAGTTCACCTCATTAACATAAACTCCGGTTTGGCTGAAAGGGGCTTGTTATTTATTAATAACAAAAGACACCAATTTCACTTTTGTCATCTGGAGCTGTTTCAGAAACTGGGAAAAATTAAATATTATAACAAAAGATGCCTCTATGTCTTTCATATAGGAAATCACAAGAGTTTTAGGAGCTCTGTGCCAGGAGCAGTGGATGAAGACCAAGTATATATTTCTTATTATAAACTACAATATCACACTGACTGAATACTTATGACAAAAATGCCCTCATGTACAAGGAAAATATGGAGAACCCTCCCCTGACAAAAATTATTAAACAAAAAATGAGGAGAAGGCATAAAATGGGTATTGCTATGAATTTCAAAGAGTTTTGCAAAGTTCAGCTACTTCTTTTCTCCCTCAATATATCTGCATGTGGTTATAACTTTTTTTTTTTTGCTTTTTGGGGCTGCACCATGGCATATGGGAGTTCCCAGGCTAGAGGTCAAATTGGAGCTATAGCTGCTGGCCTATGGCACAGCTACAGCAATGTGGGATCTGAGCCACATCTACAACCTACACCGCAGCTCACAGCAACCCAATCCTTAACCCACTGAGCAAGGCCAGGGATAGAACCCACATCCTTATGGATCCTAGTCAGGATCTTTAACTGCTGAGCCATAAAGGGAACTCCCAGTTATAACTTTTATGTATTAGAAGTACATTTTCATGACTAGAATTATTTTGGTTTCTTATGTTCCAATGAAATATTTCCTATTCACTTATCCAACAAAGATGACTGGGTGCTTGCTTTGTACCAGGCTGTGTTCACAGTGCTGGGTGTATAGGGCAGGGAACCAAAAACGTCTGGCTTTCTGGTCTTTACACACTAGTTGAAGCAGACAGGCAATAAACAATGACAGAGGGTTGTTGAAATGGAAGACTTTCTTGTTTTCATGTTTTGCACAGAAGTGCAGAAATACAGTAGTATTAGTCAACATCCTGTCAGGAAAGCAGAAGCCCTACTAGTTATGTTAACAGAGAGAACTTAATATAAAGAGTTGGTTAATCAGATACTAGAAAACTGAGAATGCAGAGAGGGAATGAGTGGGGTAGGATAGCAAGAGCTCCTAGATTGCCACCCTGTATAGGGGGAACCAAGAGAAGAGAACGCTCTTTTCAGAACCTGGAAGCTTAGAGGAGGGCCCCTGGAGCTGGGAACTAGACCAGGGGGACTCAGAGAGGACATATGAAATTAGGATGCAAACTCTGTGAAGGGAACGCTAGCAGCTAGTGCTGTTACCTCCAGAGCTCAGACAATGGGACCTGGATATAGATGTCTTGACAGGGGCGCTGCTTGGCTGGTGGAGGTATCTCATAGGGTATGAGAAGGGCTGGTGCTGGAAGAGTGGAAGAGAACTGGGAACTGATTGCTCCTGGAAACAAATGGTGCTGCCACTGAGTGCAGGGCTGTTGCCAGGTAACACTGGCAGGAACAGGAAGCAATCAGAAAGGGGCTGGATCCTCCTCTTTCCTCTCGCCTCCCAGACGCCCTTTGGTATAGTGAACACTGTGTAGGGAGCCACTTGGCAAAGAAGAAATATTGTCTGCAGAGCCCCCACGCCCACAACATAAAGCAGGGTGGAGAAGGGAGTGCAGGAACCACAACTTCACAACAGGCACAGTCAGTCCCCAGGACATTAGGGGGCAGCTACTCTCATGTGCTGAAACTAATTGTTAGAACACCCGAGCAGGACTTGCAGGAGAAGTGGCAGAAATCTGCTAACATTTACCATTCTAATCATTTTTTAAGTGTACAGTTCAGTGACATTAAGGACATTCACACTGTTGTGCAACTAACTTCAAGAATTCTTTTCCCCTTCCTAAGCTGAAAACTCTCTACCCATTAGGCAGTAACCCTCCCTCCCCTGACCCCCAACCCCCCCCCTCCTGCAACCACCACTCCACTCTGTCTCTATGAATTTGGCTACTCTGAGAAGCTCACAGAAGTGGATAATCTGACATTTGTCCTTTTGTGTCTGGCTTATTCCACTTGACATAATGTCTTCAAGGTTCATCCATGTTGTCGCATGTGTCAGAATTTCATTCCTTTCTAAGGCTGGCTATAAATCAGGGGTTCCCATGACCCCTCCCCCCAGATTAGATTAGTTTGTTAGAGCAGCTCACAGAACACAGGAATATGGAGTTCCTGCTGTGGCTCAATGGGTCAGGAATCTGACTGGTTTCCATGAGGATTTAGGTTCAATCCCTGGCCTCACTCAGTAGGTTAAAGGATCCAGCATTACTGCAAGCTTTGGTGTAGGTTGCAGATTCAGTTCGATCTTGCATTGCTGTGGCTGGGGTGTAGGCTGGCAGTGCAACTCTGATTCGACCCCTAGCCTAGGAACCTCCATATGCCACAGGTGCAGCCCTTAAAAAAATAAAAATACAGCTGAATGTGAGGCAGCCCAAAAACACAAGACAATGACTACCAAGATGCTAGTACTGATAGGTTTCTCTATAATACAGGGTAGACACAAGAGAGCATACTTAAAGCAGTGAATCAGCTAGTCCCTCTCATTCTCCAAATGTCCTTTTGAGATTTTTCAGGTCTGTGAAATCCACAAGAGTGGGAATTCTTGGATTACTGGGGCAAGGCTTAAACTCAGGCTGAGGCGGTGGGAAAGGAGATGGCAGACATATAAGAAGAGTAAGATGGAGGTGGAATCTGTAGATAAGATACTTGATGGTCTGGATTCTACTACACTTTGCACATGGACTCTCTTTCCTGAGTCACAAACACAATCAGACTTTTTTTTTTTCAGTAATAATTCCATGCTGGCTTCTTTGGGGTCAATTGTATTATAAACACATCTTATGAAATACACTAATACAAATTTCATCCTCACATTTCTCTCCCTAATTCTACTCTAGAAGAAGCATCAGATGATCTATAGTTTTATGGCTGACCACCATGAGCTTCATGTAAATGCTTCCCCTTGAACGATCAGTAAAATGACCGTGACATTCCTTGTCACCCAGCCTGTCAGAACCTTCTTTCCTAAGACGAAAGAGGATGGGTACTGTTCTGCTTCTCTTCTGCTCTTGCCTTTGGTGATCAGGACCATCTTCTCCCACTGCTGTTCTGGGGAGCCTATTACCTCGACTTTAACACGGACAGAGAGCTGGTCTTGTCTGACACCAGTAGCAAACGCCTGGGGGAAGTTGGGTGTTATATTTTCATTTTTTCTAAATCTCATATTTGATTTTTTTTCTTTTCTGGCATTCTCTAATCTATGAAATCAAAATGAATTGTAATTGAGTTACAATGAATATGGCCTAGTTGGTGCCTGTGGAGGAGTAGCCTTTGATAACACATTTCATAACTGACACTGTGCTGTCTTATTTCCTGCTTTCCTGTATTCTCATCCTGGATCCATCCTCACCCCTCACAGACACATGCTCCTTGCCCAGATGTTACCACTTTCATTTCCTTTATTTAGATGCCACAGATAATATTCTATTCCAACATGAAGTCAATTTAGACACATAGTTTTTGAACATTTTCAAGAAAACCAGGTATTCTTTGAGACTATTTGATCTTTCCCCTCAAACAAACTCTTCTGATTTCATCCACTTTCTTCCCACATATATTTACTCTAACATAGAGGGCCCCTCTTGGGATTACAGAGAGGGTCAGAGTCTCCCAGTGCTGCATATTTTGTGGTTTTAAAGCTCCGAGTTTGTTCTGCTCAAAGGATTTCAATCAGAAATGCCAGCTGCCCCGTTCCTACCATTTCTACTGTAATCTCTCTGGTGTATCTTTAAGAGGTTCTGCGTAGCGTAGGCACTATTAATTACAAGAGCCCCTGTTTTACTTGCCTCATTAGAGGGAGTAATACTCAGAATTAAAGGATCACTCCAAATTATAAAAACTGATACTGCTTGCTACCTTTGCTTTTCTGTCAATAGATTATATGCTTGCTCCTTACTATTGTCTGTTCACTGCTATTCTGTGTCATTATGTTAGCCTGTAGGTTCTTGAGAGTAAGCACCACCCAGTTTCTGTTCTTCTCATAGCTACCAGTTGCCTAGTAGTTGCTCAGTCAATAAATATTGACTTGGATTAAATTTAAGAATGGCAGAATTCTAATAGCACATAGCTAATCTCTCCTCTAGTACTAACAATGTATGGAGGTCAACTACTGGTGATCCATGGTCTCCTAGCCTCATTTTTTTCCTTGCTCTGCACAATCTCTTGATTTAATTCACTGCCAAGTCAGAGGATGATGATTTTTAAATGATCTCTAGTCCAGCCTGCTCTCCTGAGCTTCATATCTATCTTATTTTGTTGTCTTGTAGGTAGCACAGAAACAAAAACCTGAACCCTCCCTTGGATGTATTCCCTCTAACGGTGAACTATAGCACCGTCTAAAGGGCCCTCTTCTTTATTCTTCTGTGCCCTCCTTCACATATTTATACAGTAGACATTTATTGAGCGCTGAGTATATTGCAATACCAAACACGGATGTAGTGGCCATGAGATCCATTCTCGCTATCTGAAAAATGTTGCCATCAATCACAGAACGTAAGGGATATACACAAGCAACTCAGCCCATAGTATAAAATGTGATGTGCACACCTGTGAAAACCTGGATTATAACATTCCTCACACCTGATATGGGCTTTTGGCATTTGTGGATTTAAATACTTGTGATGGCCCAAAGGACTATGATGTAGTAGTGTATACTGGGTTAATTTTATCTATTTATCTGTCGATCACTCTATCTCTACTTACTTAAGGCAAAGCGTAAGTAGTCCAGGGATTCAGAAGCTCGGAAGCTCTCGGAATGTTCCATACCTAAAGCAAAGCTTCTATCACATTTTAATTTTCTGCTTCTTTGTATGTTTCCCATATTAAATTTTGAACTCCTGCATTAGGGGACTTAAAAATCCCTGTCCCTAGTGCTTTACATATAACAGAGGTTTAAGTAATATTTGTTGAATGAATGAATGTGTATTTTTAACCTAACATTGAAATTATTTTTTTCCAATACCTGACATTTGCCCTGAGCCACAGTTTAAGGTAGTGACCATCTTCCCAGGAAAACACACACCCATAGTTAACCTCAAAATTTTGGAAGGTTCGAATTACAAATCTTTGCCCTCAAAGGTGGTTACCCATTTATTCAGGGAGAAAGGGAAAAGAAATGCATTTTTTAATACTAAATGCTCCAGAGATGTATGTCTGAGAAAATAAAAGGACTCATTTGAATTCAACTTTTTTTTAAAGATAGATACTACCCTATTTTGTCTCTAAACAGCAACTTATTGGAAAAGATAATATGATTCATACGATTTCAACAGAGGCAAACCTGGATCATAGTTTAGTAAACTTATGGGAGGTCAATTACAGGTATGGGTGTTTGGGGGTGTTATTTGGGCATAGAGAAAATTCTCCACCCCTGCTTTCACATAAATAGCTCACACACACCTGCTGCACTATCTGAAATGCTTTTCATTAGCTAACCTTTCTGACAAGGACCCGGAACACTCTGTCCTCAGTGGCATATCAGAGGGGGCAAAGGCATTGGGCACTGATGCCTGAAGGAAAGGTGCTTAGACAGCCAGGTGGGCTGGTGACAGAGCAGCCGTAGGTCAAGGCAGGAAGGGTGAATCCCAGGGGAGCACTTTAAGGGGCTCAGACAATAACATCATCTCCTTTATGATTAAGGCAGCCTTTAAAATTGCAGCGGGAAAGATGAGATCTTTTGATGAGTAGCTCTTTCGAGACTCTCCTTAAATGTTCTTCCTAAAAAGCCAATCTTTGTGGTTCTCAGAGGTGCAGATCTTATGCCTGTATCAGGTTGAGAGATGATGGGTTAAAATGTATATGCACATTCTGAAGACCAGAGGGAAGCTTTCCAAAGTACACCCAGATCAGTGCTTCCTATATAGGGATTAATACTGGGGTGGGTGGAAAGCCACATACATCCCACCCCGCCATCCTGAGAATCAATCACTGTGTGCAAGAAAGGGAAATAGTTTGTGGCACTGGGGTGAACACACAAAGAATATGAAGACCGAGAAAAATGGTTAAGAACCGTGATCAAGATTGAAGTCCATTTACCTCATTTACAGATGAGGAATCAGTCCCCAGGTATTACAGGATGGGCTCTTCCTACAATAGCATGCATCTCTCCAGACCTCATTTTCCACATCAAAACCTCTCCTTTACAAAGTGCTCTTTGGCATACATTCTTTTTTTTTTTTTTAAGTAACTCAGGGTATTTTGATGGATTTCATGACTGACCCGCTGTATTAGAAAAAAATGTGAACGATGAAGAATAACTAGGAGCACTTGTCAAAGTGACATGGAAGTAGCTGATAATATGAACAAATATTGAACAGTTAAAATTTTACTGGAATGATTTAATAACACATAATACTATTGTCTTAAATAGTTACATTTAATTAAACCACTGGATCCAAAGTTGACTCTCAATGCTTGTAATTTTTCTAGGAACAAGAAGAAATCACCTCATTTAATTTTGGGAGAAAGTACTGTGTGTTTTACAGAAAGCTGAGGAATTGATTCAGAAATTGCTCTTATAGTTCTGCCTTGTTCCACATATTAATGGTTCATTTTAATCCCTTTTTCTCTAGGTAATTTATGCATTTATCCAGAGGTAAACTGAGCTGCAGCTGATTCAAAATTTTTATTATGTAAAATGAACTTTAGTATTTTTTTTTCCAAATAGGGCCTGTATTCCCTTCCAAGATTCATGCACAGTGGTTCATTGTGTGAAGGACCTCAGTATTTGATTCCACTCCTACAACTTTTCACTGACGTTACACAGTGAGGAAATTATGAGCAACAACTATCGCTCTCTGAGGGTGGAAACTGCCATGATTCACAAAGACAAGAAGTAATTTTCTGTAATCACAAGATGACTCAGGTTAGTAGCTTTCAGCTGTTAGACCAATTCAAATAATATGAGGTGAAATATTCAGTAAACCTAATTAGTCCCAATTCCTATAATTTAAACTTTATGACAATATGATATAAAGTAAGCTGGAGTTTATTTTTGTAGTAGGTCAAAAAAAAAATCTGAAAATAGTTATCCAGGGAGAGTTAAAATTATAAGAATGTGTTTATAGTGTTTTATGAGAGAATGAAATATGTTTCTAAGACTTAAGCATGTTGTGAAATGATAGTTTTTATCATGTGAAAGTTTGCAGTATAATTTGTACTTGAAACTAATATGTATATGTTAAATTTGAAGTATTGTGTATTAAAAAGTTTTTTTAAAAAAACCTATGCACTTTATAATTAAGTCTTTTTATAAGTCAAGTCTTGGAACTGTCCTGACCAATTTATATTTTCACTTTAGAAATATAGTTTGAATATATCTTTGAAACATCAAGCAGTCTTATGATCTTTTTTATATACTGTGTCTTCTGATGTATTTTAAATAGGAGAATAATTTACAGTGTTTATATTTGTTTAGTAACAAAAATGTGACTACTGCATGTCCTGGTTATAAATCTCTAAAATAGGCTTCTTTCTGCAAGACAAGGAAATTATGAAACACAAAACACAACTAGGAAAGCTCAGTCATGGCCTTGCTTCTTCTGAGTGCCTCTGAACCCCTACCAGGGTATTAAGGATTTAGGACCAATATTTGAGGACTGGTTTATCTGGAGTAAAGTATTGTCTTGAAGAGGGAGCTAAGGAAACAGTTCACTGATTTATTGGTTTTACAGTGAATTATTGAGTGAAAGCACTACAAAATATATAAAAGAAAGGTTAAGTTTCAGTTCCTGCCCTCCAGGAGCTTCTAATCTAGTTGGGAACATACAGAGTTGAGAGTTCAAGACAGTATCAAGAGAAATTCTATAAGAATGACAGCAATAATAAGTATAGCTGTCCATAAAGTCATTATGGGAGGGGGAAGAAGCTGAGTTGGACTTGGAAGGCCAGTAAGATTTTGGAAGGGGAACATTTCAGGTGGGAAAGAAATAGCTTGCTAGCTTCAGCAAAGACAAGGCCCATTCAGGGAAAGGTGAGTAGAGTTCTTTGGGTGGAGCTGAGAATTTGAGTTGTGGCACTTACTGGACATGGCTAGAAAGCTAGACTGTCACCAGGTCATGAGGCTTTTGAACACTAAATTGAGGAGTGCAAGCTTTATCCCATGGAGGCCCCCTGAAGGGTTTTCAGCAGGGAGGGGAGATTATCAAATTGACATTACAGGAAAATTTTCCAGCATTGGCGTGAAACAGAGATTCTAAACTGCTTTTCTTGAATTCGTGGAGGGAAAATTACAAGTTACAGCCATTGAACCTGAAAGAGCATATGTGCCGTGTGGTCTCTGCAGTCGCCTTCCAGAAACTGACCAATAATTGAAAAGGAATATTGCAACCTTCCAGCATCATATTAGAGGTGGCAGGTGTCATCAGGAATGGGAGAAAGGTAAGGAGGACAGAGAGACCAGTTAGAAAGTTACACTAACAGCTCAGATACTAGGCTATGGGGGAAAAAAAAAAAAGATGGAGAGGTGGTGAAGATGGCAGCACTATTATAACTCTGATTGTGTCTTGGGCTAGTGCTGGTTCCAGCAGGATATTGCACCCCTGTATGTTCTGTTGCCATGGGGCTCCAACAAGAGCCCTTTCATCTCTGTATAGCAAGTCCTGTTGGGAACTCTGGTGGCCACAGCACATCTCCTCCACTGTGGCACCCCCTGAGGTACATGCCATGATCATGAAGACACATTCATGCCTATGAGGACTGAAGTCTTTTGCCTGCAAATATCAAAACAAACGTCCTCAAGCACAAAAGGGGGACTTGTTGGGAGGGTATTAAATAGCTGATAGAATAGAAGAAAGAGCTGCAAACCAAACCTCAGGAAAGGTGAAACTTGAGGATACTTCCTTTAGTGATCTGGCTTCAACTACCTTTTGCCAGTTTCCTGAGGGAGAGAAAATGGTTGTTCCAAATTATGTGACCAGCAGGCTCCAGCATCACCTGGAGTATAAAGAGAGGTGTGGTTCCTTAAAGGAAAAGCCCATAAGCAGAAGTTGTTGGGGCTTTTTTTTTTCTTTTTTTTTTTTTCTCTTTTTGGCAGGGGGTCTAATCAGAGCTACAGCTGCTGTCCTACGCCACAGTCACAGCAACGTCAGATCCAAGCTGTGTCTACAACCTACAACACAGCTCACAGCAACGCTTTAACCCACTGATCGAGGCCAGGGATCAAACCTGCATCCTCATGAATACTAGTTGGGTTCATTACCACTGAGCCACAATGGGAACTCCCCAGAAGTTTTTAAAAATATTTAATCTCAAAAATGTCTAGGATTGTAAAAAAAAATACGGTCATAAAGGCATGGGCTCAGGCTTGGGGACAGATGAAATATTCCCTAGAATCTTAGATCTCCAAAATCATTTTTCACTACTACTTTTGACAGATCCTCTTCTTTTTCAAACTGATGTCTTACTGTTAAAAAATTATATATGATTTATATATATTTATATATATGTGTATATGTGTGTGTCACACATTGACCTGGATGCCTTCATACTTTCAGGTCCACAGATTAATGTCCTTTCTTCCTCCCTCCCTCCTTTCCTTACTTTGTAGGGGTCAGCTCTCCTCTTCTACTTTCCAAGGAACCACTTGCCATTGCACTTAAAATCCAAAATAGTTCTTAAGATTTTCAATGCCTTACTTTCTATGACTTCTCTTTTCCTTTCAAATTGCTTTACCTTCTTTCATGACTCACAACAAGGCATCAGCTCCAAAGCCTGGAATGTGCCAGCACAGAGATTAGAAAGCCTGGCCAAACCAAAGACTGCCACCCAGCTTCAGCTTGAACTCTACACTGTTACTTTCATGGCTTACTTATGTTACTGCATTCCCAATGAATTTACATATATGTATACCGCAGCAAATTTAAACCCACTGAGTGTCAAAAATGTCATACTAGATGACCCCAACTCTATAGATTGCTTTTGTGGTCAGCTATACATTCTGCAGAATATAATCCTAAATGTCAATACAACAAAATTGATTTATATGGTTCACAACGCCTTAAAATAGCTCTTTGAAGTTACTTGTTTATGGTGGAACGCAGGCAACTTGGGTGAAGAAAGTCCTCATGGGGTGCAGTTCTGATACTACAAATTCTGAACTTGCAGCTGGAGCTAGCTTGAAAGGAATCGAGTTTATGCTGATTGCCACGTTACACTGGCAAGTGCAATAAAGTAAAATTTATTTGTTCTAAGGTTCTTGGGATTGTATTGTCTAATTGATTCCTTGAAGGGAGATATCTTAAACAGACTTAAGTCTACTGAGGTTTTGATTAAAGAGAAAAGCACTCAGTGTTTGGGTTTTTCTCATGTGTAGGCTGCTATAGCCAGCCATATGTTTACTTTTTAAATTCTCATTGAGGGTGCAATATAAGCTGTTTCAATTTGTGTGGAAGTTTGTCAGACATTACAAATGAGATTTGTACTCTGTTAGGAGTATGCCAGATTTTTTGCAGGGACTGTGGGCAGGTCCCTAGTAATTAAGGATAACCTACTGCTAATTTTTTTAGGACTAAATCCTGAAAAGTTCTTCCTCACAGTGGAAGAAATGATGGAATTAGAATATCATCATATGGTGATAGTATCACTCAGACATAAAAAAGAATGAAATCTTGTCAGTCCCAACAATGTGGATAGACCTAGGAAGTATCATGTTTAGTGAAATAAGTCAGACAGACAAAGACATATGATTTCACTTACATGTGGATACTAATAAATAAAACAGGGAGTTCCCATTGTGGCTCAGCAGTAACAAATCCAACTAAAATCCATGAGGACTCAGGTTCGATCCCTAGCCTCACTCAGTGGGTTAAGGATCTGGCATTGCCCTGAGCTGTGGTGTAGGTCACAGACGCAGCTCAGATCCGGCATTGCTGTGGCTGTGGCGTAGGCCAGCAGCTACAGCTCCGCTTGGACCCTTAGCCTGTGAACTTCCATAAGCAGTGGGTGCAGCCCTAAAAAGACACAAAAATAAAAATAAAAAATAAACAAATACATACAGCAAAGTAGAAACAAACTCACAGATATGGAAAACAACCTAATGGTTATCAGTGGAGGGGAGGGGATGGGAGAGGGGCATGATAGGTTATGGAATTAAGAGTTATAAACACTACATATAAAATAGGTAAGCAACAAGGTTATCTGTTGTTGCTTATCTATTTTATACAAAGGGAAATAGAGTCATTATTTTGTAATAACTTTAAATGGGGTATATTCTATAAATATATTGAATCACTATGTTCTACATCTGAAAATAATATAATATTGTAAACCAACTATACTTCAATTTTTAAAAAAGTCATCAATGGATTGAAAGCTAAAAGCGGTGAGATTATGAGAAACAGGATTACATGGTCTCAAAGTATCTCTCATCAAGATATTTCACAAATACAAGGAGAGGGGTAGGCACTTGGCAGTAACTAATCAGATACCATTTTACCCAAGTGCTTCCTACTTCGCAGAGTGGGAGTAGCAGACCACACTTTCTCTTAGCACATTCCCACCTGCAAGCTTGTATGTAGGGCCCCTTCTCTTCCCACTCTCCCTGGATTACTCTCTTCTACCAAGGCCAATGCACAGAGGGTACTCTGTACGCTGAGTTAGAGTCCATTCTAATTATGCTTGTTTGTTCATTTATTGCAAGTCTGCTGTGTGCTAACTACTGGAGACGCAGCATTAAATAGGATCGTCGTTACCTAGGATCTTCCAGCCCGTGCTGGAGAAAAATATCTAAGAGACTATTATAGCCTTTTGTAATCTGTAGAGCATGCCTGGAATGCAACAGGAGTATAAGGGCCAGGACTGAATGAGCCGATACACACCCGTAGAGCCAAGTGGGTTCTGAACTGATTGAAAATACTTTCATATTGATTGATAAAAAGCCACTGGTTTGAGCCTGAGGAGGGGATACTCCTCACTCACATGCCACAAGAGAATAACTAAAAGATCAAACCGCAAACAGCAGTGGAATCTAAGACCTGGTCTCGTCCTGTCCCCTACTCTTTTCTGATTGCCCTTATCTTGCTAGAAAGGTCAGAGAAGTCTTTCTGGAAGAGGTGATGCTCATGCCAAGAATAAAAAGAAGTTAGCCAGGTAAAGCACAGCATCTGTTCAGGCCCCTGGACAAGAGAGGATGTGTCACATTTGAGAAACTGCAGATCACTGAGTAGTACAGGCTTATCTGATGCTGGGGAAGGATGGTGAGCAATGCCTTCAAGGGATAAGTGGAGGTCAGATCAGAAAGAGCCTTGTATGCCCACCTGAGATGCCTGAACTTGATCAGGCAAGCTATAACATGCCTTTGAAGAAACCTAAGATAGGAAGCAACACAGTAAGATTTATGTTTTAGGAAAATAGTTGTGGCATAATTGAAGAAAAAGAATTGAAGGGGGAAAAAAATGTTTACTGGCTATTGAAGCAATTCAAACAAGAAATGAGGACCTTTTCTAAAACAGAATCAGTAGGATGTAGAGAAGTGGTTGGAAGTCAAAGACATTAAAAAGGCAGAATCAATAAGGCTTTGTGATTGGATTGGAGTGGTGAGCCGTGTGTTATAAAATTTTAAAATCTATGCATAGGTAAGACCTTTGTATATGCTTCGAAAATTAAGAATTGATCTTGCATAGTAACGTACTATAATTATCTCATTCTCAAACAATTGATTGTTTTCTGAGGATGAGCAAGGAAGAATGATGCATTTGCCAGTCTTTTGACAACTTTGGTGGGTGAGGTTCCAGGGAAGGCTGCATTCTTTGCAGCTTATAAGAAAGGATCAAACAAAACAGCACAACCTCTGCAGTTGTAAGTTCCCAGTTTTAGGAAATTTGCATCCTCCATCAGCCGTCTGAGTGCAAACTCTGACTTGCATTGCTTGGGGTGGCCCCGTTTCCCCAGGATGGATTATGCAGCGGCCCAGCTGGAGAAGCAGCATGTGCATGATGTGTATAAGAGCACCGCGCCTTACTTCAGTGACCTGCAGAGCAAAGCCTGGCCTCGTGTCCGCCAGTTCCTCCAGGAGCAGAAGCCAGGCAGCCTCATTGCTGACATAGGTAACCTGGGGCAGTGACATATAGTTGAAATATCTCCTATCATGCCTTTCCTTTTCAGATTCGTTTTTCATTTCTGTTCTAACCAGGAGTCAGAAATCGTGTCCTTGGCATAGCAGCACTTGGAAATATTCACTTTATAGCAGAAATTCATATGCTCAAGCCAGAATGTAGAAGAGCTCCTCAAAACTATATTTAGACAGGAGTGGTCTTCTCAGAGCCTTTGTGCACATCTTCCCACAAAACCAACCTGACCTTGGTTAAGTCAGGGCTGAAATGACCGCCTGTGAAACTGACCGTTTTAAATTTAGAGACATTAGGGAGTTCCTGTGGTGGCGCAGTGGTGACAAACCCGACTAGTATTGGGGGTTCAACCCCTGGCCTTGCTCTGTGGGTCAAGGATCCGGCGTTGCTGTGAGCTGTGGTGTAGGTGCAGACACAGCTCAGATCCCGTGTTGTCATGGCTGGGGTGTAGGCCAGCAGCTGCAGCTCTGATTCAACCCCTAGCTTGGGAACCTCCATAAGCCATGAGTGAGGCCCTAAAAAGACCAAAAAAGGAAAAATTTTAGAGACATTCACACTAGTGAATACAGTGGTTTGGTGGCTTACACTGAGTGGCTTTTACAGAAGGCTCTTCTGCCTTTTACAGAAGAGCCAGAATTGTGGGATTATAGAAGATGTCCTACAACTTCCTGTGAATTTCATGGTCCTTTCCCACAACTATTCTGTGGGCATTTTACTATTAGAGCATATCTTTAATTAGATCATATCTTCATAATCACTTATTTGCTTGGAGGACTTTGGCCCAGTATCTTTTGGAATCTGGAAATGGTAAACCACAGCCCATTAGATCTAAGATTAAGACATGGTAGGATTCCTGCATGAAGCATGCCCACCTGGAACTGTGTTCTAGTAACTGTGTGCAGATGGAGTCTGTAAGAATCATAAGTTTGTAGTTACAAGTCCTAATTTAACATTCTCTCTAAATTTTGGTAAGAGAAACAGATGTGCCCGGGGCTTTTGGCTCCTTAAAGATGGTATGAGCGGTGTAGAATTTGGGAAAGGGGTGCATGTCCTGTTGAAGTGAAGAGTCTTTAAAAATATCTCTATGATGTCAATTTTAAAAAAGAATATTTATGGTTTCAGAAGATGCAGTGAGTTTTGAAGTCTTATCGCTCATATTAGAGAAGCAAGATCCCAGAGTCTTAAAATTAATTAGGTTTAGGGACAGCAGTATATACATGCTACTTTCTCATACCTTACACAAAAAATTCTAAATGGAGCAAAGATTTAAGAATAAGAAAATGAAATCATTAAAGGGTTAGAGGACTAGAATTTTAAAAACTTTTCAAAAGCGAAAGGTCTCCCTCTGATGACATAAAAAGTCAGAAATCATAAAAGAAAATACAGTTGATTGTTATTATTCACAGTACTTATGTTCTATGAAGTTGCAGTGAACCCTGAATTAGTGAATATTGAAGTATTACCCCTAGGAGAAATATAGAATTAGATGCCTATGAGCCTGTGATCACAATATTTTTGTCAGCTGATCAACACCCATCTTGTTGCATGTGTATTTCTGTTTAAAAACACACCCATGCACTGCCAGTACAGACTTGGGCATTACAAATGAATTTCAAGTAGGTGAATATGTAGGTATCAAGTCTGAGTAATGAGGATTGATTGCACTGATATTTTGACTACATAAAATTTAAAAGGTTCTACAAGGTGGAAATCTAGATAAATATATAAATGAAGTAAAAAACTCGAAAACAAACTAGGTAAAAACATCTGCAAGTATAAACGAAAGAAAAATAGACAATTTTCTTAATCTACAGATTCTTCTTCAAAGTCAGTATGAAAAAGATGAACCAAAAATGATGAAACCATATGAACAGTTTGAAAATTATAAATTGCTTAAATTTTTTGATAGGTAATCCACTTAAATGACCTAGTAACATAGGTACAAAAAAATGTACGGTAAAAAATACCTTCCCATCCCAGTTCCCTGGCACTAAGTAACCCACATCAGAGCCAGCCATGCTCTTAGCTTATTGTATAATCTCCTTGAGGTATTTCACATAAATATAAGCAGATCTGTGCATATGGATATGTGCATGGGTGGATTTTCCTTTTTCTTTTTTTAAAATGATTTTTATTTTTTCCATTATTCTTGGTCTATAGTGTTCTGTCAATTTTTTACTGTACAGCAAAGAGACCCAGTCATACATAAATATATACATTTTTTTCTCACTTTATCCCCATCATGGATTTCCCTTTTTTAGTCACACAAATTAGTATGTTATACAAACTGCTATACATGGAGCTTTGGGGGTTTTTTTTTAAACTGTATTATGGAAATCATTCCATGTTTGTTCTTATAGAGCTGCCCAGTATTAAAAGCCTCATAGTTTCCTATGCTAATGGCCCTGTATCAAAGATATGTTATTTGCTACATTTTGCTACTACAAATTATGGTACATATGACATTCTTTAAGTACCCCCCCATGCAAATCAATAATTATATCTAGAAATGTTATTTTTCCCATTTGTATCTTTTGAATTTTGTACTAACATTTTTTTTTTTTTTGCCATTCAGTAGGTAGGGAATATTTCGATAATACAATGAAAGATAAGTTTTAAAGTAAAATTAAAATTAAGAAGAAATAAATAAAAAGGAAAGAAAGAAGCCCAAAGAATTTATAGAAGAAAAGGAAGTAGAACAATATGACTATCTCTAAAAGTAAATATTTTTCCTTTCTAGGTTTTCCCCTTAGCTAAAATCATCAATGGTTTATTGGCTACATGACTGGCTATTAGATGAGCAATTTATAATTTATGAGTAATAAAACTTTGCATAGGTAATAAACATGCAGAGGTAATCAGGTCCCAGTTGCCCATACAGGAATTCTCTGGACTGCTTCCCTAATTCAATGGTGCAATTTTTTTGTTGACAAAACTTCAGCACATCACCCCACTCCCTAGTAAAACTCATCTATCTGCTGAGGTGCGTGATATTGGCTCCTGATGGAAATTAAGTATTCAGGGTAAGTATCAGGAATGAAGGCAGCAGCAACTATAGCCTAAATGTAAGGAACATTGATTATTCAAAGTCAGCAAAAATGCAAAGTACCTTCAGGAAATGCTGTGACCTGTGTAATTAAAGCAATGCCTTTACCTTAAATGGGCTAGTAACTTATGGCCATTATATGGTGCATGGAAGGTGTTATGTGGTTTGAGATCTTTGCTTGAATTAGTTTAGGAAGCAGGATAAAGACCAGAGCTAGATTCTTTTTTGAGAAAGGTTACCTTTTTACCTGGCATCAAAGACAACTATCCTAATAGTATTGAAAAGTTTATTTCTGTATATATAACAAATTAATTTTTCAATAATTAAGATTCCTTTTCCTTTTAACTCTCATTTATTCTCATACTCTCTGGTCAGATTTAATATTCCCATTCATTTACTGAATCAATAAAAATGTAGGGCTCCTACTAAGTGGTAAGCACCGTGCCAGAAGAATAAAACACTGTCCCTCATATGTGGCCTCAAAAATTGTATATAAAATGAGAAATAAATGGGCTATGTTCTCTTTTTCACATGGGATAAAAGAATTCTTTTTTAGATTAGGCCTTAGCAAAAAAAAGAAAAACAAACAAAAAAAAACAAAACCGTCTTAATCTAAAAAAATGTAGTTCTTTCTGCAAACTTCAGAGGGAACATTCAGATTAATTATTTCCAGCAAATACTTGCCCACCATGGGCCAAAACACCATGTTGAATTGAGGCAATTATCGGTTTTCTTCCTTAGTTATAGTGTGGTGCAGAGTACAAAACAGAGGAGAATGGAAACATGCAGACACTTGTACTTGCATCTCTTCAGCACTCCAAAAGGTTATCATTTAATGAGATTTTGTAAAGGGGCATGATAGTAGTGTACAGGAACCTGCTGCAGTATCAAAAATGTTCTGATTTACTTCTTGCACATTTAAGATAATGGGATGACTAGGCTTGGTAATATTCTTGATTTCCTCATTAGGATAGACTCTCCCCTCTCTAGCATCTCAATGTCTGCATTTAGAAAATGGATAATTGTGTCATATTCGGGCATTCCATTACTATCCTTAAAAATAAACGCCATTAGAAGTGAATATGGGCTAAATCAAGGGCATCGGTACACTGAAAACATTTCAGGAGATGATGAGATCTGAAAAGACCTCAGTTCCTCCTTTTCACCAGATGCTCTCTGAACATTTCTCTCTAGCTCTGATGTTCTATGAACTTGTTTTTATTAGTATCTTCAAAGTAATTTTCCCTTTCATTTTTCTAAGTGTATCCCCTGAGCCAGTTCAAAACAGCAAACAAAATTACAAGATTGTTTTTCTTGAAATACAAGGATTATCTTTGAATTGTTTAGGATTTCAATTTTAAAATACTTTGTGAATTATATTTCCCTATCATTGCCCTTAAATATTGGATGTTTTTCTCATAAGCATTCTTATGAACAGTAGCTACGAGATCTAAAATATTTCTAAGACCTCAGTCATTTACATTGAAATAATAATGTTGGAATCCTTATTTTTTATTCACAAGCTCTCCACTGTCTCAGCTGGCATCCACGGATCTTAATTATGCTTTTAGTGTCTCATATAATTTTGGATAGTTATCGAATGGTGTTGTGATGTATTTCAGAAGCAGGAAACTAATCATCTTTGAATAGTGGTAGATAGTTTTTTAGGCAAAAAGAATCTATAGTTAATGCTGGTAGGTAGGAATGTCAGCTCTAATGATATCTTTAAATATTTCAGAAAAAAAAAAGCATTAAATGATATGTCTGTGCTGGAATAAAATACTAGGCACTAGATGGTAAAAGGCTTTGTTTCAAGATGGTTATTCATTCATGTTGCTACCTTCTTCAGCATAATATCAGTGAGATCTGACAGATCTAAATCTTTGGACTATGTAAACTTGAACTATTTGGGTCTTTGCCACCAGAGAGTGAATGTCAAAAATGGTCTATTTAAGAAAAAAATAATTCTTTGTCGGAAGTGTATTCTGAGTTAATAGAGATCATTTAAAACCTAGTGCTGACAATAGGTTGGATAAAAAGATACTGAGATCCTTTTTTCATTCAAATTCAAATTAAAAAAATTTTTAAGTCCTGTTTTATTGTATAAATTTTATACAAATCCATTGAAAAGTTGTTGACAGTAGTCTGTTTTACATAGCCAGCCAGTGGTGAAAAGATTTGGCAAGATAACACAAGAATAAATGCCCAGAACATACAGATCTAAACATAATGAAATATGTATGAGAAGGTATCTTTTGTAAAAAGACTGGACACTGTCACTAGGATACTAGGGAACTCTTAGTCTCTGCTGGGGGCCAGTTGACATTTTTCAGTTGTGCTATTGTGTTAAGAAAGTGCCATGGTCGTGACCTCACTAAATGGTCAATGAATGATATTTCTTTCCCCCATTCCCGTTTCCTCTTCTCTTCTATATAAAAACATGTAAGTGCTCTCTCAAGACTTTTCTTTTTGTATTTATGTATACCTTCATATTGCATTGTGTTCTGTCTTGGTTAGTTAATACAGGCAAACCTCATTTTATTGCACTGTCCTTTATTGTGCCTCCCAGGTACGGTATTGTGGGGTTTTTTTTTGTTTTGGGGTTTTTTTTTTACAAATTGAAGATTTGCGGCAACCCCGCATTGAGCAAGTCTATTGGCACTATTTTTCCAACAGCATTTGCTGACTTCATGTCTCTGTGTCACATTTTGGTAATTCTCCCAGTATTTCAAACCCTCCACCAACAAAAACATTACTTGCTGAAGGCCCAGATGACGGTTAATATATTTTAGCAACACACTATTTTTAAATTAAGGTATGTACATTGTTTTTCTAGACAGAATGCTGCTGCACACTTAAAAGACTACAGTATAGTGTCAGCATAATTTTTATATGCCACTGGGAAGCCAAAAAATTCATACGACTTTATTGCAATATTCGCTGCATCGCCACAGGTTTAGAATGGAATTCACAGTATCTCTGAGGTCTGACTATATAAACAGCTTTCCATTCCTTGTTATAAGGCAAAGTAGCTCCACTTTCCCTTAAAGATAATGTGTAACACAGATTTTTCTTTTGCAGGTTGCGGGACTGGAAAGTATCTTAAGGTGAACAGCCAGGTCCATACCCTGGGCTGTGATTATTGTGAGCCACTGGTAGAGATTGCCCGGAATAGAGGATGTGAAGTCATGGTATGTGACAACCTTAATCTCCCCTTTAGGGACCAGGGCTTCGATGCCATCATCTCCATAGGAGGTAAGGCAACCTGGTCACACTTTCACTCTTTGCCATGAGAATAATGTTACATGGTTGAGGCCACTCTCACAACTCAGCATCTATTCTTGGTAGAAAGATCTATGTATTTCATTTTACCTAATTTTAAAAAATATTTCAACTGAATTATTTAACTCATTTCAAATGCACTTATGGTGGTACATTGTTTTCACTAGCTCAACCCTCAGACTGTTACTGTCTTCTTTTTGATGACTCATTCCAATTACTTTTATTTATGAGTAAGAAAGTATCACAGCAATTATACTCATTGAAAATAGTACTTTGTTCTGTTGAAAGGAAGCCAGATTTTCCAACATGAAGTAGATCTTTAGAAGTTGTATTACTTTTCTTAGGCCACAAGTGGGCCTTTTAGTAGCAGAATATTGGAAGACTAATGCAGTGCATGTCACTGGAACGTTTTGTATCCAGTTTGCCACTCACTGTACAAAAGTTGCTGGGGAAGAGAGGCCTGCCTGGTCCCAGACTGCATTGTTTTTATGATGCCACTCTGCTCTCTCACTGCCAGAGACTGTTCATAAATCTAGGGACTACGTTCCTCATATTCTCCCAATAAGTATGCCCATAAAATGCACATGCCCCAAATGAAAAGAAACAGCAAAAATCCATGATTAAAATACACACATATGGAGTTCCCGTCGTGGCGCAGTGGTTAACGAATCCGACTAGGAACCATGAGGTTGCAGGTTTGGTCCCTGCCCTTGCTCAGTGGGTTAACAATAGGGCGTTGCCGTGAGCTGTGGTGTAGGTTGCAGACGCAGCTCGGATCCCGTGTTGCTGTGGCTCTGGCATAGGCTGGCGGCTACAGCTCCAATTCGACCCCTAGCCTGGGAACCTCCATATGCCACAGGAGCGGCCCAAAGAAATAGCAAAAAAAAAGGGGACAAAAAAAAAAATACACACATATAAGGCTCATTTCACTCAATACACGTATTCCTGAAACCTAGTATGTTAGTCATATGTACACATACTAGGGAAATGTGCTGCTTCTGGCAAATTCCTTACCAAAGCGAAAAATATTTTGCAAGGCAAATTATTTCCTTTGACACACTTTTAAAAAAACTAATGTGGAGGTCTCGTCATGGCGCAGTGGTTAACGAATCCGACTAGGAACCATGAGGTTGAGGTTCAATCCCTGGCCTTGCTCAGTGGGTTAAGGATCTGGTGTTGCTGCAAGCTATGGAGTAGGTTGCAGAGGCGGCTCAGATCCCTCATTGCTGTGGCCTGGGAATCTCCATGTGCTCTAGAAAAGACAAAAAAAAATTTAATATATTTGAATATAGCAAGCTTTATCAAAGCAAGGTAAACCTATGTAAATCTGACTGCTACTAAAAATACAGAAGAAGACTATTTGCCCTCTCCTGAAACAGATGAGCAATTGATTTATTCTACATTAGTCATGACTGTATCTTTGCATATCAAGGGGATGCAGACCTGGATGCCATGACCTGGGAACTAGTTAGGACAGGCAGGAGAGGTTGCCATGGAAACCTGCTTTTTGACAGCCCTACTTCTTTGCATTTGAAACTAAGTCCATTTGCCTGCAAGCATTGAGAAGGGATTCTTGGGAGTTGCAAACCTGACTAGCATTTATGAGGATGCAGGTTTGACCCCTGGCCTCGCTCAGTGGGTTAATGATCCCACTGTGGTGTAGGCTGCAGATGTGGCTCAGATCTGGCATCACTGTGGCTGTGGGCTGTGGCTGTGGTGTAGGCCAGCACCTGTGGCTCTGATTAGACCCCTAGCCTGGAAACTTACATATGTGGCAGATACAGCCCTATGAAGAAAAGAGAGAGAGAAGGGATTCTTGTCGAGCCAAGCAACACTATACAACCCTCTTAGTCTTTAGTAGGAAGAAAGTTTTTGGCTTGATCATGCCACGTAAACAACTCAAAATTGGAGAGAGGTCAGAGAAGTGTATTTTTTGCTTTTCTTTTGTTTTGTTTATAGGCTCTATACAGCTACCTACAAATAGGCTTAGCAGGCATGGGGCTACCTACCCACCTTCCTCCTTTTAGAGACATTTTTGGTTGTCCCAGCTGGGAGCGTGTGTGTGTCTGTGTCTGTGTGTGTGTGTGCATGTGTGTGTATATATCATCTAGTTGGTGCTCCCCAGCCCTTGCAACAAAGAATAATCCAGCTGGTTTTAAAACACCAATAGTGCTGAGGCTGAAAAAACCCTGCTTTATGCTAAACCCATGGATTCCGAATGCATACTGTTTAGATAAAACGAACACATTTGAAAAATTAAACAATATATCATAAAATACCATGATATCACAGGACTTTAAAAGATGATCTTGTGTAACTCCTCATCTGATTCTGGAATCCAGTAATTGAATTCAACCTACTCATTTGTTCAATTCAGCAACCTCTCCTACAGCATACGTGTACTGAGTACTATTTTTGCCTTTAAATTGTGATTATGATTTTTAAGCAAAAGGGAACTTCTTTATCCTTTAAAAATTCAACGTTGCTTCCTGACATTGAATTCATATAAAAGTATCTTTAAATCCCATTCAGATGTACATTTACAGTGTTTATTAACAGAGTGTATGCATGTGCATGTATAATACATTTAATATGTAATAGAAACTTCATTTGTAAATGTTTTCTTTTTCAAAAACATTTGGCTTAAAAGTTTCTTATTATATGGTAAATACCAATATAAAACATAATATAAAAGATCCAGATATTTCTTGGGTGAAATTAAGCTATAAAAATAAATTAAGCTATTATCAAGTAACAAATGTTTAAGGAACAAAAAATATGAGGATATTCCTCCTTAAAAACAATATTTCTTATGAAGCCCAGAATCTTGAAATGTTGAAGACCTATAAGTCTGCTAAAAAGAAATCATTGTATTCAAATAGTCCTGTTTTAATGGTGTTTTTTTCTTTAATGGCCAAAACAAGAGAATATGGCCAATTCTCATTATTCACAGTAGTTATGTTCTGAAATGTCACTGAATTAACAAATACTGAACCATTGCTCCCAGGGAAAATACAGGATTAGGTTCCTGTGAGCCTCTGGTGATAATATTTTTGTCAGCTAATCATCACATAACATTGTTTGTTGTGTGTTTATGTTTAAAGACATCTTATTTAATTTTGAACTCATAAAGGGAACTTATGTAACACACTTATTTTCTCTATGAGACACATCACAGCCTTACACTTAAGAACCCTGGACAGCGCTTCAACCCTATGGTGGGGGTGGGGAGCATCTTAAATAGAGAAACCACCAACAGAAAACACAAAAATGTAAAAACACATGGCACTAAATAGACCATGTAAAGGACACCTGTTGACAGTACCAGAGTTGAGACAGAAGGCAGAGTATCTCCTTGTTGGACCCCAGCTGGGAATATAGGCTTTGGAGGCAAAATTTTTTTTGGCTGACAACACATATCAAGGAAGGACAAAGAAAACCTTGAGAGTACTGAGTTCTGAAGTTACAAATAAACTTTAAGGAGTAGGAGAATTTACAGATACAGAATCCACAGCTAACAAGGATCTACTGCATTTAGAAAACAGACCTATAGAAGTTCTGAGTGAATTAGGGGCAGATAACGGCCATAAGTGGTCAGAGGCATGAATGTTAGTATATACTGAGTCCTAATCAGTCCTGACTTCTCTGACCCCTTTCAGCTCACTGACCAAGACACTACTTCTAGAAGTGTAAGCTTTCAAACTGACCATTACAAAGGGGCTTTTCCTTGGGAATGGGAATTGGGGAAACAGTCTGACACTTAGTGAAGTAAAGTGATTGGTCAGAAATCACAAGGTTAGCCACTTATTAGGACAAAATACACAGGTATCCTGTTCTTTAATTGCACTTGAACCTCATACCTCTAGCTTCTTTACTTCTGCATGGTACACTAAGCGATGCCAGGGCTTGTGCCCTGCTGATAGAAAAGCAAACCAGATTGGCAATAATGTTTGTACGTGTGCCTCTTGTATAATCTTCTTCTGACAGCTTTATATAATCGCCTCATTTTAGATATTTACTGTAGCTCTGTGCCAGGTTAACTAAAGAGATTTATTTACTTAAAACCATTACTAACCTCTGGATTATTCGGAGAGTTACAGGAGCTGTTTCACCTTCTGTTTCCTCACTACTCATATCTAAGCAGTAGTGTCCAGACTTCCCTTAAGACTAATTTCCCACCCAATATAACTGACAGACTTGTATTTTGATGTTTTTTTTTCTTGACACAGTACCATGATTAATCTGTAGAAGCTAAAAGACTTGTACTTTCTATATATGCCTAATAAAAAATATGCCCAATAACCCACCTAAAACCAGATACATACAGGCAGCCCCACTTGAATCTCACTTTAACTTTGCAAAGATTGGAAGTAAAATGACGACCTATAGATTGTTTTTTCTTAAATATACACAACAATTTCCTATTATATTAACATTATTAAAAAATTATAAGCAGTCATTTGGACCAGAGCTTGACTGGCTTATCTTTGCATTATCCAAACAGAAAAACAATAACACTCTTTTCTACTTCTGTTTGTTTTATTAACTTTATTAACACTGATTAGTGGTGTTGATCTTGTGGCACTTTAGAAGTACAAACCATTCATTAAAGTAATGAATTACTTCATAGAATTCTACTAGGGAACATATATCTAAACTAGGGCTGCCTTTCAAATTTTATTAATTCACACTAGTCATTCTTCTGGTTAACAAAATTCGCAGGATTTTAGAACTGAAAGAGACTTCACAGATTATTTATTCTATGTATTTTATGGTAGAAAAAGAAACTTAAAATCCATACAAGTTAAATAACTGCCCAGATTACTTGTCTAATAAATACAGGCATACCTCATTTTATTGTGCCTCCCAGATACTGCATTTTTTAAAATTTTTTTTACAAATAGAAGGTTGTGGCAACCCTGCATTGAGCAAGTCTATCTGAACTTGCTCAATGCTTGAGAGCATTTGCTCACTTTGGTTTCTCTCTGTGTCACATTTTGGTAATTTTAGCAATATTTTATACTTTTTCATTATCATATTAGCTGTGATGACCTATGATTGGTAATCTTTTTTTTAAATTGTTATTTCCCCAACGCAATTTTTTTCCCCACTGTACAGCATGGGGACCCAGTTACACATACATGTATACATACTTTTTTCTCCCATTATCATGCTCCATCGTAAGTAACTAGACATAGTTCTCAGTGTTACACAGCAGGATCTCATTGTTAAGCCATTCCAAAAGCAATAGTTTCATCCATTGACCCTAAGCTCCCAATCCACCCCCCCGCCTCACCCCAGGCAATCACAAGTCTATTCTCCAAGTCCATGATTTTCTTTTCTGTGTAAAGGTTCTTCTGTGCTGTATATTAGATACCAGATATAAGTGATATCATATGGTATTTGTCTTTCTCTTTCTGACTTACTTCACTCAGTATGAGAGTCTCTAGTTCCATCCATGTTGCTGCAAATGGCATTATTTCATTCTTTTTTGTGGCTGAGTAGTATTCTATTGTATCTTTGATGCTACTATTTGAAACATATTATGACTTGCTGAAGGTTCAAATGATGGTTTGGCATGTTTTAGCAATAAAGTATTTTTAACTAAGGTATTACATTTTTTTAGGCATCATGCTATTGCACACCTAATAGACTACAGTATAGTGTAACTATAACTATAGTGTAACTATAACTATATAACTTTAGTGTAACTATAACATAACTCTTATATATAACTCTTATATGCACTGGGAAATCAAAAATTCATGTGCCTCGGTTTACTGAGATATTTGCTTCACTGAGGTGGTCTGGAACTGAACCCACAGCATCTCTGAGGCCTGCCTGTATAGGAGTCGAAGCTAAAAATCATGTCTCTCCTAAAACCAGGCTTGGGCTATTTCTTCCATTTGCCTACCCTGCTGGAAATAAGGAGGTTTACTCCATGCCCAAAGTACATTATTGTTATATGGAAATTACTTGTCTACAAATGTGCAGGTTTACGTGTGTGTATACATGTTTGAGATCTAGTTTCTTCTTTTACAGTCATACATCATTTTTCTACCAAACAAAGAAGAATCAGAGCAATAAAAGAAATGGCCAGGGTCTTAGTTCCTGGAGGCCAGCTGATGATTTACGTTTGGGCCATGGAACAAAAGAACCGGCACTTTGAGAAGCAAGATGTGCTTGTCCCATGGAACAAAGCCTTGTGCTCCCAGTCCCTCTTAGAATCCAGCCAGCCTGGGAGAAGGAAGCAGTGTGGGCACCCAGAAAGAAGCCACCCCTACCATGCTCCCTGCTCCGGGTGTCGCTGTTCTTTTTGTTTTAAGGAGCGCTGTGATTCGAAGCGGTCCCATAGTGTGGACTGTGACTCTGTTCTGACTGGCACCTGCTGTGCAAATACTTCTCAGGAAGGCGAAGAAGAAAATGGATTCTATAACACATTGGGAAAGTCTTTTCGTTCCTGGTTTTCCTCGAGATCTTTGGATGAATCAACTCTGAGGAAGCAAACTGAAAGAGTGAGATCCCTGAAAAACACAGAACCTTGGGCCAACAGCACTATATCCATCCAGCCTTCAGGACACTCAAGTTTAGACTTGGATCATCATGAGCCATTTTCAACAGGAGAGCAAAATTTAGATGAGGACGTGTTTGTGGAGACGTCTCAAAAACATCTGGAGTGGCTGAGAGCACCAGCCACATGGAAGTATCTGAACGGAAACCATCAAGAAGACATTAGGAGAAATGGAGAGGAGAATTTCCTGGGTAGCACTGTTACTAAGGAGAACCATGTGGATGCAGGTAACTTAGAAGAAGGGAACCCTTCTGCTAGTAAAGTATGGAGAAGGATTTCTGCAGTCGATCCCACAGATTCCAACCCAGGTGACACTGTTTCTGTCAAAGAAAAACAACCCAACATTTTGGATTCCAGAGCCTTTATGCGCTATTACCATGTGTTTCGAGAAGGTGAGCTCTGTGGCCTGCTGAAGGAGAATGTGTCGGAGCTCCATATTCTGAGCTCTGGGAATGATCATGGCAACTGGTGTATCATTGCAGAGAAGAAGGGAAGTTGTGATTGACTGGATCATTTTAGACAACTCCTCCAAAAGATGAACCACCATTCTTCTTACTGGGTTTGTGATATGATTCCCTGAATTGGGATCCAGTTTCATTACTTTTTAATCCATTGATATTTTGGTCTATGGAGACTATGAATTCATCATCTTTTAAGGCTACAGACAAACACAGCGCTTGGCTTCTAAAGTATCTGACAAAGAGAATTTGTGGTTAAATGTTACTAGAAGAGACCTCTAGAAGAAATATAACATGACCTTCACTATGGTTTGGATTACTATAGAAATACACATGTACTGTTTTTCAGTATTATACAGTGATTTTTAAAAAGTCTATCTTCTAAAAACATCATTTTTGTACAATAAGGGGGTAATTCCTGCTTCTCTGGTTATAACTTAGATTTATGTGCAAGATAATCAGTACACTTATACCATTGCACAGATGCAAACTGAACCATGTGATAAATTATTTCATTGCCGAGGCCGTGCTTCTACTTTAAGTCTTCAGAAAGATGAGAGACGGTGGACAGAGACAAGAAATGTTCTGAGAACTTTTCTAAACAATAAGCAAACTTGCTTCAAGACAAGTAAATAATAAGATTTTTGATGTTGCTCAAAAGGCCTTTAAAGGCACTGTCAGCATGTAGAAAGTAGAGGAGGTGAGTCCTAGAAGTTGTGGCAAGTTACCCAGGTGGTGTTTTTCCAACCATATTAGAAGCAAGAATACCCAGTTATGGTAAGACCAAGACTGACTAGTGGGTTTTCACCTGGAATGATGCCTTTCTTATGAAATGAAGGGATATTAGGGAAATGAAAATCTGGTTGAAGTACTATTTTATTTTGGCTCTCAAAACAAATGGATTGTTAATATGCAAGATATTTGGCCTTGGTAGAGGACTTTTAGCTGGATTTTAAAAAATAACATCTGGACATTTATCTTATTAAAAGAGACTGCATTTTAATAGTTGTAGTAGGGATTTAGGCAGAATCAAGTCCTACTGATTAAAGGTTCAATTTCTGCCAATTTTTAGACAAATAGTTGGGCATTATCTGGTCACCACATCTGTTTACATTTAACCATAGGTCTGTTTAAATCCATGTCATGGATCCTGAGACATAGGTATAATTAGGAGAAACAGAAACAAGCTAACCCAGGAACAGTTTCAGATAGTTCCTTACAGAGAAGAGAGTGAACATTTGACAAAAGTCTTTTTACTGTATGGACCACTGAAATCCTGGAGGAAACCCAATTCTTGTTTTGTTTTCCACTGAAATTACTAAAATAGTAAAAGATTTCATTGTTTGGGCCTTCTGTTTTCCCTCAGTGACTCAGCTTTCTAACTTAAAATAATGATGCTACTTTCAAAGAAATTTAAAGGATTATATGTAATGTGTATGTGAAAAGTACTGATGTTTATTATTCTCTCTTGGCTTCAAAATAAGATTGCACATCATCTTTTTGGTTGATGAGGTTGTCGGGTAGAAAGGAACTCTATGATTTGTATTGTTCTGGGCACAGTCTGCATCAGAGGGATGATGAAAACAGACATAAAAGTGGAATGTAAATTAAAATTTAATTTAATGTCTTCCATTTCTTAAATGAGGACATTAAACCATGAGTGTAAGTGGGTTTTGTTTTTTGTTTTTTTGGGGGGTTTTTTTTGGTGGGAAGAAAGGTTCTCAGAGTCAGAGATGTTCTTACAATTAAGGCATGAGGACCTTTTTTTAATGAGTGGATTTTTCCTTTTCTTGAAGCCTATTGTCACATGTATCATTAATCCCAGCCTTGCTGCTAGAAATCTATTTAAAGTCATGGCTTTCTGGTGGTAGCCTACCACTTACGTGGAACTCAGGTTATTAGACTGAACCAGAAAAGCTTTAAGCAAACCTTTACAAGCAACCTCCTACACACACACACACACACACACACACACACACACTGCTTGGAATAAAATGACTCCCTTAGAATGGTTCTTGAGGGAGGAATGTTTTCACATAATTTTGATAGAGATGTAAATAAAAAAACCCACCAATAATAGCAATCTTCCACTTTTCATCTACTGATTCTGGATTCTATTCATCCAGACATGATTTTGTATGCAAATATTTGACTTTGTGGTTGATAATCTCTTTGATACATCCATGTGAAAGGCACTCTTAAATATAATTTCTGCCTTTGGAGATATAGATATATCTCCATGGATATATATGGATGTGGTATGTCCACATACTTCATATATACATGATACATACATATGTCATTGAAGACCCTACCTAATGTAAATATCTTGATCATTTAAAATTTTGCTCACCTTAGGACTGTCCTCAAAAAGAAATACAAATCATAAGTGAGTTTAAACATACAGAGATTATTTGTGAATATTTATTTGGCCTTAACTTGCTTGATTACAGATCTTGCTGATCTATCAGAAGTATGTAATTTGAAAACGTAGATCCCATTATTAATACTGGCTCAAAGAGTGTCTTTCTTGTTCCTTCTCCTTTACTTGCTGGCCTTGCTGCAGAATCCCACTACCTGAAGTGGAGGGGAGCATGTGGGGGGATTATTGGAAGGTCCTTAAAAACCTCTGCTGGCTTATTGATGCCTCCCTGGCCTTCATGAGGAATTCCATATAAACAGTCAAATGATTTGGGGGAAAGTGCATTAATGTGGACAAAGGATGTAACAGTGAGAACAAGGCAAGTGGCCTATTTAAATTATTTTTAAAGTTGTCACTGAAATGATGAAATGGCACCAGCACATCACAGTAACTTAACTAACAAGCCATCTAACAAATGTCCTGGAGTATCAACTGGGCTTGGTCTTCCTTTCTCTCCAGGCATCCCTGTTATGCAGGATGGTGCGGGTTCCTTCCTGGGTTGGGTTGGACACACCTTTCTGTGTCCTTCCAAATTCTAGATGTCTAGGCTTCCTCTGTGTTTTAACTGACTGCCATTTGAACGGGCAAAAATTGGTGGGAGTCCAGAGAGAAAATGATCCAACCATAAATCAGCTAGGAATGTTAATGTACTTGTATATTAATGGCCACAAAAAGAAGCACTGGTGGATTTTTTAAAATAAGAATAAAGATGTTTGGAGGAGGATAAAGAGTCTAACCCAAAGCCACTGATCCTGGTGTGTGGGGAGTGCGGGGGGGTACTCCTTAAAAATGAGTTGTGAGCTCTCAGTCTGAGAGGGAGGGGAAACGGGGCATAACCACTGGCCAGGCAGCTGCAGTCCAAGAGCAAAGGAGGGCAAGCCTGCACGTTTCTCTCCTATGGTGTAGGAAATATGAAATAATAATAATAAAGGCAGCTAACTTTAAAAACATCTACCATGTATTTTTTTTTATCTGCTGTCCTCACCATAGCTAAATATAATTATTGATCTCATTTTGCAGATGAGGGAAACCCAGGCAGAAAGAAATCAATTAAATTTCCCAATGCTACATGCATAGTAAAAATCACACATCTAGTAGGGGGGCAGGGCTGAGATCAAACCCAGGCAGTCTGACTCCCAGCCTGTGCTCTTACCCGCAACGCCATTACCCCCAGTCACAGTGCCAGACATATTATAAGAACCTTACAAGGTAGAGCAATGATCCCCTTTACAAATATGCTCTAGTAAGGTTAAGCAGTCCCACAGTTAGAGAATAACTGGAGAGGAATCCCTTCCATATTTCCCCCCATCTTTTATATTTATTTTTTCATTTGTTCTGTTTCCACTAGATTTTAATTTTAAAAAATAGTTGCAAAATGCTCCATGATCATTTTTCTCCAACTCTAATCCTCTATTAAATTGGTATCACTGTTTTCCTACTTTATAGGTGAGAAAATAGAGGGCTATTCAGATACTTCATTCCTTCTGCTTGTCTACTGAACCTTGCTATGTGCCAGATACAGAGGCTATATAAGGCAATGAATATCAGGTGTTGGGTATACATAGAATATTAGAATTAACTGAGCTGAAAGTGCCAAACTGGACCAGCTTTCGTATTCATTGTATACCTAGTACCGAGTTATACTGTTCATTTTGAGAAAAGCAATTTACAAAACCCCTCTTAGAGAATCACAATGCATATTAGCATATTTAAGCCTTCTCCTGAAGTAAACTGGAATTTCATTTAACTGAGCTTGCCCTGGACTGGATGTGTTAACTAACATCCTCTAGCACAAGCATTCTGTGGAACCCAGAGAGTAAAATGCAAGCTCCTTAGGATGGCATGCATACCTTCCCTTCATAAATTCTCTCAAGTATTTTTCAGCCTCATCTCCTGCAATTGCAACCACTTCTTTTCCTGTTCTGCAATCTGCTCTTTTAAACAGGGCTTTCCTACTTTAATAAAAAATTAAAACAGTGATTTCATTAGGAATTACAAAACAAGTAATTATCACATCCCCTGGATATAAACTTGGATTTCAAATGCCAATTGTAATCCTCTAAAGAAAAATGATGAAACAGGTTTCATTCTGTCAATTCAAAGGGCATATGAGGTAAGTGTTATCACAGACCCATCCAACAGATGGAAAAACCATGGGAGTGGAAAAGAGGTACAGAAGCCTCAGCAGACCTCCAACCAGAATGCTCAACTCCGCTCATCACAAACTTAACTCAAGTTTATGATTATTGATTTGCTGTTAGAGACTCCATATTGGCAAGCTTGATTATCCACAAAATTGGGAGTGGGAATATTTTAAAAGGACTCTCACCAGCCAAGGATTGAAATGATAATGCAAATAGAAGGCATTTGGCAAGGCATGGCAAATGCAAACGGGAAACCTGAGAGCTAATCAAAGAGAAAATACTCACTGTGAATTGTCCTATTTTTATTCATCACAAGTCCCAGAGTATGTAGGAATGTGAATCATTTCAGTTATAACCCACATTCCAGCCCCCTGTAGATGTGAGTCTCTCCCAGTAGATTATACTTTGTCATCACTCTAGCTGGGTGAGAGCAGAGCTATATATCATCTATATGGCCAAGATGGACCGCTTGTGAGAGCTGACTATCAAACTGGATCCCTCATCTGCCAAATGAATATATATTTTATCTCTTCTTCAACTAGAGCTGGGAAAAATAAAATTTACCCCAACCCAATTGCTTAGTAATTAGTCTACATGGAACAATGGATTTTCTCCACATGAAATATTTATTTTTCTTTGGATTTTGCCTCTGCATAGAAAAGACAGAGAGGTCACTGTTGTTCATCTGTAGCCAGTGTAACTGACTGTTGAATTCCATGAAAAATTTACATTTATATTTATGCTCACCCAGCAGGGAACTGGGCTGAATGACAGGCATTTCTTTAATGAGCTATCATACCACTTCTATGAGATTTTCTATTAAGGTATGTAGAGGCACACAATTAGTAAAGGTTTGCTTTTCTACTATATATTTACACAGAACCCTGGCAATACTTAAGGCTCACTAATATGGACCCCAGTGGTATTTCTGGGATGCTTCAAATATGTATATAAAAGCCGTCTCATTTTCTTTAGATGTTCTTATAAATATACATCATGTAAAAATGTGCATATACATTCCTAGACATTTCGTGTTTGCTGTCACTAGTGACCTTTTGCACTTGTGAAACATCAAATGAGTGATTACACTGAAAATGTATTTCATGGAATAGATTTTTGATGTGATTTTTTATCAAAAGAACAAAAATCGTCTTCTACAATAGAGCTAGTTTCTTTAGCTTTTCCCAGAAGCAGCTAGCAATAGTTTTAAAAGCACAAGATGGTACAAAATATCTTGACTGTTGTACTAACTTCAAGATACTTTATTTGCATTAACCAATGTTTAGGATCTTTTGAAGTAAGTATTATTAACAATAGTATAATTTGTATGCTTATTAAATGTATAAGAAGTTATGTCTTAGTGTACTTTTCAACAATGTTACTAGATGAACAAAATCTTGCCTTTCATCTCCACTCTGTGGAGTGTGACAGGACAGCTATTAACCATCCTTCCATTCGGACAGCCACCTCTCCTTAGAATCAACAGAACTGGGAAAATTCATATTTGGATTCTGTTATTTTTTTTCTAAAGAAAAATAAGCTAACCATTTAATAATAGAGTGTCTTTGGAGTTCCCTGGTGGCCTAGCAGTTAAGGATCCGGCATTGTCACTGCTGTGGCAAAGGTTTGATCCCTGGCCTGGAGAACTTTCACATGCCTCAGGTGCGCCAAAAATAATAACAATAGTGTTTTAATGAGTTAGTAAAGAGATACTATTAATTAAAAAGACATCATTTAAGATGAATAAAAATGCATTAAACTATCTGAAAGTGGGTGTGTGTAAAAATACAGTACTAACATTGAGAGAGCACCATTATTTATGGTCTTGGAATGCAAACACTTTTATTCTCCTGACCTGCTCCAACCACAGGGTGTCAGCTCTCATCAGAGCTGGACGTGGGGGCAGGAAGTCAGAGGGGATTGAGGCTGGCACTGCATGGCTCCAACACTGCTCAGCAGGGCCGCATTCTAGAGCAGATGGTGCCCTGGCCTGTGCCACCTGACCACCTTCCATCCCTTCCCTGCCAGGGAAGAAGCTACGGCATCTCCCCGAGCACCAGCACACAGATGAAAACTGATGCTATGGGCTTGGTCCTTGGTGTTCATGGATCAAGGGTTAATGTGAAAACCACCAGTGACCAATATTTAACCACGTTAGTAGCTTTCTCCTCCTCTTGAAAAAACAGAGACCATAGTATTTGCTAAGCATATACTGATGGGCATAAAAGCTGGAGATACAAAAGGAAATCCCTTCCTCCCCATAAGTCACTCCTAAAATAACAGTTCAGCCAGGCCTCCGGTGTTCAGCCAGGGTCTCTTGCTCCAGAGAACAGGACCATGAAATTAACCCAATCCATGCTTCTAGAGGTGGGGGCCCCGGTTGATCCATAGAGAAGCCACATTGAAAAGAAGGCCAGAGCAGCCCCACCAGCACTCCCAACTCTGCCCCAGGAGTGGGAGAAGCCTGCCTGGACATAGCCTCCTTTGTACCATGAGGCTGAACACTAGCCCTGAGTTTAGGAATCTTGGCAAAGATTCCTGTGCCCAGCCTTCAGGCTTGGCATAAAGTGGGTGGAGCTGCTACTTTCAAATGGAATTTGGCAATGGTGAAGAGGAAGAGAAGCTCAGGGGACATGGACAATGACAAAGATGATAACAGTGATGGTCAATTTATCATGGAGGCACTCTGGGCCAAGAACTTTCAGGTTTACAATTTCATTAACTGTCGCACCGGCTGGAGGGGCAAGTGTTACTGAGCCCCGTTGGCAGAGGTGGGAACTCGAGCTTAAGAGGTCAGGCTGTTAAGTTCCCACTGTGGCGCAGCGGAAACGAATCCAACTAGGAACCATGAGGTTACATGTTTGATCCCTGGCCTTGCTCACTAGATTAAGGATGCGGTGTTGCTGTGAGCTGTGGTGCAGGTTGCAGACACAGCTCGAATCTGGTGTTTCTGTGGCTGCAGTGTAGGCTGACAGCTGTAGCTCCAATTTGACTCCCAGCCTGGGAATCTCCATATGCTGAGAGTGCAGCCCTTAAAAAAAAAAAGAAAGAAAAGAGGTCAGGCTGCCTGCCCTTGTCCACTGCAGCAGAAAGAGGGTCCAAGCTTTGCACTTGCATTCGTCTGTGCAAATGCCCTTGTCCTACCCACTCTATTAGGGTTAAAAAGGTGGAGAAAACTGCAGAAGCAGGTGGCAGTTTTGATTCTCATGGTCCTTGAATGCTGCACTAAAGGATTTAGAATTCAACTTCTAACTCTGGCAAGCCTTGGGAGGATTTTTGAGCAGATGCTTCAGAAGATTACTCTGGAGCAGAGAGTGAGGGTGTGGTGGGGAGGGGACTGAGAGCTGGAGGAGTCTTCAGAGGGGCAGAGGAGGCCAGTGAGGAGCTGGGACAGAAGTTTAGAAGTGAAAATAACATACGTGCAGAGCTCAGCGAGAATGAGCTAGAATCTATAGAGAGCCAGGATGAAGAGAAGGAGGAAATGGCAACCACATTCCCACCTGGCTGCCTGGGAGGCTGTGAACAGGAGTCCAAGCAGGAGCTGCATTGCAGAGGACTGCGTGGTGAAAGTAGAACTAGAGCGCCCTCTTCTGGACAATAAAAGCTAGCAGTAACCTGTGCCATCAGCACACACCCAGCACCACTTAAAGGTCTTGCCAGAACCCGCTGCTGCTGAGCCAATACTAACTGGTCCTTTAGACACCTGGTAACTAGCTGGTAACCAAGTAGTAATTCAGACAAATCTGCACAGAGATATTTGCAGAGAGAGAGGCTGTCAGAGCAAACTGCTATTTCTTCTAACCCATTCTGCTTCAGACTTAGAAGTTGTTTAGTGATAACAAGGAATTACAGGTGACTGAAAGTAGAAAAACATAAACTCTGTGGAAGAAAAATAAAGGCAGATCTTTGGGCAATATTAAATACGTTCAGAGGCAATAAAGGGCTGTAGTGGCTAAAGTGACATTGGAATACTGCTGAAACATGGAGGGCTCCGACAACGTGCAATATTGCACATGTGGTTTGGTAAAGAGAACAGGAGGAGAGGAAAACTGAGCTTCATGGGTGGGAAGTGACTTGGGGGAGTCGGGGGAGGCCTCTGGGGCTTTCCTCGATAGACACACGCCCCACCACCGAGCTGGGCATCCACCTCCCCACCCAACCCCCTAAATTCTACATCCATTCCCATGACAGCTGCATGTCCTGGGCCATTGAAAGGGGCTGTCCACAGGGCCCCTGTCCAATCAGATGTGGCTGAACAGTTTCAGGACACTGCACAGCATGGCTGTTCTGGCCCAAGAGTGCTAAGAAGAGAATTTCCAGTGACCTTCCAGCACCTACTGCACAGACCCCACCACCCTCTAGTCTCACCTTTTACTTGGCTCATCTGTGTTCTCAGCTCTACCCTTACTGCCTCCTTGCCATTCCTCAAACATTTCAGGACTCAGGGACTCAGCGCTTGCTGTTCTCTCTACTGGGAATGCTTTTCCCTGAAGTATAAGCAGTGTTCCCCTCACTTCCTTCCAGCCTTGGCTCAGATATCATGTTCTCAGAGTGGTCTCTTCCATCAATCCATTTGAAATTGCATGTGCACGCACACACACATTCCCTGTTCCCCTCCATGCTTCGTCTTTTCCCATAGCCCTTATCATCTTGAAACATTATATTTTACTTGTATGTGTTATCTGCTCTCCACTCCTTTAAGATGTTGGGCTCCAAGAGGATAGGGATTTTGTTTTGCGGTTTTACTTTTTGTCCACTGCTCTATCTTCCGCATCAAGAACAGTGCACAGGAGTTCTCATCGTGGCTCAGTGGAAACAAACCTGACTAGCATCCATGAGGATGCAGTTTGATCCCTGGCCTCCCTCAGTGGGTTAAGGATCTGGCGTTGCTGTGGTATAGGCCAGCAGCTACAGCTCCAATTCAACCCCTAGCCTAGCAACCTCTATATGCCGCTGGTGTGGCCCTAAAAGGACAAAAAAAAAAAAAAAAGGAAAAAAAAAGAAAAACAGTGCACAGGACAATCACTCAAACATTTGATGGGTTGTAATCGGTCTTCAGCTCTGCAGTTTCCAGCAGTCACCCCCATGGCCTGGGGCTGACTGGGCTGGAGAAATGCATGAAATGGGGATCTCTGCAGCCTTTAATGACTTATATCTGATGGCTCCTGCTTTATCCTTTCCCAGGCCGGGGAAGGTCTAGTGTGGAGATGAGAAAAAAACATCCTTTGCCTTTCACCTAAATGGGAGTTTAGAGTTGGAAAACCAAGAATTGGGTGTCTTGATTTTCAGGTTTTGAAGGGACACCCTTTCTCAACACCTGAGGGTGATCCCCATCCGGCTGGCTGCCTGGGAGGAAGTCCTCAGGACACAAGTGAAAAGAGAGTGTGGTGAGCTTGGACCAAGGTGAGATAAGAGAGCAAATGGCTTCCTTCCTCTCAAGTGTTAACCCCCTGCTAGGTTCTATCACTCACTGCTGTTAAGATTGACGGGCTTAACCAAACTGCTTGACCCATCCTGAGCATCAATTTCCTCATCTGTACAATTTTTTCACCTATAAATTCAGGTTAATGATAACAATCCTAGGCCACCTGAATAAGATAGAACCTGTGTTTGCGTTTCAAAGCATCAGGCAAGGGAACAGCATCAAGGAAGGCACGTAACACAGGGTCAAAAGTAATATCTTCCTCCAAGAGGTGGCCCAGAAATCTTGTTTAAATTAGCAAACTGGACAACAGGAATAACTGGTGAGTAAAGAAGCTGTAACGTTTGTATCATTACTCAGCTAGGGGAAAAAAATGCAAAGAAATAGAAGAAGCAAGCATCTGTAGCAAAAACAGGTCAAATCCCAAATTTCTAATTTATACAAAATTCTAAAATCTAAAATGAAGGCCTGAAAAAGACTAAGTCCACATGAGTCATTGACCTATCCAGACCCAGATCTGCAGTTTCCACTTTATCAGACCTCCACAGGACGAACAACTGAGCCCATGAAGCGGCTGACTTCCCAAGGACAAAGACAGCCCCAAGGAGAAAGTTAAATTTTATACCATGATCTCAACTGCCATCCTGGACCTACAGAACTCAGCACATGACCCCCTGCCTATAAAACCTGATTCTCTCCCAAGGGCGGGGGAGGGGGGGGTCTTTCCCTGGCACTCTAACAATTTATATTATAGATTATATTATATTCTAAAATATAAATATATATTTATATTATAGATTATATTTTTATATTTTTTCTGGTGACATATCCAACTAGGAATTGTCCGATGGTGTCAGGGCCAGGTCAGGGTCAGGCTTAGGCAAATCTGGGCAGCATCCTCACTGATATTCATTGTCCTCACTGCCCCCACACTGTGCCCACTCTGGTTCCTCTGTGTCCCCAGCAGGCTTTGGTGGTCCCACACTAATCCCAGGAGCCCAGGGCCTGTAAGGGTCCTACTGGCCATACATCCCTGAGAAACATCTAAGTCCCAGAGTAGTAAATGCCCAGAGCTTGGCACTTTCCCTACCAACAGGGCAATCTCATTCCCTCAGGCCCAACAGGGCAATCTCATTCCCTCAGGCCCAGCTTTCTGATCCACGTTAATTCAGCAACTAAAGGAAACGCCCAAAGGTCCCCCCTCTGCCAAACTTGTTGTGGCTGCTGTCAGCAGCCCAGGGCTGGAGTGTATCAGCTCTGGTGGCAGCCCAATGGCCAGTGTACCAGCTCCAGCAGCTCTGTGGCCACAGTGTACCAGCTCCAGCAGCTCTTTCACCTGGCGAGAAACCAAGCAAGCACTCGGAGAGTTGGAGAATTCAAGTTTATTACGCCTGCGGGCTCAGAGGAGATTGCTCTCTGGAGTCTGAGCCCCAAAGAGGAGTTTCACAAGGCTTTTATGGGCTAGTTCTTCCAGGTCCGTGCTTGGTGGACCAGAGTGAGAACTGGCAAAGTAACAGATGTGGAAACAAGTTTACCGAAGCAGATATGTGGGGGAGGGGTGGTTGGGGCAGTTGGCTGGGTTCTGCTTAGTCATCATGGCTGGGGTCTCTCCTTTTCTACATTTTTATCGGGACATTTTCTCCTACAAACTCAGACCTCCTCCTTTGCCATTTCACCACAGCCCCACATGGCCGTCAGAGTCACCTAAAAGGTAAATCTGCCTTATAAACCTTTCCTGGCTCTCCTTTGCTTACAGACATGGTTCTCAGCCTGGCTGCAGGCAAAAGGCACCCATACCAGTGAACAGAATCCACTCCCAACTCAACAACTGAGATCTTCTGCTTCTAATTCAACTCAGATGTACGCTTGCAGGTGGGAACCTGTCTCACAGAGCCCTGTTCCTCTTCTGGCCACAAGTCCCCTCACCTCCCCCCATCCAGAGCCTCTCTCTTGCCTCATCCGCCACCACCATCCACAAGAAACCCTGGTGATGCTCCCTGAATACATTGGACCTCTTCATGGCTGGACACACCCCTCTCTGGGTCTGGGACATCATGACACAAAGTATTGTCCCCAGACCAGCAGCATCAACCTCACCTGGGAACCTGGAAGCACAGCATAGGAATCTGCACTTTATCGACATCACAGCAGATTGGTACAAACATGAAAGTCTGAGAGACACTTTCCCAGTTTGTAGAATTCACACTAAATTTCCACCCCTCATTCAAATAAATCTCCTTTGAAGCCTCTGTCCCCCTTATCCTCTTCCTGCTAGCCCTCTCCTCCAAAGACCTGACCCTCCCTCCTTCACACTAGCATGTTTGAAGCCCCCCAGCATGGAAACCAACACACTTCCCTGTGCCTGTGTCGAACGATGTTAGGATCAAAAAAAATAACCTAGCTTGCTTCAGGTAACACATGCCCCTAGAAGACAGCACTGTGACCCTACCACCAAGACTCACAGCTTGTGCATCAAAAGTGGCCCTAGACCCCTACTTCACCGTGCCCACCCATCCAAAGAAAGGTGAAATCAGAAACTACCCTGCAAGATGGTCTCAGAGCTGACAAATAATCACCTTTGCTGGGTTATTTTGGTAACAATTCTGATATGATATTGGAAGGGTCACACAAGAGCATGCATCCAGGAGACAGGCCTCACTGGGGGCCCTGATGGAGACAGGCCACCACATCTGCTGATGCATTAATGTTAGAAGCCGGACCCAGGAGTGCTGCCAGAGGCTGTAGATAGAGTCTTGTGATGTTCCTGCCACTCTTCATATGATCTGATATAGCAACAAATTTTCTGGGTACCAGAGTTCCCACTGTGGTGCAACAGGTTAAGGATCCAGTGTTGCAGCAGCCATGGCATAGGCTGTAGCTGCAGCTTAGACTGGATCCCTGGCCCAGGAACTTCCATATGCTGCGGGTGTGGCCAAGAAAAAAGAAAAATTCTGGGTACCATGAAAATGGTGGTCTTATATAATAACTCTTTCTACCAGATGAATGATGATTACTGACCAAGGGGGTTTATGTGACAATAGCCCACAGACATTCAGGAAGTGCAGACGCATGTTTATCTGAGAGGGCACTTTGAAGTCCCCTGGCAATTGCGGTCTCAGAAAAAATCACTGGCTTTCTCTATTCCTTGGTTTCCTTAACTCCAAAAAGAGCACAATAATAGCCTTTTTGGTGACTCTTCATGGGGATTCAAAATTATATACATAAGGTAAACAGCAATTATTAATCAATTGATAAAAGGTAACCATTATAGAGATTACTCTGGAGTTCCTGTCATGGCTCAGCAGGTTAATAACCTGACTAGTACCCATGAGGATGCAGGTTCAATCCCTGACCTCACTCAGTGGATTAAAGGATCTGACATTGCCTTGAGCTGCAGCATAGGCTGCAGATGTAGTTCGGATCTGGCATTGCTGTGGCTGTGATATAGGCCAGCAGCTAAAGCTCCAATTCGACCCCTAGCCTGGGAATTTCCATATACCATGGGTGCAGACCTAGAAAGACAAAAAAAAAAATTACTCCATATCTTATGATATTATATAGTAACCATCTGAGTTGATAGGTGTCCTTTGGTTTGGGGAAAGAAATTTATAAATTCATTAAAAAAATCTCTCCCATTTAATATCTCAAACAACCATATTTCAGAAAATTAATAAAGAAAAAAATCATCCATTACCCTGCAATACTAACATAATCTCATCACCATCTTTCCTTTTAGCCTCCTTTTCTATGTACTTTCCCTTTATTCAAGCCAAGTGTGTATATAAATGTTTGCTTTCTGTTTCTTTCACATCACATCTTACTATAGAAATTATAGAGTTTGACACAGAAGCTGTTCAAAATATGTCATACTTAAGGCAGTAAGCTAAGGATGGGGGGGTGAGAGCTGAAGGGAGGAGGGATGTTTCATGGGTCAGTGAATGCTCAAGAAGGCCATGTCATGATCAGCTGAGGTTCTGAGAAGCAGAAGTCCTAGAGGGTATCAAAGGCCAACAAGAAGAAACGGGAGGAGGTGCTGAGAGATTCTGGAAGTTGTGGGCCAGGGGTGCAAGTGCCTAAGCCATCTTGGTTCAATTCCCCTTCTATAAATCACAGATGTTACAGTCACCTATTTTTACAGGGTTGCTGGTGAGCAGGCGTTAGTCAAATTAATATATGTCAAGTGCCTGGTATATAGAAAATATGTTATTCCTAAAAAGGTAGGACTCCATGAATCAGGGTCCAGGATTTCCCAGAAAATGCTTGGCAGCCTAAAATTCTTAATAGACTTAAGCATATAATTTATACCCGATAATAAACTAACGCATGACTAACTTCTATAATATAGGACAGTCCGCTGGACATCAGGTCAGTGTGGGGCTGCCCATTCATCAAATTTAATAGGTAATGAGCTCCAGTGTCAACAGGAACCTGGAGGGAAATTTGATGCTGGGAGGAGCATGAAACCTGGAGAGTATAACTCTGCCTCCATGGGGCAGTAGCTACTGGGCTCAGCATTGTGCTGTGTGAGTAAAGACCAGGTTGCCAGGTGACAGCCAGAGAACGTTTTCAACATTCATCAGAATTAATGTGCTATCCTACATAAGAAAGGTGATGCTTCCAGGATGTTTTTGGAAATTTACACACACACATACCAACAGTGGTTAGGTAAAGGGTTTCTAGATTAGAGAGAAGAGTTACATTTTTTTTTGTCTTATCCCCAACTATTGAGAGTTATTTAATTTACCTATTAAAATACATGTAGTTTATAAGTTAAATTAAAAGTACACATTGACATACAAAACCTTTCAAGCAGTCCTACGCCAGAGCCAAGAAACCCATTTAAATTTATTCAACACAGCAGTTTCCGTACTATTTGACCTGGACACTTCCATCTGTCTCATAAAATATATTAACACCCTACAGAGCACACTTTCAAAAAGAAGACCCAAGCAAACCAATCAAGGAAAACAAATAGGACACTGTTATGGAGTCGTGCTCAGGCCCGCAGAGCTGTCCCCATGAAGGTGCTGACAGACCTCTGCCACCTGCCATCCCTGTATCAGCAGCTGGGACACAGTAGTTACTCTTGAGGGCCTAACTCTACATCTCCTCACTGCTCAGCTCACAGCGAAGAGGTCTGGGTACCACATTAGAGCTTAAAAATGTGATTCCCCCCGAATCCTTGGAAAACATGGCTGTTTGACTATATCTCTAATGACTGCCTTGTGACAGCAGCTTTATGAGTATGTGAAAGAGAAATATCTCCTCTGCTGTGGCTTGAAGCCACTTGGTATTGTTGGAACCCTGCAAATGGCATTATGATGAATGATAATTATAATAGCATATTTCTCATTTGTTTCTCTTTTACCTTCTTTACCAGTTTGTGAACACGGAAAGTAGGCTGTGGTAGCCTTACATTCTTTTCTATAAAGTGAGCATAATAATATCCATTTTACAGAGTTTCATCAGTGAGAATTTTCTAAGATTAAATAAACAGGCAAACGTGTTTAAAGTTCCTAAAACAATACCAGAGACGTAGCAGTACTCAATCAATGACAACCATTGGTATTCTTCCTGCACCTCTGGAGGATTCAAAGTATGTACAATCACTAGAGTAAATCACAGAATTATAGTGTTTGTGGTTGAGTGAAATTTTTTAAGGGGTTGAAAGGATTTTAGAAATGACCTTCTACAAACAAGAAAGAAAGAAACAGGCTAAGAAAAATCAAGCAACTTGCCCATGTTTTCCACAGGAGTAGAAGTAACCAAACCTCAACAGTTGGATCTCACACTAAAAACACAAAAATCACTGAAAAGTTCAAAACCAAATAGGACTGACCTAAAGTGAAGATGCCCATAAATCTTCGCTTCACATGATCCCAAGGATTCTGCAACTTACGCACATTTACATGGTTAATAACACATTGGGACTTTTGCTATACTAAGCGATCTGCTTCAAGTGTCCTCAATATTTTAAGTCCCTGTTTACCCATATTTCAGTCCACAGGTTTTCTTGGGCAAGCATTGGAAGAATCAAGCAGCAGAGTGTCAGCCCATCTCATCACTAGATGGCGCTAGACTCACTCGTGGAAGATCTGGGGAGGCGGAAAGAGGGAGGGACAGCCCAAGTTTGTGGAGAATGCAAGAGAAGTTTGAAGTCCTGTTTCCACTTTAAATGTTCAAACTGGGTCATGAAAGCAGGATGAATTAAACTTGCCATCCTCCTGAATATTTAAATCTAATTATTATTAGTATTAGTATTTTTTGTCTTTTTAGGGCCACACCTGGGGCACATGGAGGTTCCCAAGCTAGAGGTCAAATCAGAGCTGCAGCTGCCAGACTACGCCACAGCCGCCAGCCTACGCCACAGCCACTCGGGATCTGAGCCGCATCTGTGACCTACACCACAGCTCAGGGCAACGCCGGATCCTTAACCCACTGAGCAAGGCCAGGGATAGAAACCGCGTCCTCATGGATACCAGTCAGATTCATTTTCACTAAGCCACGACAGGAACTCCCTAAATCTAATTAAATTTAATAAAAATAGATCATCTGGAGACATGGCTGCCAGCCCAGCATCTCTGGGCTGTACCGTGGCTGAGGAAGGATCCAGTCAGAATCCAATCTCCACTCTCTAGACGCCACCCCTGCCCCCTCTAGAACTGAATAGGAAGTGAACACATTCTGGATCTTCTAAGAAAAGGCTGACTGTTTGTAATATTACTTTAGAGACAATGAGAACTGAATTATAAAGAGCTGATGAAGGAAAACCATTTAGGGAGAACTTCCTATAAGTATTTAATTTTGGGATAATTAAGGGAGATGGAAGAGGACAAACAGCACATGGAAAATACAGTCAGAAAGAAGAAAAATGAACGCTTCAGAACAACAAAGTGTGATGAGTTGGAAAGGGAGGCTTTTACAGATCTGAGTTGCCAAAATTTTGGAGCTGAAAGGAGTCATAAGGAAGCAGAACTGGGCCTGAGAACTAAGTAATTTGCCCCAAACTATGCAGAAAATTCATGGCAGATAAGCATTTGACCTGCATTTGTGCTAAATCAGGGCTCTTTCCAGGAAAAAACATGGTCCTCCGCAGGTCTGACCGAAAACCTTTCACAAAATCCAAGGAAAGCCATGTAGAAAGAGCCCCTCTTCTGTCTCCACAGGCACTGTGCACACACATCTACTGTTCCAACAATACAGGAAATTGAAGGAAACCATCTGAAACTCCAACGGCGGGCACAGCTGCCACAGATAACATATCAAACGAAAGGCTGGAAATCCGCACTGTTCACATTCACACAGGAAGCCCAACTCAAGCTGTTTGACCCTATTTAGTAATCAGTTCCATGCTCTCAAAAGAATGCCAGAACAAAAACAGAAAGGGAAAAAAAAAAAAAAAAAAACCCACACACACTTAGCTTTTTTCCTTAGGAAGAAGAATTATTCATTCCAAGAAGTTAAAAGAGAGGCCCAGCTAGTTTATAGTTTCTCAGGAAATTTGGTAACTATTCTGCGATGCCATTGTCTTTACCAGCCCAGGGTAGTAGCATGGCAAGGCAGTCCCTGAGATCATTCAAATACATCAAAACCATATTTTACCTCAATTATACTTACATTCCAACTGAGAGTATTCTGGACCTAAACATTTCTGATAATTGTCAGATGTGTTGTGGTCTAATGGGAAGTGCTGGGCAGACTTGTGGTTCTGCCACCCACTTAGAATTAGGATCTTGGGTAAGGTACCTAATTCCTCGGAGCCTCTCTCTTCTATGAAAATGGGACTCAGTGACTATGCCCTCTCAGGACAGGTCTGAAGAAAAAGTGAGAGCAGACATCCCATAGCACAAAGGAGTATCCATCAATATTAGCCCTCTTCCTTCAGTATAATTTTCTAATTCACCTCATTGGTGTGGACTCGGCCTCAAAGAGAAAAGTGAGCGGAAATGCTTCATTTTCTTTGTAGCCACTGCTGAGTTTAAGCCTAATCTAGGCCAAAGGTTCTCCAAACATTTTGGTCTCTGAATCCACTCACACTTCTTTTGCTTTGTTTTTTTCCTCACTTATACTCTTAAAAGAGGATCCTAAGCACCTTTTTTTTTTTTTTAACATGGGTTATCAGTATCTACCATATTAGACATTAATATTGAGAAATTTTAAAAATATCTATTTGAAGGTAATAATGTGTTACATATCAACATAAATTATGACAAATAATGACTTTCCAAAACGAAAAAAAGTTAGAAGAGTAACATCATTTAAAAATCTCTTTAAATGTCTAGTTTCAGAGAAAACAGCTTGATTCTCATAGCTACTCTGCTTCTACATTGCATCTGTTGTAATATCTTGTTTAAGTTGAATTTTATGAAGCAAAACCAGACCAAATGTATAGAAGGAGTATTTAATAGTTCTTTTTTTTTAAAGATAATTGTATACATTCTTTGATACTGCAATCAAACTCAGTAAGTACTCATTTGTTTAAAGTTCATTTTCAGTGTGGAATACGAAACCTTTGTCAAGGAACTTTTTAAAACTCTCTTATATGAAATCCATTGATCTAGTCTACTCTTTAAACAGTTCATTTTCCCATGAATGATTCTGTAACATTTGAAAAATACTGATTCACTGAGCTATACAGATCATCCCCAACACTGACATATTTTATTGCAACATCAAAAAATTCCATTATTAATACATCACCACCAATCTCATCAGAAAAGTCTTTCTAAGGAACTATTAAGCCTCCCGTGATGAACTCAAGTTTTCCATAATTCTTATTTTTTGAAAGTTAAAATTTTATCACTGGCAGCTGGTAGTGTCAGTAGTTTTATTTGACAAGGTCGCTTTAGTCATTTTTAACAAATGCCCAGCTCTAAATAACAATAGTTTGTCTTTCTTTCATTCTCTAAAGTAAAATTGTGTCCCATGACACACACACACAAAAGCCAGTTAGCTCACAATTCAATTGTCAAATGTTTTTCCTCCAGAAAACTAACATATTTCGTTATTCAGCAGAAATGCTCTATTTGTATTTCCCATTTCATTACAGAGAATATGAAATAGACATGTACTCTAGGTTGAGATTTCATAGAATGAGCAGCTTTTACTGATTTATCAAGGATATTCTTTTTTTTTTTTTGTCTTTTTGCCTTTTCTAGGGCTGCTCCCATGGCATAGGGAGGTTCCCAGGCTAGGGGGCGAATCAGAGCTGTAGCCACCGGCCTACGCCAGAGCCACAGCAACGCAGGATCCGAGCCACATCTTCGACCTACACCAGAGCTCACGGCAACGCTGGATCCTTAACCCACTGAGCAAGGCCAGGGATCGAACCTGAAACCTCATGGTCCCTAGTCAGATTCGTTAACCACTGAGCCATGACAGGAACTCCAATCAAGGATATTCTTAAGTGAAACTGGAATCTGTTTTGCTGTGAGTGTGTGGTGACAATGGTGCCTCTGCCTTGGTTCATGCCACATCCTCTCTTGCTCCTGCACCATCAGTGGAAATGTCTCCACAGTGAAAAAGTCAACATCTTGATGAACTCATGAAAATAGTTTTGACCTACATGCCCTCCCCCAGGCTCTGAGGACCACACTTTGAGAACCTCTGCTCTAGCCCCCCTCCCACACCTTGATTCTTCTCTTTCCTCGGCCCTTCAACCCCCAGTGACCTGTGGCTGCTCTGAGTTCCCCTCTGGCAGCACTCAATGGGATATCTAATTTCTCCAAAGTCTCTGGTTTACAGTTGACTCTATCTTCTATCCTCAACAACAATTAAAATGACTGTGTACCTATTACACACCAAACACTGTTCTAAACACCCCGTCATCAATAAGACAAGCAAAGTCCTTGCCTCCATTATCCTAATGTTTTAGAGGGAGAAGAAGATACAATAAACTTGCAAGTAAATATACAAGGTAGTTTCCAAGTCCTGTGATAACCATAAAAAAAAAAAAAATAGACTGATGTGACAGAGAGAGACAGGTGGACAGTCTGAGATGGCCTCCAAATGAGAAGGGTCACATTTGTGCACCCAGTGTGACTACTGGTAATTCATGGGCAGACATGGGGAAAGATGAGGTTTCCAGTAGCCTGGCTGGGGAAAAACTGGAATATCGCCTGGAAAGCTGGGAGGAAAAGGAGGGGAGAACCCATGGTTCTTTGTACTTGAAAGAAGGGCTACCTTATTCCTTCTGGGGAGGGTGGCAGCTCCCAGTTCTGCAGGGGGAAAAGCAAAGGGGAAATGACCTTCTAAGAGGAGAGGCTGGGAATTGGACAAGAAGCCACTCTGCTCCCCGAGGGCTGATGTGGGGCTGCTGATGTACTAGATGCCACCTGGTCTGCCTGGAGGCTGGTGGGAGAAGCGACAAGGAGGAAAGTGGAATTATTTGTGATACGACATTGACATCACCCTGATTGCAATACCCAGCTCACAAGAGCTGGCTGTCGCTTCTGCTTCAGAGTATTACAGAGCCACTTCTAGAATACACTAATGTTTTCCATCCAAAACAGCACCGAAATTAGGGATCTAGGGCAAGGATAAGCATATAAAAATAAAAAACAAAGAAATCACATATAACTTGAAAGAATGGCTTAGAGGGTCCAGTGGGGAAAAGTACTTTGCCATGCGAAAAGTTATGCCACACCCTTGAGAAAGTGTCTCTGGAAGTAATTCTTGCCTGGCTTTCTCCTCCCCTTCACCCCAGCAGGATGGTTCATGCTGAAGGAATGTGTCCTCTGTAGTGGGGGCTGTGTCTCTCAGGAAGTTTCTGGTATTTTCTTCATTGGAGCTCCTCTCTCAGTCCTGGGATTGGTCTCTTCCTGCCTTGAGCCCAGCTTTTCACACCTCTCCCCCACCTGCCCCCCCACCCCCGTGTTCCACCTCCTTTGACTCAGTGCTCCTTCCTCCAGGAGCCATAATTTTGTTTCACAAGTTTCATGCTTTTCCCATAAGCATGAGTTACTGTAACCCCCAAAAGGTATATTTTCTCCTCCCCGGGTCATTTGTCTTTAGCCACTTCCTGTTTTTCAGAAGGGACACTCTGCAAAGGCCCCAGTCTCTCTGCAGGACACTGCACTCTATTCAGATGGTGTATCTGTGACTTGAAATGTGAAAAACTTCCCTGCTCTAGAAATGCTCATCCAAGGGCACCCACATGAGCCCTTCTACCCATTAAATTATAAACAAGTCTTCCTAGGAAATCATAAGACTCTAGAGGGCAGTGATGATGGTTGACCATGATTATCCCTACAACCCTTGTGGACTGGTGCTGAGGCTTTTATGGTGAGGAGCTTAGAAAATGTGCTTTGCTCTGTTAATCAGCAGCCTTCTTTGTGCTACTCCCAGATGGGGCTGGGAGGGGCAGTGGATAAAGGCAGTGAGAGGGGAGGTCTTTCTCTAATCTCTGTTCCAGGGACAACAGTACTTCTGCTGTAACCACCCCGCTTCCTGTTCCCTAATCATGTCACTTATCATATGGTCCCCTCTTTGGGTGGCCCCAAAATGTTTCAAGCCCAAGTTTATATGCCACATTTAGCAGCCTTCAGGGTCTCTCACCAGCATCTTAAGACTTAGATACATAAGAGGCTTTGGCTTATGTTTCCTGGCTTCCACATCCTTTTGCCCTGACCACTGCATTTCATCATCACTGCTCCATCTTCCTTGCTGAACTCTGACCTGTGTCTCAGCTACATTCTGTCTCCTGAAAATAGACCACCACATAAATGTTAAGAAGTTGGTCCTACATTCCTATTGCAGGGACAGTCTTCACATTTCAAAATCCTGTGAATCACAGTGAGCTTTCACTTGGCGCCCTGGGGAACATGCAGCAGAGGAACAGCACATTTTAATACGGAAAAGGCAAGTCAGAGTCACAAGGGAGCCAGTAGGTTTTCACAGCTGCCTAACCCAGTTCTGTGCCACCAGCATGCACTCTAAATAATGCATGAGTCATCAGCCTTGCCTTCCTATTGACGGGGTTAGGTTGGGGGTAGGTGAAAGCCATGAGGGGGCGGGTGGTGGCCAAGGGGAAGCTAGCCGGAAATGAGAGAGAAAAAAGCAAAACAGAAGAAGAGGTATCCACTTTTTCTGTGTCCCTTCTTCTGAAAGCCCTACACGTTATAGTAAATTCATATTCTGCAAAGTGAATCTAGGAAGACCAGGGTACATCCTAGCTGGTCACTTTATCCCTATTCATCTTAGATTCTTAGCTTCAGATCCATATTCAATCCATACTTCCAGCTTTTCAGTTTCTGCAAACATCTGATTCACCTCTCAGCTTCTTTCAAAGGAGCTTGCTTTCTGTCTCGCTGAGTCTGCTCAATCCCTCACTTGGAGTGTCTCTTATAGCCATTGAAATCACTGGCTCCATTACCCCCTGACTGAAGCAATAGCCAGTTACAGGCCTGGGAGAGACCTATGCTCAAAGATCTGATCAAAAACATGTTCTTGCATAAAATCAATATTAAAAACCAAAACCAGATATGATACCATATGATCCGGCAACCCCACTCCTAGGCATATATCCAGAAAAAAATGAAAACTCTAATTAGAAAAGATACATGCACCCCAATGTTCATAGCAGCACTATTTACAACAGCTAAGACTCAGAAATAACCTAAGTGTCCACTGACAGAGGAATGGATAAATAAGCTATGGTGTATATATATATATATATATATATACAATGGAATACTACTCAGCCATAAAAAAGAATGAAATAATGCCATTTGCAGCAACATGGATGGACCTAGAGATGATCACACTAAATGAAGTAAGTTAAAGAGAAAGGTAAATATGATATTATTTTATTTATGAAATCTAAAAAAAAAGAGAGACAAATGAACTTATTTACAAAACAGAAACAGACTCACAGTCATAGAAAACAATCTTATGGTTACCAAAGGACAGTGGGGGGAGGGATAAAGTAGGATTTGGGAATAACAGATACATACTATTACATATAAAATAAATAACAATGACCTACTGCATAGCACAGGTAAGCTATATTCGATAGCTTGTAATAACTTATAACGGAAAAGAATCTGAAAAAGAATATATACATATATAACTGAATCACTTTGCTGTACACCTGAAACTAACACAACATTATAAATCAACTATCCTTGAATTAAAACCTTTCTAAATTGATATTAAGTGAAGAAAATCAAAGTTATGGTTTTTCCTACATCTTAACTGTCAAAATATTCTCCTTCAACTTTTTCACTGAATTTTTTCAGTGTAATTAAGCTCAAGGAGAAGAGAACTAAAAGAGGCTAAAATCCTAACCCATGTAGAATTTCCATTATGTAATATCAGCTCATTTATTTTTAGATGACAATTTATCCTGTTTTGTAACCTTCCACCCAAGGCCTCCATGGAACGTAGCAAGCACTGATAATGTTCAATTTTAAAATGCTGAGCATTCACATTTTGGTTTTTTTTTTTTTTTTTTTGGCTCTGCACAGCCACAGCATGAAGCTAAAGCAAGCACACTCCGCCAGTAGCTATTAAGGAAGAGGAAACACCTCAGCTTAATTCCTGGAATACAGAGCTTGAGCGTGAGGGAAATCACGTGGACTCAACACACCCCTGACATTCACACAGCGGGGACAACAGATAGATGGATGGCTTCAGCCTTAGCTGCCTAGGCTGGGGGAAAAATATTTCCCATAGAAGAGGACCAGTATGGCACAGTGGAAGGACTCACTCACAGGTATTTTGCTGGATTTAATTGTGGTTTTGGTTCATCATGCCAAAAACTGAATATGTGCGGAAAAGCGCTCATTTCCTAACCAGGCTATGAATTACATGGCTGTGAAGAGAACAACTTCTGCAGTATAGCCTGGTAGGTGGCCAGCAAGCCAGCATTAAGGTTCCCAGAAGCCACGTGTTAACCACCTGCCCACTCCCCACCAAGCTCGTCCCACAGTGTATTAGGCAGGGTTCTCCAGAGAAACAGACTCAATAAAACGCATCAGGACAGATTTTCTTTTTCCCTGGTCTTTTTAGGGCCACACCCTCAGCATATGGTGGTTCCCAGGTTAGGGGCTGAATCGGAGCTGTAGCTGCCGGCCACAGCCACAGCAACACAGGATCTGAGCCATGTCTGTGATCTATACCATAGCTCATGGCAACACTATATCATTAACCCACTGAGGGATCAAACCTTGCAGATGCTAGTCAGATTCATTTCCGCTGAGCCAGGACAGGAACTCCGAGAGGGATTTATTTTGAAGAATCTGCTCACAAAACTGTGGGAGCTGGCAAGTTCACACTCTGTAGGGCAGGCCAGCAGGCTGGAAATTCCAACAAGAACTGATGTTGCCACCTGGAGGCAGAATTTCTTCCTCTTCAGTGAAACGCAGTCTTTCCCCTTAACGGCTTTAATTGATTTGACAAGGCCCACTCACACGAGGGAGGGTAATCTGCTTTACTCCAAGTCTATTAATTTACATGTTACCACATCGAAAAAATATTTTTATAGCGACATATAGACTAACGTTTGACCAAACAGTTGGGCACTAGAGTCTACCCAAATTGACACATAAATGAACAATGACACACAGCAAGTGCTCCACAAATTGATTTGAGCACATAGAAAACCCCAGACAAAACATCCCTAAGGTGCTATTTCTTCGGCTGAACAATGGAAGGCTGAGACTCCATCCCTCCAGTTCTGGTAGCCCACAAGCAAACATTTAAGTCCTGGGAGTATGGGTAATCTGTGGGCTCTGGTCTCCCCAAATGAGCTGACAAATTTTATTTATTTATTTATTTATTTATTTATTTTATATGTATTTTAGGGCTGCACCCGTGGCACATGGAGCGTCTCAGGCTAGGGGTCGAATCAGAACTGTAGCTGCTGGCCTGCACCACAGGCACAGCAACGCGGGATCCAAGTCATGTCTGTGACCAACACCAATGCCGGATCCTTAACCCACTGATCCAGGCCAGGGATTGAACCTGTGTCCTCATGGATACTAGCCGGATTCGTTACCACTGAGCCATGACAGGAACTCCCAAGCTCACAAGTTTTAAACAGATGAGAACACCATCCCATCATAGTTTACCCCGTGTCAGCAACCACAGAGCAAATACTACATAAAGTTCTGCAGTCCAAAGGGACATCTTCCTGCTATTTTGACTCTTTGGTCTAATCACAGAGGGGCAGCCAGAGTCAAGGTGCTTATGGTATCTGGATCCCCAGATGTCTCTCCAGGGACAGAGGCTCCTGCTCTAAAAGGGAACAGGCTCCTTAGGAATTTAGAACCTGGGAGTAAAGGAAACGCCTCTTAAACTGTTGGGAACTCAAGGAGAGGCTTCCAGAAAAATAGGCTCTAGTTTCATCCTTTACTCCTGGTTCTTTGTTGTTTTTTAAACCAGGCCAGGGAGGAAATAACACCCAATGTCTTTGGAAGGTTACAGGAAGAGGGTCACCCAAGGGGCATGAAAGCCAAAACACAGTCACACCTTTTCCCTCAACTTGGTGCCCCAATTTGCTGTTGAATTCTTTTTGTTGTTGTTGTTGTTTTCTTTTTATAGCCACTCCTACAGCATATAGAAGCTCCCGGGCTAGGAGTTGAATTAGAACCGCAGCTACCAGTCTACACCACAGCCCCTGCAACACAGGATCCTTAACTCACTGAGCAAGGCCAGGGGTTGAACCCACATCCTCACAGAGACAACGTCAGATCACTAACCTGCTGAGCCACAATGGGAACTCCTGAATTCTTTTCACCATAGTCTGCAGTTTTAGTTTACTGGGTAGTTTGTATTGTCTCCCAGCTCTAGAGGCTGGAAGTCTGAAAGGAAGATGTCAGCAGGGGAGATTCCTTCCGAGGGCTGTGATCCATGGCTGTGAGGGAAGAATCTGTTCCAGGTCTCTCCCTGGCTTGCAGACAGCCTCCCTATTTCACATGGTTTCCCCTGATGGGCGTCTGTCTCCAAATCTCCTCTTCCTGTAAGGACTCCAGTCTTATAGGATTAGGACCCACCCTAATGATCATATTTTATCCTGATTACCTTTGTAAAGAGGACACAATTCAACCCATAATGCTTGTTCTCTGCATATGACTGTTAGTTTCCCTTCACTGTATAAGCAATAGAACAATATCAAAGGAAACTGGCACTTCTATAGTGCTTTATGTTTTGTTTGTTTTTTGGCTGCTTCCACAGCATGTGATAGTTCCCTGGGCCAGGGGTCAAACCCACACTACAGCAGCAACCTGAGATGTTGCAGTAACACCGCAGGATCCTTAACCCAATGCAGCACAAGAGAACTCCTAGTGCTTTAGGTTTTTCAAGGCAGGTAATCTCCTGGATGGAAGGAACCTCACCTATTTACCTTTGAACACCCTAGAGCAGTGTCTTGACCATCACATTCAATACAAGTTTGTGGAACAGACCAGCTGGCCTCTCACTTCATACTTTCCCCATCTCTCTCTACATTTTCCTGAGCCCCCAAGCAAAGGTAGCACCCAAGGTATTGATACCCTCTGCATTGTTCAATCCCAAGGTTTAAGCAGATAAAACAATAAACAGGAGACCCTAAACACCACGGCAAACTCAGCTCTGAATCCCTACATCAAACAGGCATCTCTTTTAGAGAGAAAAAAGGCGGATATTTTAGTTCAGTTCTGATAAGACAGAGATCAATTGCTGCTTCCTCTCTGATTCCATGCATATGAGGACTTTGGATACAAGGAAGGCAATTTGTTTTAGAAATGTTATCTTTCATTTAGGGTTTTGTTTGTTTGTTTTGTTTTCTGGACTTGCAGCTCACTGACTGAGCCAAATAATTAAATCATGAATCTGGCATTTTAAGCACGGAGATTACATCTTTTTAAACTTGTTTTTATATGTGGAGTTTATTTGACACAAATGTACAGACAAGAATAAACCTTTGGACTTGTAGCCAATATAACTGGGCTCTTATAAAACCCCTGATGTCATGTAATTTATTTCTATAGAGGAGAAAACAGGGATAAAGCCAATAGTTTGTCCATAAGGCTTTGAGGGGTACTGTACCTTGAAGGGGTTAGCACAGATACAGGTCTGGAATTTCAAAGATTAATTCTGCTATACTGGAGCAAGCCCAGGAAAAACCTGCCTCCAAGTCAGGTGACATTAAGAGTTATACTCAGGAGTTCCCATCGTGGCACAGTGGTTAACGAATCCGACTAGGAACCATGAGGTTGCGGGTTCGGTCCCTGCCCTTGCTCAGTGGGTTAACGATCCGGTGTTGCCGTGAGCTGTGGTGTAGGTTGCAGAAGCGGCTCGGATCCTGCGTTGCTGTGGCTCTGGCGTAGGCCTGTGGTTACAGCTCTGATTCGACCCCTAGCCTGGGAACCTCCATATGCCACGGGAGCAGCCCAAGAAATAGCAAAAAGACAAAAAAAAAAAAAAAGTTATGTCCATTACCCTTTATAGCTCAGAGTCATTTTTTTCTACCAAAGGGACATAACTCTCAAATAAAATAGAGAACCACTTTCTAAGTGATATTGCTTCCTAAGAAGTAAACGAACTGGCACATGGAAAGGAGATAAAGAGATGAGGGGCTGTTACTTGGTTAGCTAGAGGAAGGTATTTTGTTTTGTTTTTAAGAACATTAAAGTTGGAATCTAAAGAGTAAGAAGAAGCCAGCTGTATGAAGCTGAATTTACAGGCCTAGAGATGGCTAAGATGAAGGTGAGTCGGGGTGAGGGAGATGGAGGAATCATGTATGACTCCCAGGCATCTGCCGTGGTGGCCCTAATGTTCCCAGAGACAGCAGAGAGTCAGGGGAAGGAGGGGACTGCAGGAAAGCCAAGTAATGTTTTGGACACATCCTGTTGATGATGCCTGTCAGAATTCCAAGGGGACATGTCAAGCACATACATATGCCTCAGAATCTGGGCTGGAAACCAGAGCAATGTGAGGTGAGTTTAATAAAAGAATTACTTGCAAAGGTAGGAGCAGAGTTTAGGACAAGCAAAGAGAGACGATGCAGAAACCTGAAGCTAGTAACTACGCTTAGGTCTGAAGGAGCAAGTGGAAGGGGTAGGAACTGGTCCAGAGACAGAGACACACAGAGACAGAGCACTGGTTAGAGGAGAGGGCCTTTTGTCGGAAGCTGTAGGCTTCAGCCTGGGGTGAACCACAAAGAGGGAGCTGGGTACTACATTTACTGAGCTTATTCTCCTCCTGCTTTTCAGTCTTCTGCTAGAAACTTCTGTTGCCTAGCCCAGCTGGAAATGAGAGTCTGTTGATGTAGCCCACAAAGGTCAAAGTGCCAAGGGCAGAAAGAAGGGTCAACAAGAGTAGAGAGAGGATCTAGAAGGACAAACAGAAAAGAGAGCACAAGGGGGATGGCTACACAAGTCTGGAGCTCTCAAGGGATGGACAGGCTGGGTGGAAAAGACTGGTGTATGGGGGAGAATTAAAGCTTGAGAAATAGACGAGGTCATGGAAGGAAGGGGAATGAAGAGAAGGGACTGAGCACGAAAGAGCTCAGATGTTAGAGCTTAGCTAGAGAATAAAAAGGAATTTGCAAAGAAGATTGAAAAGGAACAGCATAGCCAAAGACCTAGGAGAGAAAATAGGAGAGTGTGTGTCACAGAAGCAAAACCAGCAGATGGTTTCAACAGGAAGAAGTGGTCAGCTGATTCTCTCGAGCCAAATGCTCCTGGAAAGTTGAATAACAGAAACATGCCTCTTGGATTTGGCAAGTTTATTCAATAAGAATGCCAAGCACTGGGCTTGCGGGTGTTGCAAAGATGAGTAAGCCCTGGATTGGAGGACATCCCAATCTAGACAGGGAACCGCATACGATATTGTGGGATGACCGCTCTGATAGAAATGGGAAAAACTGCCTATTGAGAGCAGACAGTATGGGGAAAAGTTTCCTAAGGAACAATCGATTCTGTGTAAATTCTCTGGAATAAAAAATGCCAGTGCTGGAGAAGTCTTGCATTTTAAAGAAGAAAAAAATAAAACCCAGAAAAGTAAAACAACCTGGCACTCCTTGCCTTGGTACCCCACTGGCAGGACGCTAACAATGTGAATACTCTCCTGATGTCAGACCTTCTTGGTTAGACCTTCAGAGGACAAACCTGTGACCTATGCTTTATTAGAATGAAAATGTTATTTATTTAAAATTTTCCATGGAGGTAATATGTTTATCCCAGAAAAATTTAACAATAAATATAAGATAAAGAAGAAAATTAAACTCACTGATAACCTATACTCCTCACTTTTTAGTGTTTTTTCCCAGTGTTTTTTTCCTGAGTGTGTGTATGTTTGCATAAAAAGTTCTCTTTAAAAAAATGTTTTATACACAATCAATAGGATGGGATAAAATATTTGTATCTGATAACGGGTTAGTATCTAGATTATATAAAAGACTCCTACAACTCAACAGCAACAAAAACCAATTAAAAAATGGGCAAAGGACTTGAATAGAAATTTCTTCAAAGATATACAAATGGCCAATAAGCATCTATAAATATGCTCAACATCACTAAACATTAGGGAAATGTGAATCAAAACCACAGTGAGACACCACCTTACATCCATTAGGACGATGACCATCAGAAAAATAGAAGTAACAAGTGTTGGCAAAGATGTGGAGAAACTAGAACCTTTGTGCATTACTGATGCGAATGTACAATAGTGCAGCCTCTAAAGAAACAATATGGAAGTTCCCCAAAAAAGTAAAAACCGAGTTATGACCCAGAATTTCTACTTCCGGGTACATACCTAAAAGAATTCAAAGCAAAGACCTGAAGAGATATTTTACATTTATTTTCACAACAGCATTATTCACAATAGCTAAATCATAGAAGCAAACCAAGTATCCACCAACAGACAAATGGATGAACAAAGTGTGATATACACATACAAAGGAATATTATTTAGCCTCGAAAAGGAATGCAATTCTGACACATGCTAAAACATGGATGAACCTTGAGGACATTATGCTAAGTGAAATAAGCAATCACAAAAATACAAATACTATATGAATCCACTTGTATGAAGTACCTGGAGTCATCAGATTCATAAAGATGGAAAGTAGAATGGTTGTTGCCAGAGGCTGAAAGGAGGAAGAAAGAGAGGGAGGGAGAAATGTTGCTTAATTGGTATGGAGTTTTAGTTTTGCAGGATGGGAAATGTTCTGGAGACTGGCTGCACAACGATGTGAATGCACTTAACCCTACCGAACTGTGCACTTTTAAAAAACGGTTAAGATAGATTTTATATTACATGTATTTTATCATGATTAAAAATTAAAACCTTTCATATTTTGTTCACCTCATTTAAAAACACCAACAGAACATCTTATGTCAACTGAACATTTTTTGCTATTATTTTAGCAGTCTATTTTATTTTTACTGCATAACATTTAATCAAATCACTGTTTTTGGAAATTTAGGTTTTCTACAAAAGCAAACATCATAAACAAACTGCAGTGGGCAACACAGCTACTTCTGTGACACATGTGCAATTTCTTCCTTAGAATCAACTCCTAGAATGGAATTGCTGGGTCAAAGGAGAATGGGGCGATGTCAGGGGTGAGAGAGGGGTGGAAAATGCAATATGAAAGCTGAAAAATGAAAACTAATCAACAGAGGTCTGAGTGGCATGTGATACAAATTAAGTGCTATATATTTCTGGTTTTTTAAAAAAGGAAATGTATGGAGTTCCCGTCGTGGCGCAGTGGTTAACGAATCCGACTAGGAACCATGAGGTTGCGGGTTCGGTCCTTGCCCTTGCTCAGTGGGTTAATAATCCGGCGTTGCCGAGAGCTGTGGTGTAGGTTGCAGAAGCGGCTCGGATCTTGCGTTGCTGTGGCTCTGGCGTAGGCCAGTGGCTACAGCTCCGATTCGACCCCTAGCCTGGGAACCTCCATATGCCTCGGGAGCAGCCCAAAGAAATAGCAAAAAGACAAAAAAATAAAAAAAGGAAATGTAATTTACTCATTCATTTATTCTTTATATAAAATGTACTGAGCCTCTGCTATGCATCACTCTTCTAGACACTCTGATATCAAATTGTCTTATTAGACACTCTCTTATCCCTCGAGGAACTTATAGACTAGGGAAGAGAGAAACAAATAAATCACCAATTTCAGCGCAGCCTGGTACAGGAGGGAAGAGACGCCCAAGGGCTAATGGAAGCAGGAGAGGAAGTTCACCAATCAGAGGAGGCTTTTCAATGGAACTAGGTATATGTCAGTGAGCTGAGTTTTGAGGGAGAAGTCAGAGTTATTCAGGCTTCAAAAGCGGATGACTGCATGTGGTAGCCCACCTCACTTCCTGGTACTTATGCCCTTGTGGAGCCTCCTCCCACCCTGGATCAGAGCTGTTCTGAATATCCAATAGAGAACGGTAGCGATAACAGTGTGTCAACTCTGCCACACTGCTTGCTCTGTAAGAAGTCAGTTGCTGGGTCATTCAAGCAGCCCTGTGAAGAGGACCATGTGAAGAAGAACTGAGACCTCCCACTAAGAGCCACTGCAACTTACCAGTCTGGTGAATAAACCACCTCAGAAGTGGATCTTCGCGCCCCAGTGGGTGACTGCATCCTGACATCTTAACTGTGGCCTCCTGAGGGGACCTAAGACAGAACCAAGAGTCATATAAGCCATTACTGCTCTTGAAAGCCATGACAAAGTGCTGGGGGATTTGCTTCTCAGCAACAGTTATATTAATATACTATGTCTTAAGCACAGCTGAAATTTTCTGAAAATGGGAGCTATTTGGAGTAACCCCAGAGAAGGTTACATATGGGGGAACAGTAGGAGCTGAAGAGAGAGAGCAGGGCCAAGTAACTCCTGAATGTGGTATGCCCTGCCCTCCTCACCCTCCTCACCAACTGAACCAGTCTTGTTCATGTGTTTGGTGACCATCTGGATGAGGGCATGGGGGAGGACGTGTCTTAAGAACAGTGGGCTGAGGGGGAGGACTTGGCTGGGAGAAAAGCCTCAGAGGGTGAGCAAAGGCAGAAAATGACAGCAGCCCAAGAATGAGTGGCCACTAAAATAGGAAAGAAAAGGAGAAAGTGAAATTCCAAAAGTTAGAGTTTTGAACAAGAGGGGGTGGTTAATGGTGTCAAAAGCAACAAAGAAATCAGACAAGGCCTGAGAAGTGGGCACTGGATGGGTCCCTGTGCAGCCCCCTCTGTTGGATAAGTGGAGCCTTCAAAACTTTGGGTCTGACCCTCTGACTCTGGTAATACCCACCGTCCTTCAGTGGCCCATGTACACACTGTCACCTCTACATCACCCCTCTGTCTCTTCCCACTTTTCTCTTTTCTTCCCTTCCCACTGGCCACGTTGGCCTTTTCCCTGCTACCACCTCAAGTGTCTTTTCTTTTTGTCCCTCAGTGCTCGAAAGAGTTTCCCCACCAAGACCCACTCTGCTCTATTTTTCTGACTCATCTTCCAAGTGGCTTTCCCTCAGCCTCCTGTGGCTGGAACCTCCAGGTTCCCACTGACACACATTCTCTTACCCATTCTCTGCTCTCTTGCTCCCCCTACTGATCACTCTGCAGGCCACATCTTTTACTTGATCTTGCTTATTGCATCTCTCCTCCTCCCAGCTCCAGGAGTTTGAAACACTATCCCCATAACTTAGAACCCAAAGGCTCTTTAAATATCGGGTCAGGCACAGATACTGTTTTCACGACTCACAACTTCCAACCGCAGTGTGACAGCTGCTATCTTTGAGGCATGCACAAAGCACTAAGGCTCTGAGGAAGGAATGACAAAGGAGGTGACATTTGAGAAGAACACGGGAGCAGTGGCCGTGCACAAGTGAAAGGGGCATCATATTCTGATGTGCCTGGACTATGGGGTGGGGAGTGGCTGAGGCCACGCTGTGAAAGGTTTTGAGGAGGGTACAGTGAAGAGCCTTATCTTTAACCTAAAGGCCAGAGATTTTCAAACTGTCCCCTGAGGAGCCCATGGACTTCACAACCTGCCAGTCCACACGATGATGGCTGGGAGGCTGGATGGCAAAGTGTGTTCTAGCTTCTGTTGTTTGACACATCGTTCTTCTGATTAGTCCTTCTATTAAAGGCTGCCTTCTGCCCCCAGAATTTTGAAGCCCATCTCTGTTGGTGACGGGAGCTGTGGACCTAAGGAATCACCAAGTCCAAGTAGAATTAACCATTTCCTTTAACCACACAGGAGGGCAGGCAAGGCCTGGGAATCCCCTGTAAGAACATGCAGGTTTTCTGGATCAGCTTTGGCAGCAAAAGGACATAGGAAAAAAGGCTGGGCTTTGGGTAGGGCTCGTATCTTGTCAAGGCTAAGCAAAGGGCAGTCGTCGTGGGGCAGAGCGCCCTTCCACCCAGGTGACAAATCCAGCTTCCTCTGGCGCATGCCTAGGATTAGCCCTGGTTGCAATCCCTGCTTCCCAAGAAAAAAGGCAATCACTAAAGACACACCCTCACTTGGTGGCAAAGGTGGGGTTAGCTCTCCTGACTCTGCCCTTTTTAATGCATTGTTTGAAGTCCTCAGCTAGCAGATTAAAATAGTGCAAGGGCATTAGTGTGTGAGGCCAGGAGGTGGGGGGGTAGGGAAGGGAAGGGAGGCAAGGACGGTGGAGTTGCGGGCTGAGCCAGTTCCATTTGGGCCAAACCCGGTTCCTTATCTGTAAAGCCAGAGACACTCGTGCTCTCTACGCCACCTGCTCATTCTGTGACACTTATTTTTTTTTTTTTTTGCTTTCGAAAAGTCTAACAGATACAAAGATGAGCGGGATTCCCATTTTCTGTCAAATTCTCCAAAGGCAGCTAAGGGAAGGAAATCAGGACCTTTCATTGCTGTACCACACCCACATTTCAAAGCGCTGACCTTGAAGAGTCCGCTCCAGCCCAGGCGGGGGCCGAGGGGAGGACTTGTGCTACGTGACTGCGCGCTCGCCGTGCCCCGCTACGCCCGGACGCGCGTCCCGCAGGCTGGCGCCGCCCTCTCCCCGCTCCTCCCTCCCCAGCCCCACCTGCACATCTCCACGCGCCAAGCCGAAGGAGCGTGCTATGTGGAGGATGCACATCCGGATGCTCGCGCTTCCCTCTCCTTCCAGGATCCGAGATTCGCAAGGTCATCAACCCTCTGAGTCTCGGTGTCCGTTCTGAGACTTGCAACTTGGGGAGGTTCCCCGAGGGCCCTTCCAGCTGCTCTAAGGTCTGAGGCTGTGGTTTCATGAATGATAGTTTAACACTCTGCAAAGCATTAATGAGACGGTATCTATAAAGTGGCATGAATTCCGTGAGATAAAAGTGATGATTTAATTTGTCACCCATTGCTTATAAAATCCAGGGGAAATGGCAGTTTTAAATCGGCGTTTACCTAGCTGTAACAACCGTGACAACCTTCCTGTAGCTTGCCGAACACTGTAAACGGCAGGCTGGGATCCGAATGTTCCTTCAGTTTTACAGATGAGGAAATTAAATGTCGTTTCTTAGAATAGTAATCATTCTTGTATCGTTATTAGTGAAAGTGATGTATTTTGAGTGAAAAACATAAATTGCTAAATACATGTACATCTGAGGAACTCTTTCTGGAGCCACTTTCAAAGAATGCTCCCAATCTAACCTTAAACAAAAGGGAAGGGCAAAGCGATATTATCTTTTAGGTCAGGAAAATAAACAGTTTTCTGTTTTCTTCCCTCTTTTGTAGACACTGATATTTGATAAGTTTCTCACCAGCACTTGGGCAAAGTTGGAGCAATGTGGGGGTCACCTCCCTTGTGTTCTAAAGTGTATGTTGTGAGGTGATGGAAATGAGGCTACAGTTTTTAGGGAAGTATCTTCCTGTCATTTACTGCTTGTGTGGAGTGGTCTCCTTGACCGCTGAATATGGTTCAGGGTCTACCAAAAGGAATGAGATTTGCCAGCATCCACCTTCTCTGTCTGTGAGGGCTGGGTGAAGGATGTTCAAGGAACTCCAAGGGTAGAGGTCAAGCTGCCTAACTGATCTGGGTGGGCGTGGTGAGGGCAATAAAGGAATTGCATCTGCAGAGCCCCTTCCATGCAGTTTAACCTGTACAACAGGCCTAGGAGATAGATTGCCGTGATTCTCTGTGCCATGTATGTAAGGCCCAGAAAAGTTGCCTCAAGTAAAATGGCCAGGAAGTCATAAAACCAATTTTCATACCAAGCTATCTAAACTCTAGCTTCAGAAGCGTCCCTTTGTCCTCCAGAAACCCAAGTGTCACTCAGGCTCCGTCAGAGTGACGGTCTTGGGACGGCAGAGACTTCCAGGGGAATGAGATTGTACATCTCTAATCTACCACGATCTGGCTCCAAAGCAGTGAGATTGGTGGAAAATAAGGCTATACAGCAGGAGTTGGCAGACTGTGGTCCAGGGGCCAAATCCAGCCTGTCACCGGTTTTTGTACAGCCAGCAAGTTAAAACTGGTTTTTATATTTTTTTATAGTTCTGGGGGAGGGGGGAGACAATAAATGAAAGAAGAATAATATTTTGTAGCATATAAAAATTATATTTTAAAATATCTGAAATTCAGGTTTCCATGTCCACAAATGAAATTTTATTGTAACGCAGCCTTGCTCGTTGCTTGCATATTGTCTACCGCTGCTTTCCTAATACAAACACAAAGTTGAATGGAATTAGTTCTTATTATTTGTGGCAGTTATGTTCTATAAAGTCACCAGGAATACTAAATTAGCATTACTGAACCATTGCTCCTAAGAGAAAAACATAGTATGCCTTGGTCAGTATCCTGAGAAATGAAGTGTGAAGGGCTGTGGAAGGAGAAGAGACTTGAAACACAGCCTGGCCATTTATAACTCCCATCATCAGTCTCTGAAATGGATTAAGCTCTTCGTTTGCTTGTTAGGACTTTCCAATTTCCAGAAAGGTCCGGAGACAGCTCTCAACCCAAGTACCTGCTAAAATAGGAGGGAGATGAATAGGGCAGATACGGGGGCTCTGAGGAGTAAGGTAGGGTCACCGGGCAGGCCACAGGGCCATGGACTTGTTCTGTTAAGTTTCTCATTTGGTTTGGAGCGTCCCATCTCAAAAGACCAGGACAGGGGAGAGAAAGTCAATTCTGAGAGCAGACTTGGTGGAGGAAAGGCTTTCTGTAGCCCTTTGGAGTAAAGGCCTTTTTTTTGTTTCTATATATATTATATATTTATCTTTTTAGGGCCGCACCTATGGCGTATGGAAGTTTCCAGGCTGGGGGTAGAATCAGAGCTGTAACTGCTGGCCTATGCTGTAGCCACAGCAACAAGGGATCTCCTCTTGGACCTACACCAGAGCTCATGGCAATGCCAGATCCTTAACCCACTGAGCGAGGCCAGTGATCGAACTTGTATCCTCATGGATACTAGTCAAATTTGCTTCTGCTGAGCCATGATGGGAACTCCTTTTTTTAAGGTTTTAAAAACCACTTTATTGAAGCATGAATGACATCTACAAAGCTGACCTGTTTAACATATACAACTTTATGAGTTTGGAGACAAGAATATTCCCTTAAAACTATCACTACAATCTATGCCATATCCACACCTCCAAAACTTTCCTCCTGCCCTCTTTTGTTGTTGTCGTTGTTGTTGCTATTACTATTTTGTGATAAGAACACTTGACATAAGATCTACCTTCTTAGCAAAATTTTTAGATACAGTATTGTTAACTACAGGTACTATACTGTACAGTAAATTTCTAGAACTTATTGGTAGTGCTTAACTGAAACTTTGTACCCTTTGACTAATGCTACTTTTTTTCCCCTCCTCTGAGCCCATAGTAACCACCATTCTGTGCTCTGCTTCTCTGAGATGATTTTAGGTTTCTCATATAAGTGGGATCATGTAGTATTTGTCCTGCATCTGGCTTATCTTGTAAAAGCCTTTTCTGATGTGAACAGACCCAGCAAACAGAGAGGCCCGAGCTCCACAACCCCGGCAGATCCAAACCAGAGGCCTAACTACTTCTTACTCTGTTCTTGGAGCTTCCCTGGTGAGAATGCAGCTCATATTTTCTTTGGAACCTGAGGATTAAATGTCTAAGTATTTACTTTCCTAATGTCTGGCTGTATCTGAAGAACTTTAGGTACTGAGAAGAGTGATAGACTGAATAATTTTGAAATAGCCCTTCATAGGGAATTCTTTCTCACCTAGTCTTTGGATGTGAGTTAGAAGGCATCTGTTCATGGGCTAAGAGAGACCCCATTTTTGTGTCATTATTGAGGAGCAATTCATAGACTTTAGAAATATTTGAGTGCTGTGGATGGTGAAGGGACCAGCAGACGAGCCAGGAATTTTTTTCAGGAAATAGTTTGGGGTCCACCCTAGCCCATGAACAAATCACAGCTTTATGCTGCAGAGAGGGCTCCAGGTGATTTCATCCTGGAAGCTTTTCAACGTCCACCAACCCCTGAAAAAATTCCAGCAATGCTTACATTTATGCAGGCAGAAAAAAAAAAGTGCTTCTCTAAGCCCCTCATAGTCTAGTATATCTGAAATCCCCCTATGTCCTCTGAGTGACATATTTCTTCTTCCCATTTCTTGACATGGAGACAGATTCTCAATTTAAGAATGAGGGAGTTCCCATCTTGGCTCAACAGTAACAAAATCAACTAGTGTCCATGAGGGCACGGTTTGATCCCTGGCCAAGCTTGGTGGGTTAAGGATCCAGCCTTGCAGTGAGCTGTGGTGTAGGCCACAGACGCAGCTTGGATCCTGAGTTGCTGTTGCTGCGGTGTAGGCCAGTAGCTGAAGCTCTGATTCAACCCCTAGCCTGGGAACCTCCATATGCCGCAGGCAGAACCCTTTAAAAAAAAAAAAAAAAGAACGAGAGTCCTAAAATCCAGATCCCACTGAATTTCCCCTTAATCATGTCCTCTTTCTTTCACTCCCAGTGCTTAGTGGTATTGAAAGGGTAGCCACATATGGAAGGTTAAGTAACAGGGTGAACTTCATAACAGTATGACCTTCCCTATCCTTCACCTCACAAACATGCATGCTGCACAACTAGCAGCCCAGCCTAGATATAAATGGATATGATTCTCAAGCAGTGCGGTATGGGCTAGAAAATCCTTGCCAGGGGTCAGGATTCATCCCAGCCACTAAAAACCCTAAACCATCCACTTAAGCCTCTGATCTTAGGAAGTGGATCTCACTTGAGGGGTCTTATACAGTGAATCATTGACCCGGTTTTCTCTAGCTTGAAATCCGATCCTCCCACCTCTCTGACTTCTAATCTCCATCATGAGCCTTTTTGTAGGTTTCTAAGAAGCTCCTTAGACCTGGAGGCAACCAGGTGCTAAAGGTAATGCTAAAAACAACAACAACAACAACAAAAACACACACACACCAAAAACCTATCAGATGAGTAGATTCTAAGCCCTTTTGTGTAGAGGGTTAAATTAAAGGACTGTCACAACCAGAAGTCCTTCCTGGCTTGGTGGAATCCCTCTCTCCCCTTGTGGGACCAGGATGGAGAATCCTAGTCTGAAACCACATTTTTTTGTTTTTCTTTGTCTTTTTGCTATTTCTTGGGCCACTCCCACGGCATATGGAAGTTCTCAGGCTAGGGGTTGAATCAGAGCTGTAGCTGCCAGCCTACGCCAGAGCCACAGCAACTCGGGACCCGAGCCATGTCTTTGACCTATACCACAGCAACTCCAGATCGTTAACCCACTGAGCAAGGGCAGGGACCGAACCCGCAACCTCATGGTTCCTAGTCGGATTCGTTAACCACTGCGCCACGACGGGAACTCCTGAAACCACATCTTTGAACCAGGATGCCTTCCTCTCCCCTGGTCCTGGCAGTCTGCTTTTGAATGCATTAAAAGGTCACTGGGAGGTGTAAGTAGCAGCTGGAGACTGAACCAAAAACCTCAGCCCTTCAATCTCATTTGCATCTTTTTTTTCCCTCTCCAGAAAAAAACCTGCAACCAAGGTCATTCTTTTTCTGGCTCCTAATTTCTTCTCCCAGAGGGGAGGCTTTAGGCAAAGATAAGGAGGTGTGAGGAGAGACCCTTAATCTAGAAAGAGAAATGTAGAATCAAAAACAGAGGGTGGTGGTTAAATTACATACAATACATTTCTAATCCATTAGAGACAAATGTCTGACAGGTCCAAGATTTTAAAGGTAACCTTCTCCCAGAGGCTTTTGTAAGCCTAGATTTAGATTTGTGAGCTGTTTGTGCCGAGTGAAATAAATATCTGAAGACTTTGTTGCTTGTTATTTTTTTTAAAGAAGAGCTGCTGGGGTAAGTGAGCAGGTGAATGACTGGAGAAGTTGGCTAAGATAAGTCACACCTCCAGGACACAGGTAAAAGAGTCTCTAAGAAAATTGTCAGAATAATTTGAACTGGAGACAAGGAATACAATTACATACAGCTCTGGTAAAGCCATAAGTAACTGAGATCTTAACTACCAAGGGGGAGAGACATAACTGGTGAGCGTTTGGATTTTTTTCTTTTTTAGGGCTGCACCCATAGTATATGGAAGTTCCCAGGCTAGGGGTCAAATCAGAGCTACAGCTGCCATCCTACACCACAGCCACAGCAGAGGAGTATCCCAGCCAAGTCTGTGACCTACACCACAGCTCACCATAACGCCAGATCCCAACCCACTGAGCGAGGTCAGGGATTGAACCCACATCCCAATGGGTACTAATCGGGTTCCTTTCCCCCGCACCATAACGGGAACTCACCGAGGGTTTGGATTTGAACAGTATTCTTGCCATTTGCCAGAAAGAAAAAGGAGACCCAGCAGCCAGTGCAAATGCTTTTGTCTACCTTTGCCCAAATTAAACTTCCTCCAGGCTTCACAGCCCCAACTCTGAGGGTAAACTGCTGATTGAGATCTAGTGTCTTAGGGAGTCCAAACTGATAATGAGGAGAGGAAGGTAACCACCAATTGGTTTTCAGCAAGTCACATCTCAGCAAGAACTCCATCTGCTGGTCCTTATGTCACCCCAGGGCCTTGCTTATGGTAGGTGTTTGTCGCTGTTTGCAGGGGTGCTGCGGGCATGGCCTAGAGGAAGAAATGCCTGTATCCAGCAGACCCAGCCCTCAAGGCGGCTCTCCTCACCACAGTTTTCCTGAGCCCAAATCTGCCTCTGGTGCTTTCCTGGTAGAAAGTACCCGTTCTTCAATCTCTGATGTCAAAGGTAAGTCTTGTTGTCAAACAGATGGCCTGTGTTCTGCTCCACACATACTTGGGGGCTCTGGAAAATGTGCCAGCCTCTGTGTTAGGTGTTGGGAACAGAGAGAAGAGTAAGGTGATGTTTGCCCCTGAGAGGTTACTGTCTGGTAGCAGAGCTAGATCAAAACCAAAACAAACCAAACCAAAACACAAACCCAGACAATGACAAAAGAATCTGGCAAAACAGAACCCAGAAGGAGACCTCACCCACCCTGGTGGGCTTCTCAGAGTCTCTGGAAGGAGAACTTGGAGTTAGCTGGGCAGGATATAAAATTTTCCATTCACCTTCACAGAAACATTTGGAAATGTGAGCAGGCAGGACCCTTGGGTTAACTCAGGAGATGACTTTGGCACTGCTGAGTGGCACCCAGCTCACTAACTAGAACAGTGAGCAGAGCAATTGCTGTGGGTTTCCAGACTCTTCCCCAGGATATCAGTTTATTGTGTTTTTCTTGTTTTTTAATCCTCAGAGACTTCACATTTTGAAAACTGATGTCTGTCAATTAAAGCATATTGATTAAGCAAACCTAACTAGTTTTCTCATTGTATGAAATCATTTAAATGTCATATAATTATTAATTATAATTTGATTTAAATGCACATAACTGCTAGGTAAAAGCTTCTGCTTATCATGGGTTAGCAAATGACACCACACGACAGGAAGGTATTATTTCTTTTAAAAGCCACTAAGTGTTTTAATTAGTTTGTACAGATTTATTGTGCTAAGGCATGATTTGAATTAGCCTTTTCTTGTCTTTTTCTTTTTTTTAATATTGAGGCAGAAACTAGTTCTTTTCTCTGGGAAATAAGAGCTTTGTGAATCAGGGACTGGGTCTGAATATCAGAGTCTAGGGCAATTTCTGACTTTTTTTAATTGATGTGCACATTTATTGCATTTAAAGAGTGTTTTGTTGATGTCAGTCATTCTTTTCCCCATAGCACTTCTGCATGATGACTCCAGCCCCTTATGGAAGGGCTGCAGAAACACAGTTCATCATATCTAATTAATCTGGGGTATTGGGGAAACTAAAACATCAAGTTAAGGAGAAAAATCCTTAGGTTCCTGATAATTATTGAGGAACACTTCTCCCCATCCCATGACCCTGGGATCTTGTATGACATGACCTCCGGGCACATGGCTCGCACCGCACAGGTGGCCTGTCTGTTCTTCTCCGGGCCAGGACAGTCCATGGTTCAGCTATTGTTCACCCTTCCATCCATGCTTTAGGCCAGGCTTCTCTCAGGAACTCTGTTCCTGTATTTTACCACCTGTGGGACAGCTCTGAGCGGATGCTCTGCAGAAACGTCCATGCACTCACAATGGAACTCACCTTACTCTCCATCCTCCTTTCAAAAATCTGTTTCTGCCTGGAACTGCTTTTCTCAGACGACACAACGGCACCCTCCATCCGGGCTCTCGAGCCACCATTTGGTGTGCAGTCTTTATCTCTAATCACTCATTCCAAAATTGTCACCATGTCCTGTTGATTCCACCTGCTAACTAACTGGATTTCCAGTGCCTCCTCCCCTCCCATCCCCACCGAGCTCTCTGGGTCCTTGGCGGGTGGGGTGGGGGGGCCCTGTGAGGGACTCTATACTGTCTTCCCTGCCTTCAGCCTTCTTCCTGGATCCATCCTCCATGTCACCTGCAGACTTTTCTTTTTAAAAAAGTCAGATCTAATTCTATAGCTCTCCTGGTCAGAAGCTTTCCAAAGGAGTTCTTGTTGTGGCTCAGCAGGTTAAGAACCCGACTAATATCCATAAGGATTCGGGTTCGATCCCTTGCCTCATTCAGTGGGTTCAGGATCTGGCATTGGTGCAAGCTGCGGTGTAGGTTGCTCATGCAGCTTGGATCTGGTGTTGCCATGGCTGTGGTGTAGGGCTGAAGCTGCAGCTCTGATTCAACCCCTTTCAACCCCTAGCCTGAGAACTTCCATATGCCACAAATGTGGCCCTAAAAAGACAAGGAAGGAAGGAAAGAAGAGAGAGAGAAAGAGAAAGAAAAGGAAAGAGAAAGAAAGAGAAAGAAAATAGAAAGCTTTCCAAAGCCTCCCATAGCCTGTAGGCTGGCATTCAAATTTTGTAGAAAGGTATACAAGGTCCTCCTCACAGATCCTGCTTCTCAGGATCTTTCTCCTGCCACACCTTCCCTAACAGAAACCCCCTCCCCTGACGTGCACAGCCCTCCCCACTTCTTCACCCAGCCAGAGTCCTCCAGGCTGCCCAACATTGGCCCTGCCTGGAATGTGTTTCTGCTCTCTCCACCTCTGTCAGTCTTCTCTGGATGACATCCTTCTCAACACCCAGCTCAGATGTCATCTCCTTCTCTGGTCATCGAGGTGGAGTCTCCACTCTAGCACATTTTATTGAAATGATTTCTCTGTCTGCCTCCTTGAAAAGACTAAGCACCTCCAAGCGAAGAAGGATGACTATATTTCTGTGACTTTCCTCTGGTGGTACCTGTAGGTATTCAATGAAAGTGTGTTGGATGAATAACCAAGTAAAAATGGAGGACCAGTCCTGCTGAATTCTACAGACCGCATAAGGAAACAAAGCTGTCAGGTCTTCACCACTTTGGTCATGGGGCCGGGCCACCCAAGCTTGGATGGTATTAATCTTAATATTAATGTTATGAGTATGGAGAGTTTATTTTAGGCACAGATTTAAACTAGAAAAGAAGAAAAAACAGATATTTGTAAGTAGCAATACTTAGTACTTACTATGCATTGGTCATAGTTCTAATTTCTTCACTATGATTATGTCTGTTTTTCAGAAATGAAAACTGAGGTTAAGTAACGATTTCCCTGAGGTCATACCCTTGACCTCTGAGAATCTGTCCAGAGTCTGTGCTCTCACCTGCTACATAAAATGACATCTAATATAATACTAAAAATAACAACAGCTGATAGACTGGGTGCTCAGCACGTGTTGGATTCTGTTCTAAATTGTGTGATTTATATGATGGGAACCCTGACAGTTTAACCTAGCCATGCTTTGTGTTCCTTTTCTATAAAATGGGATAATAATGCCTCCCCACCATACAGATTTGCAGTGAGGAATAAATAAGATAATACGTGGAAACGCTAGAATTATGCTGACCTAGCTTCTTAAATGAACAATTATTCATGCAACCCAGTGGCTACTCATAGCTTTAGGGAATAATGATAGAGAAAGTAGAAATGACCGCTGGCTGACAGTGAAAAAGGTCCCAGCCTGAGAAGAGTCAGAGGGGTGATTGAAATTCACACCAGAGCACCTGATGGAGATAACTCAGAAAGAAATGGCTGTCACTGAAGCATTCATGTGCTATTTAATTGGAGAGAAAAGCCTAAGCCCCACCAGGTGACTGCTGTCACTCTAATGTGACTTCTAGCCCATTTGTTGCTGCAGCTTGAAACCTCAGGGCAGTCACAGCCTCTCCAATCCTGCTTCTGCTTCTGGAAAATCAGATGCTGGAATCCAGCTATCTCGAAAGTTCCATCCAGTTCAACATTCTCTGAGCCCACAGCCTGAGGCTCTAGTTGACCAAGATGCTTTATCAGCTTGTCCTTTCTTGCTGTCCCAGAGGAAAGCATCTTCCTTCCTTTCTTAAAGCCACCCTTTGTCCTGTGAGCCCATTCTTTGTCCATCACAGAGGGCTGGGATGCTCTCTGTGGCCCCTCTTTCTCCATTGGTAAGTTTTCTTTGTCCTCAAACTTACGTATCATGCCCCAAACTTAAGAAAACTTTGCCCCAACCTGCGTTCCCTGACCGCCCCCTGTGGCTGTCTCCTTTACCTGTCTAGCTTAGCGAGTGACCATTAATTCTCTCCCCAGTGCCTTACCACATCCCATGATATCCCCTCCACCACACCTTCACATGGCTGTCCTTGCCCAAGGAGAGCAATGGATAAGGAATTCTTTAGTCTATCTAGCAGATATAGGCTGAATACCTGTAAATGAGACAAGCAAGAGGATCTCTCTGCTTTGCAAATTAAAGGAAGCCAAAGAAACTTAAAAATTTTTTTTGTTTGTTTTTATTGTGGGTCTTTTTATGTTTTGTTTGTTTGTTTTGTTTTGTTTTGTTTTGAGGGATGTGAGGTAGGAAGGCATATGGACATGTGAGAGAGGAAAGAGGTGAAGTAAGAGACAGAAGGAGCAGTCCAGTCCACTTGAGGGGCCAAAGGATGGCCTGGGAGTAAAGCTGGTTTGCAGAAGTGGAGAGAGAACAGTCACAGGAGAGAGGAGGCATTTGTGTGAAGGAACAGTGACCACAGTGAGGGGAAGTCAAATATCCAGAGGATGAGAAAAGGAGGCAGCCAAGGAGTTGGTGTGAAAATTGAAATAAGAAATGGTGTTCCATTAGACTCTTTGGGTGTCTCCAAACACAGAGGTAAGTGTGGGAGGGGTGATGTAGATTGAAGAATTTCAGAATCTATTTTAGTCATTAGAAACCCAGAGCTGGTTCTTTTGTTTGCTTCCTCCCTGTACAGTTTTCCTTTTGTTGCTTAAGTGAGGGTTTTATTGGGAGGTTCTGTCCCTTTTATTTCCTGATTTTGTATCCATTTGTACTTTTCATGTCATGGAATAGATTTAGGATCAGAGAGAAATGGAAAGGGAGTGAAAGCAAAGAAACAGAGTTATCAGTCCTGGACATTGCTCTCTTATACTGTTAAGTCTGTTAAGTCATTCAATAGCCAAAAAAAAAAAAAAAAAAATCACCAAAAATGCAATTTGGAAATTTAAATAGCCACTCATCCTTTGACATCAGGCTGAATTATCTCCTGGAGTCACTGAAAAGGGGAGTTCATGGATGGTTCTATTGCACCGCTCAAGGCCAGCCAATTAGAGATGCCCATGAGTGGCACTGTGATGATGATTAATCTGACCCAAGAGTGTTTATGGCATTAGCTTGGTTAGAACAAACAAACAGCTATACCCTTATCCTGCCTTATCAGTCAGGCTGCTTTGCTTCTAGAAATTTATCTTCTTTCCTTTCCATATGATGGCAGGAAAACATTTCTCATTTTCAGTTTGGGTCATGGGGTGAAATATTCTTTAGCTCTTTGGGATGTTACAACATTCTGCATGGTTTCAGGGGCTTCAGATTTCTTCTTGCTTGAATAACCTTTACAGGCTGTGTGAACCCTTCATCTCCTGCTTTCTTGGAATGATATGAATGATCCATTCATATTTTTACATTTTAAAATACTGCGACAAAGTCTTAACTTATCTTTGTGATTGGAAAAATACATCCCATCAGCTGCGTGGAAGTCAAGAAAACTAGTTTCTCTGGAGCATGACATTAAATCCACCGTTTCCTTGATGAATTATCTGAGCAGGGCTAGGAACCATGACTTAGCTACAGGCTCCTGATTGGAAGAGTCAATGGCCTTGGACACTATTTAGCTTTAAAATCTTTATAAAGTATTTTTCATTAAGAAATCTCTCAAATCACATGCCAATGAAAGTTCTTTCACACTTATTTCTAAGAAGCTTCTAGACTTAATTAGATGTTTTAAATAATATGTATCTATATTGAAAATAAGGAAAAACACATTACTTCTTAGTAAGCTATACTGTTTAATATCATACATATTTGACTTTGAAAGAAAATTAAGAAATATAGTGAAGTCCTTGGAAGCAAAAAGCTAGGACCCACTGTTGAAGATGTACTTCTTTCAAATTCATCATTATATTTTATTTTATTTTGACCATAGAAAGCAGCAGCTTGATGTGGGATCTCAGTTCCCAGAATAGGGTTTGAACCCCGGCTGCAACAGTGAAAGCACTGAATCCTAACCACTGGACCATCACGAAGCTCCTGGAGGAGGTATCTTTATCTTGCTGAATCCTAACCACTAGACCACCAAGAAGCTCATTAAAGAAGTCTTTATCTTAGAGACATTATCACTGATTTTCGGGTTTAGCCACTTCACACATATCAAACCTGGATCAAGAACTCCTGTCATTGAAGGATACCTGGGCTTTGACAGCTGCTGCCCAGTGGCTAGTCTCACCAGCATGTAAGGAAGCCTGGGCACCAGAGACAAGGCGACTGAGGGAGCAGGCACTGACCAGGACGTCCCCCTGTGGCTGTTGGAATGGCAGTATCTGTGAGGATGTTGTTGCTTACCCAAGCCAAGCAGAATATTCTGAATTATGAAGCATGCTCTCAGATCAGTTACAGCTTTATCTCTGGTTTGGAGATGTACAAATACTCTACTAGGAAAGAAAAGAGGTCATCTAACTTAAGGTTGAGAAATACAGGAGCTGGCCATAGGTTGGGGAAACACAGTTTCAGTCTTGTGGCTGTAAAATATGAGCGGGTATTATCTGACCTGAAATGTGTACTACGTTTCTTTTTCTTTCCTCCATCTCTCCTTCCCTTTCTCTCTTTCTTCTTAATTCCTTTTCTTTTTCTGTCCTTCCTTCCTTCCTTCCTTCCTTTCCTTCTTTCTTTCTTCTATCTTTCAGGTGGAAGAGAGAGAGAAGAATTGGATTGCTTGGAATTATTCTCAGATCTTTGAAATAAATTTTATACTGTCCAGTCCAGAAGCTACTAGCTACATTTAATAAATTTAAATGTAAAAAAACCTAAAATAAATTTAAGTTATTTAAATTTAACTTAATAAAAATTGAATAAAATTAAACATTCAGATCCTCAGTGACACTAGCCATGTTTCAACAATAGCCACAGGTACTACTGGCTACGCTGTTAGCACAGACAAGGAAACATTTCCAAATGTTCTGTATTACAGTGTTGTTCTAGAATTTAAGTCCGTTTGCAATTATTATATAGCAACTTTATTTCTTTAAGCATCTTTACATTTTGTCCTTTTTTTTTTTTTTTGGTCTTTTTAGGGCCGTGCCTGCAGCATATGGAGGTTCCTAGGCTAGGGGTCCAGGGTCCAGTTGGAGCTGTAGCCGCCGGCCTATACCACAGCCACAGCAATGTGGGATCTGAGCCGCTTCTGAGACCTACGCCACAGCTCACAGCAACGCTGGATCCTTAACCCGCTGAACAAACCAGAGATTGACTCCTCATCCTCATGGATGCTAGTCGGCTTCATTAAACTGTTCCACTAAGTCACAACAGGAACTCCCTGCATCTTCACACTTTAAAGTTTACATTTTTAAACTTTTTCATTTATAAAATGAGGCTAGTAACATTTCCTTCAAAGGACTGCTATGAGATTTAAATGTAATACTAATTGTAAAGCATATATTTCAGTACCTAGCATGTCATTATGCTTAATACACTTTAGGTCAACAGCAAGTCCACTCATATTTGAGCTGAACACATTTGTATTTTTTTTCTAGTGCCTGCAATCTACAAAGTTTTCTGAAACAATTTCCTTAGAAATAAGACTGTTTTTATGGGAACAAGTCACTAATTTTGTGGGAACATCATCAAGTCATAGTAGATGATGAGTCATAAAAAGAGTAAGGCTTTTGCTTTCCACACTGCTTTGCATCTTTATAGGAAAGAGAAAGAAATGAAAATCCCCTAGGAGGAGCAACATTTCTGGCCATCAACTGTTTTTTTTTTTTTTTAAAGTCCAATGAGATGAAAAATCTCTCAAAAGAGGTGTTTATGCTATAGGTGTCAACATAGCCTTGGGTTGAGACAGGCCAACTGACTGCTCTAATGGGAACTGTGTATACACAGCGAGGGTAATTACTTTGGGCTACAGCTGCCAACATGATTTAGCAAACTCCCAGCCTGCAATGGACTGATCACCCCCTAGAGAATGGGCCCAAACTCACTGCAACTACACAGACCTACCTGAGCTTTCTCTGCCACAGGCTCTTTGAGGTTTTCTGTAATTTGCATTCCTTAGGCAAATGGAATTTAAATTCCTTAGGCAAATTTCATCCTGATGGAACACCAAGATGACATGCATGCCGTGATCTCATTGTTTAGGATTTCTGCTTTATAATCATTTATGCTTCAATAGGCAGGTGAGAGAAAGCATTTGGGTTAGATTCCACTTCTTTCATGAAGGCTCCTTTACTTCTCAGTAACTCTTGCTTTTCAAAGCACCTTCACAGATATGTCAGTTGTACTTCATAATATGCTTATGTGGAGGGAGGGGCATTAGGACCTGTTGCAGGGTCATAGAACCTCACTTCTGGTCCCAGGCTAAGGACCTTGTAAGTAGACACTCCCCTTGTACTCATGAAACAACACACGGTCAGAGAGGGGGTGGGTGGGTTGCATTCAGACCCCACATTGGATTGTCCTGAGCTTGCAAATGGAGAGGAGCAGGCTCTGTCTCTCCAGGTAGCCCCAGGGAAGTCTTGGTGCACTGCCAATCATCTATGCAACTTGCAAACAGAACTACTGATTGTTTAAACCATTTACCCAAAACAAAACTTTTGCTTCACCTTTATTTTGACCTACTTAATTTCTCCTGAAGCATCTCAGTAACGGGTGACAGAATACTTGCTGGGAGATGTTGACTAATGTTATTTTGCTATGGGCCTTCCTTTTCCTCGGTTCTTCCCAATTATGATGCTGAGGTGATGTGAACTGGCTTCCAGATGAGGGAAAGATCAGCAGATGTTGGGTGGTGGACTAAGCTGGAGTTTCAGCTCTTCCTTCTGGCTCTGGGTACCTTAATTGGCCACTTTAGAAGGAAAGCCTTCCTTTAGAAGGATAATACCTATGCTTTGTGGGGTGCCTGTGAAGATTAAGTAAGTGTGTGGAAAGTGAGCAACACACACACACACCATCTCTAACTAGTGATTTGGAAAAGAAACAGTTTGGATTATCTTCCTTAAGTTTTTCCTCTGATTTTACTTCCCCACAATCTCACCTGTTTCACTCAGCCCTAGGAAAAAAAAAATCTTTTAAGAATCCATTTAATTTTGTTAGAATCTTCCAAGTTATTCCACACATAAATTGGCACAGGCAGGATGTTACGTGGCATTATCATTTCTGCCTTAATATGCAACAGCAGATTTTCAGGACTGCTGAGCACCATGTGACCTAAATAAATAGTAGGTGTTGGAATAACTGGCTAAATGAGGTGAACAGGAAAATAGATGGTGACAAAAGCAATCTGAATCTCCCTGGGGCCCATGAGAGCAGCTCTTCAGTCCTGGGAACCAGATGGAGCTATGCTAGTAACTCATGACTCCAGAGCCGCTAAAATTGAAGTATTAGGTATTTCAGACCTAAGACATTTTGATCTTTTATTTTGTATGGCTCTGAGGTAACCAGGACTGAAGGCAGAGGCAAATGAAAAGGCCTTGCAGAGTTTTCTTGTGGCACATCGAGTTAAGGATCCTGTGTTTTCACTGCAGTGGCTTGGGTAACTGCTATGGAGCTGGTTTGATCCCTGGCTGGCCTGGCAACTTCCACCTGCCGTGGCACAACCAAAAAATAAATAAATAAATAAATAAAATTCTTGGTCTTTAAATTGTATCGAGGTTGGGTTTTCCCCTTATTAAGCCCAGAGTGAATATTTCTCAAAATCAAACCTAATATCCATATCATGCTGTTCCGAGAAATGAGACTGATTGAAATTCCAGCACGAAGAACTCTAGTTTATAAAGCATAGCATCTATGTAGAGTATCTACGACACCTTTGCTAGTTGGAACTTTAAGATTTCACTAAGGTTTAACAAGTTCCAGTTTTTGCCATCTCAGAGTGGGCACTGATGAGCCCAAGCGAGGACTTAAGACAGAAAGCATCCTAGATGCTCTTTTCAAATAACAGATGCCAATTCAATCCATTTCATTTGGTAAATAATAAATTTATTAGGTGCCTACAAGTACAAAACACTGAAAGCTGCTGTAGGGGATTATAAAGACGTGTAGAAGAGCCCTGCTCTCAGAGAGCTTACAGCCTAGGCAATTAGTCGCAATTAGTAAATTGTGGCAATATCACTTTAGACAGCTTAAAGCAGAGTTCTCGACAATGTTCATATCCTTCACATTCTCCTCCGGTCAAATATGTCAGGAATCCTTTCAACAGGAAGGCCAGACAGTGGGAAAGAGACCTTTTCTGGAATTAACCGGTGACCTTGGCTTTGCTGAGGAGCATCTTTCGGCTGCTGCTGCTTATTCTTGGAACTTTCTCAGCATCGTTTCCTCACGACCTTTCTTTGGAGGGCATCTCCATGCTTCCTGAACCTTCACCAGGGTTTCCTGTTTGTTAGTGAGTGGCTCAGTTGCAGTTTGGCCTTGGAATGATTTGCAGTCCGATTTTCCTGCAGCAGATCTGTATTTTCCTTTTGGTTGAGGCCGAGATGGTATTATGCCTCGCCATCTGTGGTTTCAGGGTGGGAGTGAGATGCGATACAACGGAAAGCAGACCAGACATTTCCCTTACTTTAAACATTTAATAGTGCACTTATTGATTATATTCTGTACAGATATAGAGCAAGTTATAAACCTCTTATTTACTTTTTTTTTTCACTTAGACTGTATTCATGTAAAGTGTATTTACATTAGCAAAAACAAACAAACCAAAAAAAGCCTTGAGGTACAAAATCCAAAAGAATATCTGAGGTATAAATACAAGTATATTTTAAATAATAATCTTTATCATGCTTTATCTATGTAGAAAGCACAGTGGACAGGTGTACGTGTTTCTTAATAGAATGGTATATACAACATATAATCTTACAAATCTCAAAGCCATTAAAATTGAATATACAAGTATATCTTCACAAGGAGCACTAATATCCAAAATACTCAGATTAAACTCTGATCTGTCCCCCACCCCCAAAGTCTTCAAAGAACCTTTGAAATAACACTGACAATGGTAACTAAATTATAACAAAATAAAAATCCTTCTTACAACTCTCATTCATACATTATTCACTTTTGATCCATATAAAATAAATTCACTAATACTGTCTTTTCAGCCACCCTTTACCATTTCAGTAAAACCTGTATAAAGACCACCCTTCCAAAAACCTACACTAACTAGTGTGTTTTTGTTTTTTTACTGTGACTACTACTTTCCATTACTACTAAAATATATTCCAAGGGCATCATGAAGGAGAAGAGAAAGAAGTGTAGGGAAAACAAAGCAAAAACCCCACCATTTGCTGATAGTGACAAATCCAATTAATTAATATATGCAGCATTCAAAAATTCTGTTAATAACCACAACAGCAGCAAACAAATTTGTGGTTGGGTTAAATTTACAAGGATTTTTGTGGGACCCAATTTCCTGTGTTTCCGTACATAGTGCCTTAAAGATCTTCTCCCATAAGCATGGAAATGCAAAGGATTTTCAGACATGTAAAAAGTTCTGATGCTTGATTCAGGTGTAGAAGTTAGAATGTTCAGTTTTTACATCTCAACTGAAGAAAACAAAAAACAAAAAACAAAACTGCTTTGGAGCCAGCAAGGGGGAGTTTCTATCCCTGAATTCACCTGTACTGGATGAGAACGACTTCGCTCTTTGCAATCAGGTCTAGAGACAAACTGCGTTTGAAATGGGTTATCCAGGCAAATATATTACAGTTAGTTTTAAGGTAAAGAAGAGGTTGGTGGAAAAGGAATATATTTACTAACTCAGAAAAAAACCACAAACAAACGGACAAGTGGGCTGTCCGATACTCCAAAATAAATGGGTTCCCTTTCTGGATGATTCCATGGGTAGTCTGATATTCCAGGTTAAACTGAACCTGATGCATCAAGATCCTTCTTGGAAGTGTCTCAGTGTGCCAGCCACTGCATCCCAACCTGCACATCTATGCCATTCGACCAGCAACAAACACACATACACACACTCCTCTGTGCAAACCTTTCTTTGCTCTTCTCAGTGAGAAAACATGTCAGAGTACCAACTATTCCAGTGGATACACCAGTCCCTCCACACACTGCAAAGAAAATGTTGTAGGTTCACGTACACATACACATGCACAAGAGAATGAAGACTCTTCATTATCTCCCCTAATGTATTTATAGAGTTTTGCTTCTCAGAAGCAATTCCAATTAGAATACTTTTTTTTTTTTTTTTTTTGCACAGTCATATATTCCAGTCAAGGTCCATAACACAGACCTTGAACAAACAGGAAGCAGCTTTAAAAATGTATCAGATCACTCTAGTCAATTCCTACACTCCAAGTTGTAGTTTTCTCTCTTTCAGGATCAGATGCAGAACTCAGTCTTCCAAGGACTGGCAAGGGTTCTAGAACAAATGCCCAGATAATGGACACAGTTGCTTTTGCTCTGTGAATCACCTAGATTTGGTGTCTTTGGTTTCAGTGTTCTGATTACTGAAGGAGTCTCGGATCTTTACAACTTCAGCTGCACACAAGTGTCCAAAAGATTTCGTGTACCACTCTGGCATGTGACCCCTACAGCAGAGAAGAAATGCAGACAAATTACTCAGGTTAGACAACCCTGAATCAGCCAAGAAAGTTCTAAATACACATCTATTTCTTTTTTTGTCTTTTTTTTAGGGTCACACCCTCGGCAAAATGTAGGTTCCAAGGCTAGGGGTTGAATCAGAGCTATGGCCGCTGGCCTTCGCTACAGCCACACCAACATGGGATTCAAGCCTCGTCTGTGACCTACATCACAGCTCACAGCAAGCCAGATCTTTAACCCACTGATTGAGGCCAGGGATTGAACCTGCGTTCTCATAGATGCTAGTCAGATTCATTTTCCGCTGGGCCACGACAGGAACTCCTAAATACACATCTATTTCTTGATCAGCAAAATGGGCAAGTAAAGATTCCTCTTACTATTCCAAGGTAATTTCCTGGCACTTCTATTCCACTTTTGGAACCAGAAGTTCCACTTCTGGAACAACATAATGAGTGCAGGTACTAAGTGAAACCATCAGGAAAGCTTTGGCATACAGAACAGAAACAGATCACAGAGACGTAAAGGCTTCAAATGTGAATTTATTTAACACAGAGCCACTCTGGAAAGTTTTTAGAAAGGTTCATTTTTTTCTTGTTGGTATTGCTGCATGTCATGAATTGTCTGATAAAAATTCATAGTGACCTAAGGCACCAAGTATAGGCTTTATTAATTACTAAAAGAGCACATCACATTATTCAAACACCTTTGAATATAAAATGAGAAACATCTGCTTGTCAAATTCTCATCTCCTGTGGCTTTCAGTTCATGGCAGAACCATCATATCCACACTGCTTTAGTACTACATTTTCTAAAGGATGGAAATTAGTAAATGGAACCCAGGAGACCAAGAAGCATGAAGCCCTGCTCTTCATGGAGCATCCAAGATGCAACAGTGTATATTCATTTAAGCCATTCTTTGTATCAGACAAAAAGTCTGGATCTTTTTTAGGCCCCTCACTCACCACATCAGAAAAGCTCAGCATTATAACGTACCTTAAGTCAGCTCTGCACATGTAGGTGAGTTTGGATTTCCCTGACCCGCAGGGTTCAATCAGATACCTGGACAGGAGCACATTGACCCTCACACCCACCACAGGGGCCCGGTCGTGATCCACAGAGGTGAGTAAAAGGGCACATGCCCCCTTGGGTAAGTTGGTCCTCCATGTTCTGCAGAGAGAGACAAAACAAGAGGGGAAAAAATGGAGTTGCCTGGAAGCCAAGGCTAAAGGGGGGGTTCACTTTTAGAGGGCAAGATGGGGAACCACTGGGTGACCCAGCCCTGGGAGGTGGTATCCTGGAAGGACTGGGTCTGCTGGGACTCCTGAATGAGAAACTACAGAGCCCTGCTGCAGGGGGGGGGGGTATAAGCTCACACAGTTCTCTGAAAAGAACCAATCTAGAGTGGGTCTGAAAACTTTTTTTATATTTCACACCTGTAATAGAACATGAACAACATCCAAATGAATGTTACTCTGTTGGAGAAGTTCTGAACTAATGATGTGACATTTCCTCAGAGATTTTTCGAATTCTTCTATAAGTAGCATCTTCAGAGAATTTATTAATTACATATAAATCGGCTTCAACTACAGCTCACTCAGGACCTGTTATTTCCTGCCTTATGCATTCACTTGCTGTTTCTAACAAGAAAATCTACCCTAAAGGGGGCAAACAACGGAACATGCTTCTCTTTTTGTGCTCAATGCCAAAAGTGTTCAAACCATTTTCAGGGATGGACCCACTGCTGGAATACATGCATATATATTTTCCATATTTGGGAGGGTTCAACACTCTTCTGGAAACATACATTCTATTTTAAATAATTTTACCACCTTATAACATTCAATGACACATAGGCTCTTCCTTGTCACAATAATCAATCTGGAAGCTCTCACCTCAAAACAACGTAGTCCCGAGCAGGATGGGGTGCCATACTGTTTTGGACATACTGGTAAATTTCAGTTTGGCTGTCCAGGATCTCAATCACTTTGGAATCCAACAAGTCTACGTCCCAGAGGTGCTGCTCTTTAAGTAGGCGCTTCAAGATTTCCTCAGGCATTGCAGGAACTTCGATGGTTGCCCTCCAAAGCCTTAGAGGTGGTCCTTCACTCACCTGAAAAAACGATGTACATTTCAGGGCCGAGACAATCCCCATAGACCCAGACTTTGAAGGCAAACTGCTGGCTGGGCACATGGTCCTTTCTTTATCTATATCTATGGCTTTAATAGTCTGCTGTCCCCAAGTGTACTCAAGAACAGGCCAGAAAGCAAACAGCTGCTGGTGTCACCTCTGGTTAGCTCTGTTTTCCTGGGGCCCAATGTAATAAAAGTAAAATTTACATGGAACCCCTAAGCCTGCACAGCCATCTGGACCACTCTCATTGTTTCGTTCTTGTCAAGGTGGTAGAGACAAATCAACAGATACATCCATGCAAAGCCATGCAAGATGCCTCTGCCCACCACAGGCTTTCAAGTTAATTCCTCCCACAGCACTCCCCACTCCCAAGAGGGACAAGAGAAGAGCAATTGAGAACAGAGGAGAGTGCAAGGGGATCCAGATAAAATGACGGAAGTATCTAAGCATGTCATCAGATGTCCCAAGGCCCAAGATGTGGGTAAGACATCCCAGGGAACTCGTGTGATTCTGTGGAAACAGAGGATTTCATTAGTTAGTTGGACTCCTCTGACAAGTCTTCAATGGTATTAATCCTTACTGGACTAGTTTCCATCATTATCTAGAGGATATGAATCACCTGGCTGTCCAGCTCTACAAGGAAGGGAAGGGATGACAGATCCCCATGGAGAACTGTGTTGGCAAAAGTCTTATCTCTGATGAGCCCAGGACCTAACCGCTGGAACTCAAGTGACTGAGAATAGGGAGAAGACCTACCTTCTTATAGGACAGCTCAGCCTGCTCAGATGTGGAGTAGCTGACCCAGCCTTTGAACTTCTCTTTGACCTCTTTAAATAGGCTGTCCACACAGTCTTGGAGGAAGTGCTGGTAGCTGGCTGACTCGTCATTGCAAAGACGTCCTAATGCTTCTAGGGTGAGGGGCTTCAGCTCTTGTTCGGTGTAGGAGTTTCGACATCGGCTCATTTCCTCAGGAACCTGGGAGGGACATGAGAGACATGAAGGAGGTTTATTGCCCATGAGTGAATGCAGCAGGGCAGAAACAATGGGCTGGGTCCTCCAGGTAGTGTAAGGCAGTCCAATTGCCCTGTTTCCAACCTACAGAGGGGTACCCTGGTTGACCTCACATGGTATCATGAGGATGCAAAGTGGATTACCTTCAGAAAGGCATCTATAAAAATGTATTCTTTTTTTTTAATTATTCTTTTTATTTTTTTGTCTTTTTGCTATTTCTTGGGCCGCTCCCGCGGCATATGGAGGTTCACCAGGCTAGGGGTCTAATCGGAGCTGTAGCCGCCGGCCTACGCCAGAGCCACAGCAATGCAGGATCCAAGCCGCGTCTGCGACCTACACCACAGCTCACGGCAACACCGGATCGTTAACCCACTGAGCAAGGGCAGGGACCAAACCCGCAACTTCATGGTTCCTAGTTGGATTTGTTAACCACTGTGCCACGACGGGAACTCCCTATAAAAATGTATTCTTGTGTGAGCACTCTTCTTTAGAAAGTTACAGTAACTAAGTGACTGAAATATGGTGTACACTGACAAAGACATAGGTTTTCTTTTTTAACTGAAATATAGTTAATTGGTTTAAAATATTATAATAGTTTCAGGTTTACAACAGAGTAACCCCAAAATTTTATAAACTATGTATGACAGTTATTATATATGCCACTTATTATTATTGGCTATGTTTCCTATGCTGCACAATATATTCTCATAGCTTATTTTATACATAGTAGTTTATATATCTTTTGTGTGTGTGTGTGTGTTTTCTTGAGCTGCTCCTGCGGCATATGGAGGTTCCCAGGCTAGGGGTTGAATCGGAGCTGTAGCCGCCGGCCTACGCCAGAGCCACAGCAACGCGAGATCCGAGCCGCGTCTGCAACCTACACCATAGCTCACGGCAACGCCGGATCCTTAACCCACTGAGCAAGGGCAGGGATAGAACCCGCAACCTCATGGTTCCTAGTCGGATTTGTTAACCACTGCGCCATGACGGGAACTCCAACATAGTAGTTTATATATCTTAATCCCCTTGCCCCTCCATCTCAAACAACTAGTTTGTTCTCTATAAGTCTATTTCTGTTTTGTTATATACATTCTTTTGTTTTATTTTTTAGATTACACATATAAGTAATCATATACAATAACTGTCTTTCTCTGACTTATTTCACTAAGCATAATGCCTTCCAGGTCCATCCATGTTGTTGCAAATGGCAAAATTTCTTTCTTTTATATGGCTGAGTAGTATTTCACACACACACATACACACACACACACTCAAAACATCTTCTTTACCCATTCATCTGTTGGACACTTAGGTTGCTTCCATATCTTAGCTATTGCAAATAATGCTGCTATGAACACTAGGGTATGTGTATCTTTTTGAATTAGAGTTTTCATTTTCTTTGGATATATACCCTGGATTGGAATTGCTGGATCATAAGGTATTTCCATTTTTAGTTTTTTTTTTTTTTTAAGAACCTCCATTCTGTTTTCCATAGTGGCTACACCCCAGACCTAGAATTTATTTCAGATAATTTGTTGCTTTTGCTTTCCTTTTTTTATCTTTGCCACAGCTGTGGCAGGTGGAAGCTCCCGGGCCAGGGGTCAGTCAAACCTGTGCCACAGCAGCGACCTGGGCCACTGAAGTGACAACGCCGGATCCTTAACCCACTGCACAAGAGACCTCCGCTTTTGCTTTCTAAGTAAAGGGGTATGGAGTAGGCAATTTCATTAAATTTATTAATTCTAATGAGCTTATACATGATAAAATATATAAATAAGACATTCTCAGGCTACATATATAAGTCTCCAGCTGTGGAAAAGACCTTTTGGCTAGGACATGAACAAGTATGGTACCCAAGATTTTGGTCCCTATTTACATTATCCTTAACAAACAACAAAACTCCCCACCTCCTTACCTGGAAAAGCTTCTTGCACTCAGCAATCATATGGGCCAGCCCTTGAGTGGCAGCAAGGTTTTCATTCAAATCTTTTTGATCTGGTTTGCCTAAACTTTGTTTCCTTTGCATCACCCTAAGCAGAAGAAACAGGGAAGGGAAAGATTGAAATATTTATATATTTTTAATCTATGTTCTTATTCCATGAAACCTAAAGGAGAGAAAAAGACTATTTCACAGGAGACTATTTGTCATTAATGTAAGTAAGATTCAGGAGAACTTTACTTTGGTCCCTAGAATTTCTCAGTTGTATCAACAATGCACAAAAAAACAAGAAAGAGGCTGTTTCCAATGAAATCCAGGCTACTTAAAGCCATCAATGTCAAATAGGTTCCTATTTAAACAGGGCAGCGGGTAAAGTCATGTATGTGTGGTGGGGAGAAGGAAAGGCAGCTCTGAGGAGTGTGGGGGTGGAAGGCACTGATCAGTGTGGGTAAACAGGATCACTATTCTTTCCAGTTTAGATAAACAGGCCCCTCCTGTCAGTGAGAGAAAAGTCTATTGTTTCCTAGAAGTTTTGCCTTAATCTTATCTGACCTCTCTCATATGCTCACTGCTGGTTCTCTATCCCATTAAGGCGGGAATACCCCAGTCAGTGGTTAGAACTAGTTAATTAAGCATTGTATGGCTTTCAGAACAAAGCTAACTTCACCTCGCACAACCAGACCCCATGCCTCTGGCAGAAAAGTATCTGTAAGTTTCCTTTAGAGCTGAGGAGAAGGATCAGCGGGATGGATTTGGTAGAAAGGGGTTAGTGACTCCTTTCTCACACACTTGACCATGAGGTGTGTGAATACGAAATATTCATATAAGCAGCTCCAACTGGCTCTGCCATTTTTTCTCATCAGACATAGACAAGTTACTGACTTGAACGACCTGTCCCGCCGTCTTACTTGCCTCATGTGTAAAACAGATACTAACAGACGCGTCCCCTCCTATGATTGTTATGAGGATTAAATGAGATAAGCAGTGTCCAGGGTGTAGCTCCATGCTGGGGACAGAATAAGTGCTGAGCAAATATCAGCTTTTGTACTTGAATCAGAGATTCCCTGACCTCTACAGCCACTCCCGTCTTGTCTACATCTAAGGAGGAACTGTGCAACATTTGGCTAAGCCAAGTCCTGACTCTGAGGCTCAACATTATCCTTAGCTCTTTTAGAGCCAGCTCCTTTCGACTTCCAGCAAAGGCCAGCAGCTTGGTTCTACTACAGAAGCCAAAGCAGCAGGGCTCTTGTCTCCCATGCATTTTTTTTTTTTTTCCTCTTCCTTTTTGGGCACCCTGAGGCATACAGAGCTCCCTGGCCAGGGATCAGATCCGAGCCGCAGTCTTGACCTTCAGCAATGCTGGATCCTTAACCCACTGGAACGGGGATCAAACCCACGTCCCAGCGTTCCCAAGACGCTGCTGATCCGATCCTATTACGCCACAGTGGGACCGCCCCCCTTCCAGTTTTTGAGGTCAGTGAATCTGCATGGCTCTTTGCTGGCAGAAAGTATGACGACGGTGTACCAGAGGACATTGGGGGGACCATGGCAAGGCAGGAATGCAAGTCTGTCTTTAAACCTGGCTGAAACTGGATCGTCTAGGAAGCCACACCCCCAGGGCTGAGAAGGAAGGACTAGAAGCACGGGGGAGGAATGTGGGCTATGAAGGAAGGAGGTCAAACTCCTTCTGTCTGGATTCATACCTGAATCCAGCAAAAACACAGGGATGGCCCTACAGGGAAAAGGAGGCTGCCTCAGTCTCATCACTGTGCATGCACACCCCATCAGACCCGAACCTTGGAGAGGAATTCTCTCTCTTCAGGGTGTTGAGGTGGAAGAGGGAAGGCGCCAAGCACACGGCCAGGTTGGTGGGGGTCATCTGGTTCTCCTTGACAGCTGCGGTGACATCACTCAGGAAGTAAAGAAGCGTCTGAAGAACCTCCCGGTTCTCATCAGGCAGGAGCATGATGGCGGCCTTGATGGCCTGAAGGCGCTGGTCCTTGGGCACATCTGCGAGACACCAGCATTTCCCCATCAACCCAGTGATTTTCCATGTACATTTGCAAGCAAACGTCCCAAAGCAAATATTAGCATCAAAGACCTAATTAGCATCAAAGACCTCAGCCCAGCACTGAACAAGCACTTGCAGAGAGTGTACTTGAGGTTAATATGGAAGAAATTAGGGACTGCCACCAGCGTCATTCCCCTCAAGTATTTCCTGTCTGTGGAGGAGTTAAAAATTTTAAACACCCACAATGCCAAAAACTCCCAAATCCACCCCAGAGTTCAACTCTAGGCAATGCCCACTCTTCTTTTAGTGTATGAACTTTTTTAAAGTAGTGTTTCAAAACACCTAGTTGACCAACCTCAATTACTGGGCCTTATACGCTTATACTTGTTTAGTTTTGGTGAGAAATTTTATCAAAAACACAAAAGGATGAGAATTGAGATTTCTTCGCCTTGACTTCAAAATGTTCAGCATCTCTGGGGACTCTCCTAATCTTAACTGATCTGCTCATTCTTAAAATGGGAAAAGGAAGCTGCTAAAATATTCAATTTAAAAATTTAAACAATAGGTATGTTTAACTAGCAATTTCTTTGTTTTAGAAAGCCTATTGGGAAGCTACTATAAAAATACATGCTTGAGAAATAAACCCATAATAAATAACACAACACAATGTAATATATTATATGTTTATCTATATATAATATACATGTGGAAAATGCTAAACCCAACCTTCAGGTCTCCTTTTCTTTTAGAAGGCATGTGGTGGAAAAATCAAGTCACTCACATGCAGCTCCATAGGGCAAACTGATTAAACAGCTCCATGGTTACAATACATAACAAATACCTTGGTGGGGGAAATGTGACCTGTGTTTTCATAAAATCTGAAAGGATGAAACAAATAATGAAATAATCCAGACCAGCTCCATTTCTCATAAAATAAAGTCCCATGTGCCTGTTCTAAAGACAATTCAAGCACTGAGAGAACCTGCTTTTAAATTACATTGCCGTAATACCAGACTGAGCCAAGAAAAACATGGGGCTGTAAAAGCTATAATCCTGATCCTGATCATTAATTTAGACAACTGTTTGCTTTAAACTTTACTTAAAAGTGAGATGGGCATGGGTATTGTTTTCCCAAGTATTTCTGGCAGAAGCTGTGATGAATAACAGAAAAAGATTATTTATTCATTTTACAGCAAGATAAAACACACAGACACCTGTGAAATTTTAAACACCACAGGCCCTGCCAGAGAGATGTGAGGCAACTGAAATGTCTACAGACAAGGCAGAGAGAGACATCTCGGTATCTGCTCTTTTAAGTATCTTAGATAACACTGTTCTCGAAATGGATGAAAAAAATGAGCTCCTGGATCAGAATGTAAAAATGTACAACGACTTCAGTAATTAGGGAACGATGAGGAGGGAAAATTTTTTGTTTTTTGCATTACTCAACAGGTATACAGAAACCTGTTCCACAAACAAGAAGGCAAGGAAGAAGGAAATTGATGACATGTTTCCAAGAGGTCATTACAAGGGTCCAAAAGAATGACATCAAAGGGCACTACAGGGGAGTTCCCATTGTGGCTCAGTGATTAATGAATCCGACTAGGAACCATGAGGTCTTGGGTTCGATCCCTGGCCTTGCTCAGTGGGTTGAGGATCTGGCGTTGCTGTGAGCTGTGGTGTAGATTGCAGACATGGTTCGGATCCCGTGTTGCTGTGGCTCTGAGGTAGACCGGCGGGCGGCTACAGCTCCGATTCGACCCCTAGCCTGGGAACCTCCATATGCCGCGGGAGCGGCCCTAGAAATGCCAAAAAAGAAAAAAAAAAAAACCAAAACCCCAAAAAACCAAAGGGAGCTACAGGCTTCAGCTGATTCCACCTTTCCCCACCAACGACGTTAAGATCAAAGAACACTTACACTGGTAGATCTGCAGAAAGGTTTCTGAGAGTTTGTTTGTCATTAGTGGCTCAGGAAGATCTCGGAAATACTGCTTCAACATGTCTGCCACATCATAAGCAGACTGTCCCTCATAGTTGACACAATCTAAGGCACTTTCATTCATCTGGCGCAGAGCCTGAATCCGGGATTTGACACCTGATTTTCTGAAGAGCCCAACCTGTTGGGAAAAAAAGCATTAAACCCCGAAAGAGAAGGAACGTTTTCACTGCAAAACTAGAAAAAAATGAATGTGCCTGAGCTCCCATGCAGGCAGCAGCTCTCACCTGATCCAAACAATGGTTGCGGAGGTAGCGCATGGCCTGCTGGATGCTCTGGGGTAGGGGCTGTCCTGTGCGCTGCACATTGACTGTCAGAGGGACCCCAAATACATTCCGGTCCTTGTAGTCTGGAACCTTGATCCTTTTCATGAACTTGGGCACAGCCCTATTGAAAGAATATTGGGGGTGGGAAGGATAGGTTTACTGGTCTGTCTACGTTTTGTCCATCTCTGCAGGTAAACCCTCTCCTCTCTAGAGCTCTGCTAATCAGGTCTCTATTTAAATGAAACAAAATTACAAATTCAGTCTCTCAGTTGTATCAGCCACATTTGAAGCGATCACTCGACATCTGTGGCCACTCACTCGACATTTGTGGCCGTCTGGCAGCTACATTCTAGACTATGCAAATATAGAACATTTCCACCACCACAGATGGTTCTATTGAACAGTGCTGCCCCAGGTCTTCTAAGAGTTGGGGCTGTGAAGTTCAGTAACATACCCTCAGCTGAAGACTCTCCTTCCACTGTTAACTCTGAAAATTGGGTCAATGTTCCTAAGGGAGCTGATGGGCTTCCTTACAAAGTGGCGTCACAGCAAGGAGCAGGAGGAGAAAGCAACAGTCAGGACCCTAATCAGGCACTTCAGAGTTGAAAAACAAGTCCCTATTTGTCCTGAAAATGGACAAGAATCACTCCTAAGTTCTTGAAGAAATCCAAAGAACTTAGGGTAAAAAAAGATCAGGATGAGAAAATAGCAAATGCATGATGCTGGGTCCCACGTAATGAGAGCCAACCCTGGAGCTCAACAGTGGGGGCCAAGCTAATGACCCAAAGTCAAAATAAATTCTCCTGCTGATGACCCCAAAGAATATAACATCTTTAGGTTTCTGAAGGAAGACAGAAAAGAACAATGAGTGTTTTGTGCGCCTACCCGGGCTCCCTGGAGTCCTGAAACCAGGTCCAGCCTGAGCAGTATATGCAACAGCAGGAAACCGATGTCATGCCTTTAATGCTGTCAAGCAGAAATGTCAGCTCTACAAATGACCTCTCTAAATGGGACAAGAAAGGGCAAGGCCGAACAGGAAAAGAACTTTGTGCAGAATTTCTGCTTACTCCATGGATCCCACAAGGAGAGGCTTTAACATTTGGTTTTGACTCACTGGAAAAACTGACCAGAACTCAAGAAATATTGTGGATTTTCAGATTCTTGAGGGTTTGGTGGGGAGGGGGTAGGGTGGGCAACTCAGAAATGAGAATGTAAAATATGCAGTTTTAAATAGCAGCAGGGAAACTCTGGCTTGAAACACAAGGGAACACGGCGAAAGACAGACTGCTTTGACTTTTGATGCTTAACCAACAGCCACAGCGTGTTACTGTTTATAGCTCTAGGAAAGGTAAAACTGACGTGCAGAGCCAACTTTATATTTCCATACAGTTAAATATATGGTATCACAGCTATAAGTGTGCATAATACTCGCTTTGTCGGGGGAGAAAAGCCCAGCGGCGGAATGTACAAGGAACACATTACGATCTCCACCGAGAATCTGAAGCATGTGGGGATAAACCAGTCAATACTTATTTCTGTCATTCAGAACAAACAACTTCTGTATTTAGCAGGGCTCACATAATAACAGCCTTTGAACAGGAGGTGCTTTGATGCTGAAGTTAACCTCACTAGAGTCCTGAGGAGGGGAGGAGCTGGAGAAAGAACAGTTACGTTGCTCTGTCGACTCTCTCGAGCAACTGGTTTGTCACCAAGCGCCACTCATGAAATGGGCTGCTTCTCTGTTTCCATAAAGAGTGGTAGTTGTGCAAGTAGATAATGAACACTTAGACTAGTAAAAAGACTTAAGGATACCCAGCTGACACTGCAAAATGCACTGGGACGTCAACCTAGACAGAGACATTCCTCTGGTTTGCACTCAGTAGAAAAATTAAGATACGTGCATAATACGTCATATCCATGACCCATCCAGCTCAAGAGTCTATATCTCACATTCTGCACACCAAGGGCCATATTTTTCAAAGAAATTATGGACAGTTCACCTGATAAATTTTACCTTCATATATATTTCAGTCTTTATTATCTTAGAGTGGAGAACTGATTATTCACTGTGCAAAGAATCTTTGTTGGAAAAAGCATAACCTAAACTCTTTAGCCCAGGTAGATTTTTAAGCGATGCTACAGATATTTACATCAAAAATTATTTCTAAAAACATACATCAAAAGGGTTACAAACCCATGTAGAAGTCTTTCAGAGTTGGTCTCAAAACATCTTATTATCCAAACAGTTTTCTTCCCTACCCTCCAAAATAGGATGTGATCTAGTACATGTAGTTGCCTACTGTGGGCTCTTTCTATCACTGGGAAAGAAGTGCCAGTAAAATAACATGGAGGAGTCATTCTTATCCCATCCACTGGCCATTTGTCACTCAGAGCACCGAAAACTCAATCAAGCAAGCCTGATGGACATTCCCTGAAACTCTGCAGGCTTAAGCAGTATCAAATGTGGCCACAAGAATGCAGAAGCTGATTGCATTAGGAGGGTGGACTAAAGACACCAGATCCAACTGTCACATCCTCAGGGCTGGAACAGCCTCCTGGGGCTGGTTGAAAACAATTTCAATTACAATTCACTGAGCAGTTTAAACCCTTACCAGCTAAAACCATGCTTATTGGAAGGCGTGTGTTTCTCCAGCAGGGCGGTTAACTTCAGGAGGGAGTATTTCTGCAGCAGGTTCATCTGGGCCACCGACTGGCAGTTGATCTGCAGTGATACAGAGTTTAAGCTTGGCCGATGAGAGCTCTGGAAACTGTGCCACCTCAGCCTGTGCCTGTGAGAGAAGGCAGCGGGATGTGCATGAGTGCAGAGGCTTTCTAAGGGGTAGACACAAAGTCAGCAGTGGGTTGCTCACTGGCTTCTTATTTAGGAACTGAGAAGACTGACTCAACGTGCATTCCAGTCTCCGTCCACCCCCCCCCCGGTAAAATATATATAACATAAAATTTACTGTCTTTCCCACTTTTAAGTGTACCCTGAAGTACATTAAGCATGAAGGACATCCACAGTGGCTGTACAACCATCCCTCCCATCCATCCACAGAACTTACTTCATCTTCCCAAACTGAAACTCCAGTACCCTCTAAACAATATTCATTTTTTAAAAATTTTTTATTTTTTCTGGCCACATCCACAGCATGAAGTTCCTAGGCCAGGGACAAAACCCATGCCATAGCAGTGACCTGAGCCAGAGTGGTGACAACACCTGATCCTTAACCCACTGAGCCACCAGGGAACTCTAATAATATTCATCCTTTTGGGATGGTAGGTAGGAGTTCCGGGTCTGTCACTTTCCTTAGGTACTTCCATGGCTATTCATGCCAGACTTAATCCCATCTGCCTTACTCATGAGGAAGCAGCTCCTTTCTTATCCCCCCTCCCCAAACTGGAGAGGGAAGGAAAGCTCTTACCTGTTGGACCTGGTCAGGGAGGCCCCAACCCCAGAATCCCTCCTTTCCGGGATGTCAGAGGGCTCCTCAGGTTCATTCAGTGAATTGCCTGTGCTGTCCAGGTCACTGGGGGTAGCTCGGTCATTGTCCACATCCAGGTGTATCTGCTTGGGAGAGGAAGGGCATGGAGAGACCGAGTCCAGGGCTGAGTCAGAGTCGCCCTCATCTGAAAACTTCTCCGACCACTGGTTGACTATCCTCTGCATCCCCTTCACGTGGTATAGGATGTCATCCAGCTCAGGGAAGATGTCCTCGTTCTCCAGGTCAGCCAGGTCACCTGAACTGGAATAGAGGATGGAGCCTGGCACGTTGTCATAGATACTCAGGCGGCTGGTCATAGAGCTCGAGGAATTGCGTCTTTTAAGTTCCTTGGGGCTGTCGCTACTGTTTTCCCTCCTCAGGCTGATGTGGCCGGGGCCGTGGAAGCTTCCCGTCCTCCAGTTCACAGAGCTGTTATTCCCTGAGGGAGAGAAACTGCCATTGGAAAGGGCTTTGGGGAAAGTGCCAGGCTTGTGATCTTCCGGGATGTAGAACACTGTGTCCTCTGGGTAGCTCTCGCGGTTCTTAAAGTTCTGTTCCATGATGTTGTTGAATGTGGACTGATTGAACGGATCGAAGCCCTCTAAGTACATGCCTCCCCGCTTGTTGCAGGCACTGAGGCTGCGGGTCCTGGTGACAGGACTGGGCGTGCTGACGTTGCTACTGGTCTCAGACTGGCTGCTGCTGCTGCTGGTCTGCGTGGAGTTGGAGACACTCCTCTTTCGTACCATGGGGACATTGATATGGTTGCCGTTGAGGGCGGAGATCTCCATACAGTTCAGCTGCTTGAGTTTCTCCTCATCCATCCCCTCCTGCAGGATGGGCCCGCTGATGATCAGCCCCAGCTTGGAGGGTGCCTTGTGCTTGCCGTGGTGGGAGCCCTTGAGCTTCAAGCTCTCCATGCGTTTCAGCAGACTGTGTGTCTTGGACTTGGTGCTCTTCTCGTGGCCTTTCATGCTGAAGCTGAAGCTGGACAGTTCCTTGGGGGAGGGCAGGCTGCAGAAGGAGTCATCGTTGCCTACAAAGGTGCCAGAAGAGCAGACGCTGATGACCGAATTAGTCCGGGTGGTGGCTGTGTCCCCACAGTGGGGTGTGTGGGTGGCAAGGCTGCTGGTGCTGCTGAGGCTGCGGACAGAAGCCACCTCCTGGCGCTCGCTGAGGTCCGTCAGCATGCTTTCATGGCTCGGGGCGTTCTTCAGGTGAGAATTGTCTGGGGACCCAGGAATGGGGTCTTCCTTTGGAGAAAAGACATCAAATTCTTCAAGCCGGGACCACCTCTTGCTGTCCCGCTGGAAAGTCCATTTGCCACTTATTGCACAAGGCTCATCCTCATCCGAATCCTCACTCTGCAAAGAGGGAATAGAGCCATTCATGCCCTGGGGCTGGGAGATAGCAGGGAGTGGGGCATGTGCTGAGGGCCAGGGGCCAGGGGCCAGGAGGCATTGATTACAACACGCCACCTGGGAGGATTCCCCCCTTACATTTTTATTTTATTATTTTTTAAAAAAATAACTAAGAGGTATGTAAAGAACTGAAGAGGTAAAAGCCTGACAAAGTGTTTCATGCTAAATATGAGTTATTTCATGGAGACTCTGGGATCTATAAGCTGACCTTTAATTATTTGCAGAGGAAACCTCTGAGATCTGTGAAAATTTCTGGCATGTAAAATATTTTGAACTGGAGTCTACAATGGTAGGACTCCCTCTGGTCTGCCTCCAACTTTGCTGTCTGTTGATAGTATGTGTTTATCTTCTCTTTTGCAATTAAAAAGGTGGTTTTTAAACACTTTAAGAGGCGTGGTGACTGAAATCTCTAGCTACCCTAAAAATTCATAAGATCTCTTCTAAGAGATTAATGGAGACAGGAAGCAAGGTGAGTCATCCCATCTCTTCAGTGGGTACAGCCTCCTACTTGTTCCCTTTCGTTCCCTCCCACACCAACATGGGAACCAGTGTTACTACCACAAGTGTCCTGTGACTTTTCAACCTCGACATGCTCCATTTAAAAAGACTTCACCAACACCCGGTCCTGACAGCACGTAACATTTGCAAACATGGGGTACCCTCTCCGCTGATGATGCCTCATTTATAGGCAGGACTCGGGGTTATGCTATGACAGACCGCTGCATCTGAGCCTCTCAGGTGGGATATCAAAAGGCCCAGTTCAGCGTGACACATGACCTTCCCACTGATGTGGAGAATCTCATGTGACCCCAGTTTCATAGGACAAGGAGTGGAGAGTACTAAACGCTGACTTGCCAGGCTCCTCTCCACAGCTCAGTGGGTGTGAGGTTCCAGTTCATTTGTTTAAGAGGTTTAACTCCCCCAAGAAAGCCACTTGTGGCAGGTTAAGATAATTAAAATTGGTACTCTGGACAGTCAGAAATATGTTCTTTGACCCAACTTACTCTTGTTTACTCTAATTTGTGACACTCACTCCCACTCCTGCACCCTCCTCTTCTCCTAAGATCTCATAAGCAGCCCTCACATTTTGTACAGAGAAGAAAAGACCAATTCGGTCTTACGAATTACGTGCCATGTCACTAGAATGTGTGGGGTTTCCTGCCCTCCCTTCTTCCTCCTCTAATTCCTTTTCTCCCTCCAAATCTCTGTTATTCTTCCATAAGCCCCCAGCCAGCCCTCACTGCTGTCTCTATAACACAGTCACTGTTATATATGGGAAGAGAGAGTTCCCAAGAACTCCAGCCTTAATTTCTATAGGGAGGCCATGCAAAATCTACAGGAATTCCTTAAGCTTCATCCCTTTAATATGTCATAGGCATAGAGTTAATGAAGCAAAACCACAGATGATCTGTTCAGATCAAGAACAGTAGAAAAGACGCGATTTGGAGTTCCTGTTGTGACTCAGCAGTAATGAAACCCGACAAGTATCCTTGAGGATGTGGGTTCGATCCCTGGCCTCACTCAGTGGGTTAAGGATCCGGTTTTGCCATGAGCTGTGGTATAGGTCACAGATGCAGCTCGGATCTGGCATTACTGTGGCTGTGGCATAGGCCTGCAGCTGCAACTCCGATTTGACCCCTGGCCTGGGAACTTCCATATGCTGCAGATGCGGCTCTAAAAAGAAAAGGAAAAAGAAAAGAAAAGACACAATTTCTTCGCTGGCTGCAGCTATTAGTTTCAACTACATAAGGCTACACAGTTTTTGGTAAATCTGACTGGATTATAACATTTAAAATGTAGATATTTTTGGAACAAAGAAGTAAGAGTTAGAGAAACAAAACCTAAAATGAAACACATAAGCCAGTTTTTGATCTGCCCCCTTTCCTCTCATCCTGCTATGCATTTCATATACTCACTCTTTTCCGATGAGGACTAATTTCCAGCTTCATCACCGCACATTTGTTTAAAGTATTTAGACGCCTACAGAGCAAAGAAATAACATTAGCAAAGTCAGAGAACCACTGACGGGTGGATAAATATTTCTTCCAAACAGTTGACAGGTTTGGGTTTCTTTGAATCCATTAACATCTACAATTTAGAGGAGTATTCGAAACTTCTTTAAAAAGTGAATAGTTTAAAAATACCTTTGTATTTTGCAAGCTTTTTCATTTAAATTTAATATGACTTTATAGTACAATGAATGGCGCACTGTGGTGGTTCTGTCAGGTGCCTCTTATTCTTCACAGGACAAACTCTCAATGAGGAAATTTATTCTTCCAAGAGTCTCTAGGTTGAGCCATCAGGTACCCAGTGCCAACAAATAAAAACCAGGGACGCCTCCTTTCATAGAAATAGGAACAGCAGCAAGGAACCAACCAGAGTTGTCGGTAAATAAAGTGTATTCATCTTAAATCAAAATTTAAACATAAAAATAAAACAATTTTTAGTTATCTCTGACAAATATTCATCTTAGATAGCCTGTTAAAAAGTTCAGTGATTTCTGTATAGAAAGGAAATTTGAGCCCTCTTTAATACCCAATTCTTTTTTACAAGTTCCTGTACAAGACAGGATAATGCATGGTATAGTCACAGCAATGGGGCAAATAATTAAAATTGTGTATACTGCAGCTTCAAGGGTTGACATCTTTAGAGTTTAAAAATAAGTAGTGAATCAGATTTTTCTTTGTAACAGGAGTCACTTTTATTCTGAATACTTTTTTTTTACCCCTGCCAGAGTAGTAATTTAAAATTAGGAAAATAATTTAGTTTCACTGAAAATGAAATACTCAAAAAAATAATCACTTCACTGGAAAACAATGAAACAGCTGGAAAAAAAAAAAAGAAAAAGAAACCCTTTACATACGTAGGAATAAATGGCATGCAAAAGTGTGAATGACAGCTTTTCAGGCCCCAATTCTTTCTAACATCTTCCAGATGACCATTGCTTCATCTTTCTCAAATGGACATTTACCCTATCTGCTGTCTTATACCATCAGTTTTCCAGTTTTCCCTAAGATTCCAATTCATCCATTTCCATAGACAAGAGCATTTAATACACACAAATTCAAACTGACCATGAGCCCTTTTCAAGGCTCTATCTTTTTGATCCTGTTCTTGCAGCTTGTCTAACAACTTGAAGGTAGGAGGGTAGAAAGTATTTTTGCCTGCTGATAAGACTGTCCTTGATTTCATAGATTATGTGGTAGACTGTTTATAGAATAAACAAAGATAACCAAGAGCACCCCTGTTCAGGAAAATTCTCTCTGTTGATGGGAAGGGTAAGAAAACAAATAACTAAGAAAAAGTCCACAGATGTTAAAATGAGTGGACATAAGTCCCTCTCTCAGAGGCATCTATTACTTAAATGACTTCTACTCACAGTGTTTTAGTTCTCAAATGTCTTCAAGATTTAAAGAATCCAGGATGGTTACGGTTAGTCTTAGGTCTGGGTTTCATTAATCAAACCTGTAATCAAATACCCGCTTGACTTGATCTGGGCTTTAATGGTTGAGCGGTGTTTATAACCAAGATTACTAGGCTTGGATGCCTGTGCAGTGCCTGTCCATCTGAAGAAGATGAAGTTTACTTCACAAAGGTCTAGATTTGAGTCAAATGCAAAAGACCCAGGAGGCCAGTTCTGTAAAGGTTAACATTATCGTTTTCTCTAGGTAGCACTAAGCTAATGGCATGCCAATTTTAAAGCCCAGAAGGTTTGCCTTGAGGTTTCCATGCTATTCCTTTGTCCCCTAGAGACCTCCAAAGTGGCAGAACATAAGGGATTTAGAGGGAGACAGTACTGACCAGAAGTAGTGATTCTGGCTCAACGAGTCAGGGGCTTGCTCTGGGTCAGGCACTGTGCCTTGTACCTCATATATATTATTCCATCTTGGTCCTCACGGCAGCCCTCTGGTAGAGATATTACTACTTCACTTTATAGATGAGAAAATGGGGGCTTGGAGTAGTTACAAACTTTGTCCAAGGCCACAGGACAAAAATGAGGTGGCTCTGGCCCTCAAAAACTGTATCTTCTGCATTTCTTTCTAAAATAAATGTTAATCATGATACTATATGGGAGCAGCTTCTATCTAAGTATGACTCCACCAGTGAGTGTTAGGACACTGGTATCTTACACCATCTGTCCAGAAGCCCTGGTCCTTTCCACCCCCCTCCCAGGGCCCTCACTGGCTCAGCTCCTCAGGAATGTGTCAGTCTTATCTGCTGGGCAACTTGTACTCCGCTCTGAAGGGGGAGGGAGCACAGGGTGAGCCATCAAAGGTTCAAGAGCTTTGCTGCAGGGAGCTGCACTCACCCTGATAAAAGCATGGTGAGTGGGGATCTGGGCCTCGTGTACTCAAACTGAAAACAGGGAAAGCAGAAGAGAGGTGAGAAAGGAACAATTTCCCAAGTAGACCTGACAAATAAAACTGTTCCAATCCTTAAAGATATTTTCTTAGAATTATGCAATTGCCTTTCTCTTCATAGGCCTGGAACAGTTGAAACCATGTAGCCATCTGCTTTCCAAAGCTGAGGCACCTCAAGAGCTGTTTTACAATTAAGTGCACACTGAAGATGACACCATGGGAATCTATTTATGATTGTAATTTGTTGGTGTATTCACGGGAGTCACTTGTAACTGAAAATAGCAATATGGAATATTTTGTAGAAGCTATCTAGAGACACAAAGAACATTTTCAGAAAAGGTACTCTAAGAACAGGCCATAGTTTGCATTATCACCTGTATATACCTCAAGACAAGTGAATCACTCCTCCAGTATTTAATACTGAATGAGATGCTCTCAGCATCTTGGCTTATAATCAGGGTTGGATGATACAGCAAAGCAATCAACACTGGGACAAACGCCAATCTCTCCAAGTCAAGGAGTATATAAACCCTGACAGGTGTGCATGTAAGAATGTTAGGTCACAATCCATATCCAAAAACCTGGCAGATGCATAATTATGACTTTTGGCCATTACTAAACTTTATATTTAAGACAGTATCATTATCATTCTCCAGAAAACATTTAGTCTACAGGTCTTCTGCTCTAAGTAGCCTGTGTTAAGAGATCAGCTCCTACAAGATTTTTGACCAAAAGAGCTCTAAAATTTGCAAATGTTGTAAACATACAAATGTTACTAATAATCTTTAAACAGAACATGGGAGTGTCTACTAGCGTGTATAGGGAAGCATTTCATCCGTGTGGGTGCATGCACATGAGTGCAAGTGTGCACAGTTATCTGTCTCTCAGGACTGGAGTAGGGGCGGGGTGTCAGGAAAGAGAAACAATGTAAGAATGATTTCATTGAAAACAAATCTAAAATTTTTTTATTTAGAGTAAAAATATTAAACTAAATATTTAATAATATTTTATTAAAGTAAAACTTCCCAGGGAGTTCCCTTGTGGTGCAGTAATTTAAGGATCTGGTGCTGTCACTGCAGCTGTGGTTCCCGTTCAATCCCTGGCCCGGGAATTTCCACATGCTGCAGGTGTGGCCAAAAAAAAAAGTAAAATCTTCCATTTAAGTTTCTGTAACTATATTACCATATATATTTAAAATATACTGCACAAAATATTTCAACAAGGCAAAAGATGAAGTCTACAAAAAGTCTGTCCATTTAGAAAGAACTTGATAAATGTGTGTACAAGGCACAATACTATAGCTTCATGATTTGCTGACCTGAGAGCATGTAAAGAGGTTAGTCTAGCAAATGAGATGAATGTCACATCATTGAGTAAAACAAGTATCCCCAACTATCTTGCTGACAACTCAGAACTCACAGCACATTTCCAAGGAACATGCTTGCCTCCATCTTTTTCTTTGAAATATCTGTTTGGCTTTCTCAAAGGCAAATCATTTGCCAAAAGAAACCTATTTATGTGAACATGTGGACAAAAGCCCTTGGGTTTTCCATTACAAATGAGGTGATGACTGTTCCTGTGAATTCTGAATCCAACCTCCAGCTTTCCCCACATACTCAAATCTGGGTGGTCAGTTCTAGGTCTGATAATTTTTAAATTTTTAAAGCACTTGGACATCTATCTGTGCATTTCCTTCTTACAGTCAGACTATGAGGTATCACTCTACGCATAAGAGAAAATGAAGCCCAATCAGAACCCCAAAGAGAGATTGAGGTCTAGCTGTTCTTAGTCTTTTCCTTTCAGTAAAGATCTAAGAGTATATAGTTATTCCTTTCAAAGAGAGGCAGCTTTTTAATCATCCTTCACTCTTGGTAGGAACATAAATTGGTACAACCACTATGGAAAACAGTATGGAGGTTCCTCATAAAACTAAATATAGAACTACCATATGATCCAGCAATCCCACTCCTGGGCATATATCCAGACAAAACTTTCATTCAAAAAGATACATTTGGGAGTTCCTGTTGTGGCATGGTGGAAACGAATCTGACTAGTATCCATGAGGATGTGGGTTTGATCCCTCACCTCGCTCAGTGGGTTAAGGATCTAGCGTTGCTGTGAGCTGTGGTATAGGTCACAGACATGGCTTGTATCCCACATTGCTATGGCTGTGGTGTAGGCCGGCGGCTATAGCTCTGATTTGACCCCTAGGCTGGGAACTTCTATATGCCGTGGGTACAGGCCTAAAGAACAAAAACAAAAAAAACAAAAAAAGGATACATGCACCCCTATGTTCACTGCAGCATTATTCACAATAGTTATTCATGGAAATAACTCAAATGTCCATCAATGGATGAATGGATTAAGAAAATGTGGTATATATACAATGGAATACTGCTTAGCCATAAAAGGACAAAATTATGCCATTTGAAGCAACATGGATGCAACTAGAGATTCTCATACTAAGTGAACTAAGTCAGAAAGAGAAAGACAAATACCATAGATATCACTCATATGTGGAATCTAAAATATGGCTCAAATGATCTTACATACAAAGCAAAAACAGATCATGGACATGGAGAGCAGACTTGTGTTTGCCAGGAGGGAGGTGGGAGGGGGTGGGATCAATGGGGAGTTTGGGGTTGGTAGATGCAAACTATCACATTTTGAATGGATAAGCAATGACGTCCTGCTGTACAGTACAGGAAGCTACGTCCAATCTCTTGGGTTAGAGCTTTATGGAAGACAGTGTGAAAAAAATAATGTGTACATACACACACACACACACATACACACATATTTATGACTGGGTCACTTTGCTGTACAGCAGAAATTGAAGGAACATTGTATATCAACTATACTTTAATAAAAAAATTAAAAAAAAAAACAAAACAAAACACCAGAGAGGTAGCTTCTCAGACAGTGCTGAGAGCCAATGTAAACCACAAAGGGCAGAGGAAGCCCTTCTCAGAACAGGGTAGCTCTATTTCAAACTGATACTAAAGAAAATAAAAAAGCATTCAAGAGTTTGATCATAATCCTTGGGGCCGCAATGCTGCAGTGATACTTTTGTGATGCAGGAATGTCTAAGCTCTTGCTGTTCTCCCTGGGCCCACTCACTAAGTAGCCTGACATGTGCGAAATGGATGATCTGACTCAATGAGTACATATTTCCTAGGGTACATCTTAAGAGTGACCTCATTTTTATGCATTATCACCCATGATGAATTGAAAAGAAATTAATTCTGCCACACAGCTAAGCATTAAAACATTTCAAATACGTCTGGAGTAGTTTATATTCCAGATGCTGACTTTTTCCCTCCTAAATGGTGTTAGTGACATTTTTTCATTCCAGATGACATAACCATGCTATTACACACTACAGTGGGGGACTTGGAAGTAGGTTTCCTTCAGAAAATGTGTACACACCCTGGACATTTCTAAGCAGTCATGCAATTGGATTTGAAAAGTGACACTGTTTCTGTGGTTAATGTGGCCTTTTTTCCTTTCTTAAGCTAGGAGAACTAGTCTATTCCACACTTCATTCTAAACATCACACCTATCTTTCCCTAACACCTCTACTTAAGTTAGGTGCTTCAAAAATCATTGTATTACATAAGAAAGGCAAGAAATAAAACTTTCATGGCGCTACATCTGCTTTCTCTGGCCTATAAAGGGGAAATAAATGCTAGGTGTCATTCAACCTTAACGATGTTTTTCCAAGTAAAAATTAATTTTGCAATTAAAAAGAAAGTTTATTTTAATTTTACTATCAAATCAACAAGTGAATTTTGTGTGTGCATAATTTTTCCCCCTAGAATTCAGCTTTGATGGCTTCTAAGTTTTTAGAAAAATTACAAAGGATGATTAACTTAATGAATAATATGTGGAGAAGAGTTTGAAAGGATTATCAGGGTCCTGTTATTGTCTGCTGCCTGTTTCATTACTACCAGATGCTCCTCAGCCAGGAGACCCACCAGCACCATAAACAAGGGTTTCTGACAGTTTTATTCACATTTCACATAAATGCTCATTTACTACCTGTCTACTTTATGTTAAAGGCCGTGCTGAGTTATTTTACAGCCTTATTTAATCCCATTGTTATCACTGTGTACCTGGGGAAGCTGAAGCAGTTCAGAGATGCTTTCCTAGGATTGAAACAATGGTCCTCCTGCCCCTAGTTTGCCAAAGTCCCCCTAGTTGTATTTATTCCTCTTGAGTGTATTATTTCCATTCAACACCTCAGTGGATTTGACTCTATGAGGGTACCTGGCTGGGGCCATGCAGTGAATTGCACTGTCTTTAAAAAAACACATTCCAAGTTTTCATCCTGCCTAAACTTACCTGTTTCAACAACCATATGGTATCAAATATGGAATGGTGCTATCTGAGTACATCCTAGAACATAGAACAGTCATTTTTTTTTTCTTTACTTTTCTTTTTATGGCTGAAGCTGCCCATATGGAAGTTCCCAGCTAGGAGTTGAACTGGAGCTGCAGCTGCCAGCCTACACCACAGCCACAGAAACAGCAACGCTGGATCTGAGCCATGTCTGCAACCTATACCACAGCTCACAGCAATGCTGGATCCTTAACCCTTTGAACAAGGCCAGGGGTCAAACCTGCATCCTCATGGATTACTAGTCAGGTTCTTAACCTGCTGATCCACAGCAGGAACTCCCTGGGACAGCACTATTTTAATGACAGTACTAATTAACAGGAAGCCACTTATTTTAATTAAAAGACATATGATTTATAATGAAGTAAATCACTATTCCATTTATTAATCAAGAACCTGACAAAATTTGAACAAAAGCAAACTCATCAGCGAGATCAGTATTAAGTTCTTAAAAAGATGAAAAAGAGGAAGAAAACACCCAAAATATTTCCATTTACCTGCATAAAGCCTCAATAGCATCTCTGTCCAAAAAATCATGCTCTCTCTTGACCAAGGAAATATCAATAGGGAACAGGAGATCTACAAGAAAAATAAAAACAAATACATTTATTGAGCACCTAAGTTATCAGTCTAGCCCAGTTTAGCATGGGAGGGGAAAAAACCATAAAAACCAGGTAAGTTATTTTTATTTATTTATTTATTTTTTTGTCTTTTTAGGGCTGCATCCGCAGCATATGGAGGTTCTCAGGCTAGGGGTGGAATCAGAGCTATAATCAGTAGAATTAACTTAGACAACAGAAATGTTGTAAATAAAGGCATTGATATAAATGAAAATTAATATTCTTCAGAATAATTAAAAAACATACTTTCTTTTTTTCTTTTTGTCTTTTTTTGCCATTTCTTGGGCCGCTCCTGTGGCATATGGAGGTTCCCAGGCTAGGGGGCGAATCGGAGCTGTAGCCACTGGCCTGTGCCAGAGCCACAGCAACGTGGGATCAGAGCTGCATCTTCAACCTACACCACAGCTCACAGCAACCCCAGATCCTTAACCCACTGAGTGAAGCCAGGGATCAAACTGGAGTCCTCATGGATGCTAGTCAGGTTCATTAATCACTGAGCCACAATGGGAACTCCAAAACAATTACTGAATACTTACTGTGGGGGGCACGCTCCATTCCCTTTTCAGCGCTATGGGAAAGTAAAGCAGCTTAAGACAATTCCATCTGTGTTCTAAATGAACCTGGATATAAAGTGGTCTGCAGACTCAAATATCTGTGGTCAAAGGTAAGCAGTTCAAAACACTATTCCACCTTTAAATAAGTCACCAGGCAACAGACTTCTGCTATATAAATTATAATTTAAACCAGAATGAATACCAGAAGGAGCTCCTTTTTAATGTGGCTAGATTTTTCCCCCCTCATCCCACGTGTGCCTTTGCTCACATATGATTAGGGAAGAGGTCACTGAAAACCAGGCCAAGGAAAGATCTAGAGAACAATGGTGGCGGTCAATGGAATCCAACCATTTGCATGACATCAAAAGCTAAAGAGAACTCAGGATGTGCTATTTTTAAACAAATACCAGCACTTCCATATGGCTTTTCAGGAGTTTATATAACTCCCCCTAAAACAAAAGGACAGCTCTACAGCCTCTGTAGAACAATAGAATCCCAAATCCTTTTATCTGCAGACAAGTTCACTACTCTAAGAATATGTAAGTTTATTAGAATTGAAAAGCAGAAAGGGAGGAAAAGGTGACTCAATAGAATAACTCACTTTTCTGTCCCTTGTTGATAAACACACCCAGGAAGAGTATGGAGGAAGAAGACCAGCAGTCCCTCTGTTGAAATTTACAACAGCTCTGGAATTGCCACTTAGATAAAAGCCTGTTATCCATCTTTGGCATTCTGAGCTAGTGGGGTAAAGAAGCCTTCTCTTGCAGAAGGCTTATAAAATATCATGAGGAAGAGTCCTCCTATGCAATGCTGTGGGTCAGCAATGGGCAAAATAAGTCAGCACTTCGGGACACCAGTGATTAACAGAACCAACAAAATCCCTTTGGCTTCCCAAGCGCTAACACTGCATACTGAAACTGACTAGGCTATGGGGAGTTAGGAATGCATGTACTTAGCAGTGTTCTAGTTCTGGGGTTGACTAGGGAGCCCATGACTGTTCACCGTTTTTATGGTTCCAACTTATGATCACTGGTTTTACAGGATTACACTTAGGAGCATCTTTCTTTCTTTTTTCTGAAGGCTAGAGTTAGATTAGTGACACTATCCCGTAAATAGTAAGACAGGCAGGCCAATGAAGTAGCCTGAGCCTAAAGATTTATGAAGAAACTTAGGAAATTCAGCATCACAGGATTTATATCTCTTCATTACCTTATAGACCAAGTCTCTTAGGCAAATGATTAATGGCACCAATGTAGTGGAGATAAAAGAGGAGACACAGTGAATGTAAACTATTAGTAAATAGAAGCAAGGCAGATTGTAAAGCTGTTTGAAGATTCTGGCAACTGTATTTCACTCTGAACAGACACCATGCACTCTAAGTATTAAAGAACAGAGCTGATTTTAAAGAATATGTTTTTAATACTTAATAAATGTAAATCATAAAGCTCACATACCTGCTAAGTGTGTATGAGACAGCAACTGTTATTTTCACAATTCCTAACTTAGTATATACCCAGACCTGTATTTTAGATTACCTTCCCAATTCAAGTTAACTTTAAAGTTCTGTTTGTTTGTTTGTTTTTAAATTCTAGGATAGGTAGGGACTAAATGCAAGCAAAGAGTGAAATAACTGCATTACCCCCCTAACCCCCAACCCAAAAGAACTAGCTTTGAAGAGATGATGGTTTATTGATGTACAGAAGTAGTTCTCAGAATTCTTCAGGCTAGGATTTAAACTTCCGATTTGGGCAGGATGTATATATTGTCAAGGACCCAATGAAGCTAAACAGGAATCAAGGAATGTGTGAGTCACTATGTGGTGATGGTGTGTGTGTACCCACCCTGCACACAGGGGCAAGATGAAGGGGAGAAATTACAAGTACTCAGAACAATATACAGTATAACTTCAAAAGTAGGCTTATGCTTTACAAGACATTTGTAAGCCAAGGGACCCAAAATCTAACTTGTGAAAATACAGTCTGCCTCTTAGGATTTGGAAAGACATATGACAGAGAATGGAACTGGGTCTCAGCAAACATACACATCACAAGAAAGTGCTGCTTGGCAGCAAACCAACACCAAAAATGGACATAATTGAAGGAAATTTAATTTCTAAACAGAAGAACAAAAGGACAACCAAGTTACTGCCATTGCAAATGCAATTATCTTTCCTGATCTCCAGGAGAGCTGTGAACTGGAAATCCAATAGAATGCTGATCCACTCCCCCACCCCCCCACAACTCCACCAGGTCCAAGGCCCTCCTGAGAGACAGAGGTGCTGTGTTAACAGATCAAACATCCTACTAAAGGAAAGAAAGATAACAACTCCACCATAGTAAGCACGCACATTAACCAAACACCTTAAAAAAAGAGAGAAAAAGGAACTGGAATTACTCTCTGAAATGGAGGAACAGTAAGATATTCTACATAGTCTAACAATAAAATAATTCTAAACTTATCTTCACAGGGAAATATCATACATCCAGTCTGGGTATAATGAGGAAGAGCAGGTATTGTAATGTGGTAATGAATTAAATTAGCTGAGTGAGCTAGGGAAATAAAAAATGATCTCCAGAGTCTCTGTCCGATTTGCCTCTGAGGAGTACACCCCTTGCCCTGCCCCTCCAATTCCTCAATGAGCCTGCTGACCATGTCCAGCTAGTACTTTCAAGCTGGCAAACTGTATCCATTCCTAGCATGGGTTCATGGCATTTTGCTCATGTGTTAAAGAAGGATGCCAGTGACACTAGCTCCAACTGAGAGTCCACTGCCATTGCTATAGGAAGCAGGCTGCTTGTTGTCGTCCTAGAAGGATAGAGAGCAAAAGCACATTTTAAAATAACTCTTTATTTATTTTGTCTTTTCTAGGGCTGCACCCTGGCCATATGGAGGCTCCCAGGCTAGGGGTCTGATTGGAGCTGGCCTACACCATTGCCACAGCAATGCAGGATCCAAGCCATGTCTTTCAACTTACACTACAGCTCATGGCAACGCTGATCCTGAATCTACTGAGCAAGGCCAGGGATCGAACCCACAACCTCATGATTCCTAGTCAGATTCATTAACCACTGAGCCATGATGGGAACTCCTAAATCACTATTTATTGTGAGAAGAGTTGAATATCCCTGGTGAAAAAACAAGTGACATCATTTCACCTGGATCTTTAGCAATTTTGTCACATGATGGCTGTCTCCTAGCTCCTCCCTCCTTCTCTCTTAAGAGATGAAAAGATAACTATTTTAAAATGTAAATCGACCAAAACAATGTATAAAATTTTTGGCAATCCCTTAATGGTGCTCTTTGGGGTATATTTTATTTCTATAAAATATATACCATCTACCTTAGGGATGGGCATTCCTGTTGGTACAGAATTAATTACAGCTTGTTGATTAGCTGGATGGATGGATGGATGGATGGATGGGAGACATCTGTCATCTCAGCAGCGTTAAGGAAACAAAAAGTGCTCACGTTGGAAGAAGCCTTGGAAGGCATCTGCTCTCAAGTTAGGAATCACCTCACTATCCACCCAAACTTGGCTTGAAAAATCACCAATAAAATGGAGCTCATGAGTTCACAACAGTAAATCTTTTTAAATGATTTCATCTAGAGAACAATAAACCTCCCATTTAAAGGAACAGCCTTTTCACCTCGACAGGCATAGAGCACACTCTGCCCACTATGGGCAGCTGGAGACTTGAGGTGCTTGTCATTCTTGGACTCAGCATCTGAGTGATGCCCAGGGCACTGATGAGAAAACAAAGTCAGTCTAGATCTTGATTTTTTTTTTTTTTAAAAAAAGGTCCATTTTTTTCTTAATTAAAAAAATGAATGCTGTAGGAGAAATATTATTCATCAAATGACAACCGAAGAAGTGCAAACTGGGGAAAGAGATCTACAACACATGACCAACAGAGCCTTAATATTTAGAAAAAAAGCTCTTACAAATCATCCAAAAAAACAAAGCACAGTCAACTCAGGAGTAAAGTGGGCAACCCATATTTCACAGAAGAGAAAACACATATGGTCGGATGACATGCAGAAACATATCTTATCATTAATGATTAGGGAAACGGCAGTCAAAATCTGTAAGCTATCATTTTATATCCACTTGACTGGCAAAAATTAAAGTCTGGTGATATCAACGATTGAAAGCATAGACAGGATCTTCAGGTATTATAGGGAAGAGTGAAAATTGGTACAGGCACTTTTGAAAAACTTGAATCATAAAGTTGAGCATACATATTCCCTATTACCCACGTATTTTGCACAATGTACCGCAAAAGTATAAGACTGCGCCTAACAATACAGTTTATAAAAACAAAACAAAAAAACTGAACTGCCCCCCCCCAACCAGAGTGTGGATATAAATAAACTGTGGCACATCCACACAATAGAGCCTCATACAGCAGTCAAGGCAGATGAACTCTTGGTTCGCACAGAATAGAAGAAACTTATTAATAATTAGTGAAAAAATTAGATCTTATAAGACTATATAGAGCATTATACCCTTTTTATAAAGGTAAAAACAACTTTATAAAAATATTTATCTTAGGGAAATGCAATAAAACTATATTAAAGGAAAGCAAAGAATGATAAACCGTGGTTTCAGGATGACGGTTATTTTGGCTTGGGGATGGCAGAGTAGCTAAATGGGAGAGCAGGTGGGTGTGCTAGGTCAAGGTCCTAGCTTTTTTGGGTGGTAGGGTCTTAGGTGCTTACGACATTGTTTCCTTACCAAAATCTTTATTTATTTATTTATTTTTTGTCTTTTGGCCATTTCTTGGGCCGCTCACGCGGCATATGGAGGTTTCCAGGCTAGGGGGCGAATCAGAGCTGAAGCCACCAGCCTACGCCAGAGCCACAGCAATGCAGGATCCGAGCCGCATCTGCAACCTACACCACAGCTCATGGCAATGCCGGATCCTTAACCCACTTAGCAAGGGCAGGGACCGAACCTGCAACCTCATGGTTCCTAGTCGGATTTGTTAACCACTGAGCCACGACGGGAACACCATCCTTACCAAAAATCTTTAAATAAATAATATAACGTCTGAAAATAAATCCCAGATCAATGATAATCATGAACTACGGATATGATTATGCCGATTAAAACAGAATGGCGTTTCAGGCTCACCTTCGTAAAGCTGGGCATACTGCGGGAATCCTGCTGCCCGTAGCCAATCACAAGCTTCTTTGGCTTCAATTTCTAGAACAGAACAGAAGACAGACAAACATGTTAGTCATGTGTAACTCAGTGTGTTTCTTTGTCCTTAATAAACTGATTTTTTTTATACAAGCAAAACGTGCCATCTGTTAAAAAGGGATAAGCAAAAAACAAAAAAACAAAATGCATTTATTCAAATGGTTTAAAATTTTGTGCATTTTTTTTCTGACTTTAAAAAATATGTATCAGGAGTTCCCGTCGTGGCTCAGTAGTTTATACACCCAACCAGTATCCATGAGGACATGGGTTCGATCCCTGACCCCACCCAGTGGGTTAAAGATCTGGCGTTGTGGTGAGCTGTGGTGTAGATTGCAGATGTGGCTCAGATCTTGCATTGCCGTGGCTGTGGCGTAGTCCAGCAGCTACAGCTCCGATTTGACCCCTAGCCTGGGAACCTCCATATGCCGCGGGTGTGGCCTTAAAAAAGAAAAAAAAAAAAAAAAGACCAAAAAAATAAGAAGGTATAACGAGAAAGTTGAAGAAGGATTAAATAATTAATTTTAGGCCTAGATGGTTTACTTCTCACTGCAATAAAAAGCCACAAGTACATCTAACACCCTGGAAGAGAACTAACTTAACTGATGGGACAAAGCCCCATCACCCAGTAGGATGTGTGCAACAGTACAGTGACAGTGTACTGTAGGGAGACCTGGGCAGTCAGGTGACCTCAAGGGCATTAAGTCAATAAATCCCACAGTCTTGGCAAGCTGAAATGCCTAATAAAGCTTCTACTTGCCTGTGGTTAACATCTCATAGATAGCATTGATAAACAGAAAGGCCAAGAGTAACTGACACACAGTGTTCAAATTCACTCAAGCACATATTTACAATCCCATTAAAGCAGATTTGCTGGAGGTCCAGGGCGCATTCATTAGTTTCTCCGTTTGCACAAAGAATATTCTTTCAACCCTTCTTGCCACCTTCCTCAGGCAATTAGCATACTTAGGTATGTTAGGCTATTCACTCATTTATAAATATCTCAACAGTGCTTAATTTATTCCAGACTCAAATCTTCATCAGTCATCTCTCCTCTGAGCGAGAGAAAAGTGGAGAGTCCATCATTGAGAAGTATGTATATGTTATTTTTGGAGTTCCCGTCATGGCTCAGCAGTTAATGAACCCAACTAACATCCATGAAAACGGGAGTTCGATCCCTGGCCTTGCTCCACAAGTTAAGGATCCAGTGTTGCTGTGAGCTATGGGGTAGGTCGCAGACGCAGTTTGGATCCTGTGTTGCTGTGGCTCTGATTTAGGCCAGCGGTGAATGCTCTGATTGGACCCCTAGCCTGGGAGCCTCCACATATCACAGGTGTGGCCCTCGAAAGACAAATATATATATATATATATATATATATATATATATATATATATATATATATGTTACTTTTATCTAGGAAGTGTATAGTTTCAGAGCATTTTTTAATATATTGAGTTCCTTGAGCCCTTAAAAAAAAAAGAGAATTAAGAAAAAATTCATTGGAGTTCCCACTGTGGCTCAGCAGAAATGAATCCGACTAGTATCCATGAGGATTCGGGTTCGATCCCTAGCCCCCATCAGTGGGTTAAGGATCTGGCATTGCCATCAGCTGTGGTGTAGGTGTCAGATGCGTTTCTGGATCTGGCATTGCTGTGGCTGTGGCCGGCAGCTACAGCTCCAATTCGACCCCTAGCTTGGGAACTTCCATGTGCCTTGAGTGCAGCCCTCAAAAGCGAAAAAAAAAAAAAGGAACAAATTCATTAAAGCAAGTAGGGAAGTACTTATTGAACATGCCAAAGGAAAAGCAAGCTGCTGTCTTTGGATGGGTTAGTTAATACTCAAACTAAAAACCATTATGGCAGTAGAGCAGCAATAAATGACAGTGGTTTACTTTCATGAATTTTTTCAGTGTGGCAATGAAAGCAGCATGATTAAACATAAGATTCAGGACTGAATTCAGGGTTGAAGGACAGACTGACACGAATATGTAAGAATCTCAATGTTTGTACTAAAAGAATACACAGAATTGTCCAATGTGAATTATCTGTGCTTAACATTTTTCATGTATTTATATCGACATCTTGTCTCAGAAAGAATTATGGAAGCTACAAATGAAATAATAAAATAAACATTTTCTGGAAAACTATACTGTTGGAAAGACATCTAAAAGCTCAATTTTGTCTTTTTAGGGCCACACCTGAGACATATGTTAGTTGCCAGGCTAGGGTTTGAATCGGAGCTGCAGACTCCGGCCTAGACCACAGCCGCAATGCCAGATTCAAGCTGTATTTGCGACCTACAAGACAGCTCACGGCAAAGCAGGATTCTTAACCCACTGAGCGAGGCCAGCGATCAAACCCGCATCCTAATGGTTACTAGTCGGGTTTGTTACCACTGAATCACAACGGGAACTCCTCAATATTTTATTTTAATAGATGTGGAAATTACTTTTTCTCTATCCCCATGGCCCTTGCTCAAAAATAGATATGGAAAGAGAAAAGCTAAGCAAGTGTTTTTAATTTTTTTTTTTTTTCATTTTCAGCTGCGCCTGAGGCATATGGAAGTTCCCAGGTCATGGACAGAATCCAAGCCACAGCTCTGACTTATACTACGCTGTAGGAACACCAGATCCTTAACCTGCTGTGCCACAGTGGGAACTCCTAAAATATTTTAAATATCTCACTTCTGATTATCTAGAGGTCTAAGCACTTAATATGTATGAATTCACCAAACTCTCGTATTGATCCTAACATGTGGGTTACAGATACCATCCCTGAGATATATACATGAAGAAACAAGTATATATCACCTCTCCTGAAACCATCAGCTGCCTTTCCATTCAGATGGCACAGTGGGAGAGAGAGCTAAGACTGACAGAAATGAGTAAGACTGGTCTTCCTGAAAAAACATGTAACAATGAACATTTTAAATATTAAAGAAAACCTCATACATGCTACATCACTCTAATTTCCCCATGCCCTGTTTTTTGGAGGCCTCTAATTGGCTCTAAGGGTGTGACTTTTTGGTATACCTGAGTAGTAGTGGGAAAACTATCAGGATGATTTTTTAAAAAACATTCCCCTCTGGGCAAAAGTGCCATCAGAAACTGACAATACAATGGAAATACAATGACACTTTTAGACCTGGGTTTTCGCTAAGCAAACAACAGATAAATGTGTTAAGGAGGAAACAGGAAATTTTTATTGGAACTGGCTTTATTAATTAGTTGTATTAGATGAATAAGGTTCAGGAGAACCTTTGGTGTATGGTTGGGGACCATGAGGCCATATGTGCACATTTCCTGGCATGACGCGATGACCCAGTCTTCCCCTTATCCCTCAACAGTAAGTTAAACAGAAACTCCCTAAGCCCATCATCATTCCGATGAACTGACTGATCTTAGCGGTTGAGCAACAGCAGTAGGGTCCGGATGTGACTACTTCCACCTTCCCTTCACTCTGTCTTCACAGTGGGAACCCTTGTACTTCTGCCTTCTCTGCCATGTGTCTCCAAAATCAGGACTCAAGGACAAATGCTACGTGGAATTAACCTCTTAAATAAAATTCTAAGGAATTGGAGGAATGTTAAGAAAATTCAAGCATTTTCCAGATTCCTTGGATTCCCCAAACTATGATAGACTTGCAGGCAAAGATCCATGGAAATGCTTATGCTTTTATATCCTGAGAGGGGTATGTTAGCTGCATGAAGGCAGGCAACACTTTCTGATCTAAACCAAGATTCCTGCCCTGATCACAAAAATTCCTTCAAATGGAAGGCATAATTACTTCAAATTATCAATTCTCCTGTTTCCATGAAGGTGGCTAATTTTACAGGACTGTCATACAGCTGGGCACCAAGAGCCTGACTTTACCTGACAGGTGGATTTCACAGGACAGAGAAGCAAACCACAGTCTCCATCACTTGATCTCAGTGGCTATAAGCCCTGGGTACAGGTGGGCATCATCTTGGGGGGGCTTTCTAAAGCCACCAACCATGAGCTACTCCTGGTATTCTGATTTTCTCCTTCTAGGGAGGACCCGGACTGCATCTCGTTTAAAAAGCTCCTAAGTAAATGTAAGGGTAACCAGGATTGGGAACCACTGAACCAGACATTTCTTCTTCTTTTTTTTATCTTGGACTCTTTCTCCCCAAGTTATCCCAGCAAGACTTCCAAGTGAACTCTCTGACAACCTTTGCTCCTCCCTGCCCATAAGAAATCTATTCCAGTGTAAAGTGAGCTCTGGATTGGTTTGTAGGAAATACGTAATTCCTTACGTCACTGCCCTGCTTAGAATTCTTCTGTGACTCTCCACTGCCTTTCAGAGAAATCTCGACTCCTCAGCGGACTACAGCCACCCTGACTCAGCCTCTCTCCAGCCTTCCTCTCCTAGAAGGTGTCCAAATGCAAGCTCTGCTCCAGTCTCACTTGTATTCTTTGGGGTTCCCAGAAGGCAGGTGCCCTCTTACATTTCAAGCTCTTAGTCTCTTTTCTCTCCCGCTGCAAACAAATTCCCCTTCTGCACCCTACAACCTCTCTCCTGCACCTTCCCCAGAAAAGTTAGGTGCACCTTCCAGGAGCTTCTTAATTCATTTGTATATCCTGAGAGACTACTTTTTCTACATTAGAAGCACACATGTATTTGTTTAAGAATCCATTAAAACTTCTCTTTCTTTGAAAACAGACTAAGAACTAGGACATGAGCCCCTGTCCCTTTGCAACTAATGAAAATAAATGTTCAGCATGCTGCCAAATCGGGAGTTACTTGTGTAAAGTGAATTCCTGGTTGGGTGAAGTCAGATAGTACAATGTGTATATTAATATTTATTAAACTCTTCTGTTATCTAATCACAGCAGAGATGATGACTAGCCACTAGCAACATTCCTACCCTCAGGTGCCTAAAAATATTCTAAACATCTGCTGGGCCTATTCTTAAAGAAACCAGTTAGGAGGCTTCTGGAAGACTGGTCAATACTAATTCAGTTTTTAGGCCGTCTGACCTCACAATAGCTGACTTCAGATATACTCTAGTACAGACACACGCTTTTGTGAAGCTAAAAATCCTTCGTTTCCCCCCCTTAACTCAGGATTTATTTATTGAACATCTAGTATCTGTGCTGCCAGCTGTGCTCAGAGAAAATCAAAGACACAGGTTCCTGCCCCAAAGCAGGAAGCTAAAGGCAAAAGTAATCTGCAGTGGAGTACCTGGTGTCAGATGATTCTCTGCTTAGGAATGAGGTCTTTTCCTAAGGGCTCTTCTGAGATCCATGTATTTAAGTCCCAGGTGCCCTGTACAGACAGCACCAAAGAGTCCCCATGTCACAGATGAAAGCCTGAATTCTAACAATGGCCACATGCCCCAGCTCCTTCTTCCTCTCCCTCTGTCACCCCATCTCTCTTGGGCTGACCTGGCCATATAGAGGCCTCTTCTCATCCACCCCGTGTGCCCCCTTTCCCTGCTTTATTTTTTCTTCTTCCAAAACACTTCACTTTGTTTACTTTGTCTCTCCCCTCTGTAAATTCTCCAAGGGCAAGTTTCTTTGCCTATTTTACTTTCTGATATAACCTAAGCACAGCCAAAAGTGTGGGGCACATAGTAGTTACTCAGTAAATAAGTATTAAATAAGTAAACTGCAACATGATTTTCTTCCAGTGACAAGGTCTTAATTTTTCAGACCAGGATCCACAATAAGAAATATATTTTACACTGCAACCTGCACACATATGCATGTGTGTACATATGCACACATTCATGTACATGAACACATGTGTATATACAAGCATATATAAAACCCAAACAAATTTCTCCAAGTAACACGTCCAATGAGTAATGTGGTCTTTCATTTTTCTATTCTATTTTTTAAAATGCTACTTGTTGCCTCCCAAAACAACCCATTTGAAATGCACTGTTCTCACACAGTGTTTTCTTAAAGAAAATGAAAGACAAGGAATAAAGAGAAAGGAAGAAAAAAGTAAACTAAGAAACCTCTGTATAGTACAGAGGAGACTGTGATGTGACACAGGAAGACATGTTTGAATTCAGAGGTGGGAGAGGGGAGAGAGGCACAGGCTGCTCAGCCTTTATTTAGGAAGGGGTTGTGATCTTTTATATAAGATTGGACTGCAGAAGAGGAAATTTGGAATAAAAAAGATATAAGCTAAGCAGAGAGCTGGCAAAGCACAGTGCATGTGCAGGAATGGTAAACAGTCTCGATTTACGGTAACATAGAACAAAGGAAGAGGAGGCATGAAGTGGAAAGTGGGTTATGCCACAGAGCAGATATATAAGTATTCCCTTAGTCTGGTTACCCAATGGGAACCAATATTATTTCCTCTGATGTAAAAGAGCTCTGCATTTCTGTAAAAGAGTGTCTTAAGTTCCTTCTAATAATCCATCACAGCTTTAAAGGGGGCAAAGTATGACCTGTAACAGGCCGGAACAATAAATCCAGGAAAGAATCCATTGCCTAGCTAAGAAGCCTTAAGAAAATCATCTCTCTGGACTGGTTTCCTCATCTGTAAAAGCTGGGATTGCCATAGGCTTTGTAAATTCCACAAGAATTCCTTTATGGTCATTTCCCCTACTCTCTAAGACAACCTTTAGAATAGGTTCCATTCCTACTGCTAATGTTCCAGAGTTATAATCAATAGCATGGAGACATCCTTCTTCCCTCAAAAAACTGGATCAATAATAACTGCTTTGAGTTCCCCAATTTTGTAAATTTACTGCTAAATTAGTTACTGCTAAAATACCTAATTTGCTTCTTAATAGATCAATTTCTGGATTTGTCCCATGAAGTCTACGCTTATATTACAAAGAATTCAAAACCCTAGGAGTTTTTGCATAAGTATGTCTATAGACCTTAAACTAAAATTAACCTTTATAAGAAAACACTTCAATCCATTGAATACACTGAGTTTTATTTTGCTTATTGATCTTGTACGTTTGTGTTTCAATTAATAGCACTATCCTGGCATCTACCAAATCAGTAAATTGGGGGCTGGAAAGTACCTTGGAACTTTTCACTTTTTCTCTTTCCAAGTAAGGAAGCCAGTCTAAAGATTAGGTAATTTGCATAAGGTCCCAGAGCTACCTAGCCCTCACTCCAGGGTTAGAGAACTTCCTATCCCAGTCTTGCCTCCAAAGATCACCCTTGCCTTTAAATCACCCGACTGTTTTTCAGTGTAAGTAACAACCGGGAGTTTTGAGGGAGTTTTCTTTTAAGTCCCCCACCCCACCCCACCCCCACCATCATGCTTAAGATTTGAAGACAGATACATTGCTTTCTAGTAAAGAACATTCCTAGAAATAGTATGGGGGTGGGGAGGAAGGACTCACTTTCCCCAATGGTGTGATGACAACTTAATAAACGGCTCTGCTTTGAAAGAAGGAAAACTTGGGCCATACAAGGCAAGCCTACACCTGAGATTGTGCACAGGAGGCCCTCCTCCAGCAATGCTGAAATTATATCAATTGAAATCCCCTTTGGGGATCATTTAGGTCAAGTGTTTGCCAAACACTGTTTTTAACACACAAACCAGGAAAAGGCAAGTAGCTCACATCAAAAGATATGCGCCCTTCCCTTGCAAGGGCAAACAGTTCTGTATGAATTTAAGCCCAGGCATGACTGGTGCTATCAGGCACTCCAGACTTGAGCTGATCTAGTTATTTCCAGGAACAGAAAACATCCCCCAATGAATCAAAAATTGGCACTTACTACCCAGCACAAAAAAGTCAAACTGAAATGAAAATAAACTATTAAGGAAATGGATACTGCATCATCTCTTTCTACTTCATTTCAACCTGGGGTGGGGCATGTGCGCGCACACGTACGCACTTCTAGTATTCTACATCAAATATTTATGCATTTCAAACCATGCACTGCTAAGGAAAATGATTTGAAATAGCTCTTAAAATACTAAGCCCTTGGAGTTTCCTTTGTGGCTCAGCAGTAATGAACCCAACTAGGATCCATGAAAACGCGGGTTCGATCCCTGGCCTTGATCAGTGGGTTAAGGATCCAGCATTGCTGTGGCTGTGGTGTAGGCCGGCAGCTACAGCTCTGATTTGACCCCTACCCTCAGAACTTCCATATGCCACAGGTGCAGGCCTAAAAAAAGAAAATACTAAGCTCTTTAAAGATGATAATTGGATAGATTAAGAAAACAATCTAAATAACATAGTTTTAAGGGCCCTTATTTTCACTAAATGAAGCAGGTTTTAAGATCATAGAACCCACTTCCCCTTTTAACTTATTTTTCAAAGCAAAAATACCTGGTACAAACCTAAAATAGCACCCACCTTCCTATCTCCACTGTTGAATAGGATAGGCTGGCAGGCTCATCAAGTCTTCTTTTACATGAGTTAGCAAAACTTCTACCAAGCACCAGTCTCCAATCTTTGGCTTTTGCGCTAAGTTCTACAAGGTTATAGCAGAAGAAAGATAAAATACTGTAGAAACTGTAGTGCTATAGAAGCCTTAAGTTTGAAAGAAAGAGAACAGGAATTCTAAAGAAACTGTTCACTCATATTTCAGCCCATCCTCAGAGAGAAAAGATTATCTAGAATAGCATGAAACATCAAGTTGTCTTATCAAAGATGAATGAAAATAAAAACAAGGCAGATACTGGTTATACACAAAAAGCTTTTAGCGATTCCCATGTCTAACCTCAAACAGGAAACCCTACAGGCAGATCTCACTTTGTTGCACTTTGCAGATATTCAAGTTTTTATAGGTGAAATGCCTTAACCAAGTCTATTGGGCCACTTTTCCAACAGTATTTTTTAAAAATTAAGGTATGTATATTGCTTTTTAGACACAATGCTATTGCACACTTAATAGACTACAGTATAATGTAAACGTAACTTTTATATGCCCTGGGAAACCAAAAAATTTGTGTGACCTGCTTTATTCTGGTTGTCTGGGACCAAACCTGTAATACCTCCAAGTAGCCTGTGTTCAATTTGACTTTCTCAGTTTTGTGCAAAAGGTATAAGAAAAATAAGTATACTGTCTTCAAGGTGAGCTAAAGAATTAATTTTCATCAAAATCATTTATGAAAGAAAAAAAAATTGCTTATGATACCCAGCCCCCCAAACAAACACAATCTACTGGTCAAATTTTGACTCAAGTATATCTGTTTAGTTTAGGAACATTACTGGTTTTGTAACATACATTTTTCCTACAAATTAATGCAGATCCTCATTCTGTTGCTTTCCTGTTTTGTTTACACATGTGGGGAGGAAGGGGTCTGAAGTTCCCCTCAACTCACATATGACCTTGGACTAGTCACTGAACTTCCAGGAAACTCAGCTACACCTTAGTAGGGAAGAGGCAAAGTTTTTCAAAGCTGCCTTTGCAAAGTTCTGGAATTTCCCATGGAATGACTTTTACAAATGCACAAGCACAATACAAGGTCCCTCTTTGGTGCTACACAGTTTGAAAAAGGGAGTTGTGAGGAAACGTCTTTCATGAGCTGATAATTTCTCCAAACTCTGGAGGGGAGGGGAGGATGATTTCAGAATTTTGCCATCTTCTATCTACTTTGTCACTTGAGTGTGACAAAGGGCATGGCACCGCTGGAGTATAGTAGCCATATGTAGGGGTCATGGGCCATTTCACCTCCCCATCTCTTCCTCTTGGGCTTCCTAAGTGCTGCTGCCTGGGAAATGCTACAACGTCAGGGTGTGGAAAACTTTTGTCCCTCAGACATCCTCTGGACTCCTGCAAGGAGGAGGAAGGCGCCTTTCTGTCGAGCAGCAGGAAGCAGCCTCCAACTCTCCGCAGGACACTTGGAGGTGGGGCAGGGAAGAGAACAAAATGTGGATGGGAGGTGTCAGAGGCATCTGAGGACTTCTGCACTGGCCTCAGCCTTCAGTCAGCTTTTGATTTTTCTCCTGGGGGTGGAGAAGTGAGAAGGCCACCAAGTTGAGGTATGCGTGGACAGAAAAGGCGAGTACTTTGCACTATGAAACTCACTCTAGTAGAAGAATAGAACACAAGGGTGAAGAATTAGGAAAGACGGATTCCTACCATATCCTGGCTTGACTTTAGCAAGGAATAATATTTTACCTTTTGGTGCCCAAGAACATTATTTCCTAATAGGTAGGCATTTTCAAGATGCCACTCAAAACGTTTTCAGTGACATCTGGGAGAAAGCTTTCCTTAGAAATATTATTTTGGAATACTTTCACTGAAGAAAGCATTGTTCTGTACAGGCAACAGAGGCTAGAAAATGGTCTCCCAAACCCCCTTCCCAAATATTAAAGACAGACACACTAGGTCTCCACTCATGATGCCCCTCAGAGCAGACACAGAAACCACTCATTTGTCAACCCCAGACACTAACATTGTGGCTCTCTACCTACCAGCACGAGGGCCCTAGGAAACTGCAAAGTAACTGTAAGGCTCTAGTTGGCCACCAAATGTTGTTTTCTCAACTGAGTCAACTCCTGCCAAATATATCTCCATAATGAGAATCTACTGCCACAGACATGTGGTTGAAATCCTAGCTCTGTCATGTACAGTAAGTGATCTGAGGCAAGGTATTTAACTCTCCCCAACCTCAGATTCCTCATCTGTAAAATGGGAATAATGATATCTACTTTGTCAGGTTGCTGTGAAGAGTACAGGTGACAACAGAAGCAAACTGCAGGATAAATTTTAGCTTCTTAATGTTATTACCATTCTGTCAAAAGTCTGTGGATTTTTTTATAAACACAGAGTATGTGTGTGTGTATACATACACATATATATGTATGTATATATCCTAAATAGGCAAGACTTTCTTTCTATTTACCATCAATTATGAAAGCAAGAAGAGAATATGTAGTGAAAAAACTAAGATACAGTAGACCTAATTAAAAGACCCCCCAGCAGGACTACACCCCACTTATCACTGATCATGATAATCCTTAACAACAACACAGGATCCCACAAGGAAAAGTGCCAACAGACAGGAAGAGCCTTTCTCAGCTGGGGACCTTACCCCTTTTACATTAACTAAATTTCTGACTAATTTGAGATGGAAAGAAAACACTACTGATTGTACTCACTACCATTCTTATAAAACATATTTTAACCCTACAGAACTGTCCTTCTCGAAAGAGTAAGTATTACCTTCAAGAACTTGAATTCTTCACTACACAGTGGCCACGCAATCAGGTATACAGACAACTGTGAAAGTCCACTCCAGAAAAGCATTTTCCTCCTAGTTTCACAGTCATGGAAAAGAAGCACCTGGGATTGTCTTTTCTGGATCTAATATGGATGGGCATTCACCATAACCACCCTGGCCACACAGCTAGGACAATTTTTTGAGGTCTTGAATTCTGTATAGATTATTCCTTTGTATTGTAACCCCACATTGCCAAAGTATCTCAGAGGTAAATCCTTCTAAAATAAACACTGAGAGAAACTCAGAGGAATGACTGAATTTAGAAATGAAATTCTCTTTCCTCCACTAGATCCCAACTCATATAATTCTAAGCACTGGACTAAACCAACTTTAAAAATGAAAATCACCCTTCTCCTCAGGTCTGCTTTATAATTTGAAAAATGGGCTTGGGTGTTACACCAGAAGCCAGCTTGTGTTATAATGTTCTAAAGCACCGAGAATTCAGTCTTCAGCAATTTGGCAATGTCCAGGGAGGAAGGGGAAACATCTGAAGTTATTTTTATTTTTGCAGGTCTTCTGGTTGTGCTGGGTGAATGCTAGGGTGGGTCAAGTATTGTCTGGAACCTTCAGGGTCTTTTTTTTTTTTTTTTTTGCATGGCCTCATTTCCGTCTTCCTGTTGCTAGGAAGGAGAGCTGAGCATGAGAAACGCGTGTTTACAATACTGGGCCATCCTGTCCAGCACAAGGCTCTCTTTAAAAAAAGTACCATTCATTTCACCCACTGTACTTTGGATGCCCCCATTCTTCTGAACCAAATCACCCTCCCCTGAATATTTTCTAATTGTATATTTACCCGCCTAAGTCATAAAAATACCACTCTCATTTGAACATTGCATCGTGGCTTAAAATCTCCTTGGGGACACCAAGGGAAACCCAAGCACTTATTTTTGTATTTGAAACCACCTCTTGGAATGCCAACAAGCCTCCGATTGGAAGGCATCTACCTGGGCCTCCCATATTCTCTTTAAAATGCCACTGTAGTTTTTTGAGGAAGAGTTAAAGTACTATCTATATTTTTCACTCACTTCACAGTAATAAACTGTTTAATCTAACATGTTTTCCTATTAATGTGGTATATTTTCCAGAAGCAACCAAACATCCCTTTTTAATGTAAAAACACCCTTGAACTTTGCTTGGTCTTTGGTTTTTGAACTCCAGTAACAGAACAATAACAACAACAAAGATGAAAAAAAAAAAAAAACACAAGTTTTAAAGGTGCATCTGGTCTCTCTCGCCTTCGCTCCAGAACTATGGGAAAATTCTTTGACTAGTCCAATGTATTAAAACTTGCAACACTACCTTCAATTAGCCATAGTTAATTGCATAACTGTTAAATTTTTTCAGTCTTTAAGGAGTTAAATGGTATTTCTCATAAAATCCACAATTAGGATGTTAAGATAAAAGTAAGGCACTGAAATGACATTTCTCATCCACTCTCGGGAATGATTAAGTTGGAAGCTACTTAATGTGATTCTGCTGAGTAGGGAAACCAAGTCAGCCCCCTTTCTTGAACTTCCAGCCAGTTTGGTGTAGGGTGTCACTCAGCTTGAATTAAAATGAAAAATGTTTTTGTCAAAAGCAAACTTTCAAAAGCAACTAGGAGAGAATAACAGTCCACTGTGCTTCATTTTAAATTCTGAACAGTAGTGCTAATGAAAAAAATATGCAACCAGGTTTGGGCCACGCTGTAAATCTGGCATGCCACAATAAAAGTCATTTAATACATGCAATTGCCAACATTTTCTCAGAAAATGTCTCCAAATAACGTCTGAATGCACATCTGCTAACTATTTGACACTCATTTCCCAGGACTTTAGTTCTATTAGGGGGGCTGTTGACTTACAGGGCACCCCTCAGACCATCTGCTACAGTTTCCAAGCCAAGATGGCACTGGGTCCCTCTATTAATTCCACACTTATGATTGGCAAATCTTCACTGTGAAGGACCAGCCTGCAGTCCAGATGGATGCTGAATTAGTCAACCTCTTGGAGCTGCTGATAGATTTACATCCAGAATTCTGCTGGGCTATTATTTTCCCTTATCCCTTCAGCAAACAGAGTTTTGCGCTCACACACAGGTAATTTGAGATTCAGTATTCTGCCCTCTCCAGAGCTGTGATTCCTTTCCATCCAAATGCGTCACACAGGCCACCCTCATGAATCTTTCCGTAACTGATGGCTGCATTCCTCCATCTCACCCGCAATCCCTGAGGCAGCCTCAGAATCCTGAGAATGTACCCATTTGCTAACCAAGTTGAATGTAAAATGACTCAGTCAAAGCAAGCTTGGGGCAAGGTTTTCTTCTCCACAGTGCAGATTAATACGCAGGGGTTTTCTTCTACAGTAACTAGCATAAATTGGGTATTTGCTGAACATCAATCCCAGACACAGTGCTAAGCCTTTGCATTAACTCACTTGATCCTCAGCACCTTCTCACGCGGTAAACAGTTATTACCCCCAAGTTGTAGATGAAAGAGGAAGAGAGAGATCGTGTCAATTCCCAGATTCGCACAGCTGGCAGGCTGCAGATCCAGGATTCCCACCCAGGGAATTCCCACTCCGCTCGCTACAGGGGCTGAGCACTGGAAAGACACGCGGAGACAGTAAGTTACACGTGGCGGCATCTGTTTGCAGCGACCAGAGGTGTAACTCCTCCCAAAGGATCAAAGGCTTGGCTCGCGACGCTGGAGGTGGGGACGAGCCACAGAGTGGGGCAGGGGTCCAGAAGGCCATCGCCTGACTACGGAAAGGAAAAAGTCAGATCGGGCGCCGTGCTTCCTTCCTTTTACCGGCCTCGGGAGTCGCGGCGCGCGGGCGCCTACTCCGGAGCCAAGGGCGTGGGCACGACCATCTGGCATTTTAGGAAACCCAATCCCACGCCCCAGCACGTGAAGGGAGAGACTTCCAGCAGGCGCCCCACAGGCAAGCCGTGGGGCTGACTAAAAGGCTCCATCACTCCAAGGGCCGGCAGCCACCAAAGCAAGACTGTCCTGGCTAAGCATAGGTTATTTTCCAGCGTTAAAAACAAACAAACAAACAAAAAAACACGGTTGGAAATTAAAACAATTTTTGGTGAATTTACTTTCAAGAAGTTAAAAAAATCCCCCCCCCCCCCCCGCCAAGGCCACTATGCTCTAAACGTCCCTAAATAATAGATTCTCCAGGGAGTCAACGCTGATTTTGGACTTGTACAGTGAAAGAGAGCAAGTACCGAGCCTGGAACTGTCCCCGAAGAGAAAAAAGTAGAAAGGAGATCGCTCTGCGCCCCTCGGAGCAAGAGGCCACCGCCTGGGATTTAGAATAAGAAGAGAAAAGCCGCCAGTGCTGCTGGGCAGGAAGCCAACCGGCTCGGCGACCCCGGCCTGGACGGAAAGTTGTTGTGGGCTTCATTCAGTTCATCAGTCACGGTCGCTCCCCAGCCCGCAGCCCTTCCCGGAGCCCACCAGGCGCGCCGGCCCGCGGCCCCCAGGGGTCATTAACCGAGATTAAGACCGCCCTCCCCGAACTACGACCCTTGTTTTCCCCGCACTCCACCTCCTCCACTCCAAGAAACTCGGGTGACTCGGTCCCGAGCCTCCTCGGAAAGCGCTGCAAAAGCACAGAACGTCAGGCACCGACTTGGCAAGGCAGGGTGACATTTCCTCCGCGGCAGGTCCCCTCCGCAGCTGGCTCCCGCGGTCGGCCTGACGGCAAGGCACAAGTCTAGCTTACGTGTTAGGATCATGGTGTCCGGCTTCTCTCTGCACATCAAGTGCGGCGGGGGATTGCCGGCGCGGGGTGGGGAAATCGAGGCTGCCCCACGCAGCTCGGCTCCGAAGCCTGGACCCACGGCGGCACCCGATACGCGCGCCCCAGCAGTCCTCAGCGCATACTTGCTCGCCGCTCCAAAAAGAACGCAGAGTTTACCCAGGGTCGAAAAGAGAGAGCGTTCAGTAAGCTGGGCGAGAAGTCCGGGAGCGGTGGCTCCTGCCGCGGGTGAGTTCGGCCATGGCCAGAACCGGAGTTCAGCGCCCTAGTGCTAGAGGCTGGAGCGCCTCTGCCTAGCGTGTAGCCGGCGGGCCACGCCCTCCCACTGTACCCACCCTCAAGGGGAGGGACCAGGCGCCGAGCATCGCCTCCACCCGACCGCCAGGGTCACCAGCAGCCGCCTCTAGCAGGCCTCAGGCTCCGCCCCGCTCTCTTGCCACGCCTACCTCGCGCCCAGGCCCCGCCTCTCACTGCGCGGCTCCTAGCCTCCTCCTGGGGGCCAGCTCTTTCTCCACGGCTTCAGGCCATCCCCTGGCCCCCCCCTCCTAGCCACGCCCTGCCCCGCTTTGCTCCTCCTCCGCCCGGGGCTGGAGTGCTTTGCCCAGGTCTGCAAGTGGGCTGGGAGAAATGCCTAAAAGTCTCCAACTATCATCAGCCTTGGGGGCGAAGGCAAAGCTGGACCCACGAGGCATTTACTTGCTGGGGAGGTCTGGGTTCCACACTGGGACACTGCGCACTTTTTTCCCATCTTTTTCTTGGTAGCTTTGCACATTTTTTTGAAAACTTTTGTTATTTTGCCTTTCATCCTGGTAGGAACCGCATAAATTCCTGGGAACTGGAGGAAAAGTGGTGAGGAGTGGTGAATCAGTGTTTCATCACAACACTACAAAGGGGAGAACACTACTTGTCCGTTGGACATTCAACATTCATTGCCAAGGTGAGCAGAGGTATAGAGGGAATGTAAGTAGTTGACATTGCTTTTACTCAGCATGTGTTGGTCTGCTGTGTGCACAGTCAGTGCCAGTGTTTTCCAAACTAAACTAAGGCCCTTGGGCCACAACCCATTGAAGCTCTTGGAATTGCAGAGAGGCCTCTAGACTGCAGAATTAGAATCTCTGAAGTTAAGGAGTTCCCCTTGTGGTTCGGTGGTTAAGGAATCCGACTAGGAACCATGAGGTTGCAGGTTCCATCTCTGGCCTTGCTCAGTGGGTTAAGGATCCGGCATTGCCATGAGCTGTGGTGTAGGTTACAGACGTGGCTCGGATCCCGTGTTGCTGTGGCTCTGGCATGGGCCAGTGGCTACAGCTCCGATTAGACCCCTATCCTGGGAACCTCCATATGCCACAGGAGTGGCCCTAGAAAAGGCAAAAAGACCAAACCAAACCAAAGACTCTGAAGTTAAGAATCTGCATTTTTTATAAGCCCTCAGGTGATTCCAATGCACTGTAATTTGAGGAACCCTGATATAGATGGAACCCTCATTTTAAAAGATCACAATTGACTATAATCTCTGTAAGATTTTTAAAAATTCATATTAGGATTGCATGAAAACTTCCTTTGTGGCTAATTGAAGCTTTCTGCCTATTACCTCTGGGCAAAGAAAACTACTAACCTAAACCCATTCATTCAACAAATATACCCAGAACATTTATTTACCATGTGCCATATACTGTTCTAGGCCCTAGAGATAGAGCAGTGAGCAAAAAAGACAGACATCCCTTCCCTTCTGGAGTTTACTTCCTAGTCGGGAAGGTGCACAATAAACAAAATAGTAAGTGAAATATATAGGGTCTTAGATGGAGATGTATAAAGTAGGGAAGTTAGTCTCTTGATTATAGTTTAAAATGTATTGATTTCATAGCTGTGCCTCAGTTTACATACTAAGATTCTTTTTTCACCCCATTTTTTTCAAAAACAAAAATGCTCATTTCACCACTGACTTCCTAAATCACCCAAACCAGAACTGGGCTCTAAAGAGAGGCATCTCTGGAGCCCATGGGGCTGCTCTACATAACAGGTATTTGCAGGGCTTTTACCTATTTACAGCTCCTGGGGACACCACACTAAGCAAGGGAAGACCTGCCTCTGCCTGCTCAGAGTGGAGTCTATTGAGGAAACAACAGGGGCTTATGAAAAAGGGGGTACTGTAAGGGCCTGGGGGAGTGGGGACCTGACTTGGCACAAAAAGACATGAAAAAGGAGCCTCCTTCTGAAGTTTTGGAGCTGGAGGAACTGTCAAAATGCCCACAGTTGCCAGCAAGGGAGGCTGTGATTCAGGGACGTCTGGAAAAGTCAAGGCAGGAACTTTCAATTCCCTATAGGACTGTGTTGAAATTTTTTTTTTTTTAACCCTAAAAGCAATAAACAGTGAGAAGCCACTGTAATGGAAGAAGGCATCCTATGATCCGATCTGCATTTTGAAATCTTCACTCAAGCTGCAGTACGTTCTTCAGACTTAGAAAATAGGAATGTGCCTCCCAAACACACAAACTTCACTTATTTATTAACAATCCAAACCTTACAAATATAGATATTCTAAGCACCTTCTCCAAAGCATATCAATTCTCAGAATAGTTCTTTTTTTCTTGTTTTTGCTTTTCATGGCCGCACCCGCGGCATATGGAGGTTCCCAGCAACACCAGATCTGAACCACGTCTTTGACCTACACTACAGCTCATGGCAACGCCAAGGATCGAAACTGCAACCTCATGGTTCCTAGTCAGATTCATATCCGCTGTGCCACGACCGGAACTCCTCTCAGAATAAATTCTTAACGTTTATCATTAGCTGGATGAGGTTGTGTTTTAGTTGAACTAGGTTTCTAGGAGTTTCGTGCAATCCTATTGTATCCACCTGCCACTAAGTATGCATCTTTCCAGAACAGACCCAGCTAATCTTTTGTCTCTTCTTATTCAAGCCTCATTCCTTCCTTCTTGATTATTGATGTGGTCCTCTCTGGATCATCTCTCATTTTATTCCATCTCTCTGCAGGTTTGAATGATGTGGACTGCTCATCATCCAATAATATCTTCATTCAATAACTCCAGACACATTTTCCTTGGTGATGCATTGGTTTGCAATGGTCTTCCCTGAATCTCATCATCTTTTAACATTCACTGGTTTATTGACACAGTCTGTGAACTGGGTCAAATTCCAAATTTCATTTTTTAAATTCTTACTCCTGTTAGAAATGGATTTTGAGGACTGCTGCACTTGTAGAATGTAGTTGGAAGCAGGACTTTTGGAACAGACCACTTACCAGCTGTGTGATAAACACATTACTTAGCCTCCCAAATTTCAGTTTCTTCATCTTTTTTTTTAAAAAAAAGGTTGAAATAGTGCATATCTCATGAAGTTTTTAATGAAGATTGAATAAGCTCATACACATTAGTGCTTAGCACCTAATAAGCACGTGGTAAGGCCAGACATTATTATTATATATTATTAAGTGGGCACATCAAACTAAGACATGCAATTAGTATTTAAATAATCACCAAGGAGAAGATGAAAACAAAACAAGACCATGACCTCAACCTTTGTGAATCTGAGGAGAATTTACAAACCAGGGGATGGAAGAAGTGGGAAAACCATTAAGAGCTAAACAAATAGGACTTCCTGTTATGGCTCAGCAGTAACCAACATGACTAGCATCCATGAGGACACGAGTTCAATCCCTGGCCTTGTTCAATGGTTTAAGGATCTGGCATTACCATGAGCTGTAGCATAGGTCGCAGACACAGCTTGGATCTCACATTGCTGTGGCTGTGGCGTAGGCCGGCAGCTATAACTCCAATTCGACCCCCTAGCTTGGGAACTTCTATATGCCATGGGTGAGGCCCTAATATGGAAAAAAAAAAAAAAGTTAAACAAACAGTGGTCCTTTTACCATTTGAAAGAGGGTCCCCAGGATGAGGGATGACAAAGACTCCTTCCTCTCCATTTAACCTTCAACTCATCACCCAAGACTTCATTTGTTTGTCATTGGAATATTCCACTAGACTGGGCTTGTTAGCTGACACATGACATGAGATTGGGGTATTGGAACACTAGACTCTAAGAGGCAGGGATTAATGTATCCCATTTTCCCGCCTGCAGTATATGACCCTCCAATATCCCTTCAATACATAAGAATAAAAAGCCATCACATATTTACACTAGGTTTTGCTGCCACTTGTTGCCGTTGTTAATTATTTGTTCTTAATGGAAGGTTAAAGCAAACAACAACAAAAAGATTTGATGTAAGGACCTGCCCTGCTGTTCTCTTCCTGCCATGCTCTTCTCGGACCAAGCATCAGTTTCAGAGAAGCCAGTCACAGGGATAGCCACACCCTGTTGTTTACAAGGAGGTTTTCACTTTCAAGAGTTCTATCACTAAGGCAAGAAAAATTACACAATAAACACCTAAACTGCATGACAGAAAGCTAAGTGACTAATTGAGCTACTCTCCAAATCCTACTCTATTTTGATGATTGATATTAGCTATCACTGATATTGCCCCAGGGCACCATCGTGCTCTTTATTTCCATTAAAAAAAAAAGAATAAAACTCAGATGTCTACAGACACTCAAGCAGGTAGTGCTGATGAGGAAAGCAAGGCACAGTGGGATGGCAAGAAGTGAGGAACCCAGTATCCCTCCAAAAGGGTAGGGCCACTCAGTCTCACTTGGTTGTCGGCTTGCGCTAACACAGCAACCCATTGCTACGGGTTTGAAGATTTTTCAAGAGCCTCTAGATTTCTACATTTTTACACCATATGTCCCAATTTTTAGATGCTGGAAACTAATTTTAAAAAAACTGAAACTCATTCCAAGTAATTTCAACTTTAGGCTTTATTTAGCCCCAGGGCAACTAGTTTAAACCTCTGCTCTAGTGATAGAAGCCAAGCAACCTCTTTGGAAATTTATTTCTCTCCCACAGGAACTAAAAGATTCCTGTACTCTGAGAATGTTGCAATATAGTTTGTGCTCAATGGAGCATTGTGAAAATAGTTTTTTATTTGAAACGTTCAGAGGAAATATGACAAATAGTAGAAAGTTGTGAAAATAATTTGTAAACAGTATCCAATTCGGAGAATTAATTAAATTTGAAATTTAATGGTTGTCCTTATTCATTTATAGTTAAGCTTCCATGACCTAAGACTGAGTTATTTCCCCACTGTCTATTCTGGGGTTTAGCCTTTTTCAGAAATAGTTGAGCCCCAGCTGCCAGGGATGTAGGATGGGGAAAGAGAAAAAGAGAGAGGTTTAGGAGGTGAAGGAAATTAGCCCCCCCCCCCCTTTTTTTTTTTTTGGCTATTCCTGAGGCACATAGAAGTTCCCCGGGCCAGGACTGAACTCCTGCCACAGCGGTGACCAGAGCCACAGCAGTGAAAAAAAAAAAAGGTGGATCCTCAACACAATAGGCCACCAGTGGACTCCAAATTAGCCTTTTTCTTTTTCGGTGTTTTTTTTTTTTCTTTTTCGGTCCAATTGGAACTGTCACAGCCATAGCAACACGCGATCTGAGCCGCTTCTGCCACCTACACCACATCTCACAGCAACTCCGGATTCTTAACCCACTGAGTGAGGCCAGGGATTGAACCCGCATCCTAATGGATCCTAGTGGAGTTCATTAACCACTGAGCCACAAAGGGAACTCCCAAATTAGCCTTCTTTTATTTCTCACTAAATATCCTTCTTATTTGGTCACATCTTTTTTGTTTTTTTTTTTTGTTGCCCTGTGGCTTATGGAAATGCTAGGCTGGGGGTTAAATTCCAGCCTCAATTGAAACCTGCATGGCAGCTGCGGGCAGTCACACTTTTTTTGATTACGTCTTTTGAACAACTGATATTTAAAATATGGGGAAGGTTAACAGTCTATCAATGATAGTTTTAGTTTGGGAGTTTCTTGTTCCTGCATAAATGTGATCTAAATCTACTTTCTGGATAATTGCTTAAGCCCCAAATATGGACCAATCTGGCATAGAACTTTTATCATTTAACAAATATTTATTAAACCTTAGAAAGGTAGTGTGTTGAAAACAAAATTGAACAGGCACAAATAAGTCCTGGGATGTTACATATAGCATGGTGACTATAGTTAATAATACCATATTGCAAATTTGAAAGTTTCTAAGAGAGTAGATCTTAAAAGTTCTCACCACAAGAAAAATAAGTTGTAGTGATGTGTGGTTATGCATGCTAACTAGACTTATTCTAACTTACCCTAGTGATCATTTTGCAATACTTATATATATTGAATCATTTTATTTTATACCTGAAACTAATATAATGTTATACATCAATTATATCTCAATTTAAAAAAAAAATCATGGAGTTCTTTTGTGGTTCATCAGGTTAAGAGTCTGGAGTTGTCACTGCGGTGGCTCTGGTCACTGCTATGGGGCAGGTGGGTTCTATTTCTGGCCCGAGATCTTCCATATGCCACAGAAGCAGCCAAGAAAAAAAGAAAAAAGAAAAATGGCAGAAAAGTGACCCTGGGACACCTAAACAGTATTTTTGCCATTCTCAACTTCCATCTGATCTTCTCTAAGAACTGCTCAACTGCTCTGACTCTTCTTTTTTCTTTTTACAGACACATTTCTTAGGGATATTAATCATTTATCATAAAAATGTTTTGACTAGTTCGTTGTCTGCCTTTTAAGCTTGTTTGTTTATGATATTAAAAAATTAACAAACTTTACACAAAATTCAAAGATCTTACTAATTTTTTTTTTAATGATTAACTAGAAATTTACTTGCCCTATGAGGTTTAGAAGCCAGAAATGCTAAGACACAAAATCAGTTTGCAAAACAAGGTCATTTAACAGGTGGGATTTTTATTTTTTTGCTTTAGTTATAGGTTTCGTTATTTACTCAAAGAAATATTCTATGTGTCTTATTTAATTTTTCTATCTACTCTAACACCGCATCTAGACACCTTGTATAGGGTAAGACCTCCATAAAGGCTTACCACAAAAAGCTGGCAGAGTGGGGGTATTAGTTGGAGACCTAGGGACACTGAGTTTTTGAGAAAATTTTTGACTTTCAAATTTTCCATATGTATGTATGTGAGTGTGTGCATGTATAACAAATAAATCTCAGAGCACCTAAGAGTTTCTTTGAATCTAAGTACAATGCCAAGATGGCCATTTTTAGACTTTTACCTTGGAGACAAAAAATAATTTTTGGTACCACTCTCTACTATCTGTTCAAAAGAGTCATTCATGTGGTTCCTTCTAAACTCTGGGTTTTAAATTAATATTATTCAAAAGTATCTCCTCAAAGAAAATTCTCTACCATAGTTTTGAAAATCTGCATGCAATCACTTATGAGTTTATTTTCACTAAAGAGATGTTTTGGGTTCACTTGAGTTGTAATGTGTTGCTTTTCTTCATAGTAGATCAGGTCCTAAAATAAAAACACTGTGGCATGGGTTTGGGCAATTGCCTGCAAAATAATAAACAGTTCTTTTTCTCAGCTGCTAACTACAGCATGTTGGCCATTATAGTGTTATTTCTGGAAACCCCTACACAGCTCCAGATCATTAACTTACTTTAATGGCCAACAGGAAAATGAAGCTGTAGTGAATCGTCAAGCTTGGCTTTTCATGCATAACTAACTCAGTCAATTATCTCTCATGGATTTAGTTGAATTAAGCTGTATGGGGTGGGAAGAAGAACTGCAAGACAACAAATAAAACATTTTAAAAAGTAGTCCTAGCAATAAGAATTATGAATTGTGAAAGACTGGCATTTGAAGATTTATCAGGAGAGAACAGAGTAGATTGGCTCGCTCCTATACAAGTAAGTATTCTACTGTTGGACAGCTATTTCTGAACTGATTATTGTCATCTTTTTGGTGGGTTGACAGAACAAACAGAATAAAAGGCAAAAAATTTAGAAAAGCATACTAAATTTCATAACTGAGTTCTCTGGGTTTTAATTAGAAAAATGAATCTGTGAAGGTCTTAAGTCCATGCATGTGTAGAAGAAAGAATGCTGATAAAGAAATCATGTTCCTGACCTGGTCACAGATACTATCGGTGGCCTTGTGTTGCTCATATAATAATATTACTCGTTCCATGGTTTATTTAAAAAATTAAATATAGGAGTTCCTGCTGTGGTGCAACAGGAATCAGTGGCATCTCTGGAGTGCTGGGATGCAGGTTTGATCCCTGGCCCAGAACAGTGGCTTAGGGATCTGGGGTTCCCACAGCTGCAGTTTAGGTCACAACTGCGGCTCAGATCTGATCCCTGACCCGGGAACTTCATGTACCACAGGGCAGCCAAAAAAGAAAAAAATATATATATATGAGATATATATAATCTATTATATATTTTATACATTCTATAAGTATGCATGTTTTGTTACATATAAATAAAAATATAATTTACATGACAAAACAAGGATACTGGATCATTTAACTAAGGATTTTAGGTTGAAAACATAATATGATTTGGAGGTAAATATTATCACAGATAAGGAATTCAACTCAGAGAGGTCACTTAGCAGATTTCTTGAGTTCACACTGCTAATAAGTGAGGAAGCAAGAACCTGAATCTGGGTCTCTCTGACATGATAATCATGACCCGGGCTTTAAAGTCAGATTTACGTTAGCTTGGAATAGGATTTCATGCTCCCCTTTGCTCAAATGTAAAATGAAGGGATCGGACCAGATGTTTTCCCAGGCCCCCTTAGCCATCTGTAGGTTCTAGTTGTTCTGATTTACAGTGTAACATTGAACTTATATTCACATCCACTTCTTTGTGTAGGGCTCTGATATATCCAAACTTCAAAAATGCTGCTAAATTTAAAAGATGATGGAAAGGAAGAAGCATCCTCTCTGTCCACCACCATGCCTCACACCAATTCAAAACAGAACACGACGCCCCCGCCCCTGTGCTGCTGCAATCCCAGGACTGTACCTGCCATGCCAGAACTCTTTTCCCTTGAGAGTCAGTTTCTCATGTACCAGAGCCTCATTTCTCAGAAATCCATAAATAAAGCTTTTTGCCTTCCTTGGCAACTCTCTTTACTACCACTGAGGCCTTTTGAGGTGTGTGGCATGGTCCCTATACTAGCTGATCTATATCAGACCTTGCAGTTTGGTTTGGTAGAATTCAAGGCTCTTCAACAAAATGACCTTCTTAAAAACGAACTCTTCCTTTTTTTCTGTCTCGTTGTTCTAACTTGCCAATCATATTTTGATTTTAATCTTCCTATCTACATTAAGTGGAATGTTTCTATTTCTGTGATTTCACATTTTTCATTAAGAGTAATTTTCCACTTTTCTGCACTTAATCTCACTTCTAAGTTTATTCTCCCTTCTAATAAACCTGTTGTGATTATTATAAAAACATGAAATCATTGTCTCAAAGTATTGTTGTTACTACTACTACCACTATTATAGTTATTGTTATTATTGCTCTTTTAGGGCCGCACTAGAAGCACATGGAAGTTCCCAGGCTAGGAGTCCAATCGGAGCTGTAGCTGCTGGCCTACACCACAGACACTGCAACACTGGATCTGAGCCGCAGCTGCAACTCACACCACAGCTCATGGCAATGCCAGATCTTCAACACACTGAGCAAGGCCAGCGATCGAACTCAAGTCGTCATGGATACTAGTCCGGTTCGTTACCACTGAGCAACAATAGGAACTCCCCAGAGTATGAATGATAGAAATCTTGGACCTCACAGTGACACAAACACTTAAAACAACTATCAAACTAATAAAAAACATGACAATATGTGTGCTGTCTGATTTTTATGCACTGTAACCTGACACACCCGAGCCGTTACCCAGCCTGTTCAGTATGTAAACAATACTCATCATTTGCATAGTGCTCTTAAATATAAACTTCACTTCCCATTACATTCTAGATATTTTGTTGCATTTCTTCTGATTTTTTTTTCTTTTCTCACCTTTCTTCCCCTACCTTCCCCAATATTTTTCCTTTTATAGCCCAACGATTTTACATTCTGGAAAAGGCAAAACTATGAAGACAGTAAAAACATCAGTAGTTGCCGGGTTAGGAGGGAAGGAGGGAGGAATGAATAGGTGGAGTATAGAGGATTTTTAGGGCAGCAAAACTACTCTGTATGATACTATAATGGTGGACACATGTAATCATATCTTTGTCCAAATCCACGGAATGTACACCACCATTAGAGTGAACTCTAATATAAATTATGGACACTGGGTGATAATAATGTGTCAATATAGGTTCCTTAGTTGAAAGAAATGTACCAAGAGTTCCCATTGTGGCTTAGCAGGTTACAAACCTGACTGGTATCCATGAGGATGAGGGTTCCATCCCTGGCCCTGCTCAGTTAAGGGTCTGGTATTGCCATGGGCTGCAGTATATAGGTCACAGATGTGGCTGGTGTTGCTGTGGCTGTGGCATAGGCTGATAGCTGTAGCTCTGTTTGGACCCCTAGCTTAGGAACTTCCAAGTGCCTCGGGTGCGGCCTTAAAAATAGCAAAAAAAAAAAAAAAAAAAAAAAAGAAAGAAAGAAAGAAATGTACCACTCTGATGGGCGTTGTTGTAAAGGTGGAAGCCATACATGTTGGGGGTGGTTGGGGTTGTATGAGAAATTTCTTAACCTTCCTCTCAATTTCACTGTGAACCTACACCTGCTAGAAAATAAAAAGCCTATTAAAAATATAAGAGAGGCTTTAGGAGAGCATAGAATATCAAATTATAAGATCAAACAAAAGTGTTTTGATGTCCCAGAAGGAGTGAATATAGAAAATGGAGCAAAGAGGCAACACCTGAGTTCATATTGACTGAGGATTTTTCAGGATTGATGAAAAAAATGAATTCAGGAAGAACTTGTGTGCATGCCAAGCAGAATAAACACAAAGAAATCCACACCCAGACACCACTGAGTGAAGTTGCAGAATACTTTAAGAAAACAATCGTAGAAGCACTAGAGGGGAAAGAGAGATCATCTGCAGAAAATGGCGATGAGGTTGATGCATAGATCACAACAGAAAAATAAAAGCTGTGGAAAACTGGAATATCTTCATGTTGAAGAATGTGCCCAGAAAAATATTTTTTTTAGAATGAAAGGGAAAAACACTTTCAGATAAATAAGAATAGAAAGAGTTAACAATGAATGCAATTTTACTAATGGAGTTTTGGGAAGATATCCTTAAAGAAAAGGGAAAATGACTTCAAAGCTATGAGATTCAAGAAAGAATAGACAAAGAAACTGGTAAAATGCAGGTAAGCTGGGGGGAAAAACTGTCTGCAGAAAATAAAAATATTATTAATAAATCAGGTTTAATCTATGGGGCTTAAAAAGGACAACTAAGAGACAACAATAAGTCAGGAGAGAGTAGAATGTTCTAAGGTCCTTGTGTTTATTTATTGAATATGTACAGCAAAATTTCAAGAATAATCTCTAAAGGAACAGAAATGGTGCATTACTTTTAAATTAGTATAGGAAAACACTGGAATAAGAAAACAAAGATTTTTAAATGTTTTCAAGCAAAAAAGGCAGAGGATAAAGGCACAGGAGAGAGTAGATCACATGGAAAACACAACATAAGGGAGCATATATGTTCAAATATACCAATATTTATCAGGAATAATAATAAATTTAAATGGTCTCAGGTTGCTATTTAAAAGCCCAAACTGGAGTTCCCCTCGTGGTGCAGTGGTTGGAGTTCCCGTCGTGGCGCAGTGGTTAACGAATCCGACTAAGAACCATGAGGTTGCGGGTTTGATCCCTGCCCTTGCTCAGTGGGTTAATGATCCTGCGTTGCCGTGAGCTGTGGTGTAGGTTGCAGACGCAGCTCGGATCCTGCATTGCTGTGGCTCTGGTGTAGGCTGGTGGCTACAGCTCCAATTCGACCCCTAGCGTGGGAACCTCCATATGCCGCTGGAGCGGCCCAAGAAATGGCAAAAAAACAAAATAAATAAATAAATAAATAAAAATAAAAGCGCAAACTGACAGATTATATTGGTCTTAAAAGTAAAAATCCGGATATATATTATTTATTTGAGCTCCATGAAAAAAGACCAGGATAAAACACTAAAACAAAGGCTGAAAGAAAAAGCATGGAAAATAATATATTGAGCAAATGCTAAGCAAAAAAAAAAAACAAAAAAACCCAACAAAAAAAACAGTAAGGTAGCTACACAAATAGAAATAAAAGGCTTTAATTCAAAAAGGATTATAAATGGTGAAGAGTTACTACGCAATACTAAAAAGCTCTTTTAATGAGGAAAATAAAATGATTCTGAAGCTGTGTGCCCCTAATAAAAAAAACCCTCAACATTTATAAAGCAAATATTGGTAGAATTGGAGAAACTGACAAACATGTCAGAGAGGAATTTCAAAAGACTTCTCTCAGTTCCAGATAGGTTGAGTAGACCAAAAAAAAAAAAAAAAAAAAAATAGAAAAGTTTTAATGAGCTGGACCCATCAATTAGAACATATACATTCTCAACCTGCAATATTAATTCCAAACAAACAAAACAAAACAAAACCATGAACCATGTACTAAGCCATAGAGCAAATCTCAACAAATTAAAGAAGCTATACCATATTGACTACTGTGGTGGTTTTAAAACATGCCACAAAAGCCTTTTGCAAGCCTTTCATCAAATGATGGAATCAACGTCCCTCTCCAGGAACCTAAGTGGAGGTTGTGACCTTCGGTGACTAGAAATTGGGACAAGTGCTTCTGCTTTACCTCCAAGGTAGGTTAGGGAAGGTCATGTTGCTTCAATAAGTTTTTCTTGGTAGTCGCTCCCTCTAGAATCTTCCATGTCAGAAGTCTGGCTATCCGGAGTCACTGATGTAGAGTCTCCACAAGGAAAGGCCTGAGCGATGCCAGAGGAACTCCAATTGTTCAGCCCACAACCAGTCATGTGAATGGAGATCCTAACTCCAGCTACCATTCAACTGAAACTGTCCCAGAGACCCTGAGGAATGCTTTGGAATGCCTAGCTGAGTCTAGTCGACTCCCCAATCCATGAGGAAAATGCATAACTGATTGCTGTTGTTCTATGCCCCTGTCTCAGGGTAGGTTGTTATACAGAAATACATAACCAAAATAGCCACATTCTCTGACCAAAATGCAATTAAAATAGAAATCAATTACAACAATATACATTTTAAATATTTTTACTTAGAATTTAAAAAGCTACTAAATATCTCATGATTCAAGAAATTATACTGAAAAATTTAAAATACTGAATGATATTGAAATTAATACATATTTAAACTTGTGATATATAGCAAAAGCCAGTATTTGATGAAATATATATGCTTAATTGTTTATATTAGCAAAGAAAAAAGGCTAAATATTAATTAAGCACCCAGCTTAGGAAAACGACAAAATGATGAACCCAAAGAAAGCAAAACAAAGGGATTAATAAAGAAAAGAGCAGAAATGAATAAAATTAAAAGATATGAAAGGCATGGAAAACAAATAATAAATAAACAGTAAAATATTTAGTTCATAATAAAAAAGCAAATCAAGATCATAATTAGTCACCATTTTACACATATAGTTGACTCTTAAACAACATGGTGTTAAGGGTATTGACCCTTTATCTCTACAGTTGAAAATTCAAATTTAATTTTACAGTCAGTCCTCACTGTATTGGTGATTCCACATACGTAGATTCAACCAACCTCCAGTGGTATAGTATTACCCTAGTATTTCATGAAAAAAAAAATCCACATATAAGTGGACAGTCCTATTTAAACTCATGTTGTTCAAAGGGTCAAATATACTGGATTTACAGTTAAAAAGTCTGACAATGCCAAGAGCTGCCAAATACGTGGAATGATGAGAACCCATATATATTTTGCTGGTAGAAGTGAATATTGGTAAAACTTATTCTCTCTTGTTTGTTTGTTTTTTTCCCACACTTTCAGTATGTGGAAGTTCCTACATAGGCCAGGGATCAAGGATCTAACCTGCACCACAGCAGTGACCCAAGTTGCTGCAGTGACAGCACTGGATCCTTAACCTGTTGGCACCATGAGAGAACTCCTGCACAACTTCTTAAAAAACAATTTTACTTTCATTTTAAAGCTGAACATTGACCTATGCTGTGATCCAGTAATTCTGCTTTGAGGTATATATCCTAGAGAAACTCTTATATCTGTGCATTTAGAACACTCAAGAATGTTTACAGTAACATTACGTTAGGAAAAACAGTTAATAATCTAAATATCCACCAAATGGAGAATAGATCTTTTAAAATAGCATATTTACACAGTGGAATATTACACAGTAGTGAAAACAAGTGAGCCATACCTACATGCAACATGCATAAATACTGAGTAAAATATCAACATTAAAAATAAAGTACTTAGGAGTTCCCATTGTAGCTCAGCGGGATAGTGAACCCAACTAGTAATCATGAGGATGCTGGTTTGATCCCCCGCCTTACTCAGTGGGTTAAGGATTCAGCATTGCTGTGAGCTGTGGTGTAGGTTGAAGATGTGGCTCAGATCTGGCATTGGTGTGGCTGTGGCGTAGGCCAGCAGCTGCAGCTCCAATTCGATTCCTAGCCCAGGAACTTCCATATGCCACAGGTGTGGCCCTAAAAACCAAAAAGAAAAAAAAAAAGAGAAAAGAACAAAGTGCTTACACTGTAAAAAAAAAAATTCATAAAATGTGAAGGGAATGATAAATTTAACTTTAGGGACAGTGATAGCCTCTGGGGCAAGGCAGGGAGATGAGCTGGGAAAGAGTACATGGGTAGCTTTAATAGGAAAGGTAATTCTAGTTACTCAGTTGAGTTTTGGGTTATCAGCTATTGTACTATTATGCTTTATAACTTATATTCACATATATTTTCTTATTGATATTAAATATTACATCATTAAATTTTTTTTTTCTTTTTGCCTTTTTCTAGGGCTGCTCCCACGGCATATGGAGGTTTCCAGGCTAGGGGTCTAATCAGAGCTGTAGCCACCAGCCTATGCCACAGCCACAGCAATGCCAGATCCAAGCCATGTCTGTGATCTACACCATAGCTCACGGCAACACTAGATCCTTAACCACTGAGCAAGGCAAGGGATCAAACCTGCAACCTCATCGTTCCTAGTTGGATTCCTTAACCACTGAGCCATGACGGGAACTCCTGATTTTTTTTTTTTTTGGAGGGGGTCTTTTTAGGGCCGCACCTGCAGCATACTGAGGCTCCCAGGTTAGGGGTCATATTGGAGCTGCAGTCGCCTACTTACACCACAGTCACAGCAACACCAGATCTGAGCCACATCTTCAACCTACGCCACAGCTTGCACCAATGCCAGATTCTTTAAGCCACTGATGGAGGCCAAGGATCAAACCCACATCCTCATGGATATTAGTAGTGTTCTTAACCTGCTGAGCCATTATGGGAACTCATTATAATTTTAAAAGTGAAATAACCTTGGAGAAAAATTTGTTTATTATAAGGAAATCAACTTTAGAGTCAGATCCAGATTTGGATCCTGAAACTGTCATTTATTTGTTGCATTACCTTGGAAAATTTACTTTCTTTTCAAATCAATGCATATTTATGAACTTAGTAAGCAACAGAAAATTGAAACCTTAATTCAAAATCTGTTTTAGGGGGTATATATGTATGGGTATGTGTATTTTATCTGTTTAGGCTCTTCAATACACATATTGAAGCTATAATTGTATTATGCTGCTATTTTACTTGTGTCTTAAGAAATCTTTCTCTTTGAATTATTATACTAATTATGCTCTGTTATAGTGTTATTATTGAAAAGTTTCAGAACTAGGGAGTTGGTGATACTGAAGATAATAACGATTAACTTTTTAATATCTGAACTTATGTCACTCAAAACAACCCCTGATACCTGTCTTATTTCCTCCTTTTACCTTCATTTGCATTATGAAAGCTAAATAGTATTAATAACAATAATGAAAATAGTAGTAATAGAAATTTGACTCTGTAGAGGAACATCTGCTTTCCAATGTTAAAGTTTGTTCCTCTCACACAGCATCTAAGTCAAGACCCTTCCATGTTTATTTTAGTTCTATGTTTTAAAAAAATTGTGTCATATTGCTATTGCTCACACTATTAGAATGTTAAAATTTTGGAAGGTAAAGTCTAAGATAGAGTTATGGAAAGGTTTCTAATATTCCTTAGCACAGATGTCCAGATGGAACAGTAAATCAGGAAATTTAATCTGGAAGTGACAGGGCATTCCTGGTTAGTTTTGACTTAACCTGGTCCTCATACAGCTCTGCTCCTAAATGAGCAGAATTTAGAAAGAATAAAGGAACACTAATGAATGTGGTATCAAATTTTAAACTCTCTTGGATCATCAATCTAATATTAGGCAAACTGAAGACTAGAGATTCTATTAGCATCTTCCAGCGTTGAATATGAATCAATCAACTCACTATATATAGTGTGTGTGTATATATATATTTATATATTTCCTCTATTTGCCTGGTTGAGTGGGTTTGTATGCCTGTGTCTAGGAGGTATACTTCAGTCAATTTTTTTCTTTTCTCAGGAGACTGTAATAGAAACTGAACATAGTAGTTGTATCTCTGGGATTCTTCCTCAGAACTGAGCTTTTAATAACAATCTCAGTCTCCTGGGGGAGTGAGGGATCTAACCAAAAATCCTGACCTAAATAAGTCTCCAGGGCAGAACTGAAGAATGGCAAATTTAGGGAAGCTAAATTGGTATGCATGGGCTTCCTTTTCCCCTTTTCAAAATGAATTTAGTGAGTCTTTGTACTAACAGCTTTGTGACCCAAACTGTTCTATCCCAGTAGCTTTTATTCCCTCTACCGCCTACCTCACATCCTGAAATCAGAAAGGGACATTTCTTTATGCTGATTTTCAGGCTTTGTGGCTTATGCTGACAATGCTTCATCTGGGTATTCCACAGTTAGGAAGAGGCTAGAGCCTTACCTGAAAATGACATGTGTGAAGGAGCAGGGCTCTTGCAACAAGGCTCAGGTTAATTAGCATTTGCCAGGATCCTCTGTGACTGAAAGGCTCAGGTTAATTAGCATTTGTCAGGATCCTCTGTGACTAATGAAAGGAGTGTGTCACAGATGAGCACACCCAGTTTTGGTTTCTAGGCCACTAACAGCTAAGCAGGGACTTTGGGGAGAAACTTCAACTAAATCTCAAGTGTGTGTGTGTTTGTGTGTGTACACACAGGTGCACATGATACACAAGTAGGGCAGTATTTCTTCACAGGGCTTAAGCAAATTTTCCCTAAAGACCCAAACTTAAGCTTTTAGCCTTGATGTTCTCACTTCTCACTTTTCGTCTAGGCATTTCGTGGACAGTGAACACCCAGTCGATCGGTAATAGGGTCAATAATATTTTCTAGGGTACCAATTGGGAATTCTCAGCAGAAACAAAATACTGAAGGCACAGTCAAATTCCTAGTCTCCTGACAAAGCTGGACTCAAGCAAACTTTCAAAACCCCTTCATCTGCCCGATTCAGATCCCACCCAAGAATCAAGCCCCTTTTCCTAATTTCTTACTCATATAGGAACCCTATTCTTTTCCTTTAATTTCCCCGAAATTCTAAAACAGCACGACTAAGCTGCCCCATTATAGTCTGAGCGTTAATAATCATCTCATTTCCTATTCCCAGAACTCGCTCTGAAACAGTCTCTTTCTTTTTTCTAGGGACCAACTATCTGACACAGCTTCTTCTCTTGCCCCCGAGCCCTTTTTTGAGGCAATGCCCTGCTCACCACTGGTTCATCAAACCTTCACATTCGTCTTCTCTTTGTCTATTCCTCACCTCATTCTACACACTCGGAGCCAGGTCCTCTGTCCTGGCTCTATGCAGACCTGCCTGCACCTTCACTCTTCTCAGACAAGCACAGACAACATTAGTGTTTCTCAAGTGCTCTTTTATAGTGGATGACTTTTCTTGCATCTTCAGGAAGGCAAAGAGATCCCATAAACTTGGCCAGCCTTACCACCAATTGGAAGAACAGCTGTACATAGGAAGGAATGAGATATAAACAAACTTACATCTCAACTGGCAGGGGCTGGAATAAAACAGGTGATTATGAGACCAAAGTCTCCATCAACAGTTACCAGGGTCATCAGGCCTCTTGTTTGCCATTTGGTTTGGGATGGCTTGCCATCACAAAGTCTGAAACTGAGACTTCTTGCTGCTGGTAATCACAACGCTTGTTTATAGATTTCTTCCAAAGGATGTAATAGATATTTCCAAAAATCTGTCAGCTCTGGGCCAGGATTAAATTAGCCATTTGTATCTGAAGGGTGTAGTATTACCCATAAATCCAGCACCACCTAAATATCTTCTGTAATCTGGGATGTATTCATGTACGTATGTGAATATGTATATCCCCAACTCTCTCAGCAGCTTAAGAGAAACAGATAGGAAACATAGGGTTATGGGTTGGGTTGGGGTTGGACTTATGACTTTTTTTTTTAATTTAATTTTATTGGCATATGGTTGACTTACTATGTTGTGTTGTTTTCCCGTGTACAGCAAAGTAAATCATAAATATAAATATATCTGTTTTTTTCCCCATATAGGTTACTACAAACTATTGAGTAGATTTTCCTGTGGTATATAGTAGGTACCCTTTAATCATCTATTTTATACAGTAGTATGTATATACTATTCCCACCCTCCCAATTCTTCCCTCTACCCAATGGTTTCACCTATGGTAACCATAAGATTGGTTTTGAAATCTGTGAGCTTATTGCTGTTTTATAAATAAGTGCTTTTGTATAGTTTTTATTAGATTCTACATATAAGTGATATAATATGATGTTTGTCTTTCTCTGTCTGACTTACTTCACTCAATATGATAATCTCTAGGTCCACCCATGATGCTACAAATGGCATTATTTCATTTTTATGACTTCTTTTATTACACAGTATTTTTAATAATCATTTTTATTAGAAAAAGCTTAATGTGTTTTCTTTTAAAATTCATCTCACCCTAAATGTAATCAAAGAGACATAATCAAGAAGAACTGACAGAAATTAAAAATTGTAATGGCTTTCCCAGCATGCCTAATTATTCTTTTAAAGGTCTATTTCTTTCTTCTAATTACATTAGGCAGTGATTGGGAGGATGGTAACTAATAATAAGGGTTTCATTGTCTCTTTTTTTCTTTGTCGCCCATACTCTCATTACTCACTATGTGGCACTTCACAAGGCATCCTGGGAGGAGCCTTGGTATGGAACCCTGATCATGTGGCTCCCTGGGACAGACACGGACTGGCTGTAAAAGAAAGGAGCCTGGAATGGCTTTAATATCCTGTGAGACAGAAGCATGACAGATTAGTGGGGAGCTCCTTCCTTCTCAGGAAACCAGGCCTCTGGCTATAGCTTTGTCTTAGCACAGTCTTAGATCTTTATAAACACTTCCCCCCTGAACTTTAAAGGACCCGGGCTTTTCAGCAATAGTTTAATGCCCATGAAACAAAAACGCAGATAAAGGGTTCAAGCATAAAATCTTATTGAAGGGTCTAATTTCTTAAGATGCTTTCTACAAACTCAGGCTTCACATCCAGAGAAAGATTCTACAAACTCAGGCTTCACATCCAGAGGCAATATCAGCCTTAAAAATGCTCGAGCCTTGGTACATTATTTGAATCTCAATTATTTTAAAGAAATACAACAGGCTATAGTCAAGGTCCTCTGTTAAGAATCCTGGCTAAGAGAGGTTTAAAGATGGAGCAAGGTTAGGAGGTAATAACTAGAATTATAAGGATTGGAACCATACGATGATGAAATATCTGGGGAAGATGAACTGTAGAGAGGAGAATGTGAATCCTTATAAAACATGGATAAAGATTTGTGGGTATATGTCTGAAAAAAGTGGGCAAAAAAGTAGGCTTGAATACATTAAAAATGAGCACATGATATTTGCTAGGGGAGACTCCATATTTACACAGGTCAGCTCTCCTTTCATTAATCCATCAATTTAATGAAGTACCAGTAAAAATAACAAAGGCATGAGATCAACGATCACTAATACGTATTGCATGCTATGTCATGTATTTTCTGAGTGTTTTCATCCCTCAACAGTTTAATACCTCAATAATCTTATGATTATCCATTTCCTCATTTGATAAATGAAGAATTTAGGTAGAGTTTAAGCAACTTGCTTAAGGTCACCCAGCCAGTAAGCAGCAGAACTGAGATTCAAACCCAAGGGTAAGTAAGGCCCTAGAACATAAACATTACTTGTACTTTCAAGTCAAGGAATGAAACAGTGAGTCTAGAAATTGACTCAAATAGAGGAATTTAGGTTGTATCAAATGTAACTGCATATCATGAGAGGAAAAGATGGATGATCATCAATACCTCAAGTTGAGGCACCTAAGTAGCCATCAGGAGACAAAATGCAGCTGAACCCTAACCCACTCTTTAACACAAAGTATTTTTCAACTGTATCAAAGATGTAAATCTTCTGGGATAGCCCATGACAGAAAAGAATATTAAAAACAATGTGTGTGTGTATCTATCTATCTATCTATCTATCTATCTATCTATCTATCTATCTATCTATCTGAATCACTCTGATGTACAGCATAAATTGGCACAACATTGCAAATCAACTACACTTTAAGAACATTTTAAAGATTTAAACATGTACAATGAAAGAAAATCATCTGAAGAAAATCTGGGTGACTGAATGGCAGGAGTTGTGGGAAGACATTTAAATTTTATACTATTGGTATTTATTGTCTGTTGAAATTAATTATTTTAAAAAAGAAAGAAGAAATAGCTGGGCAAAAAAGGCTTAAGTAATATATGCCAGGTCACACCCTGAGTGTTGCAGCTCGTCTTTAAGGCTGGGGTCTGGCTCCAGAGTTCTTGCCCTTCACCATTAAGCAGCATCATTTTTCTGTACTTTTTAAGATAAATGAGTACGTGATTATGCTCCTAAATAGCTAACACTAAAGATAGGAAAAAATATATGTGACTTCTGTTCCCACTAAATAAAAATTGTCTATCATTTTGGATTATATACAAAAAAAAATAAAAAATAAAAAAATAGAAAAGAAAGAAGAGAAAGTGGTAGGGCTACTTATAGGTGTGTGTGTGTGTGTGTGTGTGTTGTGTGTGTGGATGTGTATTATGTGAATTAGTGCTAACACTATTTAGATCTGCTCCTAAAGGAATAGATATTTGGAGGTTTACTCTACCCAGAAAAATGTGCCTGTCATGGATCTATTTCTATGTGATGTTACCGATGGTCACTTTTTATACTTTCTTATTACTTGAACAGTTTGAACTTTTCCTCCAGGTAACTGAATATAGTGTCTGAGTTGCTTTGAGTGAGAGATGGCATTAGAATTTGAGGCATGCTTTGGATAATTTTGGCACCTGTAAAATGTGGCAATTATGCCAGATTTTCTTATGTTTACATCCTGGTCCATAAGAAGTGTTCTAAAATGCAGATAGTAGATAATGGTTAGTCATTGCTAGCCATGGTTAATGTGCTTGCAATGACTAGAATCTGTGTACTTTTTCTGACAGGCACAAATCATCCTTTTGTGTTCATTTGCAAGTTTCTGGACAGAACACAATAAATCTGAGTTTACAAATCTATATCCAAAATAAATCACTCAATGTTTGATGGGTTTCAACGGTAGCTCAACAAAACAGCTTTAATTAAAGTATCTTTGTTTAGTGAAGTTATAGGGTATTTTCAGTAAAGGAAGCATTTTTTAAAATTAGAGTATAGTTGATATAGACTGTTGTGTCAATTTCTGCTGTACAGCATAGTCACCCAACCATATATATATATATATATATATATATACACATATACACATACACACACATACATATATATATATACACACACACACATACATATATATATATATTCTTTTTCTCATACTATCTTCCACCACATTCTTCCCCAAGAGATTGGACCTAGTTCCCCATGCTGTGCAATAGGACTTCACTTCTTATCCATTCTAAATGTATTAGTTTGCATCTATCAACTCCAAACTCCCTGTCCATCCTACATCCTACCCACTCTGCCCAGGAAACGGTGGTTTTAATTTACATGGGATATGAAGGCAATGATGAGAAATAACTAAAACCATTCCCAGTCAAATATCATTTTTTTAGAAATCTGATTGTAAGCTTTAATATGAAATACATGTTGTATTTTCATTATGCTTAAGAAATGGCTGTATAGGAGTTCCCATCATGGCTCAGTGGTTAATGAATCTGACTAGGACCCATGAGGGTGTGGGTGTGATCCCCAGCCTTGCTCAGTGGGTTGAGGATCTGGTGTTGCCGCGAGCTGTGGTGTAGGTCACAGATGTGGCTCGGATTCTGCGTTGCTGTGGCTCTGGCATAGGCCTATGGCTACAGCTCTGATTAGACCCCTAGCCTGGGAACCTCCATGTGCTGAAAGTACGGCCCTAGAAAAATACAGAAAGACAAAAAAAAAAAAAAAGGAAATGGCTGTATGCAACCACCTGGGGCCTCTAAATCAATTATCAAAGATGCTACCATATTTGCCCTGGGGAATTAGCTGGTGAGAGGAATTTGTTTTAAGCTTATGACTTAATAATAAGGCTTGGTAACTGTTTGGGGGCACTAATACTCATGTATATTCCTTCCCAGTGTGTTGCCTCTGTACATTTTCCCTCTCCTGGGAATGTTCTGTTCTCTGCTTTAATATTTTCTTTTTTTTTATTTTCTTAAATTAATTCTTTATTACACAGTTAAACATATAGTGTGGAAAAATAGATAATACAAATGATCAAGGAAGGAAAAATTTGAGAAACCACTCTATTTTCCATCAAGAAATAAACACTACAAATATTTTGATATGTAGATAAGAGAATTCTACTATATTACTGTTTTTTGCAAGTTGAAAAAACTTATACATGCATATAATACATGCTCACATTTAGAAAATCAAAATATTGAATCTAGTGAACTCGACTAGCTACTGAGATAGCTAGTGTAATTATTCAATCATTTTCTATGCGATTACGATTACAAGTATATTTTATATATTCTTTCTATATGTACATAAACATACTTTTATTCATAAATTTCTATGTAAAATATTCTACAAAAGGCTTTTCAAATATGTAAATAATTTATATGACTTCATGTCAGTGTATATAGGTGGACCCAATTTTTTTTTAAAGTTTATATCGAATTCTAAGTAGCTATATCCTAATCATTTAACTAGCCCTCTCCTGATAGACATCCACAAAGTAATGTATCCAGTTTTTACTGCTGCAATCTACCTGGTGACTATTCCAGTTCTTGTACATTTTGCACAGTGAGCACATGACAAAACCATCCCCTCCAAAAAAGAAAAAGAAAAAGAGGCAATAGGTTGGAAATCAGTATTTTTAGTCTTAGACTCTCAAATACTGTAACTATAATGGATATCCTAGTTTATAATTTACTTAGGTTTTAGATTTTTAATCTATGTTATAGAAAAAAGGGTGTTTACCAAAATCAGACATAATCAGTGCCTCAGGAAGTACCCTAAAATATTGAGATAAATGTGTTTGTGATCGGGAAAAACAAATCTGACTCCACATCAGATCTGTTTTTTTACTTTAACTCTTGTATTCTATTACTTTTGCTTTGAGTTAAGAATGTTGCCGATAGCCTGAAATATACAGGGCAGTCTCTTTTTAATGCTCTGACTTTTAAGGATATCACACTTTTCCAGCCATACAGAGATACAAAATTACAGAACAGAGAATAACCTTTGTCTTGTTGGAGGTTTACAGGAACATCGTGTGACCAGACCTACATGGACATCTGTAGAAACAAAGGATTCCTGCATGAGCAGTTTGTACCAGCCAGCTACACCCCCTTCCCCTTTTAGTATAAAAGTCTGAACTGTGCTGGTGTAACATGGTTTTCTAGGACATTAGTCCGTTGTCTTCTCCGTCTGCTGGCTTTCCAAGTAGAGTCGTTATTCCTTGCCTCAAAAACTCATCTCCCAGTTTATTGGCCTGTAACACTTTTAATTAAATAAAATTTAATCAAAATGTTTAATTAATATTTAATATCCTAATATTGAATGTTTCCCCATATTTTAAATTACATTGTTTACTGTACTAACTTATAATTTGAAGGCTATCATAACCTTGTTGAAAATCTTCCTAATTTAGGGCTATGCCATTATTTGAGATTTCCTGCTAAATAATACTTATTGATGAAAACTCAATAAAGATATCATTTAATAGTTTGCATGAGGAATAAAAGAACCCAGGGCTGCAGGTCAGTAATAACTTTATCTGAATATATTAACTATAACCCTAAAGCTTAGAAAATGGAATTTAAACCTCCTACTTTTTGTTTGATAAAAATCAAAACTTTTTTTTTTTTTTTTGTCTCTTTGCCTTTTCTAGAGCCACTCCGCGGCATATGGAGATTTCCAGGCTAGGGGTCTAATCAGAGCTGTAGCCGCTGGCCTACACCAGAGCCATAGCAACGTGGGATCCGAGCCGTGTCTGCAACCTACACCACAGCTCATGGCAACACCGGATCCTTAACCCACTGAGCAAGGCCAGAGATTGAACCCGTGACCTTATGGTTCCTAGTAGGATTCGATAACCACTGCGCCACGACGGGAACTCCATCAAAACATTTTTGAATAGAGGAAATTAGACTAATCTTGTTTGATTTTTCATCATGACTCCTAATTTTTAAGATTTTTTAAAAAGCGATGTGCTTTCTAGATTTATTCAGAATATAGCATTCCCTCTTTTTTTAACTTTTCAAATTCGAGGAAATGGAATAATTTATTTTCCTGTTGCTTTACTTAATCAGCAAGGAGAATCAACCCAACAATCTAGCAAAAAGAAAAAAACAAAAAATGTAGCTACAATATTTAAAATTAATATACAGTACTACTCTTTTCTACTGGAAAGTTAGTTTAAATAATACATTGTTCTATATGTTGCTGACCAACAACTGCAGCCCTTACCTCAAGCTGTGCCTTAGAGTAACTTCCCCCCATCAATATGTTGCTCAAAAGGCCATCCTGAAGGATCCAAGTATCAGTCAAACAAAAGATATTGAGTGCATAGTTTTGTTTTCTTCTGAATTTCTTCCCACTGTGCCAAATGATTACAAGGTTACAAGGTTAAAGTGTGCTGGATGCACCAGATGCTTTTTATATATTCGCTCTAACTTTGCCTTATATTATTCTGCCTTGTGAGACACCCTGAGGAAAACTCTTCTCTTCCTTCCCACCAGAGCCTAGAGAAATCCATCAAATATTTTCTCTCGGAAATTCTGACTCTTGAGTCATTGGTGGGCTATGTACTCACACACTTCCCATCCCTTCCTTCCAGGGCTTAATCATAGCAGTTAGTTTGGAGGAGGAAAGGGTGGGTTCCTCCATTTATAAACTGTAGCATGGAGGTTATGAAAAGTCCAAATGTCCCTGTATCTGATCTGGCTAAAGACAATGTTTGCAACTCAAAAGTCAGGGATTCTAGGCAAAAGGCTTGTGAGAGAGCATGCCTAGGTGGGATGCAGCCAGCATGTAATAATTATTACACGATTATGATGGAGCCACATGATGCCTCTGCCCCTTTGACAGTGAAAACTTGGCTGAACTCAACATATATATTCAGAAAACACAGTAGAGGGAGAATGAATTGTCACCTCCTATTGCCTTTGTGATGGAATAACTTTTTTTTTTTTTTTTTTTCCCCAGGTAGGAAGGTTAAACTAAAATGCCAGGATTAACTGCAGTGACTGGAACTTGATTCCTAGACAGGAAGTATAAACAATTATGTGAATGGTGTTCACGCAAAACCTTCAGACTGATTTACTGGGAGCTCTTTGGGACCTGTCATGCATGTCACACTGACCTTGCAAACTCAATTACTTAAGCTAGAAGAGGCAGGCTTCTCTGGACTGCAATTTACAAATCAAGAGCAGTTTGCCTACTGCAACTATCTTTCCCTCTTTTTAGTAGAAACCATCCAGTAAGTTTGCAGTACTCTGACACATTAAGAGCTCAGAGACCTTAAGACACTTTGGGGGTAAAACAAAAAATAAAAATTTACATGCAATTTGAGGAGGTGTGGTTAGATAAAGCATAAGAGTGGAAAGTGAAATTGAGCCTGGAGGAGTCATGGAAAAGAAAATTCACCACTGAGAAGAAGAACATGTGGTTTTGCAGGAGAGCCTGCTAGTTAGCTCCAGAGGGAACAATGGGAATAAATAGAGCTATTTAAAAAGTGGGATGGAGGGGGTGTGATTAGAGGTAATTTAGCATTTGAAAAATAACAAAACATTGGTAATCACCCTATACCTATTTATTGGTTTCCAAATCATAGGCTAACTGAACTTAATCTAGGCAGGCTGAGTGAAGAAAGATCAGAGGGTCTGTCCCTTCACAAAAGTAATAAATATATTGCAGGGGCTGCTATCTAAAGCGGGAACTTAAAAAATGCTGTTCTGAGCTCTAGAATCTAAACATGTGACATTGCGACTATCTTTAAATTTGATCTAAACGTTAAGTCCTGGAGATTCTCTGGTATACTTTTCACACTCTGAGTGGGAATGTAGCTTTTATAATTTTCACCACATTTGGATCACAATGATCATCCTTTTTCCTTTCCTGCCAGAGCAACTCATGTTTTTCCTCTCAATTTTTACTTGTCACACCTACTACTCGATATCAAAAATACATTTTTTTTAAAAAGGCAAAATGTTTATCCACTAGTTTACAGCAGTAGAATTCTTTGAAATGAGATACCATGGGAATATTTCAGCATTTGGAACTTGTTGCATATAAACCAGCTGGGCTTTGTTTAAAATTTTAAAGCCTTCAAATATTTCACTGAAAGAAACCCAAGATATCTTTTTTTTTATAGATGTCGAGAGGTCACATTTTTATTGGTTCATCTGTGTGTCATATAAAAAGGCCTCCATATTTGTAACCACAGTAGGTCCCTAGGTTCCTGGCTCAGTCACTCCATATCATTAAGACGGGTTAATTGTGAGTTTAATTTTTGTTAAAATGCAGTACTTATTTATGGACGCCACAGTCAGACTTATTCATCTTTCTAGTAAAAGGAATGCAATAAACAAAAGAAGCAAAATTTTACAAAGCACTTGATCTTCATGGAATAACCAGGTTACATTTCAATTCAGAAACAGTTGTGCTGAAATTATTTGCATATTTGGAGGAAATTCACGGTTATTCTGCTATACCTTTCCCCCAATGTCTTTATTCCTGATGAAAGCTAAGCTGAACATTGTTATCAAGGGTGGTGAGGTGCTGAGACAGATAAGAGAGTGGGAAATGAATCCCACAAGGTTCAGTTGTTCTCCTCCAGGTCAAACAGTATATTAGGGGGATATCTGTGAAGCTGGATGATCCTTCCCATACTGAAATCTGGAACATTCTAAAAGAAGTGGTATATATACTTATTTTCAGCTATGGCCCTGCTTCTCCTCCAATGTCCTCTGTAAGGTTTCTGCACTTAATTTTTATTGCTAGTTCCTATTCACAACCAATACACACAAACACACTTTGGGTCTGTCTGTCTGATTTTTCTTTGATACCTTCCTATCACAGGGCAGTGATAGCTTCATTTTATGAAAGCATGAAATGAATCCAGTGTCACCCAGCATTGTCAACAGAAATAAGATCAACACTTAAGAGTCTGAGTTCCAGACCAGGCATGAGTACCCTGAACTCCTGTAGTGAGAGGTGCCACTTCTGGGAACCAGAGCTATATTCATATAAACAGCTGCAGAATCCAGCAAGGAAATTTATGTAATTAGCGAAGCAGGCAGAGATAGGATTTTTGGCTTCAGATTCAAATTCCACTTCATGATTCCAAGGTGGAGAGTGTTTTGTTATCTGCCCACGTGGGACTGATTTCCCTCCTAGGCCTCTAAATCAAATACCAGTACTGTGGCAGGAGCCCAAGAAACTGTAAGAGATTGAGGCAGCAAATTCTCATGCGTCCACTCCTCAAAGCTTTGGGTTCACAGTTGCAAGTGAAATTCAAGCAAGGGTAGCAAAGTGGGGCATTTCATACTCTTCCCCTTGTTAGGCAGTGGTGCTAGCCACTCCCTGGGCCCAGGACTGGATCAGCAGAATGGCTTCAGAGTAGTGTCCTTTATCAAGGAATTGGGATACAGCTGCACATACTTGCTTTGAGGTCTTTCTAGGGGTGGAGAAGGGACTTGGTTGCTCTTCTTGTTCTGTGCCCTGACATGAAGCCTGAGAACCCTCTCCCTTGCTTGAGGCACCGTGTCATTCAACATCCGTTCTTTTGTTTATTTATTATGCAACCTATAGGTGTATCATCTCAATTATAAACCCACACAGAGGCTTTCTCCTCCCTATGCCCCATCCTCTGTCGCCTAACAATTTTCTTTGGGTGAGCTGGCACTGGTCCTGTGGAACAGATCCCACATATGTCCACTGTCTCTCTAGGTGACATCCAGGGCAATGTTTGCTTCCATCCTGGGGAGCCCTTGGTGGGTTAGTTGATGCATCGTCCTTGGAATGTTCTTCCAATTGGTATGTGAATCTGAAGGGCAAAGAGCAAAGAGGAAGAAAGAAGGGGATAGAAGGGGAAGAGAGAAACCTAGCAAGAAAAGGGGATGGGAGAGGACCATAAGCACTATAGTGCCAGCTTTAAGTCATAAACCTTTGAGTCATAAAGAATAACTGATGAGTGGACCAAGTGCTGTTTGACTCAGAGAGTGTTTCAGTACCTGTCCCAGCTTGATTTAAAACTTTGACATGTTTCTCATCATTTGCACATGGCTTTCAGGGGTGCTGCTCCCCTGGATTTGGCAGGTAGGCAGTCCCATCTCCATTTCACCTCACTCAGAGAGCGGGGGCCCAGGATATATTTCCCAATTCTCTACCTCTTTGTGCTCTCTCTCTTATCTGGCATTGGGTTAAACCTCCAGGATGACTTGGCTTTGAAACCACAGAGACCTTATGCATGCTAACTCTTGGTAAAGAGAGGACTTTTATCAGGGATGGGAGAGGAATGGATAATGATAGTCAGTGCCTGTTTTGGGGAAATACTATATAGACAGAGGAGGAGGTGGCAATGAGGATGGATCTGGGGTGTTGGCAGTGGTAGAGATATGCCTATAAAAGATTATTCTGTATCTAACCTAGTCTAATCCAGTCTCTTTCCCCAACAAAGGTATCACCTATGTGTACATGAAGCAGAACTGAAACCTTGATGAATATTAACAACATTAACAATACTAGGAGTTCCCATCGTGGCTCAGTGGTTATCGAACCTGACTAGCATCCATGAGGATGCTGGTTCTATCCCTGGCCTCGCTCAGTGGGTTAAGGATCTGGCGTTGCCCTGAGCTGTGGTGTAGGTCACAGACGTGGCTTGGATTGGACCCCTAACCTGGGAACTTCCATACACCACAGGTGCATCCTTAAAAAGACAAAAAGACCAAAAAAAAAAAAAACCCCACAAAAAAACCCCCAAACAAACAAAAAAACCAATACTAGCATAAATAGCATAAATAACAATGCTGAAAATTCTAAGTGCAGCTTTCAATGGAGTAAGAGTGATGGGGATCTTTTAGGATAATCTATGGGGGCTTTTTCAAAGAGAAGTCATGATTCTGATCTTGAATTATCCCACACTCCCCATTCCTGCTCTTTTTGGAGGGAGACTGACCTGTTTACGTGCCTTTGTCACTTATGGAAATGTATCACATCCCTTAGAGAGAATAGTCCCTGGTCGTATCCCCTCTGATATATAGAACATATCAAACAGTAGAGTGGAACGTGGACCTTTGTTAGGAGCCTTGCACTTTATGTAAAAGGTCCATAAATCAATACCTGTAGCATTTGTAGACTGAAGGGACAAACTATTTCATCCTGATACGTACCCTGTTTATTAAAATTTGGATAGATCCTTTTGTGATGAATAAAACACAAATTCATTTCAAAGTGTACTACACTTACAGCAGCTCTTTTCGTACCCCATTTCAATCAACAGGAAAAAAAGGGAAGGTAAAATTCTGCAGGTATTTACAAATGTTTTTTCCTTTAATAAAGCATGTATAACTGAAAGGTTAGGAACCAAGACTAAAGATAGTGGAGACTTTTGATAAAACAAACACTGTAGTTACTGTTATTGGAATACCTTTGCTGTTTAATAGAAACATCATAAGAAGGAGTTCAGGAAAAGATAAACAGGGGTAGGCAGAGGCACTGAAAGAATTTTGGAGATTGAAATCAAAGCAGTTATTGAAATGGCAACCAAATGGTGGTAGGCTATAGTTTTAAACAACTGGGTTTGGAGACGCTTAGATGCTTATCAAGTTAGCTGAGGTTCTCTCCCAGAGTCACTGCATTGTTGTGTGAGATTGACACCACATAGCCTCCCTAAGTAAGAATGAGCATCCCTAAGTTACAATCAGGTATTAGTAGTACAGGCATACTCCCAACACACATACATGAACAGCTGAAGTACAGCCAGGTAGCTATGATTTGAGCCTCTACCCTATGTACGTGTTACCTGGCTAGTAATCAGCTAAAGTCCATCCTTTTGTAAAATTACCACACTTCCTTAATGTAAGTTAAAACTGCAATGTAAGATAAATATTGATTCATACTTTTATAACATTTTATCTGCATTCTGTTAGTATTGTTTGGTGAATTGCATGATTTACTGATCAACCTTGGGAGAAAAGAACTTCACTTAGTGTTCAGCATTGCCTGCAAGACCTCCCAGAAAGTATCAAGGACCAAAAAATGATTTTGAAAATGGATGGCAAGCTCCTCATTCTAAGGGTTGGCAGATAGTAAAGCTCCTCCAATCTGATTTAAGGGATTAATTCAGCCAGATGAATGAAGTGGCTATGGCAGCATCAGCTGGGATAGTTCTTCCCCTTGTGTGTGTGGAGTGGGGTGGGGAGGTCTCACTTGTGGTGGTAGTACATTGCGGTGGGTGAAATATTGGGAAGCAAAGGAAGGCAAGATGTACTGCTTCTATAACAAGGTAGCTAAAAGTATTCAGTAGACAGTCTTGGAAGAAGGAGCTATCAAGATCAAGATGATACTCATGGCCCAATGTGGTGAGATAATATTGCCCAACCAAGGCAACTGGGTTGGTCTTTGGGCAATATGGCCTGACCTCTTCCCTTGGTTTCCTAGCATCTTTCTGTGACATCTCATTTCCTGATGTTCCCTTTGAAGACTTCCTGTGGCATTGACTTTAACCCAGTCTTATCTATATGAAAATATTAACTGAGAACCATTAGCATAGGACATGGTGTGTGACTGTCCAAAAACTTCACCCCTCTGCCAAGGGGAAAGTATACCTATGGCAGACACTAATACATGAGGAGAAAATGCTTTTCATAATTATGTTTTATTCCAGAGACTTCTCTTTCAAAGTTTTTTCAAATGTTCTACACAGAAACTTGATTGTGTTGGACCAGGACTGAAGTTGTTCATCAGCTTGGATAACTCAGTAGAACAACCTGCAAAACTATATTAGTGAAAAAGGAGCTATGATGACTATGAAATTAAATCCAAATCAGAAGAGATCAAGAGTCTGGATTTTCTACTTCCTGGTGAGATTTGCTGTATTTTGTGAGCACAAGTTTATGTGCATATGATAGCCCTGGAGATCAGGAAAGGAGACCATCATCAGAACAGGTAAGTTGCAGAATGGAGACAGATCTCGTTCTGGGATTAGTTCTCAAGTTGTTTTCTCTTTGTAGTCAGGTTGCCAGATAAAATGCAGGATGCCTAGAGGCACTGGAACTTCAGATATATATCAAGTAATTTTTTAGTATAGGTATGTCCCATGTGATACTTGGGATATACTTATACTAAACAAAAAGCAAAAAAAAAACAAAAAACCCAAACCTCATTGTTTATCTGAAATCCAAATTTCACTGGGTGTTCGTTATTTTTATTTGTTAGATCTAGCAACCTTACTTTATACTATGGTCTTAATGGATTCTCAATGTTAAGTTTAAAAAAGTAGATGAAAGAAAGATAAGTGGGTTCATTCAGGGGGCAAAGAATTTGAAGTGGTTTGGGCGTGATGCACTGAAAAGGTAGGTGCTAGATAAATGACATATGGACAGAGAAGCAGCATTTCCATATTTCCAGAGAGATTCTGACCTTGTCACAAAGTGCTTCAGTTCTGAGCACTTAGTTTCAACAGCCAGCTAGTGGTCTCTACTTGAACATTCTGTTGGCACCTCTAACACAGCACTGTTATTAGTTGTGAAGGTGGATGCAGGGCCAGGATTTCTGTTTGCCATAGCTCTTTTGGAAAGAAGGATTTGGCCTGGATCCCTGAAACTTAAACAGCTGCCACTTCAGCTACATTTTCCTGAAGAGTATAGCCAAAGCAGTGGAAGCTCCAATTAAAACATTAGCCTCCACGCCTCTACGGATTCCCTACCCTGGTGAAATGGGCTGACCACACATGAGTGACAGAGTCTCTTTCCACTCAGTCTTGTGGCCTTGACTAGAAGTAGGCTGAATGGCCTCCTTGGGTCCATTTCCTTAAGCACACACAGTTATATTGGCTCATCTGGGTCACTCGGATAGTTAGATGAGTCCAGAAACCAAACCCAGGAAAAAGGGTCCAAGGACCACTTCTATTGCGCCCCCTAGTGGTAGAGCTGGATACTTTATCACTAATTATGCCACTGAGTCAGGGAAGTTTCCTTAGAGGTGGGAAGGGGGCTGTGGAGGTTGGGAAGGGGTTGTAATCCTGAATCTGAACGTGTATGGCCAAATAACACATTCTCAACTAAACTGACCATCTTTTCTCTCAGTCTTTTCTTAATGGAACGATATCATCCAAGTCACACAGGCTTACACCCCAGGATCTTTTTTGACCACCTACCTAATCATGTTATTATTAACCCAACACATTTTACCTCTGCAGGGGTTCTCCTATTGCCCTTGATAGTACCCTTACTCAAGCCATAAATACTTTTTCATCAGGACCATTAACTAGTCTTCTCGTATCAGATTTCTCTGCTCTTTAAGTTATCTTATTTAAGCTGATTAAATAAGTCAACTTTAGACTGCTGATGAACTTTTCTAAAACAGACCTCTGATTATGACTTTGGCTATTTAAAATTCTCCAAAGACTCCCCATTTCATACCAAGTCCACCTATGGGACCGGAAGCAGGTGGGGACTGACAGGTGAGTCCAGAGGCTACTGGGAATTTGCTGCCCCCTGGCCCTTGAGAGAATCCCTTATTTTCAGAGCTGGCAGGAAAGCAGGCAGGCTTCCTGAGCCATGAACCCACTTCCATATGATGAAAATGAAGAGAGAGAACTTTTGTTCAGTTCAGCTCATTTCAAAGGAGGTAAAACCCTGAAAAAGGACTGAATTCTGAATGAACAATCAGAAGTTTCCAAGTGAGCTGAACTACACAACTAGAGGAAATGAACAAAAGACCTCTTCTAGTGGAAGGAATCTGTGTACATTCTAGGGTAAACACTCAGCAAGAAGATAATTTGGAAAATGGTTACAAAGGGAGTTAAGGGGGTAAAAGGTACAAAAGCTAACAGAAGCTGACTTTGCTAAACCTCTCTGTCTTAACATTTCCTATGTTCTTAAGTTTAACTGGTGGAGACTTTTTCTGAAAGGTTGCAAAGGAATTTGATCTTTATGTTAGGGATTTGAAGACTATTTAGTAAGTGACTCTGATCTCACAGAATTACATATATTATGTGTGTGACCTGGACCATAGGTCTCCTTAGATTTTACCTGGGGTTCCTACACTCATTTCCCTGAGGATTACAGATTAAAACTGAATGGCTTCTCAGAGGGCAAAGTTGGGTTTTTTATCTACTGGGTTTTGACGCTGTTATTTGTTTGCCTGATTGATGATGCCTTAAATCAGAGTCCAGCTCCTGAGGAGAGCACGGCTTTTCAGGTGAGCCTTGCCATGTGAGAACTCACCATGGATGCTATGAAAATCATTTTCTAATAACAGCTGCCATTGGATCAGTAACTTAACTCCAGAAGGAGCCCACAAGACAATATTTCTTGGATCCATGTAGTCTTGCAAATGGCATTCCCTGCATGGATTATTTTAGCTGTTAAATCTCCAACTGAGCATTTCATGGAATTATGAGGTAAAACAAAAGCAAAAATGAAACTTCTATTTTTAGACCACTCAATCAAATTGGTCTTTTACAATGTCATTGTGTACCATTTACTTAGTCCATGTAGAGTCTTATTTTGTTTTTCAAAAAAGAATAGCAGATCTGGAGTTCCCGTTGTGGTTCGGTGGCTTCCGAATCTGACTAGCATCCATGAAGATGCTGGTTCAGTTCTTGATCTTGCTCAGTAGGTTAAGGATCTGGTGTTGCTGTGAGCTGTCATATAGGTTGCAGATGAGGCTCAGATCCTCCTTTGCTGTGGCGGTAGCATAGGCTGGCAGCTGCAGCTCTGCTTTGACCCTTAGCCTGGGAACTTCCATATGCGGCCAGTGTGTTCCTAAAAAGAAAAAAAAAAAAAGAATAGCATATTCATATTTTTTTCTTCATTTTCTGTGCTCTAATGGACATTAAGCTTCTGAAAATGAGGGTCAGGCTAGAAGTAACCACAGATAAGGTCTCTATGCCACAATGAAAACATTTTTAATACCATTGCCACACGGGATCCAATCTCCATATCTTACATCCTTACCTTTGCTATGAGGTCATGTCTAAACCAAAAACTGTCATTAAGGCTTTCCTTAAATAAGCAAAGCAGCACAAACAGTTTTTAGATTAGAGTTACTTCTCTATAAAGAAATCTAGTAATCTGAATATCAAATGGCTTTCAAAAATTCTAATGGTTGGTTGAGCCAGTATTATTTCCCAGACAAGCCTTCTCTGAGCTGAAGTCTACATCTAGGTCTTGTCCCAGATACACTTAGGTTCAAGTTATTATCAGGTGGCAGAAAGGAAAGTCTAACAGGGTTTTTTAAACCTGTTTTACCCCCAACAGCAACTTGAGGCCATTTCTATTGCCCCTGTTATGATAATAAGTAAGACAGTGTCCAAAATTGACTTTATGCTTAAGATTAATAGATTAATGGTCAGTATATCATAGCCAATCAGGAAAGGGAGTGGAAAGGAACACAGGAACCTCAAAAGAAAGGAAAAGACACAGTATCTTTTGTCTTTTGTTCTGAGATGGAAATAAATGCTCACCAGTCATGATAAGCCTCCTTTTGATCTTCTTTTAATAAAGAGAGGTAAACAACTGGATGCTTTTAAAATTCAAAGTGAAGTCCACACCAAACCAATTGTCAGTGGGCATTACTTTGGTCAGAGAGCCAGCCACACAGTATTCCATCTATCTGCTTTCCTAAGGATGTCTCCAACCCCCCTCCCCCAGCAGTCAGGAAATGGACTGGATGATTAAAGGGTTATTTTTCCTGTTGGTGACCCTGCAGTTATGACTGCTGGATGGAAGCATCTAATTTATTGCCATAATGTTGGGGGGAACTCATACTCCTCTTTGCATTGTAGCAAAGGTCATGGGTATAGGAAATGGGACTGAGAATTTTCTATGAAGTTTATCCTTAGTCCAGAAATAGTGCTCAGGCATTTTTTATCTTAACCATGTTATGGGTCAGAAGGAAATGTGATGTGTAGCACTTGGAAATTTGGGGGCTTTACCACTAGATATGCTCAAGGTTAGAACCTAACTCAACACTGCTCATTTTTAAGTTTTGACTTGTTTACTTGCTCCTCATAGATCACCTATTACGTCCAATGAGAAACTGTTTTCAGAATGTTTATATTTTATATCTAAGAACTTGAAAGAAAGAAGCAGTGGAATGTAATTTTTTTTTTTTTTTGCTTTGCAGTTTGGATATACAAGAATTTAAACTTTGGTTCTATTGTTGAATTACTTATGAGAACTTGGGCAAATTACTTAACCCCCCAGACCTGAGTGTTTTTGTAAAATGGGGAAATAATGACTACCTTGTAGGGGTTTATTGCTTTTAAATTTAGAGTTAATATGTGTAAAATAACTTGGACTATTGCCTGGGTTTTAGTAGAATTGCCATAATGAACAGCTCTTCTTACTAATAAAAAACACAGCTGGTCAGGTGTCAGGGCACCTGGATTTTAGCCTACAACTTGGGCTCCAGAACTTGCTTGTGGCTTTGGTCAAGACTTAACCTATGGAACCTCAGTTGCTGTCTCTGAAAAATGCAAGAGGTGGTCTAAATAAAGATCCTCCCCCCAAAAAAAGCTTGTTGTTATTACCGCCTTTCATAAAATTCTCCAATGTATTTAGAACATGGAAGAACATTTCATGATTTTAGTCACTTAAGCACTAAAATTATGTGATTTATGAAATAAAGCTGGTCTCAAGCTTATTTAGCATAAAATTTTAATTTTGCTTATTATTATTAGGACATGCTATGCTAGACAAGGCTACTGATGTATATAAAATTCTTTAGAGATAAAAGGTATGATGGGTGCATTTCTACACGTTCCTTAATATTTAAGGATGAATATTTAAGGATGATGAATCAAGGGCACTTTGAATGTGTAATTTAGTTATAGTCAAGGGGAAAAAAAATTCATTAAACAGTCCTTCACAGTCATTAGATATTGATAGAAGTCTTATGACTTGAGAGTTAGTAAGATGTAAACAGGGTATGCACTATTGAGTCCAGAAGACTACTTTGAAAATATGTTTATATACCTTCCAGAAATCATCAGCTAACTATTTTGCATGCATCTAATGCTAGAGGAATAGAATCCATTAGGGTATCTGGTGAGAAAAATGAAACCTAGGGGCTTTATCCTATAGACACAACCTTCCATTCATTCACTCCTCAAAAGGAGTAAGATCCACAGCAGACCTCCTTGTGACCAAAGGCTCTTATAGCTCCACAATTCTGTGACTTAATGAAATATAACTCACTTAGTGTTGTATTGAATATATTAATTTCACTTTTATTTCCTGGTTGTAAGAACATGCTATGGGTAGCCATCTTAAAAGCTGCTGAAACAGGAGAAAGTAAATTGCTAATCTTTTCAAAGATTTAGAAATCCTTCAATGCTGCAGCAAATACCCTCCCCACTCTAGTTATAATTGAAGACAAAGGCAAGAAAGAAAGAAGGACCTGGTATGAAATTATCATCTCCTCCCAATAGAGTGTCAAGGGTTTTTTATGAAGGATTGAATTTTCCAGAATGGTATTCTTTATGGCATTTAGCCTGAACTGACCTAGGTTTATTTTTATTTTCAGGTCATATGATTTAAAACAAAAATTTAATAGATATCAAGTCCATGGGTTTCTACAGGTGCTTCATTTCCTCTTCAAACGTCATTCACATACAGGAGGAATCAGGTTTCTATGTAAGATCTAGGACAGAACATCTAATTAAGTTCTTCCAAAGGGCACTGCTAAAGATAACCTTCAGGCTTAAACACCTTGAGGGAGTCAGTATTTCTAGTGATGGTGATGCTCCAGAAGAGGACCTTTTGGGAAGGAAGAAAGGAAGATGTTTGGATCCAAAGTGAATTCCTAAAGGATTCTACTGCTGTAGCTACAGGAACAGCTTATATCCATTGTAGGGCAGAGCTCAGGATTAGTTTATGGCTCAGGATCAGTGAGTCTACACGTAATCATCCCCATAAAAGAGCTGATCCTAATAACATCAACTGAACGAGAACAATAATTATGCTTCATCTACATGGCGCCATGCTTTTGAGAAAAAATGTATTTTTATAGACATCATTTGGGGGTGCTATTTTTACAACTAATTTATAGAGTCTGGGGAGTTAAAGATATAATCATTTATTTTAATAAAGTTCCTAGCCTTGTAAGATGCTTACGTAAATATTTTAGTAATATACTTTCAGCCTCATTAATAGAGACCCCTGACAGGGTGTGGCCAGCAGATTCCCAAACCAAAAATCACTGCTAAGAAAGTATTTGAATCAGAGAAACCAAAGGAAGGAAATCAATAGTTACTTAGTACCTAGTATGTTTCAAACACAAAGGGCTGAGGTTTTAACACTTTGTAGCTCATTTATTCCTCACATTTAATCATTTCCTATGAGATAAGGAGTAGTATTTTAGTAGTATTGTTATTGTGGGATTAAATGAGGCCATATAAAAAAAGCATTTAGGAGTTCCCGTCGTGGCGCAGTGGTTAACGAGTCCGACTAGGAACCATGAGGTTGTGGTCCCTGGCCTTGCTCAGTGGGTTAAAGGATCCCGCGTTGATGTGGCTGTGGTGTAGGCCGCCGGCTACAGCTCCGATTAGACCCCTAGCCTGGGAACCTCCATATGCCGAGGGAGCAGCCCTAGAAAAGACAAAAAGACAAAAAAAAAAAAAAGACATTTAGATCTGGGTTTGGACAACAGCAATCCCTTGATAAATGTTGGCCATTCTTAACAATTCTCTTATAGAGATGTTGCAATTTAGACTCAGTTTATTTTAGAGAACTTCCCCAACTCACAGTTAGCAAGTGACAAAAGAGGGATTTGAACTTGCTTCACTTTAGCTGGTCAGGAATATGTACTACTTTGAGCAAACTTCTGATATAGATTTATAAAGTTGTTAGAAAAATAAGAAAATGGAAGCTTTACTCTTCAGTAGCTTAACTGTTCTAACTGGAGATTACTAATCCCATAGCAAAAAGAACATAGCATCAGCTCCCAGAATCTTCCAGAGGCTGCAAGACTTGATTTAACAAATCCCAGAATACTCTCATCCTGAGTTCCTTGTCTCCTGTTATTTCTTCTACTTCAACACTCAAATTGATGTCACTTCTCTGATTTCAGACCCTTACTACATCCACAAAAATCATTACTCTGTTTAAAATATCCCCTTTTCTCTATAAGTGTAATGGTCATTGATACTGCATTTCTTCCTAGCCCAATTAGGATGACTGTATTGAAATATTTTGAACTCTGTGTAAACACACACATTTACAAAATCAACATATTTTTGAAAGGCACTTTCTGGAATTGTCTTGAGTATGTCGAAATAAACATGGATGTGAGCCCTATTTTTAAAGGTCCCCATCAGAGGTTTGGCTTCTTGCAGACCAGTGGGGGAGCCTCTTTTTGGACATACTCCATTCCCTCAGAGCTCATGTAGGGTAGGAATCTAAGCTCTCCATGTAGCCTCCTTTTCCAGACCAATCTCAACACTTAACTTTTGGTGCTTCTAAAGAAACCAAATAACGTTTCTCTTTCTTTGTTCTGCTTCTTTTTTCAGATACTGGATTAGAGATAGAACTATTTAGTTTATTGAATTTAAAGTACATATGAGACAAGAGATTTAGAATGATTTGAGAAGTAGAATGCATTTTGAAATCTGTATTCATTTAGCTGGTCTATGTCTCCACCAAATGTTAAACCATAAATAAAGTCCACTTTTTCTACCTTAAACAATGCAGACAGATGTTTAAGTGCTTATCTTCAACTTTCAACCGTCTGTCCACACTCTCGCTTTTCTTTTGTTTTATAAACACACATTTAAGAAAATCAACATATGTTTGAAATAATTACAGATTCACAAGAAGTTGCAAAAATAGTTACAAGCATCTTCAGCTTTTTCCAATGTGCTATTATCCAAACCCAGGAATCGACTGTCATAATGCAATTAATTATACTATAGACTTTATCGAAATTTCACAATTTCTGTATGCCCTCATTAAAAAAAAAGTCTTTGTGGATAATTCTATGACCCTTCATCACATGTGTGTGTAGATTCCTATAACCATCATCTTGATCAAGATACACAATTGTTCTGTCACCACAGGGAATTTTGTATTGCTTTTTCATTATGAATAGAGAATAAACTTACCCACTTTTTAGACATGAATCTCTAAAACTCAAACTTCATGGGATCTTATTTTGTTAAAGCGTCCTGCTTTTTGTTTGTTTGTTTTGGATACCCACTTTCTTACTGTATTTCATACAAATAAAATATACTACAATCAGGTTAGGACCTGGTTTGGTTTTATGGCCCCTGAAGCAAAATTTTAATATGCTTTTCATTTGTTCTCCATTTCCTCTAAAGAAAAAAAAAATGGAACAAGAAATTTTAAATTTCCAAGAGAAGGATGACAAGTGCCTACAAATAAGAACTTTTCTTCATTATAGAAAAGATGGCTGTGGTAGGCAGATTAATGCCTCCCTCCTCCCTCACCTCCAATTTCACCTCCTAAATCTAGGAACCTATATAGAATTAAGTTTGCTAATCTGTTGACCCTCAAATACAGACATTATCCTGGATTTCCAGGTGGGTCCAGTGTAATCACAAGGGTCCTTACATGTGGATGAGGGAGAAAGGAGGTTGGAAAGATGCACTATGAGAAGAGCTTGCTCCCAATTGCTGGCTTTGAAGATGAAGGAAAGGGCCATAAGCCAAGGAATGTGGGGCAGCCTCTGGAAGTGGAAAAGGTAAGGATTCTCCCCTTGTGTCTCCAAAAAGAAATGCAGCCCTGCCAACACTCTGAATGGGGCCTAGGACTTCTGAATTCCAAAACTACAAGATAATAAATTTGTGCTTTTAAAAGTTTATTTATACAAATTATCATTTTATTCCTTACACAAATAATTAATTTGTTAGGTTTTGAGCCATAGAAATATGATGTCATATGAAGTCATGTGAAGTTAGAAAACTAACACAATGGTCAACCTTAAAATAATTAGAGGAGACATTTCGTACAAATTTTTTTTTTTTTTGTCTTTTTGCCATTTCTTTGCCCACTCCTGTGGCATATGGAGGTTCCCAGGCTAGGGGTCTAATTGGAGCTGTAGCCACTGGCCTACGCCACAGCCACAGCAACACGGGATCCGAGCCGCATCTGTGACCTACACCAAAGCTCATGGCAATGCCGGATCCTTAACCCACAGAGTAAGGCCAGGGATCGAACCCACAACCTCATGGTTCCTAGTCGGATTCGTTAACCACTGAGCCACGACGAGAACTCCCATACAAGTATTTCTAAATGATCTTTAAGAACAATATAAAATTTTGCCTGTCTAGGCTGACAATAATTTTGTATAGGGAGTTATACCTATTATTGTGTAACAACCTATAATGGAATAAAGTCTGCAAAAATACTGAATCACCATGCTGTACACCTGAAGCTAACACAATATTGTAAGTCAGCTATGCTTCAATTAAAATGTAGATCTATTTCTCGCAAAAACAAATTCCTATTTGAACCACTAAAATCATTAACATTTCCATTATGTTAGTGTACCTTTGTGCATATATATATATATATATATATATACACACACACACACACACATATATATATATGCAATGAATATAAGATTTTATATGTGACACATTTCTTTTCTTTTCTTTTTTTTTTTTGTTTTTTCGCCTTTTCCAGGGCCGCACCTGTGGCATATGGAGGTTCCCAGATTAGGGGTCTAATCGGAGCTGTAGCCACAGGCCTATGCCACAGCCACAGCAATGTGGGATCTGAGCCACTTCTGTGACCTACACCACAGCTCACAGCAACGCCAGGTCCCCAACCCACTGAGTGAGGCCAGGGATCGAACCCACATCCTCATAGATCCTAGTCAGGTTCATTAACTGCTGAGCCACGAAGGGAACTCCTGTTATTTTTACTTTTAAATTAGATAGAACAACTTTCCAAAGCAAAAACATCCCCCCCCCCAATTTCAGAGAGAGTATGTATATGAGAGACACTGACAGAAAGCAGGAACAGCATTAAATAGTGGTTCAAGAAAAATACAAAATAATGGGGGAGAGTTGCTGCCTCAGCATATTAATGAGTATCAGAAATGAAATATTTTGAAACTTATTGTAGAAAAAGTCAAATACAAGCAAAAATAGACAAAAATAACAATCAATTTCCATACACGAAGCATACAGCTTTAACGACAGTCAATTCACTGTCAGTCTTTTTTGTCTGAATCCTGCTCACTCCATCCTAACTTGAGCGGCATATTGTGAAGTAAACCCCAGGCATCACATCATCGCATCTAATAATGTTTCAGAATATATCTCTAAAAGCTAAATTTAAGTTTAAAAAAACTTAACAATAATCACACCTAAAAATTAAAGATAGTTTCTTATCCTAATATCTACAAAATGTCCACATTTCTTAACTCTCGCAATTTTTAAATTTTTATTTTTTACAGTTCAGTATCAGAGTGGAACAAAATATGTGATAATAATATATTAGCCATTGGGTCTACCGACTCTGAGGGTTTTGAGGTTAAACTTTATTTTAGAAACAAATTTTGTTGGATACTCGGGTTGCATGAAACTGTAATATATTTCTCACATTTTCTGTTATTCTCTGAAAGTATCCTTTTTTATAAGAAGAGCTGGATATCAGATGATATGGCATTAATCTTCTGTGTGTCTTCATTTGCTCTGATAAATAAAAATTTTCAATGTCTTCATGATTATAAGAACTATTAAGAACTAAAAAGCACATATAAGTTATTTAAATATAGCAGCTCTCAGGAAACTGAGTGTACTGTTTATAGAATTTAATAAGTGCAACGGTCTCCAACCATATTTCCCTCACATTCCTCCATGAGAGATGTGGTAATATACTCGAGGTTTAGAGGCTTATTGGTAGATTGATAGATTATAAAGCAATTCAAATGTAATTGGAAAGAAGTAATGCACAGTGATAGCAAGAGCTGCAAAAGAAATTGTGGTGGTCTGGGGCAAACGTGCCAACATTCCTGTCTACTTTGCTATTTCATATTTCAGATGCTGTTCTAATCATTAGCGTAACCAGGAGAATTCTGGTTCTTGGACTGAAGATCACGTAAAAACCACGTGCTATTTCTGAATAGAATGGATTGCAGAATCACAGTGGAACTACTCCAATTTAATATCTGTAGGATAGATTTATAGTAGTGAAATTAACTTATTCCTTCTCTAATTTCCTCCCTACCACTTGCTGTAAATTTGAATTAGTCAAACACACACACACACACACACACACACACACACACACACACACACACACACAAATGCCCCTGACTGGAAATTTGAGTTAGTCAAACACACACAGACACACACACACACACACACACACACACACACACACACGCCCCTGACACTTAAACTAAGATTTCAGATGGTAGAAAATATTAAATATTTAAGGTAATAGCATATATTTGATCCTTACTTCTTTCAGTGTATATAAAACATCTTAACTGAATTAAAACAATTGTCTATTTCAATAAAATGGTTCTGAGTCCTCTGAATATCTATATTGGGGGGGAAAAAAAACAACTTATCTCAATCCTGACCTTACAGTAGGTTAAAAAAAAAATCAATCACAATTGAAGTTCTAGGTGTAAAAAGTAAACAATATGGCTTTTAGAGAAAAAGTGGAGCTTCTTCCTAACCTGAAAGTAGGCAGACTTCACAGATAACCCCCCAAAACCCACCAATGATAAAATAAAAGTGATAGCTATTTTATATTAAAATTAAGATCAACTGTTCATCAGAAGATGCCATGAAGAAAATGGGAGAAGATTTTTCACAATAGGTACATCCAACAATGGTTTTTATATCCAGAATACATAAAGAGCTCCTAAAAAGCACCAAGAAAAAGACAGACAATCCTCTACACATCTATCAGAATGGCTAAAATGAAACAGATGGGACATATAAAATGTTGGATGTGTAACAAATGAAACTGTCATGAACTGCTGGTAGGAGTGTAAACTGGCACAGTTTGGAAAACTATTTGGTAGTATCTATCAGCTGTGATACAGTAATTCTCCCGAATATATACCAAATAGAAATGTATATATTTGTTCACCAAAATGCCAGCATTAGAACATTCACAGCAGTATTATCTGCTATTGCTCCAAACTGGAAACCATCCAAATACGTATCAATAGTAGAATGGATAAACAAATTGTAAGGAGATAGTTTGGGGGGTAGGGGAATGCGCTGGGGGTGTGGGATGGAAATACTATAAAACTGGATTGTGATGATCATTGTACAACTATAAATGTAATAAATTCATTGAGTAATAAAAACAAAAAACAAAAACAAAAGCAAAACAAACAAAAACCTCCCAAATTTTAGTACAGTTGGCCCTTGAACAATGTGTGAGCTAGGGGATGCCAATCCTTCACACAGTTGAAAATTCACATATTACTTATAGTCAGCATTCCACAGCTCCGGTTCCTCATTGGAGGAGTCCACCAACCTACGATAGCATAATATTATAGTATTTACTACTGAAAACAAAACAAAACAAAACCTTGAGCAGTTCAAACTGTTGGTTGAGGATCATTTGTACATCTACACAACAGAATGCCACAGGGCAATGAGAACAAATAACAACCATGCACAGCAATAATGGGTAACTCTCAGGAGCATAATTTTGAGAGAAGGAAGCCAGACACAAAACTGTGCATAATGTGGACTATGTCATTTGCAAGTACACAAAACCCTACTGTTGGAAACCAGGAGCCTTGGGAGTGGGTACTGGTGGTGACTGGAAGGGGACGTGAGTGGTCTCCTGCCAAGCTGGCAATGTTCTGTTTTTTGGTGTGGCTTCTGGATAAACATATGTGTTCCATTTTTAAAAGTCACCAAGCTCTACACTCACACGTGCATTTTTCTCTGTGTATGTTATCATTTAATAAGAAGTTAAACTTGAGCTTGGCGTGCCTATTTGGTTAGATTCTCTTTACAACATGAACAAGTCCTTAGCTTTGTCGTACTGGATTTGCTTTGGGTTGCTGGACATCAGTGGCAGCTCTAGATGTAAACCTTGAGTTTGTGGTGAGTTTGTATAGATTATTAGTGATCTAGGTAGTTACCAGTGCAGATTGTGTTTGCAAACATTCCTTTAGTTCCTAAATTCACCTTTCAAGGCATCCACTAAAGGGTATCTCTTTCCTGCAGCTGACCTATTGTCTTTAGCCCAGGAAGACTCATTGTCCTTTACTCTGTGCTTCCAGGGTGCTTTGTTTGTCCCTCTGTTAGAGCACTTACTCTGTTACTTATGAAGTGGTACTTAGTTGTTTACGTATCTAAGCTTATCCTCTAGATTGTCAGCCTCCCTGAAGGGAAGCACTTTTTCTGAGTCACAGGGCACAGAGGCTTATAGATACCAGATATAAAATGTTAGATTGTCTTTAGAACTTTAGATTTGTAGTCTTTTAAAGGTAGACATGGCTAAAAATCAAACCTAAGTTTAACCTTTGGATATGCTGCACTGTATTTTTTTTATAAGATTAATAACAAAATGTCAGCAAAATATATATCATATACGCAAATAAGGTGCTACAGATTCTGTGCTAGAGGGGAGGACAGGAGGAGAGTTTGCTTTGCTTGTGCTGGTTGTGCTCCTGAAGCTCCTCATAAGAAAAGCCCAGACCAAGACGATGAGTCAATGAATAATTTGGATAAAGGACCCCTGCTGAAATTGACATTTGCTTTGAGCATAGCCAGATTGTGCTTTTTAATGACACAATTATGTCAACAGCTTGTGACTGATTTATAAATGTCAGAATCTACGGAAGCAGGGAAAGCCAATAGACTGAAAATCTGTAGATACAGGGGGGTCAGAACACAAATTGATTTTCTCCCTTACAGAAAATGCTTCTCAACCATCTTTTTCAGTTCCCTATCTTGCATGAAAGATCATGCTTCCACATGGCAAAAGTCTAAGGTTTTAAACAGCTTTACAAGAAATGAATGACAAATTGTGAATTAAGATAATGAACTGACCTGAAAAAGATTTTAGCAGAATGCACTTAAACTGAGCACTTTCTTGAAGTTTCTCATTCTCAAATGACATTTAGAAATATTTATATAAATATCCATTCATCATCCATCCATTCTTCGACCTATGATTCAGCTTTATTCCTAAATGATGACCCTGTTTTAAAAAATTATTCTAGATTAAAGGAACCAAAAGAAGCATCTTGATAATCTTCGACAGACAATTCTTAGTGTTTCCCTTTGTCTTTTGCACAATCTCTCCCCACACAATTCTTTAATGATAAACCTTTGTCGGATGCGAGAGTCTAAACTATAACACTTAAAGAGAAAATAACTTTGTTGTACTTTGCTTAATTTTACAGAGGAAAATGTAATTTGAAAATTCTTCTTCAATAGCTGCTGAAGATTAATGAACCAAATAAATGCTTTGCTGTTTTCCAAATATGCAATGAGGTAAGACTTCCTTTTAAATTGTTCTCCATCATGACTAGATTGAAAAAGCTTTATGTGGCTTTCAGAATTCAAATTGAAATTAACTTCGATTTTCAAGGCTTTCTGTTTTGTAGCCATACCATGCATTCTATAGCAGAGGGTCCTAGGAATTTCCACAAGGCTGTAATCTTAGGTTTATTATTTAAACTAGGGGAGGCTCACTTTAAAATATAAACAATCTTCTTCCTACAGAAATATCACGAGGCCAAGAATCTCAGTAAAGGGTAACTATTATAGTTATGACTCTGAACTGGGGGCCATTGTCCAACAGACAATGAATAGAAAGAGTACGATTTTAGTAATTCCAGTTGAATCAAGAGGTTCCTAAAGTGAATGTGGGTCGCAAAATCAAATCAAACATATATAAACACCTGCTATACCTTCTTTATTCATTGTACAACTTACTTCAGTTACCAGGCTTATATTGTCCTATATTCACCAATTCCTGATTAAGATTCCTATTAAAACCAATCACATGAAATTAATTTTCTGAAAATAGAACATTTGCTGCATTTAAACACTGAAAATAGAGAGTTACCCCATTTGGATAAATCCAAACTTTTTCTATTAGATATAAAATATATTTAAGAAGCAATTTTATTGTCTTATTTAGAATTTCTTTTTTTGTCTTTTTGTCTTTTTAGGGCGGCACCTGCAGCAATTTGGAGGTTCCCAGGCTAGGGATCGAATTGGAGCTGTAGCTGCAAGCCTACGCCACAGCCACAGCAATGCCAGATCCAAGCTGTGTCTGTTACCTATACCACAGCTCACAGCAGTGCCGGATCTGTAACCCACTGAGTGAGGCCAGGGATCAAACCCGCATCCTCATGTATGCTAGTTGCGTTCGTTAACCACTGAGCCATGACGGGAACTCCAAGAATTTCTACATATTATTAATTGACAGCTTTTTTTTTTTTTTTTACTGATCTCTTAGTGTTGAAGATATATATATTATATATTATATATATATAACATATTATATATAATATATATAAAATTTATCAACAGTAAGGTCCAATTTTAGCCAAAATATATATCTATTAATGTCTGGTATGGAATTTCACAGTGGTGCAACTAATTAATGGGAACAACATGAAGTTTTAAAAGGTAAGATATGTATCCAAATGATTTTTTGCGTGTGTGCAAAGTGGAGCAGAGAGAGCGAAATATTTCAGTATAACTTTCTATTGTCTTCATCTCTTTCATCATGTGCTTATTTGCCAGGTTGTCCTTAATTTCATCTACACACTCATCTAAGTGTAAGCAAAGCCTGGGTCCCACCTCTTCTTGCCCAATCAAGAGCTCCAGAGATTCTCCTCCTTTTCTCCTGCATCATCACATACTCTTTAAGTCATTTCCATCACCATAAAAGCCTGCTCTTGAATCTGCTTACTATTCAGGGACTCAACTCATCTTTTACTGTGAAATTTCAGAGAATCTTCTACACCCAACTGTCTTCAATTCTTTCCTTCCTTTCGCTTGTGAACCTACTCCAACTAGATAGGCTTTAATGGCTGTATCTCCGCCAGAATTGCTCATCTGGAGTCTCCACTGACTTTCATGTTATTGGACCAAAGATTAATTCCCAGGTCTCAACCTTCTTGACCTACCGGCATTATTTGATAAGTGAATTCCTTTCAATCATCCCTGAAAAACTTGTTTCTCTTGGGCTTTCGAGTGCTCAGTCTCTTAGTTTTCTTCTTACCTCACTGAATGCCTTTCAGTCTCTTGCTTTCATTTTTTGGAGTGCCCGAGGCTCAGACAACTTTGACATTTTCTCTAGTTAAAATTCCCTTTCAGTGAGCTCACGCAGTCTCATGGCCTTCATGCCATCTACATACTAATAACTCCTAAATGTATTTCTTTAGTTCAAATATCTCCTCTGAATCCTACTCAACTGCACAAACACTTGGATGTCAAACAGGTATTCAAAACTTAATTACTGAGCCAATAATGAACTCCTGCTCTCCCCTCAAAACCTGCTTCTCCCTCAGTCTTGTATATCTTGGTTCCTGACAACTACTTTTTTTCCCAAAAAATATCTTCCAATTATTCTTGCCTCCTCTCTCTCTCATGCCCCACACCCTATGGATCAGTAAATCTTGTTGGCCCAACCTTCAGAATACAGCCATAGCTAACCCCCTTTTCACCATCTCCACTGCTATCTCCCTGGTCCAGGCCAGTATCATCTCTTGTCTGGATTGTTTCAATAGCTACCTAATTTCCTTGCTTCTATTTTTGCCCCCTTTGAGTCTATTATAATGTAACAATCAGAATGATTCTATCAGAATTTAAGTCAACTAACATCACTCCTCCGATAATCCTCTACTGGCTTTCTATTTTAGAGTAAAAACCTAAGTCCTTCCAATATTCTACCAGGTCCTGCCTTCTCTCAATTTCTGACTTTTTCTTCTGTACCCTTTCATTCTCCGCTCTCATTCCCATACCAGCCTCCTTGGTGTTTATTAAGAAAGAGCCTTGGGGAGTACAAGGGACCCTAGGCTTGTTCTCACTTCAGGGACATTGTACTTACTCTTATTTTTGCTTGGAAAACTCTTTCCCCCAAGAACCACAAGGCTGATGTCCCTTCCTTCATGTCTTTACCTAAATGTCACCTTCTCAGAGGTTCCTTCTCTGACCACCTTGTTTCAAATGCTACTCACATTCTCCTTACCCTCACCAGCTCTGTGCTCTTCTTTTCTTCACTTTTTATTCCCTGTAGTACTTAATATATACCAACATAATAAGATACACATAATATAAAATTTACTTATTTATTCTGCTGTTTGCCTCTCACCATAGAATGTAAGCTCTATGACAGCAGAGATTTTGTTTCTGTCATTGATGTATCCCTAGAGCCTAAGAGCATTTGGCACATAATAGGTGCCCAATAAATATCTGTGGAATGAAAGAGTCTCTTTAACCTCTCTGCTTTTCTCACTAGAGTAAATATGAATTGCTTTCGGGCAGAGATCTTATTGTATTCATCTTTCTGTCTTCAGAGTTTAATATGGTATCTGGCAAAGAGTAGGTGGCCATTAATACTAACATGAACTGTTGAAGAAAAACACACTCTATGATTCTTTGAGTACTGTATTCCAAGAGGGACAGGAGGACTGAACAGATGGTAGGAAGGAGAGACAGAGAAAGTCTGTTACCCAACAAATACATAGATATTAAATTTTATGTTATATAAAAATATACATAGAATTTGAGAAACAAATAGAGGCTAGGGAGATTCTGGACTTTTACTCTGAGAGTAGGGCATGAGCATATTAATCATCACCACCTGGGACTATTTGAGGGCTTCAACATTGCTACCTCCTTAGGAGAGCCACTAACATGTATGACATATTTATTATGTGCCAGACTTTTGGATGTGATTTCCAGTGGCTGCCCACTAGTGTTTTCTTGGCCTCGACCCTTTAGCTCCAGCCTGAATAACTGCATTTCTCTACAGGGTGACACTTTCTTATACAAGAAAAAAAATCATACAAGTTACTAATACCTTTTCTCCTGAGCCTCTCCCCTCCTCCTCCTTTACGGAAAAGTATTTGTAAAAAGAGAATAGTTGCTTTGGGAGTTTAAATTGCTGTATAGAATCCAGGATAATTATTTTAAACAAGTCCATACAACAGAAGCAGCTTTAAATGGCTAAATCAGCTTTTAAAACAGCCCCATTGGTGGTAAAATTTTTACCAAAAGGAAAGTAATGATAATAAGCATGAAATTTAGACTAATAGTTACCTCTCGGAGGTGGGAAGAAATTTTCAAGGCACTGGAGATGCTTAATTTTTTAAGCTAGGTTATGAGTACAAGAGTGTTCATCTTATCACTTTTCATGTATTTCTATGAAACATATCTTTATGAGATATTAAAAAAAGAAACTGCTCTCTGGACCAAGATTTTTCTCAAAAATCATACAAAGATCTTTAATATATATTAGAATTAAACTCACCAAAGTCACTTTGATAGCATAAAATTTTTCCATGATAAAATAATTATAAGCATTTCAGCTCTTCTTGTGAAAAGCTTTTATGTAAGAGTCTTTCAACAATGGAGGCTAAAATAGCCGCTTACTGTGAAGGTTTTATTTTATTTTATTTTATTTTTTGTCTCTTTGCTATTTCTTGGGCTGTTCCCGTGGCATATGGAGATTCCCAAGCTAGGGGTCGAATCGGAGCTGTAGCCACCAGCCTACGCCAGACCCACAGCAACGAGGGATCCGAGCCGCGTCTGCGACCTACACCACAGCTCACCGCAACGCAGGACCCTTAACCCACTGAGCAAGGGCAGGGACCGAACCCACAACCTCATGGTTCCGAGTCGGATTCGTTAACCACTGCGCCACGATGGGAACTCCACTGTGAAGGTTTTATACATATTCATTTTGCTTTTTTGTTTATAAGTCATCTGTTTTAAACTCTAAATATTCTTTCCTCAGTGCCAACATGATTGGAATTCCAGCCAAGAGAGAAAAAACCTATTTAAGAACTCAAGTGATGATACTCAGGCCCCAACCACGAAATGCAACTATGATTAAGTTAAAATGTATTCAGATCCAAATTAGGAATACAATTTGCATGAAGGTAAGAGAAGATGGCACTCTTAGCCTTTGCTTCCCTATAAGCTCCAGGCTTTAGCAGGGCCGGAGAGAAATATGTGTCATGAGATAGATGTATTATGAGAGTTTGGAGCAATAGAAATATGATGTAGCAGCCTTTGTCATTTAAAATTTTCTAGTAGCCTCTTTAAAAAAGAAACAGATGAAGTTAATCTTAATAATAGAGATAGTTTACTTAACCCAATATGTCCAAACTATCATCATTTCAATAAGTGATCAATATAAAGAGTACTAATGAGAGATTTTACATTCTTTATCTCCCAGTAAGACTTTGAAATCTGATGTGTATTTTATACTTTGAAGAGTGGGTCCATTTGTGAAACCTACTGTTTTGCAATTTTGGATGATGCTCTTTATCAAAAAGATGACAACATTACCAATACAAAATTAGATATGAAAGTGAATATCAATTTAGAATGAAAAAACACATCATAGGAATTACTGGAAATGTGAAGATTCAGGCTCTTTTCTTTTGACATCTCACTTGGCAATTTACCAGACAAACTTATATGGAAGTGTCTCCTGATTACAACATGGACCACTATAACCTCTGGCACTTGCAGGGAACCATCCAAGTCAGGATCTCTGAGGTATATGTTTCATTTCTGTTATGGGCTAAATTGTGTCTCTGAAAATTCTTACACTGAAGCCTTGATCCCTAGTACCTTAAAATGTAACTGTATTTGGAGATGGGACTTTAAAGAGGTAATTGAGTTAAAATGAGGACATTAAGTTGGGCCCTGATCCAACATGACTGGTGTCTTTCTAAGAAGAGGAAGAGATACTGGGAGGGCAGGGCACAGAGGTAGGACCCTCTGAGGACAAAGCTGTAAGAAGGTAACTGAAAACCAGGGATGGAGACCACAGGAAAAACCAACCCTGCTTGCACTTTGAGCTTGGACTTTCTGCCTCTGGAACCAAGAGAAAATAAATTTCTATTGTTTAAGCCACCCAGCCTGGGGTATTGCTAAGGTAGCCAGAGCAAACTAATACAATTGGCTTCTTGATAAAGTTCCTCTGCTTGCAGACCTCATTCTTTCCTGCCTTATCCCCTTGCTCACCAGCACCCTCCTCCCCTCTGTCCATTCTGATCCAACCCAACCTAAGCCTTCTCTCCTTCAGGTCTTCCTGGTGGAGAGGCCTCCTGGCTCAGGGTGCATCTGCACTTCCTGATCCTCATCATTTGGCTAGGGAATAAGAGTTTCCCTGGGACTGTTCCTACGTTATTCCCAAGGGGTGTTACTTTTTTTTTTTAAGTTTATTGACATATAGTTGATTTACAAGGCTATAATAATTTCTTCCAAACAACAATGTGATTCAGTCATACATATCCATTCTCTTCCAGATTCTTTTCTCACATAGATTATCATAGAATATTGGGTACAGTTCTCTGTGCTATATAGCAGGTCTCACTGGTTAACCATTCCATATACCTCAGGGTGCATATGCCAGTCCCAAACCCCCAGTCAATCCCTCCATTCTCCCCACCTCGTCCTCTTTGGTAACCATAAGTTTTTCAAAGTCTGTGATTCTGTTGCTTTGACTTTTCAACATAACATCTTTTCTCCCTTAAGAGATGAGTTTTTTGAAGACTATCAGTGACAATGCCTTATATCAAACCGGAATGTCAGGAAGATTTCTGGAATAATCTTTTTTTTTTTTTTTTGGAATTAGGAGGAAGGAGGGCAATTTAAACAAAGAGTTTTTTTAAAATGCTACTTTCAAAGTTAAAGAAGAATGGAATCCACTGTCCTGGTTGATAGTTTAGTGCAACAGTTATGACTGAAGTCTACTTATTCCTCCCACTGCCTCCTACTAACACAGTGGATCAGAGGCATTTATCTTTGTTTCTGCCGCAGCAACCCAATCCTGGTTGTTGCTTTCTGTTTTTCTACTGCTTATAACAGCACGGAAGTTCCTGAGAATATCTTCCAAAAAACTTTGGCCAGAACCAAAGGAATTGAGTACATTCAAGGGTGAAAGGATGATTCAACCTCTTGGAGTGCTTAATTCTCGGTTTGGTATCCCTTCTGAAATTGCTGAAAAGAATGCCAACAAGTTGTAATTACCACGGTGCTCCCTGGGAGGTGGAAATCTGCCAGCACTCATTGGATTTCAACCAACAGTCCATTTTAAATAAGTCTTCGAAGGAAATGAGCATCTATTTTGGTAATTTATATGGAATATCTGTGGCCTTTCCAAAGTTCACAGGCATGCCTGATACAGAGTTTCAGAGAACTATGCTTCTTATCAGCATTTTTTGGGGTGCAGGCTTCAATGTGAACTAAATATAATATAGCAAATCATCAAATGGTTGAGAAAAGAGTGGCCAGTACTTAGAATAAGCATACTCCAAATCTGCACTTGGAGATTTGGAGCATTAGATACTCACAGAGAAATGCACACTTACTCTCCTAGGAAGAAAACATATCTGTGTTCAAAATATTTATCAAACGCCATATTTTCTCCAGCGGACCAAGGTCCTCTAGGAGAGACATCCATCATCATCCTCAGGAAAGTGAGAGGCCTGCATTTGCAATCAGAATGGCTTTCCAAGGCCCTCATGCCAATTGCTGTGTGGAATGATTCAACATCAGCTTCGGAAACTTCCCTGGGAGCTGAGTGGGCAGCCATGAATCATCTCTCACTCTTTACACTTATGATATGGCTTGGAATATTATATGAAAATAATACCTTGCATTTTTGTAAAGAATGCTTTTCCTCATGGCATTGAACAGTCAGAGTAAAAGCAGGTCCTGGAATTGGATATATTCCAAAAATGTTTGCAAATGCTATTCTGAGTTTAAGTCAACACACCTGACCTGGAAGCCTGTCTGTCACAGGCAGAGGCTGGCAATGCTGGCAAAAGCAAAAGGCCTCTATTTGAGGAATTAAAAAAAAAACATCAAAAATGAATTTTAACCTCTTTATAGTTAATTTGGAAGGAACATTGCAATCTTGAATTATCCAGTTTTATTATGGATAAGAAAGGAGACCTAAGAAAATCAACCTCTGTTTTAAAAAATGGTATGCATACATTAAGAAAAAGACTGAGAGTGGTTTTTCTAGCTTTTTCTCATTTATTTGGCCAAAGCTGATGCTATAACGTTCTATCATGTGGGGAGGAATAGCTGGAACCTCAAAACCTTTGGGTTCTAATGCTAAGGTAGAGCCAATTTGCCATGCAGTGCTGGAGTTGCACAGACTCTCTGGGATACCTGTAGAAGTAGACTCTAGTTTGGCAGCAACTAGGGATGGCAGTGACTGCTGCAAGATCAAAAGCTGTGAGTCATCTCATCAAAATGTTCTTACAAGTAGCAACAGCTACAATGGTCTTTCTGAACCTTTGTATATAAATAAAGAGCTCCCATCAATGGGGAGCCATTAAGCTGAAGGGACTCTGAATATAGATTGTTGCTGCTGGCACCATGACCCATGAAGAAGAGCTGAGGGGAAGGGGAATACTTGATTTCAGAGAAAATCTAAGTTTCCCTATGTGACCGAAGGACTTCCGTCAAGGAGAATTAAATATGTTTCTGCCTGTGTACCTTAAAGTATAGAATCTGGCAACAGATTCCAGACTAACTCAGGGGATTAATTTCTAACACAGCTCCTTAAAGATAATGCCACAGTACCACATGGCCATCCTTGGAGGTGCCCAAGTAGATGCTTGATGGTCATGTGGCAGAAACATTGTAGTTTAACTATAGAAGTATTCCCCATTTCCTAGATTTAAAGGATCCTCTAAAAATAAGCAAGGGGGTCATCATAGAAATATAGGATGCAGCTTTTTAATTTTGCCACTTAAGGATATCTTAATGCTGTTTATTACTACTAATATTTAATGAAACAAAAGATAAAGCCAAGAAGAATAAGAAAGAAATAATGTAAGAATAAAGGATCGTTCTTGAGTAATAAATAAATTCAGCTCTAAATAAATTCACCTCTATGAAAGAGGTACCCTCTATGTAACTGAAAACACACAAAAACCAATACTGTGCATTCTATATCCACCTCCCCAGCACATACACAAATGGGGACAAACAGAAGAAGAAAAATCAACTTGCAAGAGAGGGCAGAGGCAGAGAATGGGACTAGAGTGGTGTTTAAAAAGGAAGTCAACTTTATCTACACTATTTTACTTCTTTACGTAAAAAACAATAACACAAATGTGATAAAACATCCATGTTTGTCGATTCTGGATGCAGAAAGCAAGGATGTTTGCTATTTTTTTTTTCTTTTTTGGTATTAAAAATAATCCCCCTCTCCTCTCAAACAAAACAGAACACCAAACCTTGCTGCACTGTCCATATCTTTCTCATTTCAATATGCACCAACGTAAATGAAACTGTCCATAACTACTTGCTCCACAGGCCATTATTTGGGAGAAAGGAGTCTTCGTTTATCATCTGTACCTTACAGGCCTACTGTAGGCCAGGCATTGGGTGTGTGTTTCCTACAGTCCTATGATTCTGTGGTTATAAGATTCTTAATTTTCAGTAGATACTCCTTTTACAGTTTCTTTCAGATCTTATATTTCCTCTGAAACCAGGAAAAAACTTTTTTGCCAGGGAGCCTTTGATAATCAGTGTTGATTATCTTTCCCCCAACTTCCACCCCAGTCACAACATATTTGAACATCTTCAAATACTTCTATGAAGTCACAACCATGCCTTGAAATGAGTAGAAATTTTCCCTCGGTGGGGGTGTTTGGGAGTTGGCGTATATGTGGGGCTTTAATTTGATTCCACTACTCCAGAGAAATAAAAAAAAAAAAAATCCTAGAATTTTCTCCAGTTATTTTTTTTTCTCCACTTGGTTTTTCTTTATGTCTCCTTGTAAAGCAGCTGGCTTATGGTATGTACTCAGCAGTTGCTCACTGATGAACAGATGGATTGATGTGTACCTATAAAATATTCCAGTTCTCCATTATATTTCTTATTTTATTTAATCCTGGGAATAGTTTCCAATGTAAGGTCCAAGGACGTCAGGTGGAGTCAAAAGAGTAATGTGCCACTGAGTCTTTTTTTTTTTTTTTTTTAGGGCTGTACCTGCAGCATATGGAAGTTCCCAGGCTAGGGGTCTGATTGGAGCTGCAGCTGCAGGCCTAGGTCACGGCTCATGGCAACGCAGGATCCTTAACCCACTGAGCAAGGCCAGGGATCGAATCTGAATCCTCATGGATACTAGTCTGGCTTGTAACCTGCTGAGCCACAATGAGAACTCTAACTTCGTCATTTTCAACACTACCAAAAGCTTCAAGAAATCTGAGTAAAAATGTCCACATTATTTATTCATTCTTGGATAGAGTAACATCAACATAGTTTGTTAATAGTAGCTATTATGCTGTTCAGACTCTAACTGGTAGCTATTTAAGCCCTTGATTTATTTTAAAAAGGGGGAGTAAGATTAAAGAAAAAAAGATTTCAAGAAAAAAAAGAATGAAGAAATCTTCTGGAAGCTAAGGTCAGTCTTAGAAGAAACTCACAATCAGGAATAATAATTACTATTATTATTAATTATGTACTATGGTATATATTAGTAATTATACAAAACAATGTAATGTAATAATTATATAATAGTTATTAAATTAATTACAAAAAGTGTTGGCAAGTGCACAAAGGAAAAAACATTCACTTCCTGACATAACACCACTAAATCTCGATTTCTTAGCTCTGCCATTTGTTTTGAATTGGTACCATTTATGAAAGCAGAGTAGAGATGGTGCACTGGGTTTTAGATATTACCTTTCCCAATTGATCAACAACTCAGATAAAGCATGACATTTAGACCACAAAGTTCCATTAACATATAAAACTAATAGCAATTTATAGCTTACAATGTACTTTCATATATAAATTCATCCCTAACCATTGATCTCCAAAAGTGACTTTTTGTTCCTGCCACTGAATACAGTGACCAGCAAATTCCTCCTCTTTCCTTACAACACCACTGAAACATCATTTCCTTTGGGGAGCTTCTCTTCCTGCTCCACTAGTCCACACTGGGTGCTCCCTTCTTTGGGTTCTCACTGTTTTATACATGCTTTTATTAAATAGTTCTTACCTTATATATTAAAAAGTAATCTTTTTATACTAAAATAGTCATACTTTATATTAAAATTATATTTCAGAAAAGTCTTTTTTTTTTTTGTCTTTTTGTCACTTTTAGGGCCATACCCGTGGCGTATGCAGATTCCCAGCCTAGGGGTCGAATTGGAGCTGTAGCTGCCAGCCTATGCCACAGCCACAGCAATGTTAGATCTGAGCCACGTCTGCAACCTACACCACAGCTCACAGCATCGCCAGATCCTTTAACCCACTGAGCGAGGCCAGGGACCAAACCCACGTCCTCATGGATGCTAGTTGGGTTTGTTAACCTCTGAGCCATGACAGGAACTCTGCAGAAAAGTCTTTCACATAAGACAGTGAGGAGAGGATGTCATGTCTATGTATTTATGGATAGTAACATAGAGGTTAGAGAAATGAGTAAAATCACAGAGCCAGTGAGTTTTAGAGCCTGAGTTTGAAACTGCATCTTTTGTCTCCAACCCTTGCTCTTTCTACTCTGTAGCACTACTCTTTATAACATTCTGGGATGCTCAATTTTGCTAAATATTATAAGTTATCACCATCTTTTTGTTTCTTAAGGTTACAATAATTAGGAGTTCTCCTGTGGTGCATCAGGTTAAGGATCTGGTGTTGTCACTGCAGGGATTTGGATCCCTGGCCCAGGAACCCTCAGATGTCTCAGGTGCAGCCAATCAAAATTACAACAGTTAAAAAATTTTTAAAAAGTAACAGTGATTCTAATAGGCTACATTTATTGGGTGTTTACAATATGCCACAATGTTCTAAGAGATTTGTATGCACTAATACATTTAATCCTTGTAACCATCCTACAAGATAAGCATTATTATCATCTTTATTTTACAGGTAGGGAAACTGAGATGCTGAATGGTGAGATAACTAGCTTGAAGTCACCCAACTGAAGAGTGGAAGAATTGAGATTCATACTGGCTTTGGCACCCATATTCTTAAACTTTAATAATGGTGTTTTCTCTCTTCAATGGAACTTTGCTATAAATACTGTTTACAAGATTGGTTTCAATTTTGATACCATGCTTAGTATGGAACCAAAGTTTGGCCCTGGTTTTCCATTTATAGCTTCAACTATAATTATATAGCACAAAAGAGAGATGGAGCTGATTCAGATGACTGAATACATTGAGTTTCATGTGGATAGCTTTTATGAAACAAGTAGGTTTTTTATTTTTGGATTTGCCTCCTCCTACCCTTCAAATAATAAAGGTAACTGGCAGTTGAGGGCGGAAAGAAAAAAAAAAAGCCAAACAACCTATTCCAATTTGTTTGGGACTGCATTCAAGGTTGTAGGAATCATTCAGAGTTGTATTTCAGAGTGTTTGAAGTACTATCCTCTTTTGAAATAACTTTGAGATGAAAAAATAAAATTGTAAAATATGTTGTGACAAGCTGCTATGTGAAAGACTTTTTATATGCAGAACAATAAAAAATGGAACAAATATTTTCATTAAAATTATACTATAAAGACCATCTGAGTATAAAACCTAAGTAAAAGCAAACTAAAAGCATAAAAAACAAATCTTCATAAATATTTTGTGCTCTTTTATAATAATCTATCAAAACTTTACTTGATTAAGAAAGTAAATTTAAGAAGACAATATTGAACAACTGCGGGAACCATAAAACACAGCTGAGAATGTGTCCAAGAAGAAAAACATCTAATTTATAACATATTAAAATAAAATTCACAGTCACTATTAAAGTTATTTAAATGCTACTGTAGTTTAGTAATTAAGAAGAAAAAACAATTTATGCCCCTGAGATTTTTGCAATCTCCAAAACCCCTGAAATATATTCTGGATGTTCTTGTTAATACTTGAACATGACTGAAAACTTTTCATCTCTCGTTGTTTTCCTAAAATACATCTTGAATGCCATATATAAAGTTTTATTCTTGGACATTTAGGCCAAATGACCTGGGTCTTTATTCTCCAGAGAATCTCATACTAACTTTTTCCTGTCTCTACATTTTTCCTAACTTGCCTGTCTCTTCATTTCTCTATCTTTTCCCTCCTCATTAAGTTTTTTTTCCCCCGTCTTTTTCGGGCTGCACCTGTGGCACATGGAGGTTCCCAGGCTAGGGTCCAATCAGACCTGCAGCTGCTGATCTACATCACAACTCACGGCAATACCGGATCCCTAACCCACTGAACGAAACCAGGGATCAAACCCTGATCCTCATGGATTCTAGTCGGGTTCTTAGTCTGCTGAGCCACAACAGGAACTTCCTCCCCTCCTTATTAATTGATTTACTCATTCATTCATTTATTCATTTAATATTTATTTCACTTCCTATACCATGACTATATTTATCAAAATCAGAGCTTCCCCCTTTTAACGCATTATATTTCCTCTCTTTTTCAAGGACAGCTTGAGATTTTAGTTACCAAGTCAGTCTTTAATGAGAAATGAATAGTGGGAAAGTGGGATCCACTCCTAGGCCTCTCCTGAATCTTATTTCACTCACTTTACCTCTCTTTGTCCTTCCTGAAATCTAAGATCCTGTGGGCCTCATATTATTTAGGTGGTTTTCACATACGTTTGTCCTATTATTAATTTCTGTGTTTTCTGTTTTAGGCTGTAAGATACTAGAGGGAACTCAGCATAAAATGTCAACAATCACCATGCTTGCTTCTTTTAAAATTTTATTTATTTATTTATTTTTAACAATATCTGGACTCTACTCAGCCAAGACAATGAGTAGGGAGTTTCATTCAGAAATTAGAAACAAGGAAGATAAACAAGAGGTGCTAAGAAGTATCTAGATTCCTTCTACAGGTTTTGGGATTACGCTAGGATGAGTATTTCTAATTTGGGACAGTTCCCAAAAGTGACATGAAGAATGAATTTTTTATGAAAAGGAAGAAAGCGAGCAAACCTGAAGTTGTGTATAATCCTGTCTAAACAACGAGTCTGCTGTTTGTATGGCCTGATAGAGTGAACTGGTGTCCCATCCATTATTTTTGCCAGTTTTACTCTAAGAATATCTTTCCCCTCCTGTACTTAGTTGTAAACACAGGCTCCTGCTTTTTAAGGCTAGTGTTCCTCAGGGTTATGGACAGAAGAGGAAATTCCTTTTAAAATAGCTTTGAGATAGGACTTTTGTCCCTTACATGAAATAAACCTTTTGGGAAACAAAACAGAATGGATGGGAAATAACATGATAAGAGAAGGGCCCTGTAGTTTGGCATTAATTTTAAATCCAACCTCTTTTCAAGGGGAGTTGTTAAAGGTTGGTGCTGACTCATCTCCAGCTCTGCTGTTTCCCTTGGGGAGAGGCACCATCATGAGTCTCACGCAGACTCCTAAGCATTAGCAGTTAGTCATTTCTTGGGTCTTTGATGTGTTTTGGGCCAACAGAATCCTTGAAGCAGGCCTATCACAGATTGGCTTTAAAGAGAGTTTTGAGGCTTGTAGGGGCAAAAAGGCTCGGGGGAAAAGACTCTTGTTAAGAAAAATTAGGCTGTGGATTTTGCATTGTGGCTCAGCAGTAATGAAACTGATAGTATCCATCAGGACAAGGGCCTTGCTCAGTGGGTTAAGGATCCCATGTTGCCTTGAGCTGTGGTGTAGGTCACAGACGCGGCTCAGATCCCGCATTGCTGTGGTTGTGGTGTAGACTGGCAGTTGCAGCTCTGATTGGACCCCTAGCCTGGGAATTTCCATGTGCCACCAGTGTGCCCCCCCCCCCAAAAAAAGACAATAAAGAAAAATAAGGCTGTAGAGCCAGACATATTTCTGAGGTCCATTCAGCCTAGTGAACTCCAAGGATACACAGACCCATGAACTAAAAACTCTGCTGTGCATGCTAATGTACAGAGTCTGTGTTGGCTGGGCGTTGGAAAACAGAGAGCCTGTGGGCAGCGCTGAACTCTGACAGGAGTAAATATCTTTACCAAGTTCACTTATTTTCAGATATTCGAAGGTCAAGGTAATGAGAACCCCTGGCATAGTTTCAGGTTAAATACACTATTTCCCTCAGCCTTTAAAAACAGCTTTAATATTCTGTTGATAAGTATTGATATGGGTAAAGTTCAATTTCTGCATTAGGAAAAAATTTCTACATAGATAAACAAATTACTGCAGATATAGACATTTTAGTGTATATGCACACACATACAAGTTTTAGAAGCAATAAAATATTTTATTAAGCTAAAGTTATGGCTATTTCATTTCATTATGACTAGGATACTTTACGAATGGAATAAATTATCAGCAAATAAAATGTACTTTAATGATCTTAAAACATGACATCTTTTTAAATGGTCACTAGATATTTTGCCGATTTTACCAATTACTTGTCACACTCTGGCTGGAAATTCTGAACCATTCCATTCATTTATTAACTTGGTCAGGAGACTGTTTTTAAAATTTACGAGAATGCTTGTGGTCAAATGCCTCCATTGCCTTTACCTATGACTCAATGGAGAGAATGCTTTTCAATTGGTTAGTAGTATAAGCACCTGCCTTGTATTTTGGATTATAACTATAACTATGACATTAATTGGCTCTCTTCTTAGCACCTTCTTGATCATACTGCCTGAACTGGGCTGATCTTGTAATGGAGCATTTTGTGATAACATGTTAAAAATGAAACTATTAAGACCAGATGGCATTACTGGCATTTTTGGGCAGTCACACTAGGAAAAACAAAACCGCACTGCAAGTTTTAATTTTCTGTAGGAAAACAGAGTTCTTTTCAGTCTGCAGTGTAGTCTAGTATACATCATTTGCACCCCTAAGAATAGCTGGTACTTACTCTCAGACAGGGGCCCTGAGAGTGGTGTCTAACACCCAGGTGAATGTGCAAGAGGGTCTGGGAAGAAAACATGAATACCTTCTATTTATAGTTTAGTAATGTTTTGATTAACAGAGAATGAAATTAGGCCTTGCTAATATTTAATAAGTAGACTGATATTGAGTCCCACTTTCATCCACATGTCATGTCATGTGTCACAATATTTAGTCTACTGAGGGAAAATTGTGAATTTCATGGATCGGATGTGTTGAAATCCATTACTCACTGGATTTCATCATACAGATATGTATTTCAACTTACCTATGGGTAAACATAGGCAAAATTAAGAGGTTTTTTTTTGTTTTTTTTTTTTTGCTTTTTTTTAGGGCCACACCTGCAGTATATGGAGGTTCCCAGGCTAGGGGTTGAATCGGAGCTATAGCTTCCAGCCTACACCACAGCCACAACAATGTGGAATCAAAGCCGTGTTTGCAACCTACACCACAGCTCTAGGCAACACCGGATCCTTAACCCACTGAGCGAGGCCAGGGATCCAACCCACAACCTCATGGTTCATAGTCAGATTCATTTCTGCTGCACCACAATGGGAACTCCCCAAATTAAGAGATTTACAAGATACATTACCTCATTTGAAAAGAAAGTTGACTGAAAATAATGCTAATAAATCGATACATAATGCAAAACAAGATAAAGTTGATATTTCCTCTAGTCCACTCTTAATATAAACACTTGACATGTTTACAATCTAATCAGGGTTGGCAAAAATTCTGCCTCTATCTGCCTCTGCCATGAAATTATCCAGAAGACTATTAATATATTGGTATTCACTACCTTTAGGAGTTAAGCTTGACCTAGGGAAAAACTGTGTCTTGAGCTATCAGAAAATGACAGAATAAAATCATAATAATTAGCACCATGAATCCATTCTGTGCATCTAAAACATACTCTTGATTTCTTCCATGATGATTGGTTATGTGATGCTCAACCTAATTAATGCCTCATTTTAAATGTTTAGAAGCCTCATTTAAATGTTTAGAAGTAAGTGAAAAATTTCACTTACTAACCAACAACCTAAAGATACACTAAGCAAACACTTGTTATTCATGCCATGATTAAAAATGCCTAAAATAATCCTTGAAAATATGATGTCAAGCTAGATTACATTTTTTGATAGGAAATGCTGTTAGAAAATGCACAGTAAATATTATTAAAGTTTGAAGAAACAAGTTTTATAACAAGTTACATAGTGTAAGAGGGTTAGTAATAGTTAAATGGAAGTACAGATGTTTCTAATAGGTCTCAGCTTATATAGTATTTGCTAAATTTTTTTTTCAATGATGGAATATGAATGATTACCTTCTCACTTTTATTATGAATCACTAAAGGAAAGAAAAACCAATGAGGTGATATTCTCAATAATAAATGACTCCCTCAATAAAATAATATTTTTCAAAAAAGCTGTTAATTTAACCACAGAAAGTATTCTAGGCTAAGTTTACAGAGACAACATTGCAAAATTAATAGATGAGCTATTTTAGCAGAGAAGTAAAAGCCAAAAGTGCACAAAATACTACAGGATGATATTGAAATAATATTTTAATTTAAAAACTAATAAAGTGTAGTGAATTCTTTATAATATTTGAAATGAGGTAGAGATTGACCACAAAAATCACATTACCATATTACCATATTATAAATTACCACTGGTTATTTCATAGCAAAGAACTTGAACTTAAAAATAAGTAACTCAGCTTTATTTTTTAAAAAAGCAAATATTAAATTTGCTGACATTTCTGTGATGACAAATAGCTGTTACTATTATGCTACCCAAGCATACATTAAAAAAAAATCCTATATAATTAGTTTCTCTAAGATAAAAGTGACATTTAAACAATGAAGGAGGAAATTACTGCTTTTTAAAACAAACGACAACTTGTGATATCTACAAAGTATTCTGAAAATATTTTGGAAATGTGTGCATTGGTATGTGAATTTATTATTGAAAATGATATGTATATGTTACCTATTAAAACTCCCATAGCAAAATGAAAACAAAACAACACAAAACTGAATAGTTTTCTAATCAGCTATAACTTTTTCTAAATGAAGAGTTGCAGTAATTGCAAACATAGCTTTCAAAAACAAAAATACAATTTCTTATTCATTTTTAAGACATCAATGCAAAGATATTTATTAGCAAAATTTCAGTAAAACCCTGTTAAACTTAATGGAAAATTATACATCATGATTTAATAAAAAAGTTGTATTTCATCCATCTTTAATTACCTGTTTCTACCTATTGAGTTACCTTTTTCTACCTTGATGGCCTTAAAATTCAAGTATTGAAATAAACTGAAGTTTGAATCAGGATGTTACTTCTTGTTAAATAAGGATTTAAAAAACAAGTTGAAGTACATTCTGTCACATTTCTTTTCCTAAAAATTATTATTATTATTATTATTATTATTTTTTGGCCTTGCCTGTGGTATGTGGAAGTTCCCAGGCCTGGGATCAAACCCACACCATAGCAGCCTCTGAGCCACTGCAGTGACAATGCTGGATCCTTAACCTGCTGGGTCACATGGGAACGCTTTCTTTCTCTAAAAATTATAAATGATAACACTTATAGAGAAAGCCAAAAAAAAATTTTAGTAGCACCACAAAGTAAAACTCAACTTTAAAAAGTGACATTTTCCGTTTGCTTTACATAATACATTAGTATTATTACATATAGCGTTCCATGTAGGTGATTTAGAGTAGTGGTTCTCAATTGGGATGATTTGCCCCCCAGGGGGCATTTAGTGGTGTCTAGAGGTTTTTGGCTTGTCACAACTGAGAAAGATACTGCTGTTATCTAGTTGGTAGAGACCAGAGATGCTTTTAAACATCCTACAATGCACAGAACAGCACCTCATGACAAGAATTATCTAGCCTAGGGAGTTCCCACTGTGGCACATTGGAAACAAATCCGACTAGTATCCATGAGGATGCACGTTTGATCCCTGGCCTTGCCCAGTGGGTTAAAGATCCGGCATTGCTGTGAGCTGTGGTGTAGGTTGCAGAAGCGGCTCAGATCCCACATTGCTGTGGCTGTGGTGCAGGCCGGCAGCTGCAGCTCCAATTCGATCCCTAACCTGGGAACTTCCAAAAGCTGTAGGTGCAGCCCTAAAAAGACAAAAAAAAAAAAAGAATGAATTATCTGGCTTAAAGTGCCAATACTTCAGAGGCTAAGAAAACTTGCTTTAGAGATATATAAATATAAATATATATATAATACATAGTGTGCACTCAAAAATATCTCGCTCATGTGTGTACTCAATTTTAAAAGTTTGTAGACTACTGTAAGTTTTGACTTCTCAGAGGTTGAACTATCAATTGAGATACTGTTTGGTTCAAAGTGCAAAACATCTCGTGTTTGTTTCGATTCACCATAATACTTTTCTTCAAAATTCATCTTAACTTACCCCCATGAATTATAAATCATGGGTTGACAAGAGGAGGACTTCTCAGTAAGCAAGGTCACATTTGTATATCTTTAGAGCTTTTTTGTTGTTCTTTCTCTAATGTATAAAAATGTTTAAAACAAAGTTATATTTTCATGATATATGTACATCTGCACATAGAATTCAAGAAATGTAATCCCAAAGTAGGGGCACTGCAGTGAATTTCATACAACTTATTTATATCTTATCACTTATGAGCTTCTAGGCAGAGGAGAAATGAATTTAGGAACACAGCTAGAGATTTTTGTAGGATCCTTATCTCTATTTTGGTCAGTCTTCAAAAGAACATTGTGGAGATAAACACAGTTGTTAGCAGTTATCAATCACTTTTTTCAGGAAGAGTATTCAATCTTGCAAAAAAGTTGCAGATTCACATTTCATTTTTAAAGGCTAGTATATTAGTTTTTCTGTCTTTGATGCAGGTTTGAAGGATTAAAAATTGATCAAAGGTATAAGAATCACTCTCCAACTTTAAATTCCTCTTATCTGACATGCTTCAGGATTTTATTTCCTTTCTTCAATACCCAGAGTTTCAGATCAATCAGGAGTCATGACTTTGGGTCAGAGATTTGGGTATCGAGTTATAAAATTAAAAGGGCGATAGACTTTTGAATAGAGGAGCAGGCAGATGGAGGCAAACAGACACACTTATTAGAAGGCCTAATAAATGCAATGAAGCAAGAAAGTTTTACAAGTATATCTTTAAAACCTGGAAGAAGCTGATGATGGGGGGGAAGAGATCATAAAAACCTATCCAAAAAAAGAAAAATGAATTGCCCACTATTCATTATTTGCAACTTAAGTTATGAATATGTCTTTTATTTTGTGTATTAATTATATTCTATATATTATTTTGTTTTAGTTGATGTTAAAGAATATAAAGATTGTTTATGACTCGCAAAGACACATGTACTCCAATGTTCATTGCAGCACTATTTTCAATAGCCAAGACATGGAAACAACCTAAATGTCCATCAACAGAGGTGTGGATCAAGAAGATGTGGTACATATACACAATGGAAAATTACTCAGCCATTAAAAGGAACAAAATACCAGTATTTTTAGCAACATGGATGGACCTAGAAATTATCATGCTAAATGAAGTCAGTCAGACAATGAGACACCAACATCAAATGCTTTCACTGACATGTGGAATCTGAAAAAAGGACAGAATGAACTTCTTTACAGAACAGATACTGACTTTGAAAAACTTATGGTTTCCAAAGGAGACAGTTTGGGGGGTGGGGGGATGCGCTGGGGTTGTGGGATGGAAATCCTATAAAATTGGATTGTGATGACCATTGTACAACTACAAATGTAATAAATTCATTGAGTAATAAAAAACACACACATACACAAAAATATGGAAATAAAGAGACGAGTCACTGACGGCTTTGGTTTTTCTTTTTCTTTTTTTTTGGGGGGGGTCTTTTTGCCATTTCTTGGGCCGCTCCCTCGGCATATGGGAGGTTCCCAGGCTAGGGGTCGAATCGGAGCTGTAGCCACCAGCCTACGCCAGAGCCACAGCAACGCGGGATCCGAGCCACGTCTGCGACCTATACCACAGCTCACGGCAACGCCGGATGTTAGCCCACTGAGCAAGGGCAGGGACCGAACCCGCAACCTCATGGTTCCTAGTCTGATTCGTTAACCACTGCGCCACGACGGGAACTCCCTTCTTTTTTTTTTTAATCATTTATATATATATTTCTACTGTACAGCATGGTGACCCAGTTACACTTACATGTATACATTCTTTTTTTTTTTTTCTACTTTTTTCCTAAAGCCCGTACATTCTAGAAAAAGCTATTTTTTTTCTTTGGTCTTTTGTTTTTTGTCTTTTCTAGGGCCATAACTGTGGTATATGGAGGTTCCCAGGCTAGGGGTCTAAATTAGAGCTGTAGCCACTGGCCTATGCCACAGCCACAGAAACGTGGGATCTGAGCCGCATCTGTGACCTACACCACAGCTCACGGCAACGCCGGATCCTTAACCCACTGAGCGAGGCCAGGGATCGAACCTGCAACCTCATGGTTCCTAGTTGGATTTGTTAACCACTGAGCCACAATGGGAACTCCTAGAAAAAGCTATTGAAAAAAAAAGTAGGTGATAGTTTAGGGGGGACTGTCTGTTTATGGATAGATATTGATGTGTGTAAATACATCTGTGAATATCAGTCTATCTTTCCAAATAAATATATAGATATATCTATATAGGTTATCTCAAAATTTAAATCTATGCAGTCTTAATTTCCACAAATTTTCCCCATTAAAAGGCATAGTTCTTCAGAAGAGTTACTGAATATGAAACCCACCATAGAAAGGTCATTCCTACACACAGGTAATACCTTGTCATCGGGCAAGGTGCCTTTAGTTTAAACAAATTGTAGTACAAACATGTAAATATTCTAGGGAGAATTTAAGCTAATATTACAAAGACTTCTAACTCTGCTTAACAACAAAACAGCATTCTTCTTGTTTTTGTCATATTAGGTGACCAGCCATGCCGGCTTTCCAAGCTTCCAGAGTTGCCTCTATCCTGTCTGTATCCTCCCCTAGAAAAAGTTAGGTCACTCCATTAAGATACAATTCAATAGCACTCTGCTTTTCTTTGGAACACTCAGTAATTGCTGTTTCTTCTGTTACAGTGTAGGTCCCATGAGGGCAGGGATTGTGACAGCACTATTTATTGATATGTCTCTAGCACACAGAACAATGCTTGACATACATGAATAAATGAATGAATGAATCCATGTTTGTTCATTTTCCAAGACCATATTTTATTCTTGTCTTGGTTCATCTGAAGGTTTGGTTTGGGTATGGCTTTAGTACTCATTTTACCAAAGAAGTTTGATTTAGAACATGTTCATTAAGAAGTGATATTTAATATCAAAAACATGAGAGAATGATGAGATGGATGAAAAATGATTGCCTGGTCTTAGTGACAGGCTACATGGTATCATTGACAGTGCTTGTGTTTTTTCAAATAGCTTTCACAGAATAGTTTCAAGAACTTCAAACATGCCTTTCATCCTGGTGTTATCTCTGTGATACGTGAAGTATTTTCAATATCACTATATAACAGCTTAGGAGACAGGCGGGTCTGAAAGGCAGAAGTCCAGAAAAGTTTTCCATTTGACCAAATGTTTGTTTCTACTTATGGACTTTGCTTCACTGTATTCATTTTTATTTGTATAGCTTTCTATCTGTTAGAGTAGGGACTTTAAAAAAGGCTATGCTTTTCTTCTGAATCTTTAAGTTTTAAGTAGAGATATTTAATGTAGTGGAAGCTTAACTACAATTTATTTGTAATTTCATAATTACAGGTATCATTATTTATTTACATTAATTTGTTATTAATTTACTACCCTTCTTTATAGATTCAGAAACAAGGTGAAAGATTTTTAATAAAAATTCTGTGTGATAATGTCAACATTAAAAATGCCCCAACAATGAACTTTAAAACATTGAAAAAACAGACTTTTCTTTGGGAATGATTATTGGCTATAGATAGCTCAGGAAGGCAAAGTGACCACAGATACCTCATGAATGTACACCCACACCCACAGCACACAGGCTCACCACTGTGTATCAAACAGTCTCAAGGGCAGTGCTCCAATCTATGACGCACTATCTTCTTGAAATACGTAGACCCAAGAACATATACCTCTATATTTCTATATAAAGATTGAAAAAGAATGTCTCACTGAATTTATCAGAAACCTTCAGGGTTTCAGAAAATATGTAAGTTGTAACTTGGGGAGAGGTTGGAAAATTACTAGTTTTTAATTCAAAAACATAATCTTTAAAAAGATATGACTTTAAGAAAGAAAACTAATAAAGCTGGCTTTGCCCACAAATCAAATCTGAAATTGTGGACTTCCATTTCCAGTGAGGAGAATCCCCGCAGCAGTTTTCTTTTTCCCCCTTGACTCCTCTTTAATAATGACATTTCATCTTTTAGGATCGTTGGCTATGTCTGCAGTAAGGCTCCAATAACACCATAACATCTCAGACACATGTTTCATGAGAATTTGTTACTTCAATGCATTTTGGAATAAGTATCTTTTTTGTCTGTTTTCCTTTATAGGAAGAAATATCCTTGAACTTTTCCCCCAACCCTGCACCAGATGCAGAATTCAGGTATCATAAAGAACAATTTGCAAGCTAATGTAGAAAGTGAGGCAACGTTACTCCTGGCTAGGAAATACTCAAAGTGGCTAACGAGAATGGAAAATATGCAAATAAGGGTCCTCTGAACCAGGGAGGAATCAGGGAGAACATCCTTAAGTGACTGTTAGTGTCCTTATGTTGTTTTACAGTTCTTTAGGAAGGCCACGTTTTACATTTTCCAAACTGCTGACAAGCTGTCGAGATAGCTCTCCTCTTTGCTTTGTTTGGCATCCTTGCCGCTCTACCTTGGGAAATACCGCCTGTGGTCTATGGTGACAGTTGGTGTTTCAGGTTTCTCTTATCATTGGTGCAACTGGTGTATTTTAAGTCTCACTGAAGAGCCCTTATTTCTGTAGCTGCTGAGGAGATTGGAGTACAACAGTCCTGCCAGGCACATCCCCTCCCAGGCAATGTTTTCTTCCTCAGGAACATGGAAAGGCCACTTTTGGGGAAAGGTGTAAGGAGACAAACCAACTGCCACTTCCAAGGGGGGATAATTTGATCCCTTTGTGTTCTTATCTTCATCTACTACCAACTTTACTGGTTTACCTCTGCTGGGTTCCAGAGGAGGGAAAAAGGAGTAGAGGAAATGCTTGATTTGAGTGCTTGTGGCAATGAACAAGTGACAAGAGTGTCTCAGTGGACAGCTTTGATAACAGTCTTCGTTCAGACATTGCCAAATGTCCCCTGGAGGCCAAAATCACCCTGGTTGAGAGTCACTGGCTTAGCTTGTAGTTATTCTCTAGTTGAATGATGTGGGTCTGGTATGTTTCCCTATGAGATTTGAAGTGTGGGCAGAATGAATTTTCTTTGTATTGTCTGATGATTTTCTGCACTCGTTATGCTAAGGACCTTTGCCTCCACTTTCAGCTTCTAATTGGAGTCACTGATCATATCTTAACATTCTTGATTGATTTTAAGTTGTATGGCATAATAATTAAGAGCCTGGGTTATAGCATTTTAAGAAATGGGTATGGATATCACTTCTTTCACTTATGAGTTCATAGCTGTGAAATACTTGTTTTATTTTCTCTTTTTCTATGTTAATATTGACCAATGGACAACAGAAAATACAAAAATTAACTAAAAATGGATCATAGACCTACATTTAAGAGCTAAAACTATAAAACTGTTAGAAGAAAACATAGGTGTAAAAGTCCATGATCTTGGATTTGGCAATGAATTTTTAGATATGACACCAAAAGCACGAACAGCCAAAGAGAAGCTAGGTAAACTGGATTTAAACAAAATTAAAACTTGTGTGCAGTGCTAAGAGAGTAAGAAGACAACCCACAGAATGGGAGAAAATATTTGCAAGTCAATAGACATTTCTCCAAAGAAGATAATGGCAACAAGAACATGAATAGAAGCTCAGGTCACTAGCCATCATGGAGGTGTAAATCAAAAGCACAATAAGATACTATTTTGTACCCAATAGGATAGCTATAATTTAAAAAATGGAAAGTAACAAATGTTGGTGAGAATGCAGAGAAATTGGAACCCTCATATATTGCTGGTGGATGTAAAATGGCTCAGCCTCTGAAAAACAGTTTGGCAGCTCCTTAATAAGTTCAAAGTAAACAATTATATGACCCAGTAATTCAGCTAGGTATAGATACACGAGAACTGGAAGTGAGTGTTCAAACAGAAATTTGTACAGAATGTTCACAACAGCTGAACAATAGCTAGTTTAACATATTTCAAAGGGGGAGAAGGAGGGGGAGTGGGAGGGAGTGGGATGGACTGGGAGTCTGGGGTTAAGAGATGCACACTGTTGCATTTAGAGTGGATAGACAATAAGGTCCTACTGTATAGCACAGGGAACTATATTTAATCTCCTGGGATAGACCATGATGGAGAGTTGTATTAAAAAAGAATATATATATTCTTTTGCTGTACAGCAAAAATTGGTACATGGTAAATCAACTATATTTGAAAAATTTTTTTAAAAACATATTTCACAGCAAATAAAATTTCACAATAGTTAAAAACCGTAAACAGATGGCCAAAGAACACATGAAAAGATGTTCAGCATGATTCATTATTAGCAAAATGCAAATCAAAACCACTATGAGGTACCACCATATACCAGCCAGAAGGGCCATCATCCAAAAGTCTACAAACAATAAGTGTTGGAGAGGGAGTGGAGAAAAAGAAACCCTTTTACACTGTTGGTAGGATTGTAAATTGGTGCAATCACTGTGGAAAACCATATGGCGATTCCTCAGAAAACTCAAAATAGAACTACCCTTTGATCCAGCAATCCTACTCCTGGGCATCTATCCAGAGAAAACCACGACTCGCAAAGACACATGTACTCCAATGTTCATTGCAGCACTATTTGCAATAGCCAAAACATGGAAACAACCTAAATGTCCATCAACAGAGGAATGAATCAAGATGTGGTACATGTACACAATGGAATATTACTCAGCCATTAAAAGGAATGAAATAATGGCATTTTAGCAACATGGATGGACGTAGAAATTAACATGCTAAGTGAAATCAGCCATACAATGAGACACCAACATCAAGTGCTTTCACTGACATTTGGAATCTGAAAAAAAGGACACACTGAACTTCTTTGCAGAACAGATGCTGACTCACAGACACTGAAAAACTTATGGTCTCCGGAGGAGACAGTTTGAGGGGTGGGGGGATGTGCTTGGGTTATGGGATGGAAATCCTGTGAAATTGGTTTGTTATGATCATTATACAACTACAGACATGATAAATTCATTTGTGTAATAAAAATTTAAAAAATAAAACAAACAAACAAACAAACAAACGTAAATAATCCAAACACCCATAATTGGATGGATAGATAAATAAAATGTAGTATAATCACACAATGGAATACTATTTGGCCATAAAAGGGATGGAATACTGATACATGCTACATAATGGATGAAACAAAATATTATGCTAAGTGAAGACACAAAAGGTCACATATTGTATACTTGCATTTGCATGAGATATACAGAAGAGCACATTCACAAAACAGGTTAGTGGTTTCTAGGTGTTGGGGGGCAATGGAAATGGGGAATAATGCTCAATGGTTATGAAGGTTTCCTTTTGGGGTGATTAAAACATTTTGGAACTAGATAATGGTGATGGTGCTTAGCACTGTGAAAACACTAAATACTCATTGTGAATTTTTCTTTTTTTCCACAATAAAAAAAATTTGAATGGCTGATAATGGTTTGGTGGTTAGGGTGTCAGCGAGGACTCTTTTGAACAAGGTAGGTTTCTGAGCACAGAGGAGACATGAAATTTGAATTTTCAGGAAGGACGAATAAGGATGACCCAGATAAAGATGGAGGCCTGAGCGGAATGTCTGGTGGGACAAGTGAGGTTCAAGCAGAAATGGTAAGGAAAGTCTCTACATTCTACAATTTTGATCCAAGCAAGAACTTCAAAGCACAAAGTACATTTTCATCAGAGACTGAATGATCCTAAATTGTTAAATACAACTCCCAATAAGTGAACACATAAAATAGAATGATATGTTCTTTGGATCTTTTAATCAACTATTATTTTCTTATTACCCTTAAGAAAAGAAGTAACTATCCTTGGGATCACTCACAGTTCATCCATTTTTATAACATTTGTTTTATAAACACTGTGTTCTTACGAAGGAGAGAGGTGTGGACATACATAGCATATTTATTTTTTCTACATCAGAGTGAATCCATACATCACAAGGAACTAAACATGGTCTTTGATTTACTATTGCATTACAGTGCCCCTTGAAATATAGTTTCAAATAGGGATTGTTAACTGTTCCCATGGATATGTGTGCCCTGCACAAGAAGCTCAATGACAACCACACAGCCACAGCCCAGAATGTCGGCAAGAAAGGCTGTGGGCTGAGTGATGAAAGGCAGCCCTACATAAGAAGGTGTTAGGTGACTGCATTTTAAACTTAATGGCATAGACTTTGGCCAAGGGAGTACTGGAGGTTACCCTGTACACAAGACGGTGAAGGGACTATCTTTTCAGTCTTCAGTTCTTAGCCACTTTAAACTCATTGGGTTTTCTCAGCTCTGCACTAAGGTCATCACCTTTCACGAGTTTTCCCAACAAATAAACAAATGCTGTTGCGTCGCCACCTCATTGTCTCCCTGGGAGATGTTAGACATCACTGACCCGGATGATTGCTTCTGGCAGCACACCCAACAAGAGGCATCTAGATTGGGAAGAGACCTCAAAAACTGGCTGGTGACCAGAATTCTTACTCAGCGTCCTATTCGACATAATGGGAAAAATTGTTTCCAAAGGCTTCCACTTCTTAATGCCAAGGAAAGCACTGCCAAGCAGCAGCTAGACTTAGCTAGGTCTTTTTCTAAGAGACAACAAAGAAGAATGAAATTCCAATGTCTCAGAAGGCCTTTTGATTATTTTCATCAAATTATATTTGGCAAACTTTGGCATTCACAGTACTGTGCAACAGAAGATAACACAGATGTTACAGCAGGAAACTTAGGGCCACCCTCAAAACGTACATATTTATTAAATCACTAAATTACCCACCCTTGCTAACTTAAATAAGAAAGGGATAGAGGAAGCCCCATATCTTCAATCCCTTCTGATTGCGGCAAGGAAATTTAACCAAAAAAGGTCTTTAGTGTAGATTATCCTATGTTGGTTGGGTTTTGAGCCACTGTGCTAAAACAGTTTTGAGAAAGGAAATTTACATTCCACATCAGAATCTGGTGGTATACTGACAATGTTTCATGGAGGTTAGATACATCTTTTAAAAGGCAAGTAAGATATTAATTTTAAAAAAAATTTCCCCTTGGCTCTTGCCGTCTGATTCATCAGAAGCTCCCAAAATCTACTTGTTAAAATTTCAAAAGTGTTTATAAAATCCAAGCACCTCCTGGTGATTCCAGAACCCTTTGTTTCCTACTATAGCGTCCCTCTTGCTTCTGCTGCTTATTTTTCTGTGATACTGTTCTTCCACACCATCCTGTTTTCTAGGAAAGGTGCCTTCTTTCTCTGCTATAATGAAATGAGCTTAGTCTTTGGAATCAAACAGACCTGGATGAAATCCTAGTCCTATCAGTTAGTAGTTGTGTGATTTTCTGCAATCTTCCTATATATTTGTGCCTTAATGTCTTCATTTGCAGAATGGGGAGAGTAACACTATAGGTTTATTAAAGGATAATGTGAAAGACTATATTTAAATCATTTTGTACAGAGGAGTGCACATAATAGAAACTCATTAAAAATTGCTCCTCTGGCCCATCAGACAAGATGGTTTTCTAATTCCCTCAACTGGTGCTTAATATCTTGTGTCACATCTCTGTACTCAAACCAGCTGTGCTTTATTTAAGTAATAATCAATGCACATTTAAAATAATATAATCTGTTTGCGTCTGTGAAGACTTACTTTTTCATGTTATGTCTATTTTTTATTATTCCCTTGCTATTTTTCTGCATTGCAATAAAGGTTTAAAAGTCTAGAAGAAAAAACTGACCACCAAAGATATTCATTAAATATGGTAAAAAGAGAATACATAAAACTAGCTTAATGTTCCAAACCAAACTATCAGCATTAATTGGTATTGAAACATTTCTTTGTACGTATTTTTGAGAAGGAAACTTTAAAAAAGAAATACTTGGTTGGCTAACACCATCGGAATGTCAATTTCCAATAAACAACAAGCACTCCAATATATATATATATATGAAAAGTAAAGCATTATAATTTGAAAAATTTATTTTAGCCTTAAAGTCTTTAAAACTGGCTTCAACTGTTCCTACTTTTACATTGCATTTAATTTTTTCAGTGGTTAATACATTTCAGTAAAAGGTGGAGAGTTTTAAATTACACAGTAAAACAGAAACAAATCAAAAGATTTCCTAAAAATGTGAAGAATGTCTGAAACTCAATAAAAAAGAAAAAGTACTGACAGTATATTTAAGAAGCTGTTTCTTTTTGCATTTATTTTACCCTGAATTACCATGACCAGATTATTTAATTTTTGGAATAATGATTGGCTCTAAGGGCATATAAAATATCTGATGACAAAAACTTTTTTTAAAATTAAAAACATTTGGGTTCTTTTGATACTAAGAAGTGACACTATGAACTGTTTCTGTTTAATACCTGATGATTTGAGTGGGGTGGTTAACAGGGATGCCCACCAATACTTCAGTTTTTCTTTTACTGGGTATATGTCAAGTTTGTCTTTCACTACCTCCTTGAAGACAAATGTGTCCATATGGCTTGCTTTGGCTAACAGAAAATTTCTAAGTGGAAGTCTTTAAAGAGCTAGTGGACAATTCACCCATTCCCTGGCTCCACCACTGTGGAAAAAATTGTAGGAAAAAATGATGCATGCTCATGATATATGTTCATGCCAGGGTAAAGGCAGGCAGAGCATAAGAAATGAAAGGAAACCTGGAAAAGCAGTGGTCAAGATTATGGAGACATTCAGTGCCAAGTAAAGAGTTTGAACTCTATTTCAAAAGCAATGGAAGAATTCTAAAGGTTTGTGAGCTGGAGTATGAAGTAACCAGAGATGGGCTACAGTAGAAGCTAGAAAAGTTTTGAGGTACATGCTAGAAAAAAGCCTAAGCAAGAAGGCCATTGTCACAAACAGACTTGTTCAGGCCAGTTCTGATGAGAGGTCAGAAAGAAAAGAGAAGCGAGTTTGCAGCAGAGACTGAATCTGCCAGTACCTTGGTCTTAAACTTTCCAGGCTTCAGAATAAAATAAATTAAATGTGTTTGCTTCATTAAGCATCCATAAAGCTTGTATGAAAATCATGAATCTTCTATAAAAACACTAAGCATCTACTAGCATGCTGAGACATGTACACTAAACTGGAGCCTATGAGCAGATGGCAGTCATTGCCTATGAGCAGATGGCAGTACTGTTGGTCAGAAGAGCTTATTCATGAGCTAAGGGGCCACTAAATCTCATTATTTTTTTTAAATTCTTGGCTGCTGTTGGAGGAATATAAAATTCTTTGCAAAGTGTGAACAAATGGTATAGGCTCATATGTTTATTAAAGACTTGAGAAACTAAGTAGCATCTGAGAGCTACAAACACCAGTGATATTGATTTCAGAAGAACATTTGAGATTGTTATGGGCAAGGCAGACTTAGACAGGTTTTGACATGTGTATCCCTGTTTGGCAGGACTTGGATGCGGGGTGGGGACCTTTAAGTGGTGGTCAAAGGTGAATTCTATTCTTGGAAGGTTCTGATTTGTTTTTCCTGCACTGCCCACTTCCTTCCTTAAGGAGCTCCTTCCTCCTAGACAACACCTCCTTGCTCCATATTAGCACGGGGCGGGGGGTATGCACAGTTGGGGGGGATGTGGCAGCATCCACAGGAGTGAGTGATTACAGATTACCACTCTTCCTACTATCTCTACTACAGCTGCTCCTCCCAGGGCTGAAGGCCAAGCTGTTCATCCAACAATAGTATAATGTATCAAGTTATCCACCAAAGACAAAACCAAAAAACTGAAAGAAGTTTCTTTAGGAATTTTCTAGGAAATTGTGGAAGATGGGCTCTCAGATTAGTGGCTTGGTCATTCATTTCTTTGTTAGGTTTTCAATGCATGGTCCTATCTATATCAGGAAACTAAAGGCCAATCTGAAGAATTTTTGAAGAGCTCAGCCACTTAATCTCAACTAATTAAAGTCTGTTGCATAGGCGGAAATGTCTATTTTTTCTATACCTCTGTGTGATGTTAAGTAGAAAGCTGATATTCTTATGTAAAGGTGGGAGTTCTGCCTAGAAAAAAAAATTGTACCTCTTTTTCAAAGTGGCTCTTGGTTGAGAGCCTGTTTCCCCTGGACTGTTGAAGGAGCCCCAGGACACTTTCAAAGGCTTCATTCACCAGGCACTCCAACAAATGTAATCATCACATCTACATCTGAAGATTTCCCAAACAGGGTAAGTCAAGAGATTTGTCCAACAAAGTTCAGGAAGGAATGTGAACAGCTCCACCGGCACCCATAACCACAGAGGGCAAACATCTCATTCACTCCCTTCCCCTGTACAAGTATTTCTGATCTCACTGCTGGTTAGAAGGGAGCTAAAACCTCTACATTTTATTATAGGATGTAGAAGGGGAAGTACCCATGTCCAAAAGTCCATTTTTTTTGAGGGGAAAAAAAACAAAGATTGTATTTTTTCCAGTAGTTGGAGAATTATTTTTTTTCCAAAAATGGGTTAATTGATTTTTATATAACACTCTTGGTTAGTATTATTTTTGATGTACATTTTGAGTTTTTTCTAGGGGATCAGAGGTATTTTCACATATGCTTTCATACTTTGGGGGAGATATAGAGAAATTAGTACTGCCTACATGATAGTGAATAGCAAATTCATACTGCACTTTATGAAATATATATATCATATATACATCTATATCATACATACATTGCTCTATTCATTATAGAGATCTGCCCTATTGTTTCATTTAATATTAATAAATGCTGATAGATGTATTCAAATAGAGTTAGAGAGCAGTTACACTTTCCACGGTTGACAAAATCGTCAACATACACAGTTGAGCCTCAAATTTTTTTTCTTTTTCTGCTTTTTAGTGTCATACCCAAGGCATATGGAAGTTCCCAGGCTAGGGGTCAAATTGGAGCTGCATCTGCGACCTACATCACAGCTCATGGCACTGCTGAATCTTTAACCCACTGAGTGAGGCCAGGGATCAAACCTGCATCCTCATGGATCCTAGTCGGGTTCATTACAGCTGAGCCACAACAGGAACTCTGAGCCTCAAAATTTAAATTCTGGGAGTGAAGACTTCTCTTTCTAGGCTCTGAGTCTGTCCTTTGGGGGCAATGCTAATGCCAGTCACAAGAATATGGCAATTGCAGCTCTAGATTTTGCAAGGTGGTCTGTATATACAATATTCTCTACTGTTAGACTATATAAACTGTTTTGCCTCAGAAAAGATTTTTCTTTATATCAGGAGAGAAGCTACTCTGATTTTTCTGTCATTAATATAACTCTGAGTTTCTCTGACTTTTTAGAGCTTTGGGATATGCTTGGACTTTCATCTGAGGGAAGATCTACTAAACTGGACCAGTTTAGTAGACTGTCCTGGGTAGAGATTTGATTGCTTCTGAGCTTTCCTCAAGTGGTTCAAATCAGAGTCTTGGGTACAAACTAAATTGGAACCCCATGGACTAACACTATGAAATATTTGCCATGATCTACTATGGAAAATAATTGGGCACAAAAGATAAACATTTCATTAGTACTCTCTGTAGACAGGGGGGACAGGGACTGGACTACTACTGAGCTTCATCTGAATTTCCGGCTTGCTTCAGGGATAACATTAATAAAAACTACTCATCCTAGTTCTACGTGGTGATTAGTCAATAAGACCTGGGTCACCATATCATTATCGCTACTTCTCCCATATTCTGCTACCAGAAGGCCACGTCTTCTCTTATGTCCCTCCTCTGCTATTTAAACCCTAATCTACATTATCTCAGAGATTCTGAGAAGCTAGGAACAGGATCTCAATGGACTTCCTAGATGATAAATTTGAGGCTGAGAGAAGTTTGTGGTTTATCCGGTATCACACTGTGAATTAAGGGTGGAGTAGAGCATATGTACTATTTTCTCAAGAACATGCATTACTATTAGACGAAAACTCAAGATACAGCCTTTATGGTCATATTGAGTCCTTTAAGATCCAACGCACACTCTCAGGAGGATAGACCAATGTGTTGTAAGACATGATAAAAGATAATTTTTTTTGGATATTCCATATCTGTAGTTATACTATGGCTAATTTATTTTGAAAAGGCTACTGTTTTACTTCTCATTTCACATTGAGGCATCACATATACATTGATAAATTATAAAAAATCATCTCACACAATGAGTTTGACGGCTTTTGTATTTCATTGAATAAACTTTGGCCTGGATATTTTGGCATTTACACTGCTGGTGTTTAGGCTGGACTTAGTGTGACAAGTTGCTTTACTTCCCTTCATGTTTTTCATTAGTAAATGGGATAATTATAATATTTCAGAGAGAGAGATGTTAGGAAGGTTAAAGGAGAGTATATATATCAGGGTACCCTGTAAACTCTACATATATATACGAACATGAATAACTATTGTTGCAACAAAACTCAAGTGGCTATGGTAACAATTAAGTTCTTGTTCTAGTATTATTATTATTACAGTTTTTTTTTTCTCTTTGAATCTGTATATGTGACCAAAGAGGGTTCTGAAATATGTTTTATTTCATCTATAATGACTCATGATTCCTTTTTAAGGAGTGTCCTGTTCATATAAACAGGAAATACACAATTACCACAGAACATCTAAATAAAATTAAAAGGAGAAAAAAATTGCAAATTATGTATTTGAGGATTCATATCTTGAATACATGAAGGACTAATAACTCAATGATAAAAAGGCAAATAAACCCAATTAAAAAAATAGGCAAAGGATCTGGATGGTCATTTTTTCAGGGAAGGCATGCAAATGGATAATAAGCATAAAAAACGATCATGAATATGAAATGGGGAATGCAAATCAAAACCACAAAAGGATACTTGCCACACCCACTAGGATAGCTGTAATAAAAGACAGACAGTAGCATGTGTTGGTGAAGATGTGGAGGGCTTGGAACTTTCGTACATTGCTGATGAGAATGTAAAATGCTACTGCTGCTTTGGAAAATACCCTGGCAGGTCCTTAAAAGGTTAACATAGAGTTACTGTATGATCCAGCAATTCCACTCCTAGGTATATACCTAAGAGAAATGAAAATATATGTACAGACAACAACTTGCATAAGAATGTTCATAGCAGTATTATTCATAATAGCCCAAAGCAAAAAAAAACCCTGAAATGTCTATCTACTGATAAATGGATAAATATATGGTGGTAAGACGTGGTTGTAAGACATGATAAAAGATAAATTTTTTTGGATATTCCATATACGTGGTATATATATATATATATATATATATATATATATATACAATGGAATACTATTTGGCAATAAAAAGAAATAAAGTACTGACACCTGGTACATTATTATGAACCTTGAAAAATTTCAAGTGAAAGAAGCCAGTTGTAAAGGACCATATTTTGTATAATTCTATTTATATGAAATATCTGAAATAGGCACATCCATAGGAACTGAAAGTAGACTGGTAGCTGTCTCAGACTTGGGTGTGGGGGAAAGAGAGTGACTGCTAATAGACCCAAGGTTTCCTTTCTTTTTTCTATCTTTATTATCAGCTTTATTTAGATAAAACTGACTTATAACATCATGTAAATTTAAGGTACACAACGTGTTGACTTGGTAGGGTTTCTTTATGGGGTGATGAAATGTTCTAAAATTGCACAACTGTGAATATGCTAAAAACTATTTAAATTGTACACTTTTAAATGGGGGATTGTATAGTATGTGAATTATATCTCAATAAAGCTGTTGAGAGAAGACAGGGTGTGTAAGGGAGAAAGAGAGAAAGTATTCTTCTTTTTCCTAAATTCTAAATTATATTTTTCCTTTAGGAAAAATGGATGACTTCACAAGATGCAGGAATCAGGATGCTCTCTACCTCCAGACTGACGAAGAGAACATGGTCCCCAAAAAACTAATGATCAATTTTGAACATGTTCATTTCCCTCAAGTTGGTGACCTGCAGTTGTCGGAAACATTCCTATCTTAGACCAGATGTATCAGTAAAATGAATTTGGTCCCATGCAGACCAAAGAACCTAATGGCCAAAAGCTTTGATGTTGTCAAACAAGTAAGCAAATAACACATTAGATGAAAAGAAAACAGATGTACAGACACTACTGAGAGAGGCTTTGATCTCCTCTGTGGTGGCTGCATGCTCATAAAGGACAAGAAAACTTGCTTTTCCTAATGAGTCTCCCCTGCTTTATTAGGGTCACTGATTTCATGTACACTAAACAGGCGGGAAACGGCACTGCCTTCTAAGAGGGGACTTTGATGTTTCACTATCAGGCCAATAACCATTTCTGGCACTCTCAGCCAATAAACAGCGATTATAGGATATCTTCAAAAATACTATATTTAGCCTCTGCTAGTGTGCACAGAAGGTACACCAGAGAGTGTCACAGCCAAAAGTCAAGAACATCTTGGAAGTCCTAATTATACTCATGCAGCAGTTTTGTTTTTCTAGAAGTTTATTGCCTTGTTTCTTTTAAGCTTAAAAGTCATTGTCTCACAATGCTAGTAATTTAAACAGTACATTGTAAAGCAAGGTTAGATTGAAAAGCATCTAGGCACGCTCATGTCCCTCTCTTCTAGGTTTTTTGGACACTTGGAGGGTTGAAGGGAGACAGGCTGCCTATAAGGAACATACAGAATATCTGTGGAGTATCTCTGGCCTCAATCCAGAGACAGACAATGTTTTCAGGATTATATTGTGCAGAAATGCCGCACCAAAGGATAGAGAGCATTTGCCACTTTGCCTGTGGTTGAAGGAGAGGCTGGTGGGTTGCTGTGTCACATGCATGCGTGGCTAACTGGGGATAGGAAAGGGACCTTTAGCATCAAGGCCAAGATGGCCAGTACAGGAGAAAGTGGGGCTGGTCCATTGCAGGACTTGTGTACTCTACAAATAAGTGCCCGACCTTCAAGTTCTTTAAATTCTTGGTTTTACTGCTAAGCCTCAGTACTTTTTAAATCCTGATAGAAGATAAAAACAATCAAGTTAACAATTCTTGTTAACTGATGGAGATGATTACCATTTTCTGTTTAATGTATCACCAAGGAGCACCAACCTTGGGCTCAAAGCAATTTGGTCATAATCCTGTATTCATCATTGACTACTGTATACATTTGGGGAAATGACCAAACCTTCATACTCTTCTGAGACCTCATTTATTCAATGAGATGATCTCTAGTGTTTCTATTCCTCTAAATATTTTAAGTTAAAAAAAGAGATATGGATAAGTTATTACTTTCAAATTTACAAAAGGGTATGTGTTTGCAGAAAATTTCCAAAACACAGAGAATCAAAGGGTTGGAAATTTCTTTCACTTTTATTGGTTGCTGATTCTTTATAATCTTGACGTGTTCTACACTTCAAGTCAAAGATTATTAGGCAGCAGTTATCTCGTCCAATTCTCTTATTTAACAGATAAGGAGCCTGAGATACAACTTCTCCCAGGTCACATAGCATACTTGATGGAACACATCACTGTGCTCAAATTAGTTTAAAATGTCTTGTCCTCTAACAGTTTGCAAATGGCATTTTTTTTTTTTTGATCTTCATTTTGAACATTCTCTACAAACTTGCGAGCTCTGAATCATCATTTCTTAAGTGTAGATATGCTTGGTTGCATTTTCTTCACAAATGGAGTCTTTGTGGCTTTATAAATATGTTGCTATGTCCAAACTGCTGGCAGTTCCAGAAAACACAAACAACTAAAGCATCCCTGCCTATCTGGCACATCCAATTTAGCCCACTGTGTTTACTTTGGTTCACTCTGTCACAGTGGTTCTTCTTGGGTTCTTAGTTACTTAATCAGTGTAGCGGCAGCTGTTCTCCAAAATAGAGAGGTGACCTCATTTCACTTGGCTACTGGGGTCTGTAGCAGATACCAGTAGGGGGTCAGAGGCAAAGCAGTATCATGGGAGAAAAGAGCCAGGCTTACATGGTGAGGTATATTGACAGTCCTGGGCCAATGAATGTTGAAGCTGGCCTGTGGTATGATGTGTGGGGACAGATTAAGATTCTCTTCCTCCCCAGTCAGACATACACACAGAGTAAATATATAGCCAAATACATAGCCATTCTTATTTATTTGCCATTTCAACCTAACAATTCAACTAAAGTCACAGTGTGAAGAAAGCCATGGCTGAAAGTCTGTCCCCCTCACTACTCATCTTCATTTCCAGTGACATTAAGGTTGCCTTTGCAACTGCAAGAGACTCATGTTTACCTCATCATTCCTGGAATTTCAAATTCAAATATGAGTTTAGCATTGTACATTCATAAAATATCATACTGTAGTAGAGTTCTTAAAAATATCTATTTATTTCATTACACTGCTTCTGTAATAGGTGAAAAATTTTTTAACATAAAAGAAAATAAAGCTATTCAAATTATTGGTTCTTGTTTGTCTTCTCTGAAGAAGCAACAACATTTGAAGGAAGAAATAATGGCACACTAAGCAAATAAAGTATTAAAATATAATAAGTATTCACACTTTTTACTACTTCTAAATACATAATTTGCAACTATGCTTGATGTTTGTTTACATTCCTTGGCCATTGTTATCCACATTTCAGACAGATACTCCTATTTTTATCTTTATGAGAGAAATTTCAATATATGTTTTAGTACATTTTCTTTTTTCCTAACAGTTAACATTTTTTCTCAAAAACTAAGTTTTTATTTTTGTCTTCTTAGGGCTGCAGCAGCAGCATATGGAAGTTCCCAGGCTGGGGATTGAATCAGAGCTGCAGCTGCCGACCTACACCACAGCCACAGCAACACCAGATCCTTAACCCCAAGTGGGGCCAGGGATGGAACCCGTGTCCTCATGGATACTCACTTCTGGTTTGTTACCTTTGAGCCACACTGGGAACTCCTCAAAAAATGAAGTGTTTTAAAGACTGATTATTATTTTTAATGTTTTATTTAGAGCATTGAGAATATTCCATAGAAGGAAATTTGCATAGTATAAGAATGTACTCCATAGGAATTTCAAATAAAGGTCCTATAATTCCATAATCAATCCTCATAAAATTCTCATCTTTTATCACACTGTTTCAGTTTCAATAAAATATTTAAACACATGAATGAAAGTTGAAAAATTTAGTCTGTCATCTGGATATTTTGTCAATGCAATGTTTTGATACGCCTTTAACTGTTCATTTTCATCCAGCTGTTTGGTATTAAATAAATACAATCTTTATATGCCATAAATCCCTAGAGCAAGAGAGTCTGGGATTGAGGCTCTGGTTGCAGGAAGATGAATTCTATTGGTTTATCTTCTCTCTCTGAGGCTAATATCTTAACACCAAATGTCTTGAGGTCACAACCACTCATAAACTGTAACAATGAAATGTTTTCTTTGTTTTTCTTTTTTCTTTCTTATTTTTAAAATAATGGAATATATTCAAGGCAGTGTAAAACTTTAAATCATGCTGTAGTTATTTTTTCATACAACTTATTTGCATTAAAAAATGATAATAGCATGCAATTCACTCTAAGCTACATATATATTGGCCCCTCATCCATTAGTTGAAGACAAACACAGGTTCCAAGAAAACATTTTGTAAATAGCTGGGTAATTCAAGACAGGTCTATTTCAAGCCTATTTCCTGTTTACATAAGCATCCTAGTCTAATTTTAATTAGCATCCTGAAATCAGCCTTAATTAGTGCCTATATTTCAGCTATGTAGTTAATTTGAGACAATACACTTAGCCTATGAAGAAAAGATCCGTATATATGGAGAGCTGAAGACAACATTACAAATGAGGAAAATTGCTTCTAAGCACTATCATATTAGAGCACAGGAGGCTAGCTAGGAGAATATCTGTTAAGTGGTAGAAATACCTTTTCTTGGTTCTTTTTTTAAAACTTCTGTCTTAGATTGAACTTAAAACAATGGTGTATGTAAGTTACATTTGTCAAACAGACACTGGAGAGTTGTGTGGATCAAATTTTGAAGCCACATTCAATCAGAAAAGGCATACGAATGCTGAAACGAACTTTGTGGGGTTGTTTCGGCATGCTATTCTGACAAGGAAAAGAGTTATGTATTAAAGGAGAAAAGGGCCCAAATTACTATTTTAAAAATAATATAATTTTTAAAGAAGATAAACCAGAAAATAATTTGAGACCTTTAGTTAAAGGTATGGATGGTCAAGACTGAGGTCAGGGGCCTGTAACCTTGAGCAGCCTTGTTTGTTAGGCTGTGCTCTTATTCTGCTTCTTTCAGAAAAGGAAAGAGAAGGAAAACTTCATTTCTTGAGTGTCAGTTGTGTTTCAGACCCTGCAGTCAGAGGTTGACATTTAAACTGCATTACCATTCTATAAATTAGACGTTATTGCGCCTATTTTGAGGTGAACCACAAAACTAAGATTCAGAAAAATTAAGTACCTTGCCCAGGCCACTCAGCTATTAAACCACTGAGACAGAATCTGAACCCAACCCTTCTTTACTCCAAAGCCCATGCTCTTTGCTATTTACACATTTTGTAGCCTCTAAAAGTTGGTCTGAATCCATGAGGCAGAGGATGAATTCTGGGTGGAGGTCGGGAACCCAGGAGATAAGACAGTGAGGCTGGGCTACCTGGGATGGACCATCCCATGGGGGCAGAGAAGTGGGTGGGGGTGGGACGTGCTGCCCCTCTGTATCCCAGGTTGTGACCTGGGAGCCCTCTGAGTCACCTGTACTGTGCAAGTAGGACAACCTCCATTATTGTGCATGTCCTACTCGAAGCACTGATTACCACAGTGTATTTATTTTAAAAGGTAAGGTAAGGTTGGTAGATTTACAGCCCACCCCTTCCCTCCAAAAAAGCCATTTTAAAAATGGAGTAATTTGTGTACTTTTAACACCTGCTGCATCATATCAGCCAGATGTTTCCCCAAAGGAAAATGAGGTTGTTTTTGAGCATATAAATAAGCTGTATAGAGGTGTATAATACCTTTGATTAACAAGCAATTTTTTATGATAGCTAGCTTATCACAATAGAGTTTTATCCAGCATTTAATAATAAAAGCATGTTTGAGGTTGCTTCCATTTTTATAAGCATATCCATTTAGTAATGAAAAGCTGGGAGCGAGGCAGTGAAAGGAATGGGTACCCTTTATCTTTTACTCTTATTTTACAGATGAAAATGATGTATCTAATGTCTTTTTGACTATGGAGTACCAATGGAAGTGCCAAGGACAACAGTGGCCTTATTTACATTTATAAAATGAGGTAGTAATAGCAAAGAGCTGGGTCTAAAGATGGTACCTCTTTTCATTCAGGAGCTATAAGGAAAATGTGGAGAAGATGATCTGCATTCTACTCAACGTTTAAGGTCAAAAGAAATTTACATATTCAGCTAACTCTTATGCTCATCTTTGCAGAATGATACATCTCTTCAATAATATTCTGAGTCTGTGTATAAAAACATAAACAAATAATGTACAAATTATTTGTATGCTACTGTGGTATACTGAAATTAAATAAACCATGCTGTTAATACCAAAAAAAAAAAAATCCATCTGAAGCTAATTTGTGTTAATTTTCTTGTGCAGTAGAAACAGATGAGCTGTTAAAGAATGTATACTCCTAAACTGAAATTTAACAATAATTAATCCATAGATTTAATCCACAGGATAAAGAGCATCTCTTTTTTAGCTGAAAGATAATTAAACCTTCTCCCTGAAATCACTCTCTTGAAGGATATTTCCTAAGAAATGGAGCCAGATGGCTCATCATCACCCACCAGACCATAGTAATAAGTCAATCTGGACAAATTGCCGTGTACACTTTCAGCAGTGGTGGCCTTTAATTTCTAACAGCTTTGAAAGCATCCATTAAAGCAAAATAGAGGAGAAAGGTCTATAAATAGCTGACGGTTTTTAGAAGGATTGTTTGAAGACTAGAACCTTTGGGACTTATTATACAAAATGCTAATAGTAGGAAGCAGAAAGAAGCCGTAAAAGGCAAAGTGAATTTTAAAATCCTACAATTAAGGTATGTGTTGATGTTAACATTTTCTGATGTTAAAATGGAATCCATTTATGAAATCCTGAATAATTTATAGTAAATCTAAAATATATTTTGTTAACATAAAACATTTTAAACCATGTAAAATACAAGAAATCATTAATTTACTTAAGGATTAAAAGAATGCAGAAGGCAGGATTTACTGGGGTGCATCAGCAGTGGAAAATGTTACAAAATCAAGGTGTGTAAATCTTTCTTTGGATAGAATCTCTTTAAGTCTCACTCAATTTTTCAACACATTTGTTACAGATTCTTGATTTTCTGTAAACTTCAAGAATTATATTTATTAGCTCATTTCTTTTAACAGTTTTTGTTCAAGTTGATTGCCAAGTGTTGTGGAGGGAATGATTGTCTCTTTTTATTATGAGTTTATTGAAATAAATACAATTTGAGATTGATATTACAACCTCATCTCTATCTAAAAGGATTTGCTACTCACTCAAATGAACGGTTAGGTGCTAGAAAAACCTAACCATTCACTTGAGTGAGTAGCTAGAGGTTCCTGGTTTCCAGGAGTGAGGGAGATAAAGGAGATGTGGTTGGTCCTGAAAATAATTTGATTACAAATAAGGAGTTTCCTTCGTTTCTCAGCAGTCAATGAACCTGACTAGGATCCATGAGGATGCAGGTTCAATCCCTAGCCTTGCTCAGTGGGTTAAGGATCTGGCATTGCTGTGAGCTATGGTGTAGGTCACAGATGCGGCCTGGATCCTGTGTTGCTGTGGCCATGGCATAGGCCAACAGCTATAGCTGCAATTCGACCCCTAGCCTGGGAACCTCCATATGCCGCAGGTGCAGCTCCAAAAAGCAAAGCAAAAAAAAAAAAAAAAAAAAGAAAGAAAAAAGAAAGAAAATAACAATACAAAGCATTGAGCCTTTTCAGATATCAATTTTTTTTTTCTCTGTGGAATGAAGAGACTGTTGGCTTAGATGGCTTCAAGGCCCCTTCCAGCTGTAATCTTCTCTGATTATGTATACATTATTCTCACACAGAACCACGCAGAGTGATCCAGGGGCAGATGCACTCACACTGCACAAGGAGAGGACCAAGCTTTCTATTGCTCAGATTCCTCTCATTTTGTTAGCCTTTCTGACCACAAAGAGGAAATATTTTAGAGCGGTCCAAATCACATATCTCTTCCTGGGTTATAAATGATCCACTTCAAATGGTACGGACTGATTACATGTGTTGAAAAAGAAAGAATGAATAAATAAATGAATTAATGAACAGGTAAAAGCATCATTCTGACATCCTTTGGAATAAGTTAATAAATATAGGGTAGTTCCTTGCTCTCACATATTCAGGTTTGCATGTATTTTCCTTTTTTCCCCAAATCAAGTTCTTTGTGTGTGTTGGTGTAGGTTGCAGATGCAGCTCAGATCCAGCGTTGCTATGGCTGTGGCATAGGCTGGCAGCTGTGGCTCTGATTCAGCCCCTAGCCTGGGAACCTCCACATGCCTTGGGTGCGGCCCTAAAAAGCAAGAGAAAAAAAAAAGTTCTTCATGTGTGTGTGTGCAAATATGCATATGTTAACATGTGTGTTTATATGGGTAGACAGATGTATTTTGTGTGTGTGGGGGTGTGTTTTTAGGGCACACAGGCCTAAGCCACAGCCACAGCAACACTGAATCCTTAACACGCTTATCGAGGCCGGGGATGGAACCTGCATCCTTGTGGGTACTAGTCAGATTCACTTCCTCTGAGCCACGATGGAAACTCCTTATTTTGTGTTTTTAAAGGAAATCTAAACAAACAAAACAGAAAAACTCTCTCCCTCTATAAACTCTGCTCATTAAAATAATTTGGATCATCTTCCTCTCCCTATATTATACTTGAACCTTTGCTAACCCACACGAAAACATCAAGGAAATTAGAAAACCTGTCCTCTCAGGAGACACTGCCCACAGGCATGTGGCTTAATGAGGTATTAGTACCTATTAACAAATTAGAAAAATGCCTCCCTTTCACAGGTGGAGTTGCCCCCTCCAGGGCTTGGAGACCTGAAGACAGGCTGGACTTCAGCTCCCACATGTCCTCTTGGCTGGAGCCTAAGAGGGCAGCTGCTGCCCAACTGTGGCCTTAAGTTATACCCAGTTAGCAACTGGGATCAGCCCAATTTCCTGGAGGCACATAAGAATCATCCCTGTTCAGTGATGCTCTTTGAGGTGTTCTTCCAGGAGGGGCATGGACTAACCTCGGAACAGTCATAAGCCTATCAGACATTTGCTGAGCCTACTGTGTGTGCCCTGCAGGGGAGGTGTGGGAGTGTGGAAGTGAAGGGCAGATAGCTTCCTGCTTCCAGAGCATGCAGTGTGGTTAGAAAGTCAAAATAAAACTAGGCAACGTAGTATGAGTGGAAGTCAGGTTCTGATTATACAACCACTTGTTTTCTTTTTTCTTTAAATAAAAAGAAGATCAGGCAGGAGGCTTTTTATTGTATCTATCTTGGGCAATAGATTTCTTATCTCAAATCTACAAAGAACAATTTGAACATGTCACATCCAGTGCTCATGGTGAACATACAACTAGAAGAGGAGCTGTGATGTGCAGATGGCTAGAGAGGCTTCCTATATTAAAGGCTTAATGTTTAATCACTGGAGTGAATATTCCAGTATTAGGACACAAGGGAGGCAAAGGCACAAAGATAGGAATTGCTATAAGATGTGTGTAGAAATGACAAGTCCAAGGTACTTAAAATAGGTGTGGAGGTTCGGGTTGGGTTATACAGGGGGAGGCAGGCAGTGCAATTCCACCCTCTTCAAATGATCACAGGCACATAATTGCTAAATGATTCAATATCATTTGGGGACGTGTTGGATCTGTAGCCATAGAGCAGTCCTCCTCAGTGCGAAATGTCCCAGGACAGAATCCAGGCAGGACCTTGGCCAACTTTATACCATATTCTAAGCACCCAATGAAACAACTACTCAGCTCACCCCCCACCCCACGTATACACACATATCTCAAGAGGGAAACAATCTTGATATGTAATCTCAGGCCTGTGCCATGCTCTCTACTTCAAAGAAGAATCTAGCGAGGGGGAAGTATTAGAAATGGGAAGTTTTCCAGAAGAAGAGTGTTAAAATATTGACTCCTGCAGAATTGTAACCAGAGAGAAATGTTCTCCTCAAACAACAAAACAGTTTACAAAGTGGCTTGAAGTCAGGCAGAGAGAAAGCAGAGTTTGGGAGGTGAGCCAGGGAGCTTGCATTTCTGTAATGCTTGTCCTGGTGCCAGTGATAAACATTAGTGCATCCCTCCAGCCCTCTGCCTGTCGAGAGCGATCTAAGTGGCTGCAGTGCTCTCAAAACATAAATACTCTTAATCTTCAAATGAACAGTAGACACATGGGAACAAGATTAGGGAGCCTTTTTTCCTTAGCCCTTTATGGAAACTTCCAAAGGACCAAACTTCAGCCTACTATGGGAATTTCGCTTGAAGCAGATGTTTCTGGAGACCCAAGCGTATCTCTGTGCGGTTTACCAGACTGGACTTACCCTCTTCCCATAAGAGTGTCCACTAAGCCACAGAAGCTTTAGAAGTAAAGAGCTTAATCAGATTCTAAGGTGCAGAAAGGGCTGGTTGTTCAAAGGAACACGAAAATGACCTCTGTATGAGTCATGGGATGGTTCATCTAGTCTTCCTTAGGATGTTCTTAATTTTGGCAGAGGAAAAGGATGCAATAATCACTGAGCTATATTTTTTAAGCAATTTTGGATAATCAGGGTATTCATGACCAATTTCTACTCAAATGGAAATACATGTATTCTCTTTAATTTCATAATATATTTCTTTGCTCTGGTAGGGAACACCCCTAAATGTGTAAAATCTGAACCTTCCCTGGAGATGCACATTACTGGCAGAGAGGCTATTTGCTTCACACTGTCACACTGGCAGCAGGTAAGGGTGGTTCGGCATGCAAAGTATTCAGTGATGAATAATTCTGGATAGTATATAGGCCCTCTCTTCTAATCAGATTGAGTAGGCTGAGAGAGACAGGGCAAGAACAGCATAAGAAAGGGTTGAAGAGAAAGGAAATAAATCTATGAGGAGAAAGTGGGAGACAGCTGGGAAGGAAAAGGGAAAAGAACTGGGGCTTTTCTACATCTAAATTTTTCTTGTATGTACTCAAAGTCTAGTTGAGAAATACTGCACTTCCAAAAGGGGGCTTTGAGGAGGTCAAATTGTGGATTTATTTTGTCTCTGTATACTCGCTTTGAACTTCTCTTCACCTGAAATAAAAGCAGATGCTCAGAAATTATGCACAGAGCTGAGAAGGGCTTTCAATGAAGAGTTAAGGCCACTTAGGAAGGTATTATTATGCAAATTTCTGTGGTGAACACACACCTTCAGTGCAAAAGAGCAGGAGGCAGTATCACACTTGCATGTAAGTTTTCCTAGGTGAAAATTCCCAATCTGATTTGGGGTACATTTTTCTTTTTCCTTTGGTTTCTTTTTCTCAGTTACTGGTTTTCAAACTCATTATACTCTTTTATATGTTTCTAGAACCTAGCGCAGGTTCAACTGTGGCCTATCAAAGGGAGAGATCTGGAAAATTAATATTTTGGTAAGAGGCTCTATGAATGTCGCCAAGAAAATGGAAGAAAAGCTTTTCTCTTTCCTTCTCCCTTCCCCACCCCCAAGTTCTCTAACCTGGATGGGAATACTGTGAAGAGAAGCTCTCAGTCCTTTCACTGGAGACAAAGGATGCTAGAGGAGACTCTCCCTCAGGGGCACAGCCCCCCTCTCTTTCCAGGGAGACCCTGCTGCGCTGTTAGGAAGTATGAGCCATTAGTACCCTGCTCACTATCTTTCAGGGGCCAATTAGCCAGTTTGGACTACCCAGACCCTGGTCTCTTTCATTCCTCTTTCAGCAGCTGGCCTTTTGGTTATTTAACATGCTTCATTAACAGGGGTAAAGTTCAGATCGGCCGGCCCATTTGTCTCACCCTTAGGAGCACTGATGGATGCTTTTTTGGGGAGAAGGCAACTGAAGCCATTGAAAGGATATGTGGGGATTACCTGTGGATTGGGATTATCTAAACTGGTGGTTTCTGACCCTTTAAACTAGGAGGAGTCCTTTTACAGGTAAAATTAAACACAAACAGAAACTTGTACACCCTGGCAGGACAGTAATTACACTATTAGTGTCTTTTGAGGAAGGCGAGGACGTGTTCATTTGAAAGAAAAGCTTGTGCATCTTGTCTTCTTGGTCTCCAAACACATTCTGTTCCCCTGCCAACTCCTCTTGGAAAGACATCTTTCCTAGGGCATCAATACTCTGAATTCCTGGTGGTTCAGACTCCAGTAAAGCAATGAAGGTTTATGGGAGAAGCCTGGTATCTATCATCTGTTGGAAATGCTCACTGACATACAAATACAGATGCTTGAGATGTTTTAGAATAATGAATACTAAACAGCAAGGGAAAAAGAAAGAAAAAGCTCCTCCTGTTTTATGATTGGTGTTCCCATTTGTGAAGGCTTAAATGCGAAGATGACTCATGATTTTCTTGCTTAGTGATGATCAACATATGTGTGAATCCAAAGAAACTGAAATCAACTTGAGTACTGAAGACTTTGGACAGTCTGACCCTATCGAATTTTCAGCAAGGTTTTTGCCTAGTTAGTAATGGGTCTTAGGGTGAGAATTTCAGGGTACAAGTAGAAGGCATGCTAACATAAGGAACTGTTGCAAAGACGTGCATAACAGTAAAAGAATAAATTTTTCTTCCTGCCCTATGATCCATATCTGCTGGGTTTTTTTTGTTTTTTTTTTTTTTGTTCCTTGTTTTACAAATTGTTCTCAGTATTTGGGTTCCATCTTTTCTCAACAGATAATTGTCTTCATCATGAAGAATATAGAGATGATCAGGTGGGAACTAATTCAAGTTACTGACATCTGCACTCTTGGAACCAACAAAGCTGCTCTTATATTTCCATGGATTCTTATATTCTCTTGTCTGTCTGCTGATCACTCCCAAATTGGTGTCTCCTGCTCTTTCATGTGTAGACTCAGACATGCACTTGACCACCTTGATGGCCACAGGCCCCTTATTCTCACCACTTCATCCTTAACCTGCATCGCCTCCAAAATTCCTTATCTCATTTGGGACCACCATTCTTCCAAGCATCCAGGGTAGGAAACTGGTGGTAAATCTAGACTTTTTTTCCTTCACTCCATACACCCAAGTATTAATGTTGATATCCCAGGTATTGTTTTATTTTCTAAATATTTATTAGAAATATTCCCTCGTTTAGCTCAGTTAAACTTCCTTCTTTTAGGCTCTCCTAATCTTTCCTCTAGATATTTACAGTGACCCTTAATGACTCTCTACTGCCTAAAAATAAGGTCCTTGCCTGTTTATGGAACATTCAAGACCTTTTATAACTTTCCATCTCCACATTCGTCTGCTACTCTCTATTCAGCAAACTGCACATACCAAGTGATTGTTTTTCTTCCTTCTACTGGAAATCTACCCCCTACCATTCTTTCATCTGATTGACTCTAACCCACCTTCTCTGAACCTTACGAACAAGCTAAGTGCCACTCTTCTGTGACCCAGTGATACCTTGTACATACCTATCTCTTATCACCTGCATGTTACATTATATTGTAGTTTTAATTCTTATTCCTCCCCACATTCCGCTCCCCCTCCACTTTGATGCTTCCAGTCAAGAGGGAAGATAGTTGCCTGTACTGTGATGCAATTTTTTGTTTTTAGAAAAAAATGTTGAAAATTTTTTACTTTAATTGAGAGCCGAACTCTATTCCTTCACCCTTAATACCCACCCCCACATCCCCACAAACACAACCTCTAACTGGAGCAGGATTATCACTTGCTTGTAACTCACAGAATGTGGCTGTGTGACTTCTAAGGTTAGGTCGAGAAGACATGATGCTGCTTGGCTCTGTTCTCTGGACTGTTCATTTGGGGGCCCTGCCCTACCTGGTAAGAGGTGTGACTGTCCTGAGGTTGCTGCTCTGGGAGGAAGCTGAGGTCATGTATGGAGAGGCCACTGTGGGTGCTCGGCTAAGCCCCAGCTGAGGTGTTAGCTGACAGCAAGCACCAACCATCAGAAACAAATGAAGAAACCTCTGGGTGATTCTAGCCCCCAGCTGTGGAGTTACCCCAGCCTTTGAAACTTTCCAGCTGAGGTCCCAGACCTTGAGAAGCAGAGGCCTCTGTGTTCATCCTGACTCCTGACCACACACCCAGGGAGCATCATAAATGGCTGTTTTACACCACTGTGCTCAGGGTTGTTTTGCAGCAATGGTAACCGAAACACACACCCCCACAGCAGTAATCTGCTCATTAACCCTATATTGGCTTTCCACTTACAGATCTCTTTTCCTCATTCTTTCATTGTGTTTCTAGGGATCATGTCCTAAATAAGCTAATGCACCCTAATCATTGTCTCAGGGACTTTTTAAAAAAAGAAATCCAAATTAAGATACTGCCTAACCCCCATCTTCAGAAGTTATTCAGATGAACACAAAACATTTAAAAGTGCTTTAAATAATATCTTAAATAGGTTACAGAAAGGCTAAAACTTGGACCAGGATGGCAGTCCTGAGAAAGCACAATTATTAGAGATAGCAGTTGGGCAGGCTTAAGAAGTCCAGTAACACTTTTGCCCAGGACTGAGATTTTTAAGGCCATTTGTAGTGATGGCAAATTGAAAGAAAGAATTTTGGTTAAAGATGCATTTTATTTTTCACTTGGAGAAAAAAGTCTGAAAGCATGCCTTTTCAAATATCTTAGATTTCTTTTTTCTATAGGATTCTCAGGTAGCTATTTAGAAAGGATTGATTTGACCAAGAGAGAATTAAGGAATTAAGATGGCAATAGTGACACACTTAGCACTGAGGGAAGCTTTTAATAATTCAACATATACAGTGTTCTTCCATTTACTGAGTAGATTTAGTCACATGGCAGCATTCTGGATTGTGTGTGTGTGTGTGTGTGTGTGTGTGTGTGTGTATGGTCTAAAATAGAAGAATTTGATGCTCAGAAGGCATTTCAAAATGAAGACCATCTTGTTGAATGAAGAGTCCACAGACAGGTTCATGTAGGTCTAGCATTCCCAATAAAGATGACTACAAGACCATGGTCAAATGACTATTTTTCATGACCACATCACATCATCCAACATTCACCTGCATACAACTGCCTCATTTATTTCTTTCCCACATTTATATGAATTAGTATTTACATATCTGGAGATAGTCCAGGGAGAAGGGCTATGTTCCAGGGTCTAGCACAGTGCCTGAGACATATTTATAATATTTGCTGAATGAATAAAGCAGTGCATAAGGCAATGCATCTCATCATTTAGATCATAAATACTGTTCATTCCTGTTCTGTTGTCAGCACAGTGCCCCACCTAGAAGTGACCTTGATTGCAAAACTATAATGAACAAAACCCAGACTGAGTGTCTCTCTTAAACGCAAGCAGAAACAGACTCCTCTGTTAACGAGCATACCATTCAGCTATCCTGTTTCCTTAACCATGTTGCAAGGAGTTTCACCTTACTGCCCAGAGAGAAGCAAACAAGTTGCTTTTTTAAATATGTATTTAATGCATGGCCACTGAAAATAGAGAGATAAGAGGCAAAAATATGGCTGAAGTGATGGCAAGGATTTGTGACTTGGTTGGATGCCAAGTAAAAGTCAGTTCCAGCTGTTCCATTAACAGTCAGAACTTCAGGCACTGCCAGACATTACTATCTGCTTGTGCAATTTGGCACAGTTGCTAGTAGGTCAGAATTGTAACTGCAAAGCTAGTACAGCCAATACTTTGCCCTGAAGGATCCACTATAGAAGATGTAACACCTTTTTAAAGATCAACACACTATATGCAATTTCAGTACTACTAACATTTACAGAACACATCCAGGTTTCCAAGTGCTTTGCTTAAAGTGACTCCTTTCATTCTCACAACAACTTTCTGTGGTAGATGTGTCAGTATCGTGCCTATTTTATAGGTGAGCACACTGAGACACAGAGAGATTAAGTAACCTGTTCATAGCTACTCATGTTGTGAGTAGCAGAATGGGAATTTAAGCCCCATAAGTCTGTCTCCAAGATCCATGCTTTTAATTGCCACGCACTACTACTTCTGACAAACATGGTGCCCGCCTGCCCTGATGCAGGGCAAATGCCTGACTTTGAAGACATGTTACAAACACTCAAACAGGTGCAAAAGATAGACCTACTTTATCTACAAGGCTAATCACCAAAGACTTAAGATTAACAATGGTGCTAGAATAATTTTCTAACCCAACTATGCAATATTTTATTAGTATTGCAACTAGTCCCATAGTCCTACCTGAAACTGCTCAAAGTTAAAGTTCTTTCTGGTCTGCACTTCATTTTAGTGGGACATTGTTGATGACAAATCTAGTAAATAACATGTAAATACCTAGCTACAGTTTTGTAGTCACTTGAGACTATGCCTCTGCATTCTATCACCTTTAGTTATGAAGTGAAAGGCAAAGCGTTTGATATTGAAGCCCCAGCAAGGCAGGGCCCTGGTTAGTCCTGGCCATCAGTTGTATATGCACAGAGCAGGGCTCAGGGGGTAACTGAAGCACCTCTTACATCGTGTTGCCTGGCACTTCCTCACCCCGTCTCCTTGCTCTCATCCTCCTCCCAGTCCTTGTTCCTGTACCATCGGCAGTCTCACCTAATTGTAAACATACTCTTTTATGTCCCCAACTTTTGCTGCACTTTCTGCACCTCCTGATCCTACAGGAGACCTGGATATCTCTGAAGAACCCCTCTTCTCGCAGCTTTCTCTTGCTGCCTTATCCCATTGAGTTAGTTGCAGAAAGAGATGTCCTCTCTGAGCTGCTGTTTCCCAATTCCTTATGGTCCCATTTCCTTTGAAGTTGAGGCCACCAAATATTTCAGTCTAATCTTATGTTACACCTCCTCCTTCATGGAAGACTCCACCCCTGGTTTATACATTTTCCTCTCACTCCAACACTGGTAGACTCACCAGCAGGCAAGGTCTCTGTAGACACCACAACTTTACAATTTCCACCCACACTGTAACCTTGCAATTCCAAGACCATCACTGGGACAAAGTCTGGGTCATTTTATTCCTGAGTGTGCTTTGCTGGGAAATTTTCAACTCTGATACCTCATTCTGACCTAATTCTCCATTGTATCTCCGTGCCTTCACAGCTGGGCTCTGATGAGCCACTCATTTGTCCCTCTCAGACACACACTCTCAATTCCCTGGAATCCCTTCAACCAAAAAAACCTCCTTCAACCAGAAAAAACCTCCACCCTGAATTCAAGCTGCAATCCACTCCTTTTCCTCCCTGTGATGGTGAATTTCCACTGGAGAACATCCTACAGCTCCACAGATAGGAGCCATCACAACTCCAAGCTTCCTAACCTCTCTGGGGCTCTTGACTCACTCCCGGACTTCTCCCTTTCCATTCTTTAGTGATTCTTCCAAACCTTCTCCACCCACCTCAAGCTCTGAACCATTTATAGCAGCTTGCATTGCCCAAGCTGCGTTAAGAAAGTTGAACCCTCCTACACTGTTGGTGGGAATGTAAGCTGGTACAACCACTATAGAGATCAGTATGGAGATACCTTAGAAATCTATACATAGAACTACTATATGATCCAGCAATCCCACTCTTGGGCATATATCTGGACAAAACTTTCCTTAAAAAAGACTCATGCACCCATATGTTCATTGTAGCACTATTCACAATAGCCAAGACATGGAAACAACCCAAATGTCCATCGGCAGATGACTGGATTAGGAAGATGTGGTACACATACACAATGGAATACTACTCAGCCATATAAAGAACAAAATAATGCCATTTGCAACAACATGGATGGAACTAGAGACTCTCATACCAAGGGAAGTAAGTCAGAAAGAGAAAGACAAATACCATATGATATCACTTATATCTGGAATCTCATATAAGGCACAAATGAACCTTTCCACAGAAAAGAAAATCATGGACTGGGAGGATAGACTTGTGGTTGCAGAGGGGGAGGGGGAGGAAGTGGGGTGGTTGGGGAGCTTGGGGTTAATAGATACAAACTATTGCCTTTGGAATGGATTAGCAATGAGATCCTGCTGTGTAGCACTGAGAACTATGTCTAGTCACTTATGATGGAGCGTAATAATGGGAGAAAAATGAATGCATACATGTATGTGTAACTGGGTCACCATGCTATACAGCAGAAAAAAAATGTATTGGGGAAATAGCAATTAAAAAAATTAAAAAAAACAACCCAAACCAAAATAAGGAAAACAACAATGAACAGAAAACCAAAATACATCTGGAATCAATTCTCTCCTATCCCAAATAATCCCTGTTTAGCATCCTTTTTCCTTCAGACAAATGTCTCCAAGTGACAAGCCTTCACTGATGTCATCCCTTCCTTTACACACCTGGCTATTCTTGCCTTTCTATGTGTCATCCACTCTACTTGGAATAGTTTTGTCTGGCAGGATCTTTCAGGCTGGGTTGGGGGCCCCTCCCTGGAATTGCTTTGGACCATTGTGCCCACTTCTTTTTTTTTTTTCTTTTCTTAAAAATTGAATATAGCTAATTTATAATTTAGTGCTGTGTTAGTTTCAGATACATAGCAAAGTGATTCAGTTATATATATGTATATATTATGTTGCAGGTTTTTTTTTTTTTTTTTTTTTTTTTAGGGCTGTACCTGCAGCATATGGAGGTTCCCAGGCTAGGGCTCCAATCAGAGCTACAGCTACCAGCCTACGCCATGGCCACAACAATGTGGGGTCCAAGCTGCATCTATGACCTCCATGGCAGCTTGTGACAATGCAGGATTCTTAACCCACTGAGTGGACCCAGGGATCAAACCCATATCCTCATGGATACTAGTCAGATTTGTTACTGCTGAGCCACAATGGGAACTCCCAGATTTTTTTCCATTATAGGTTACTATTAGACATTGAGTATTGTTTTCTGTGTTCTACAGTAGGTCCTTATTGTTCACTTATTTTATATATAGTAGTATGTACATGTTAATCCCAAACTCCTAATTCTATTTCTACCATTTCTACCTTCATTCTATTTGAGTACTAGACAGTGAGACCCTTCCATGCATGGAATGTGCTATGGTCATTGTTGTCTTTCTGTATTGTCTGGTGCAATGCCTGGCACATGGGAGAGCATCAATACACGTTTGTTGAATAAATGCTTCCATATAAAGTTTTGAAGTTCTCATCGTGGTTCAGCAGTAATGAATCCAACTAGTATCCATGAGGACGTGGGTTTGATTCTTGGCCTCACTCACTGGGTTAAGCAATCTGCGTTGCTGTGAGCTGTAGTAAAGCAGGTCGCAGATGCTGCTTGGATCTGGTGTTGCTGTGGCTGTGGTGTAGGCCGGCAGTTGTAGCTCAGATTCCATCCCTAGCCTGGGAAACTACATATGCTGCAGGTGCAGCCCTAAAAAGACAATAATAATAATAACAATGATAATGATGATGAAGAAGATAATAATAATAATAATAAAGTTCTACCAAATGGCTCTGCTCCATTCATTTTGCCTCTTTATTGCTTTAATATACAGTTTGATCATTTTTGACCCAATATAATCACTGCTCCCTGCCAGAACAGTATTGCTCCCATCTGCTTCATTAAGCTTCTGCAAAGATCCTAGATAGTTCTTTGTAGTTTAGAGTTTTGGTTGAAGTTAGCTGGACAATAGAACATCATTTCTTCACTCACGTGTTCTCCTCTGATGACTTCTACACTTAGAAATGACGTAGACTGGAGTTTCCATCTTGGTGCAACGAAAACGAATCTGACTAGGAACCATGACATTGCGGGTTTGATCCCTGTCCTCACTCACTGGGTTAAGGATACGGCGTTGCCATGAGCTGTGGTATGGGTCGCAGACGTGGCTCGGATCTGGCGTTGCTGTGGCTCTGGCATATAGGCCTGCAGCAACAGCTCCGATTCGACCCCTAGCCTGGGAACCTCCATATGCTGAGGGTGTGGCCCTAAAAAGGCAAAAGACAAAAAAAAAAAAAAGAAATGACATAGACTAGTAAAACTTTCAAAATATGAGGGCCCTAGATTGAATTGCTAATTTTTATTAAATAAGTGCATTAATCCACATCACTCAAAAGCAACTTCTAGATCACTATGATTGCATAAAAGTCAGGATATTGTAATAACCACAAAAAGTAAGAGGGAATAAAGAATAAAGACAGGAGTTCCTGTTGTAGCACAGCGGAAATGAATCCAACTGGGAACCATGACGTTGTCTGTTTGATCCTTGGCCTCACTCAGCGGGTTAAGAATCTAGTGTTGCAGTGAGCTGTGGTGTAGTCTGCAGATGCGGCTCAGATTTGAGGTTCCTGTGGTTATGGCACAGGCCAGCAGCTGTAGCTCTGACTGAACCCCTAGCCTGAGACTCTCCACTGGTCGTGGGTGCGGCCTTAAAAACCAAAAACCAAAACAAAACGAATAAAGACAGAATAAAGGAAAAGGTTTTAAATCCAATGCATGTAATACGATAAAAAATTCAGTATGTCAGTCTGCTCAGGCTGCCATAACAGAATTTCAGGGACTGACTGGCTTAAACAATGGAAATTTATTCTCTTGCCGTTCTGGAGGCTGGAAATCTAAGGTCAAGGAGCTGTCAGGGTTGGTGTCTGGTGAGGACTCTTCCTGGATTGTAGATGGCCAGCTTCTGGCTGTGTCCTCACATGGCCTTTCTCTTCTGCAGACACTGTCCAGGTGCCTCTTGTTCTTATAGATGCTAATCTTACTAGATTTCATTCAACCTCAATAACCTCCTTTTAGGCCCTATCTCCAAAAATAATCACTACATTCTGAGGTCCTGGGAGTCAGGACTTCAGCATATAAATTTGAGGGGCACACAAATCAGTCCATAGTAATTGCCCATTTCTCATTTTGTTACAGGTCACCAGAAGTTTCATCTTGGATTGGCACCAATTTGTAGGCTAGGATTTGGGAAACACAGTTTCTAAGCATTGCAACTATCACATATACTGCCTCTGAAAAAACTACTTCTTTTGTTCATGTATAGGTTTAGATCTTGTTGCTGAACCACTTGGTAGTATAATATTTAAATTTGTTCTTTATGAATTTTCTACTTCTTGTAAATGGTAAAATGCTTTGAGGTGAAGTCCTTAGATGCAAGGACTTATTAGACAAATTTACCCATCCAGTCAAAAATACTCACTGAGTACCTACCTTGTAAATAGAATGCAGTTGACTCCTGTCAGCTGTGGTGTCATGGAAAGAAAAAATTATGCTTAAAATAATAGGATATGGATTCTAGCCACTTCTCAGAGCTTATGTTTCTTCATCTTTAAAATGGAGGTTATCACATATGTTTCCTTAATCTCTTTGAAGGGATTCCAAGAAGGGGATTTATGTTGAATTTTTTTTTACGTGTAAAGCACTGTATAGATAAGGCGTGATAATAATTATTAGAGAATATATAGTTGGGTTAAAAATTCTGAAACATGAAAAATTAGGTGAAAAGGCAATTCTTAGTAATACACAATACATTTTATAAAGTTATTAGACTAGTCGATCAGGAAAATGGCTATGTCTCCTGATACCAGCAAAGCATTTCAAAGTTTTAGTGATGTTTTTTCAAACTGGATGGGTGCTGGGATCAAACAGTAGAGTCACATTTTGGCTGAGCAAATGAGGGGGTTCCCGTCATGGCTCAGTGGTTAATGGGTCCGAATGGGAACCATGAGGTTGAGGGTTCCATCCTCGCTCAGTGGGTTAGGGATACGGGGTTGCTGTGAGCTGTGGTGTAGGTCGCAGACATGATTCAGATCCCACATTGCTGTGGCTCTGGCGTAGGCCGGCGGCTACAGCTCCGATTCGACCCCTAGCCTGGGAACCTCCATATGGCGTGGGTGCGGTCCTAGAAAAGACAAAAAAAAAATTGAGTGAATATGGATTGCAAGAGAATTCTTTAGTTTCTCATTAATATTTTTCTTTCTTTCTTTCTTTCTTTTTTTTTTTGTCTTTTTTGTCTTTTTGCCTCTTCTAGGGCCGCTCCTGCGGCATATGGAGGTTCCCAGGCTAGGGGTCTAATTGGAGCTGTAGCTACTCCCCTACGCCAGGATCACAGCAACATCAGATCCGAGCCGCATCTTCGACCTACACCACAGCTTACTGCAACGCCGTATCCTTAACCCACTGAGCAAGGCCAGGGATAGAACCCCAAACCTCATGGTTCCTAAGTGGATTTGTTAACCACTGAGCCACTACGGGAACTCCCTCATTGATATTTTTCTGATTAACGTTTTGGTTAAATTAAATCAAAAGTCCTTGATTATAAGTTCCAAGGGGCATGCTTACAAAGTCTACGGGTGTCGCAGGGCTAAAATAAAGAGCTAGTATATGAGGAGATAAATACTCAAAATTATCTCAATGGACTGGAACAATGGGTAAGGGGAGGTGTATCTACAATGAACAAGATTAAACTGGGACATACGTCAACCCTAAAAAAAAGCAAAACGAAATAAAACCCTGTTGCACAAGAGAAAAGGCCTTAGGATGTTAGTTCCTGTTAAAAAGGTCTCTTCTTATAGGTGATCATAAACTTCATGTGAACCATCAATATAATGCAGATGATAAAAGACAAAGAGTAAATATATCACAATTTTAGATTACATCAATATTGCATATGGTCTAGACTAAGGGAGGCAAGAATACTTCCACATTCTACCTTGCTCAGAGCAGATGGAGAGTATCTTATTCATTAAACAGAACTACTAACAAGCTAAGAACCATCTAGAAGAGATTGTTTAAAGATCTTAAAACCTTTCCTAGTAAGAAAATGCTGATATATCCTGGAAATAAGAGGGTATTTTTCTTGCTTGCTTTCAAATATTTGAAGGTTCATCATGCAGAAAAGGGAGCAAACATTTTCTGTGATGCTCCAAAGAATTGATCCTGTTATAACTGTCCTGGTAAGGTGTCTGATCAAACAGTAATGGTATAAGACTGGGAGTAGGAAGATTGTCCTGACCCCAAAGGCACGCTTTTATTGAGGCTCGGGATTTATTTACAGAAAATGGTAAATGTGATCAAGACCTGACACCAGAAAGGTAATTTCACCCATGTATAGACCACATATGTTCACTGTTAAGCAATAAAATGTTCACACAAAATTTTCTGAAGGACTGACAGAAATGGAAATTATCATATGCTCCCATCCTCAAACCGTGCAAGAGCAAAGCAGAACTTGGGATAACTCCTAGAAAACTGCTGGAAGTTTCAGGCTAAATGAAAGCCGAGCTGTTAATACCATGTAAGAAAGTGTTTAGAATGCATACTGAATTCATTAGCATAAGATGTAAAATCAGTTAAAAATATAAATAGCCTTGTGACTATTATAAATAAACTAATGGATACAGAGCTATTATGGTTTTTGAAGGAAGTATGGTTATTGGGGATTTTCTGAACTTCTGGGCATGGATGTCAGGAAGTAACCCTAACAATGTTTTCCCAAACTGTTCTAGGATGTTCACTATAACATGGATCTGCTCCGATGTGGTTGCACTTTTGTGAGTGGTGGTTCTTCTTTAGAACAATAAATACAGTGTGTGCATGCATGTGTGTGCACACCAGCATGTTGTGTTTATATATGTATACATGTGCATGTAATGTGGATACATACAACTAACATCAAATGAAAACAACTACAAAAATTTTGGAATATTTGTTATTGATTTTATTTTTTCCTATTTCTTTACTACATAATATTGAACCTAAAGAGACTTACTAAATCACAAGTCTTGTTTTAACTGAAAATTGCAACTGGAGGGAAATATTCTGAGCAGATCCTGGAATTCATCTTCCCACAGGCTGCACAACCTGTGATGGCTTGAAAGTGTGCTTAAGAAGAGGGGGAATTCAGTTACTCTGAGCCCATGCCATAGGCTAATTTCATTTCCCCCAATACGTTCATGTATCAAGAAGTTAGAGTCTGAAAACAACAACAAAAAACCCAACAAAGACAGAGAATGCTTAGGAGTAACAAAAACATGGCTAAGTTATAACATCTGGACTTCATCACTGCAACCTTGACGTCAGGACACAGCCCAGATGTTAACTATAGAAACCATCTAAAGTTTGGGTGAATGTGATCCTTCCTTTAATTTGCAAAATCCTTTTTGCAAAAATCCTTGAAAACATAACAGCTCAGGGATATAAGTAGTCTACCAAATATTTAGGAGACCAGCTTTGGGATTACACAAATACACCAGCTTTCTATGTGTATTCACCTCCTCGGAATGTTGTGGTCACCTACTTGGAAATCCCACTCCCCTCCCCATCCCCCAGAAAAAAAAAATAAGGAAAAAAAAAAGCATTTGAAAAATATAGGAAGAAGGGAAATTGTGAATGTGAAAATAAGTAACTGGTCCTGAGTCTTAACAGATACAGGGACATAAGTCAGAACACTCTTCCTACTCATTCAAGGGCCAGCTGCCTTGCCAAGTCACAGCCTGCTGGGATGAGCATCCAGATTTCTGTGTTTTATATACACTCTCAACATTTTCAAGGCAGCTGAAGAACAAGAGAAGAGTTATCATAATGCAGGTGGAAAAAACCTATAAACTATATCTTAAATTTCTTTCTACTTCTGATTACTATATTGAATTAATGGGTAACTGACATCTTATATACTTTTCACAGTCATATAGTTAATGAAGTTATGCTACATGGACTTGTCTTTGGGACAAAATAAAACAAAATTTCATTTCCTATCTCTTAACCCACTCACACTCTTGACTGTCAAATATGATTGGACAAATTGGAGAAAAGACTAAACTAGAGTTAAAAACCTCACTTACTCATAAATGGAAGTTCTGAATATAATACATTTATCTTTTTGTGGTTTCATATACTTAGGTTCTGACACAGCTAAAAGTCACTTTGCATTTAACAAAATATTTAGAGTTCATTTAACAAATATTTACAAGGCAGAAAGTGCTGGTTAAGGCACAGACCTTGGAGACAGATGATCTGGATTCTAATCGTGACTTTCTCTAAACTTACTATATGATCTTGGAAGAGTTACAGCCTGAAGGGATGAGTTTAGAATATCTCTAAGGGTCGATTTTTCTATTATAAAATGGGGAAAGTAATACCTACCTCACTGTATTTCTGTGAGAATTAGTAGTAAATGTATAAAAAGCCTACAGCAGTATCTGCCATATAAAAGCTCAATGAGCAGCATTATTAACTATACTAAAAGAGGCGATGAATCCTGTCTACACTTGTATTTCAATATACAGGGGCTTGATAAGTATTCTGCAAATAGTTTTTGAATATATAAATGAATAAAAAAGAAGAAAAGAACAGATTCAGGGGTTGAAACCACAGCCTTCCACTGTAGCCAAGTGAGTCGCCCCTGGTCTCCCTGAACTGGTCTGGCCATTGTTCACTGTCTCTGAACCCTTTGCCAAGACTCACAATGTCCCCTTCTCTCTTTGCATCTTGCCTACTTTTACCAGAATTTACTAACCTAGTCCCATCTCACTGTCTGTCATGATCCCTTTCCAGATTTTAGGGACACCTTCCCTGTAATGCCCCCAGCACTGGGCAGTAATCCACCGTCATCTCTGTAGCACGTGGCAGGGTGCCTAATCTACAGGAAGTTATTAACATTTGTTAAATAAAAGGATATGGCCCTTTTCCTTGTATAACGTTTAATGCACCTGTCTAGAGAGTACAGCCTGTGTCCTATACCTTTTCATCACAAAAGAGAGTGATGAACAACTAGTAGGCATATTTGAGTTTGAAGGGCATTTAGCAATAACTAATAGAACCCCAACTCTACAGATGAAGAACACGAGGATTACATAGCAAATGATTTTCTCAAGTCTCACAGAGCTGGTTTAGTCCCAGAGTGGGGAACACATCGTGTTTGGTTGAATAGATGAAAAAGAAAAGTCCTAAAGGAGGTTTGTTAGTGATCATATGTATTTATTACTATGTAACTCAAGCTTTCTAATTCCTGAGAACTCAAACAAGGTTTTAACCGAGATTAAATTGTTGCAAGAACAAAGGCTTTTCTTGTCACAGATTTCTAAAATAGCTTAACTGGTCAAGAGGCAAGAAAAGGCTCCTTGGAGATGGCCATAGGTGACTTGGAATAAATACCAGTAACATGTTGTTTAACGTGCAGAATGAAGGACACTCTTTAAACACATTCTTCAGGATCTGATCCTCCTATTTTCTGAAGTCTGCACACTGTCTTGTTTGTATTGGAAGATACAATCAGGGACCACGTTCCACCCAGAACTTTTTTCTGCAGCACCGCAATCAAGACAGTTGTCCATAGTGGTCATAACTTATGTTGCAAGACCAAGTTTTCTGGCGAGAATTTTCTATCTAATCTTGACAGGCAGTTCCCCAAAATGCATATGCTTATCTTAAAAAAAAAAAGCCAAAAGTCTGACATGGCCATTGAGCAAGTGAATAGAACTACAGCTATTGGTAGAGATGAACTTGTGGGGGTAATATACTTTCTATGTTTTAGTCATCCTGTGAATGGATGCCCTAGTTAAAATGCAGATTCCTCAATGAGGAAATGTTTGCTAAACTCAGCATTAAACGTTTTTTTAGCGGAATATCCTGATTATATCAAACATGTTAACCTCATACAGGATATGATGCCGACTTTGTTTATACCAGCTACAGAAAAAAAAATTTAAAGGGGAATTGAAACTGTGGGAAAACTGTACACTGAAGGTAGAATGTTCCCTTAATCCTAACCAGCTGTCTTTGCCTGAATGCATGGGAATTTAACAACAATCTCTCTTACAATGTGTTTGATGAGTAGCTTCCTCTGCATTTCATCAAAGCAATGGTAGAGGAGTTTTCTAGTTACCAAAGTGTCTAAGATGTTACAAAAGGAAAATATTCAAAAGGCAACTTGGAACAAAATACATGTAAATAACATCAACAGACTTCTCCAAGGTTGTTAAATACCAAGGAGCCACAATTAAGTAATTACTGAAACACAGCAAGTTTCATTTCACTGAGACTGTTTTTAGAGTGGTTACTATCTCAACTTGAATCGCCCAGCAAATCACAAGTGCAAGGGTGATAGAAACACAACATTCCAGTACCTGAAGATAAATAGTCTAAGTGTCACACTCCAAACTCTTCAGATCTTTCAACGACTCCTCCTTCACATTTTTCTTTAGGGACTGACAAATTATAAATCCTTGACTTCACAGAGGAAACTGTAGCTTTACTCTGAATCTCTCGAAGTAATAGGTCAAGAGGACACACACAGTACAGGAAAGAAATAACATTTCTACTTTTGGTTCACAAAAATATGCTACAGAAAAATATTTAGAGAGGAGGGGATTTTGATTTTTGTTAGTTTTAAAAAATGGTTACTCACATATATCCCCATTTATTTATAATATCTGCTTTCTGAGTTTCATTTCATTCCTGTAGGGTTATTGGAACACCATGGACTTGGAATTCAAGAGATCTGAGCTCAAATTCACATTGAAAGTTTACTAGTTATGTGACTTTTGACAAGTTGCTTAACAGTTTGGGCTTAGTTTCCTGACTTGTCAGTGAGGAAAAGACTATCTGCCTTAAACGGCTGTAGCAGCGCTCAAAGAGAAGGCTGACTCATGTAAACTGTCTGGCTACAGTGGTTCCTCAATGAAAATTGGTTTATACCTCTTCTGATACTTCATTTCTGTGATTTTTCATATGGGCAGGAGACTAGCTAGCTTTCAGAGCACTCAATTTCATTTTGCAACTAAGGAAACAATGACTAAATAAAAAAGGTTAAAAACTATAAATACAAAATGCCCACTCAATCACTCCAGTGGTACTTGGCATGAAAAATTACAACTATAAAGAAAGGTCTTGGCCACCCCAATACTATCCAACACGAGAAATTATGAATGCAAAATGCCCACAGAGGAGTTCCCATCGTGGCTCAGTGGAAATGAATCTGACTAGTCTCCATGAGGATGTGGGTTCGATCCCTGGCCTCGCTCAGTAGGTTAAGGATCTGGTGTTGCCATGAGCTGTGGTGTAGGTCGCAGATGAGGCTTGGATTTGGTGTTGCTGTGGCTGTCATATAGGCCAGTGGCTACAGCTCCAATTCGACCTCTATCCTGGGAATCTCCATATGCCACAGGTGTGGCCTTAAAAAGATTTAAAAAAATGCCCACACAACCCAGTGCTGTGATTCATAATGAACTATAATGATCTGAATTGAGTGCAGTTAGAAATATCTTAATTTAACAATTTTTACAAAAACATGTGAACACAGTGATAGGATTCTCTTAGAACCTGGCAGGGATGCGGACAAGTGAGGGATTTTGAAGATCATTAACTTCATTATAAAATTGCTTAGGACTGTGGGGTGTAGGAAATTAGCGTTTTATTATTAATATTTAAAAAATACAGATAATACAACCTGCAAAAATTTCACAACTTCTCCAACCCCATCATATTTCTCTCATTTTTCCCCCCTACCTACTGTACTTGAATTGTCATGTAAACTTGTTTCTTTTGAACAAGCGATGGGAATGTTGACATATTTGAACTGGTGTGTGTGGGTGTGTGGGTGTGTGCGCTGCTTGAAAAAAAAAAAAAGTAGTGGTATGCTGTGTGGATGCATACCAGCTCTATATACAAGCACCAGGGATTTTTTTTTTCTCTTCTCTTGAAGGAGATTCCTATCTAATTGCGTGGAGAAGACTAACATATGAAATAGCAGCAAAAAGATGAAGTACATAAAAAGAAGCATAGAATTAATTACAGACATTTAAAAAATCAGCAAGTGCTATATATAAGATTTCAGATAAAATGGACACCAGTAAAGGTTGACATTGTTCTACATGTTATAAAAGCAAAAGAACTGAAAGGTGGAGATGCCTTGGATTGGGGATCCTGCTCTGTTTGTTGGAGGAGAAATGAACACAGGGCTTCAGTGGAACACAGTGAGAAAAGAATGACTAAAGAGAGTGCAGCTAGTTATCAGAGGACCTTCACAAATACATAAAGGTGTTTTGGTTAAATATGCCTGAAAATTGCATGATCCTGAAGGTTTGCGAGCAGAAACTGACAAGGTGAAGATGGCAGTGACATGCAAAATGGATTGAAGGGGCAGATATTGAAGTCATTGGGACAAGCTTAGAAGACCTGTCTTGACTTTATCCATGTAAAAATAATGGCAATCTGTGCCACAGTGGTGGATGTGAAACTAGAAAAGAAGGGGTAGATATAGAGATACACAGAAAGCATAAAGGACAGAACATGGTCATTGATGTGATATGAAGGAGAAAGGGCAAGCAAGGCAACCTGCAGCAGGCTATGAAGTTAACCCTGCAATTGCTGATTTTAATCTAATGTTGCAAGACCTCCAATATTTATTGGACATATCTAGTAGATCGCTGGAGATACAGGATTAGAGTTTAAGGGTCAGGATAGGACAGGTAAAGAGAGATGGAGAGAGGAAAAATCTCAACTGATGTGCAATGGATACAATGTTTACCACATTTATATGTATGGTAGCTTGAGCTTTAGGAATTATCAATACCAAAGCAAGAATATATTCCAGGAATAATTACTGAAAAATAATACATGTGATGTACAAGGGAGAGGGTACTGATTCAAATAGCTTCTAAATGTCTGGTTGATTCAGAAAGAGACATTTTGCCTCAAATTCCTGATATCTATTTTTTTCTTTTAGTTGGTCATTTACAAAATGTACTTGTATATTTTGATATACATTATTCTCCTATGCATTTCTGCACTTGGCAATATGTGTATATGCACTTGGTCTCGGCTTCAAAGAAGAACTTAGATTGTAGGAGAGAGATAGAGGCAATAAACAAACAGATAACATACTAGGATAACTGGATTGCAACTGGTTGACAAGAGAATGTGATTTTAACAGAATGAGCCAGAAGGGCCTCTCAGTCAAGATAACATTTTTTGGAGACCTGAATGAAGTGAGGGAGAGAGCCACAAGGCTATCTGGAAAAAGAGTTTTTCCAGATGAGGGAACAGCAGTTTCTGAGGAACAGCAGAGGCCAGAGTGTATAGGGAGGAGTGAACTGGGGGAAGAGTATAAGGAGGTGACTTAGGAGAGGCAGGCAGGCCCCATGTCAGGTAAAGACTTCTTGACCACAGAACAGATTTTATTCAAAGTGTTGAGGTAACTGGAGAACTGGAGGGTTTTGAGTTGAGGAGTGACAGGACATGATTTATATATATGCCAGGTTTTCACACTTAATTCCAGGGAATTTCCTTTTTTTTTTTTTCTTTTTTTGGCTTTTTAGGGTCTTACTCACAGCATATGGAGGTTCCCAGGCTAAGGGTCAAATAATCGGAGCTGCAACTGCTAGCGTACACCACAGCCACAGCAATGCCAGATCCAAACCGTGTCTGTGACCTACACCACAGCTCATGGTAATGCTGGATCTTTAACCAGGGGTCAAATCAAGCAAGGCCAGAGATCAAACCCACGTCCTCACGGATACTAGTTAGGCTTGTTACCTCTGAGCCATTGACAGAAATTGCTCAGGGAATTTCTTAATATAGGTTATGGGAAGGATGTTATCTCTGAATCACATTCCTTTTGCTTCCTTTAATTTTCAGACTTTCCTTCCATTTTCTATCCTCATCACCTACCTAAGCCGCATTTGTACCCAAATATGGGCCCAGAAGAGGCATAAATGAACTTGATGTTTATTATCACCTTTAAACAGATACTTAATTACATTTTAGCTCAAAATGAAATATTATTTATTATTATTCATTCAAACCTTATTTATCTAGCCTCATAATTCTATTAATAATTTTAAAACTCTTCATGATATATTTATATGAGAAATACATATACGAATTTATTTATGTATATGAACATATATATTCATGGAAACATAGAGTTATAAGTATCTATATACACACACATATATAAATGTGACTTTGTTAATAGCTTCTCTATATTGTTTACATTTTTTGTATTTTTTAAAGTAAATATTCTATGACTTTTTTAGCATTTGAAAAATTCTCTTCTATATTGGGTATTCTTATACACCATTGGTGGGTAATACATGTTGAACAGTTTGGCCATAAAAGCTGTGCATATCTTACTATAAAATTCCATCTTTAGATGAATTGCTCTGTCACAGAGAAACTTCTACACATATGTACATGGAGGTATGAACAATATGATTTATTCTTAATAACAAGTACTTGTAATAGCATATAATTGAAACAATCTAAATGTCTCTAACAGAGAGATGAATAAGTATGGCATGTTCATGTAATAGTAATAAGAAGAAATGATCTTTATGTTTCAATATTGTTTAATTCTATAATTCAGAGGAAAACAGGTAGAACACACCTTGACATACTACTGAATGGGAGAAAATATTTGCAAATGATATGAGCAATAAGGGGTTAATATCCAACATATACAAACAGCTCTTACAAGTCAACATTAAAAAACACAAACAAAAAAAACTCAAGCAACCTGATTAAAAAATAGGTAGAAGACCTGAGTAGACATTTTTCAAAAGAAGAAATGAAGATGGCTAATAAACACATGAAAAGAAGCTCAACATCACTAATCACCAGGGAAATGCAAGTCAAAACCACAATGAAATATCACCTCACACCTGTAAAAATGGCTATCATCAAAAAGAACACAAATAACAAATGTTAGCAAGGATGTGTATACTTGATGGGAATATAAATTAGTGCAGCCAATGTGGAAAACAGTACGGAGGTTTATTAAAAAAACTGAAAATAGAACTACCATATGGATTATACCCGGGAATTCCACTTCTGGGTATATATCCCCAAAAAACCACTCCAGAACAGTAATTTGAAAAGATACATGCATCCCAATGTTCATAGCAGCATTATTTATAATCGCCAAGATATAGACACAACTTAAGTGTCCATCAACAGATGAATGGATAAAGAAGCTAGGATACACACACACACACACACACAAGACGAATACTACTCAGCTACAAAATAGAATAAATTTTTCCATTTGCAGCAACATGGATGGACTTGGAGGGTATTAAAGTGAAATAAGTCACAAAAAGAAAGACAAATACCATATGATAACACATATATGTGGGATCAAAAAACATAACAAACTAGTGAATATAACAACAACAAAAAAGACTCACAGATGGACTGGGAGTTTGGGGTTAGCAGATGCAAACTATTACATTTAGAATGGATAAGCAATGAGATCCTACTGTATAGTCCAGGAAACTATATCCAATCTCTTGGGATAGACCTTGATGAAAGATGATATAAGAAAAAGAATGTATCACTTTGCTGTACAGTAAAAATTGGCCCAACATTATAAATCAACTATACTTTAATAAAAAATAAATTAAAAAATAAAACTCCAGGTGGGATGGGGTGAAGGAAGAGGGGAAGGGAAATTCAGGGGTAGGGGATCAAGAGGTACAACTATTATTATAAAATAAGCTACAAGGATATACAGTATAACACAGGGAATATAGCCACCATTTTACAATAACTATAAATGGAGTATATCCTTTAAAAATTTTGAACCACTATATTACATATCTGTATGTAATACTGTACATCAACTATACTTCAATAAAAATGTAATTGATAAAAAATTATACTCAAAAATATAATTCTAAGCAAAGCGAGGTGAAGAAGGATATATGTAGTATGGTCCCACTTAAATTTTTTAAATGTGAAAACTATTAACTAATATTGTTTAGGCTTACTTACATATTTAATAAGAGTGCAAAACCAGTATGGGAATGATTAAACCCTAAGTTCAGGACTGGAATTTCAAGGGGAAATGGGGAGGAAAATGAAGGAGGGGGTGGGATCCAGAAGGGGCACAGAGTAATTTTAAATTTAAAAATTTTAAACTAATTTTAATTATTAAAGTAAAACAAGTTTTATTACTTTAGTGCTTTATATATGGGTTTCTTGTTTGTCTAAAATATTTAGTGATGATAATCTTGCTATTAGTTAATTGATAACATATCTAAAGATGTTTTTGGACAGAATTTTTTTGGAAAGCAAAGGTAATGATTTCAAATGTGACCCGGACTGTATCGAATCAAAGAAACAAGTATGTTATGAAAACAGCAACTTAAGCCACATGAGAGACTGTGATCAAATGTCCCAGGGTAGGACTGCACGCACCATTAGCTAAAGCAACATCAACTTCATTTTACAAAAGCAATTAGTACATGCTTCAGTCTTCAAAGTGAGCAAGGATTACTTACTCTTAAAAAGTTATTAAAAGCACTTGGCTTTTGACCTTTAGAACTGAACTGGTCCAAGGTGTGGGGCAGCTTTTTTCCGTCACAATAATAGTTGCAAAATGTCACTTTCCTAGACTCCACTTTTAAAAAGAGACATTACATAAGGTACTGTGATTCAAAAACATGCTCTTTTATATAGAGACGTGGATAGGTCACATCGTGGTTTCTATTAATCAGTCAAAATACTTTAAATTGCAACAGGGAGAAAAATATGGAAAAGGAAGCAGGCACACACAAGACAGATTATGTGTTCTGAACTGATTCAACCTGGTAGCTCACATTCAGTATAAACTGGGTAAAGGAAAAGTAGACAGTCACAAAAGAAGCCAGAGAGTCGGAGTATGTGTGGGTCAGTGGTGGGACTAATGAGGATGGAAGGCCAAGAAGGTTCACTCCAGGAATACTTCATGAGAAAAGTGGGAGTCATGCTCAGGGTCACAGAAATAAAAACACCTTCTGAGAACTGGCCTCACAAGAATGGGAACTTGGAATGTGTGTGGCAGTGGCTGAGAAGGTGGGTGCACCGGTTTGACCCATGCCTCCTGCCGGCATCAGTGGGTGGCAGGTTGCCCTCATCTCCCTGTTAAGGCCCTCCCCACACTCCATTTTCTTATTTTCTTTTCCTTTTTTTTAAATTAAATGTTTATTTTTTTCCCCCTTTCCCAGCCTATTAACCCTCGGCTCTGATGTGCCGGCTAATCCTTGGGGTATGCACAGAGAGGCCAGCCATAGTCTGTTGTTATTGTCTTAAGTCGGGAAAAAGGGCATTTACAATAGATTTTCAGGCTCCACTTTGAAATCATTTTTCTCAGGTTTACACTCCATGTTTATCTTCAGTTGTGCAATGATTATACCAAGTCAAAGAGCTCTAGCTGGAAATACAACCTTGGTTCTAAGTCATCAATTTATACAAATGATAACTGAAGGCCTGAAAGAAAACATCATCTTTCTTTCTTATTCTAGCCAAAAAAAAGAAAGAAGCTTATTAATACTATGAACAAGATGTTGTACATAATTGGAATTCCTTACTAAATGTACATTTCATAACTTTACAGTATCTTAAGTGTAACATTTCCAGTGTGGTTCTCACAGTTTTACTATATGTGCCATCTGCATGCAAAGGACACAAATAAGGCAAAAACTCTGCATGGTTTTGTCACCCTTCTACATCATCCAACTTGGTGCTCGCAGCTCCAGGCAAGTTTTGTTGGTGTTTGGTTGCAGGTGGTCTGTAGCCCCAGAATGAAACAAAGGGTTTCGTTCTTTCTCTGTGACTCACAGGCACAATATTCTACTCTGATAGGTTCTGGCTCTTAAATAAGCTCTTTGCACAGTTCAAATAAATCAGTAACTCTTAGGATCTGAAAATTTACCCCTGTGAAATAAGACTTGAGAAGGCTTAGTATCATACTCATCCCCACACTGCTGTGGGTTTTGTCCCATCACCTCCCTTCCTGCCCCCATTGGTTTGTCATCTCATTTGTCCACCCAGGAGCTACACATGAGTCAACATGTGTGTGCTAATTTCATTTGGCTGAAATTCATGAAATGAAATTCTAGCTTCTTATAATAGCACAAAGGAAAGATGTTTCTATTGCAGTCTGAAAGTACATGTTCAAACTCATTTTCATCAGTGAAAAATTACAGTCCAAAGGCTGCCTTATCAGAGTTGAAAAACAATACATTTGATGGCATCCTTTTCAACCTGAGATGGGCTTCATTTTAAAAAGTTGTATTTTAAATATAGCATGTTGTAAAGGTATATTAGGAATGTCCTTACTCATCTAGTTTAGTTTTCTTTGTTTCACCAGATGTTTATGTTGGTGAGAAACCAATAACACTGTCTAGACCTCTAGGATATAGTAATCAAGCATGAATGGAAAACATTCAGAGGTCACACTTCAATATGGACCTACAACATCCTGCTATTCAAAACCAGATTAGAGACGATGGCTTGTGATAAACGGAACCACACTGAATGCTGAGTCAGGGATTTGAGAGTTGTCTGCAAAAAACTAAATATGTCACAAAAAATCTACAAGATAAAACAAAGTCTAGACATCATTAAATGGGCTGAACCCCTGACCCCACTCCAAGCTGTCAACAACCAGATGCTGTGTTGTGACTTTTACATCAGCATCCTGTAAATCAGGGATTCTTAATCTTTTATGAAGAGAGTTTCCCTGAAGTCATGGCTTCCCGAGGGATGTGTGTGTTTGTGTGTGTGCACAACTGCCTATATGTGTTCATACTAATAATAAGTCCCCTAAAGAGACAGAGAGTCAAGAGAGAGAAAAGTGATTTTTGGTGTCAGGATGTTCAGAGATCACCAAACAAGATTTCAGTAAGGAATAATATGCCATGCTTTTATTTTATTTTATTTTTTGCTATTCTTAGTGATTTCCATTTGTCCAGAAGTTGTTACTTTATTTTTTATTAATAGTTTCAGTTCTTGACTGAAATAATTTACTAATTGGAGATTCCTGCTGTAGAGGATCAAAACCAAATCTCTCTGTCATGACACTGAATTAAACACGAAGATACTTTTACCGTCAAAAAATGCAGAGACACATTCAGTATCTTGGCAAATCATCAAAATGGCCTTCTGCTCTCTCCACTTCCTGGTTGCCACTCTCAAGCCCTTACTGAAGTTTCCATCTGGAACACATTTGCATTAGACCGAGTGCAAAGTGCGGGTCAGTGACCATCTCAGAAAAAGATAAACCTTACTGTTTCCCAGCCTACACTGGGAATAAAATCATAAAGTACACTGGAATACTTAACGTTTTTACTTGTATTCACTGGAAGAAGCAACCAGGTGAATCAGTCCAGTTACTAGTGTTGAGGATTTTTTCAGATGGTTAGCAATGTCCAAATACCTTACCTGGCTGAACACACCAATGTTACTGTGAAAATATTTTTCAATATGCACCCCCCGTATTTACCACCCTCTTGGTGTGCACACATACATACAACACCCATCACCACTGTCACATCCTCATAGTGACATAAAGGCTCTTCTCTGCAATGATTCAAACATTTTCATTTTTATGTGCAATAATGGAAAAGTGGTACTCATGACTTGAAAAGTTAGCTAAGCCAAGGAAATTTTCACTTATAAATCATGTTCACTGAGGTACAAATGAGCATGACTCTACCAAGGTACAGAAAAAACAGTAATGATGAAACATTGTGGCTGTCCTTTTGTTATAAGGCACTTGGGTGGCAGTCAGCTCATGATGCAGAGAGGAGGGAGGCAGAGAAAGGGAAAGAGTGGGGAAGGACAAAAAGAGGGAGGAAAAAAGGAGAGAAGGAAGGAGGGAGGGACAGATATTGATTGGCTCAACAAGTACCTTATGGTATCTGTCAAATATGTCTTAGAGCCTCGTTTTCTCTGTAGGTTACTTTTTTCCTGCCAAATAGACTCTAGACTACAGAAGTACAGAGATAGTTGCAATTTATCTCTATATCGCTTCTACCACGTAGCATGCAGATAGTCAGTGAGTAATCAATATTAGCTGATTTGTAGTTAGTAAAAGGTTAGGCCCATCCAGTATAAAAACTCTCTTTTTACTCTGTTTCAGTGGATGTTCTGTTTGCCTTCCTGATTGTACAGTGTCTATGTTACATATTTTCTCTGTGACTAAGCCATGTCACCCATTTTCTCTGTTTCTGAGCCATGGTACCTGTTTTCTCTGGTTCTAAAGCCTCTTATTTGAAAATGAAATGTTCAAATTTCCTGCTTTCTTTCATCCTTTGGCATCTTTATCTGGTAATAGTAAGATGCCACAATTAACTAGATTCTTTGTAATATATTAGTGAAGGCACCTCTTAGAGAAAATGAGGCCATGATATGTGAATATATTGACACATATTAAAGCATATTAAAATATACCTTAAATAAAATGTGAAAACTGATAAAAATCATTATTAATGCAAGTTCATATCTTCTTTGGTAATTTTCTCATTGATTTAATTAACCTCTGCATTGGGTAGATAATTAATTTTCAAACTATTGAAAGTAATCCAGAATGTCACTGATCTGAAATGGACTAAAATTTTATTTTTTAATTAATTAATTAATTAATTATATTACTCAATGAATTTATTACATTTATAGTTGTACAATGGTCATCACAATCCAATTTTATAGGATTTCCATACCACTCCCCCAGCGCATCCCCCCCTCAACTGTCTCCTTTGGAGACCATAAGTTTTTCAAAGTCTGTGAATCAGTATCTGTTCTGCAAAGAAGTTCATCCTGTCCTTTTTTCAGATTCCACATGGTGTCTCATTGTATGGCTGACTTCACTTAGCATGATAATTTCTAGGTTCATCCATGCTGCTAAAAATGCCGGTATTTCGTTTCTTTTAATGGCTGAGTAACATTCCATTGTGTATATGTACCACATCTTCTGGATTCACTCCTCTGCCGATGGACATTTAGGTTGTTTCCATGTCTTGGCTATTGGAAATAGTGCTGCAATGAACACTGGAGCACCTGTGTCTTTTCAAGTCGTGGTTTTCTCTGGATAGATGCCCAGGAGTGGGATTGCTGGATCAAATGGTAGTTCTATGTTTAGTTTTCTGAGGAATCTCCATACTGCTTTCCACAGTGATTGCACCAATTTACAATCCCACCAACAGTGTACTAGGGTTCATTTTTCTCCACACCCTCTCCAGCACTTATTGTTTGTAGACTTTTGGATGATGGCCATTCTGGCTGGTGTAAGGTGGTACCTCAGAGTGGTTTTGATTTGCATTTCTCTAATAATGAGTGATGTTGAACATCTTTTGATGTGTTTTTTGGCCATCTGTATGTCTTCTTTGGAGAACTGTCTGTTTAGATCTTCTGCCGATTTTTTGACGGGGTTGTTTGTTTTTTTTTGGTATTGAGCTGCAGAAGGTGTTTATAAATTTTGGAGATTAATCCCTTGTCAGTTGATTCATTTGCAAAGATTTTCTCCCATTCTGTGGGTTGTCTTTTCATTTTGTTTAGGGTTTCCTTTGCTGTGAAGAAACTTTGAAGTTTGATTAGGTCCCATTTGTTTATTTTTGTTTTTACTGTCATTACTCTAAGAGGTGGATCTGAGAAGATGTTGCTGTCATTTACGTCGGAGAGTGTTTGGACTATGTTTTCCTCCAAGAGTTTTATAGTGTCTGGTCTTATATCTAGGTCTTTAGTCCATTTTGAGTTTATTTTTGTGTATGGTGTTAGGGAGTGTTCTAATTTCATTCTTTTCCATGTGGCTGTCCAGTTTTCCCAGCACCATTTATTGAACAAGATGTCCTTTCTCCATTGTATATTCTTGCCTCCTTTGTCATAGATGAGTTGGCTGTACGTGTGTGGGTTTAATTCTGGGCTTTCTATCTCGTTCCATTGATCTATATGTCTGTCTTTGTGCCAGTACCATATGGTTTGATGACTGTAGCTTTGTAGTATAGTCTTAAGTCGGGGGGCCTGATTCCTCCAGCTCCATTTTTCTTTTTCAGGATGTCTTTGGCTATCCTGGGTCTTTTGTGCTTCCAAACAAACTTTAAAATATTTTCTTCGAGTTCTGTAAAAAAATGTCCTTGGTAATTTGATAGGGGTTGCACTGAATCTGTAGATTGCCTTGGGTAGTATGGTCATTTTGATAATAGTGACTCTTCTAATGCAAGAGCATGGTATGTCTTTCCATCTATTTGTGTCATCTTTGATTTCTTTCAACAGTGTCTTAGAGTTTTCAGAGTACAGGTCTTTTGTCTCCTTAGGTAGGTTTACTCCTAGGTATTTTATTCATTTGGATGTGGTGGTAAACAGGATTGCTTCCCTAATTTCTCTTTCTGATCTTTCATTGTTAGCATATGGAAATGCTGTCAATTTCTGTGTATTAATTTTGTATCCTGTGACTTTGCCAAATTCATCGATGAGCTCTAATAGTTTTCTGGTAGAGTCTTTAGGATTCTCTAGGTATAGTATCATGTCATCTTCAAATAGTGATAGTTTTACTTCTTCCTTTCCAATTTGGATTCCTGTTATCTCTTTTATTTCTCTGATTGCTGTGGCTAGGACTTCCAAAACTATGTTGAAGAGTAGTGGCGAGAGCAGATATCCTTGTCTTGTTCCTGATCTCAGCAGGAATTCTTTCAGCTTTTCACCATTGAGAATGATGTTAGCTGTGGGTTTGTCATATATGGACTTTATTATGTCGAGGTAGGTTCCCTCTTTGCCCACTTTCTGAAGGGTTTTCATTGGAAATGGGTGTTGAATTTTGTCGAAGGCTTTTTCTGCACCTATTGAGAGGATCATATGGTTTTTACTCTTCAGTTTATTAATGTGGTGTATCACAGATTGATTTGCAGATATTGAAGAATGCTTGCATCCCCGGGATAAATCCCACCTGATCATGATGTACAATCCTTTTAATGTATTGTCGGATGCAGTTCGCTAGTATTTTGTTGAGGATTTTTGCATCTATGTTCATCAGTGAAATTGACCTGTAGTTTTCTTTTTTTGTGGTATCTTTGTCTGGTTTTGGTATCAGGGTGATGGTGGCCTCCTAAAATGAGTTTGGGAGTGTCCCTTCCTCTGCATTTTTTTGGAATAGTTTCAGAAGGAGAGGTGTTAGCTCTTCTCTAAATGTTTGATGTAATTCATCTGTGAAGCCATCTGGTCCTGGACTTTTGTTTGCTGGAAGTTTTTTACTCACAGTTTCAATTTCAGTTCTTGTGATTGGTCCATTCATCTTTTCTCTTTCATCTTGGTTTAGTCTTGGAAGATTGTACTTTTCTAAGAATTTGTCCATTTCTTCTAGGTTGTCCATTTTATTGGTGTATAGTTGCATACAGTAGTCTTTTATTATCCTTTGTATTTCTGTGATGTCTGTTGTTACTTCTCCTTTTTCACTTCTAATTTTATTGATTTGAGTCCTCTTTTTTCTTGGTAAGTCTGGCTGAAATGGACTAAAATTTGTTTAGATCATTTTATATATATGAAGCTATAGAATTGCTTCACTATGACTGTATATTTAAGCCTTAAATTCTTTCATCTCAAGAACTTTTCTGCTCAGAATATGATATAACCCTGCAACTAGTAAGCATTTAAGAATATGATAATATGACATATTTTTATTGAGGTATAATAATTATGTCATTTATAAATACAACTCATCTATCAGTTTTCTTTTCTTTAAAAATTAAAAAAAGGAATATCTTGCTTATTATGGGAAAAAAAGATGCCTGTACTTCCAGTTTATTTCCATAAGAAATTCTATAGAACATCAAAAGACTTAGGACAATCTATTTTGGGCCTACAGCCCATAAGATCTGAGACCAAACAAATACTTAAAGCACAACTTTCAGGTTTAGTTCATTCTGATTTGTCAGTCAGTCAAAAGCACCTTGCTTTAGATAGCGGTATATTTTTAACTTTAGTACATTTCAGCTCTGAAAAAAGTTTGCATCTCTTCTTAAAAAAATGATGAAAGATAGGTCCTCATAGCCCTTTGGAAGTAATGAATCTTTGTCCCATAAAGAGAATGGCCAGTTAATTAGGAAAGATGCACTAACTTGTCTGACTTTTTTTTTTTTTTTTTTGCTTTTTAGGGCCACACCCAAGGCATATGGAGGTTCCCAGGCTAGGGGTAGAATCAGCCTACACCAGAGTCACAAAAATGCCAGATCCAAGCTGCACCTGCGACCTGCACCACAGCTCACGGCAGCGCCAGATCCTTAACCCACTGAGCAAGGCTAGGGATCGAACCTGCAACCTCATGATTCCTAGTTGGATTCATTTCTGCTGTGCCACAATGGGAAATCCTGACCCTTCTTTACAGAGAGGGTCTCCCCTGGCTCCACCAGGGTGCTTGCCCACTGATAGTTTCATTTATTGATTTATTTTCAGGTTACTCCGCTCACAAGAGGCGTTGGGCCCACAGGTGTATGCAGTTTAAACTGTTATTTCTCAATCTTTATGCTGATGCCCCATCCATGATTTCTTTATCTTCAGCATCTTGCAAGAGTCGGTTTGCATTACGGAAACAATAAATCAATCAAGTATACTTTTAAAAGCCACATCTGCTCTTTCCACTACTGCCCCTTCCCAGTGTGTCTTTTCTCACCTCCCCCCAAACGTCACTGGTTTAAGGAACAAATGAGTATTGTTTCAGATGCCCCTCAGTGTTCAAGAGACATGGTATAGTTCTTCCTTAATCAAATGGGGTTCACATTCCTCATGCTGAGTCCCTCTTAAATTCAAAGGTAATGTTCAGATGTCATCTTCAGGCTGGCAGTTAAGGACTGGGTCTGTTTTGTTTGTCCTTCGGTGCCTAGCACAGTGTTTTGCATATGATAGGTTCTCAATAAATATTTGTGAGATTAATTAATGATGATGGGCAGAATTGAATGTTTCTGAGTTTTGTGCATGGATATTCACTAATAGATTGTTAAAGTATTGCCAAAAAATACCCTACCCTAAATGGGAATAAAAATAGTAGTATATATTTCTCAGGATGATTTTGAAGATTAAATGGGAAAATGCTTTTAAAGCTTTCAGCACAGGTTCTGGCACTTAGCAGGCAATCAAAAGTCAACTTAATTACTGTTATTATATTTTTGTCATAAAGAATGCATCCAATGATAGTAACTATCTACTGCTGGGTACAATATTTAGTTCATATTATAAAAAATATCTGGTTTGTATTAGCTGCCTAGTCTTTTGCTGTGTCTGATAAAAGTAACGAGCACCACAGTTGTGAGTTTGGATGAGTAATTTAAGGGGATGAATAACTTTGGTCTTTTCCATGGTTAGGTCTTCATCAACAATTCCAAGCAAATGCTTCAAAACCATCAGTGGTTGTTTTTAAGCAATGGGTGAACAGCACAGAAGAGTCAATGCAAAACCCATCACCATCACACATAACTTGCTCCAACACAGGCCTTCTGGACGGCACACCCTCTTTCTTAATAATGGCAGTTTATTCTGAAGTGATGAGAACTAGAAACTGAAAAACACATACAATGGCAAGTTTAATCTACTCCTTAATCATTCCTCTGGATAGAGACCTTCCAATGGAATGTTCTTTCAAATCCAGTTTTGGCTTCATGATATAGCGTCTGATGCTTAGGCAAACCTGTGACTAATATAGCAAGACTTTGACTTTGGGCACACCTCTTTATCGTAATTATAATGATCTTTGGCCAACTATGCAGATGGCTCACACATACTGTTTTAAATGAAGAAAGTTGACACAAGTTTTGCACCTGAAAGAGAGGTGTGCAAAATATCCCTTTCAAGTGGCAGCCTTGATGGTGAGCATACTTTTTCTTATCCCAGAGCTGAGCCACATGCTTGAAACCTCAGCCTGCTGGTGAGGCTGCTCTTTCCAGTGTTTGGCTCCATCTATATAGCAATTCTCAAAGCAGGTTCCAACTTGCTTGGGAAGACATTCACATATTGTATATCTAGCCTTACAAACCCATATGCAAGAGCTGATTCCCTCATCAATGTGTGAAAACAGTTATTCTAAAGTCACATCATTTTGGATTTCAGCATGGTCTGCGCAAGAGTCACCTTCATTAGATTCTTAGTTTTGCTCCAGAAGCACAGGAGAAAATCTCATTTGCCATTGAAATGTGACCTTTTCTTTTCATTTTTTTGGACTAGTTGAACTACTTTTGCCCAAAGGCTTTGGCAAATTATAGGGGTGTCACACTATAGCGTTGGAGCTGCTTTGCAAGTAGGACATAAGGAAAAGAGTAGTTATATCAACCAGGACTGATAAGGGCTTACTTATGCCAATGCCTCTTCTAAGTACTTTGTATAGCAGTTCAAACAATTTTGTGACATAGGTATTATTATCATCCTTTTTGTATTGGTGAGGAACACACTAACTTGCTCAAAGTTACCCAGTATAAGAATCAGGATTGAAACTTAGGCAGTCTGATGTCACAGCCAGCTCTCTTAGCCATTATATTGTGTTCCTTCTCATCAAAGCTGGCCTTACAATCAACATGCTTCTCTTTTTATTGAAAATAGTAATACCTAATTTAATATATGCTCACATCCACCCTCCAGAAATGTGACTGAGTCTCACGAAGCATCATTAACGTTTGTCTCTCCGGCCCTTTGAAATGCTCTATCTTGTTGCATTCATCTAGAGAAGCCTTTGTTTACTGGAGGAGTCTGCATATTTCAAGGCATACATCACTCTTGGTTAAAAGGCATTATATTTGCCCTTACTTGCTTTTCATGGTGAACCAATAAGCAGAAAACAGTTCACAGGAGTCAGTGTTTGTGGTTGCCTGACATGGGAAATGGGCCAGAATTCTTGATGCCCTACTGAATTCAGAGCCAACATATTGCACAGTATGTCAAGCATTCTTTTTGCTGGTGAAGTGGGGACCTGGTTAGCTGAAATGTAAAAATATACTTCATAAAAGAAAGAAGATGCTGAACACTCAACAAAGTATGCCGGGGCTGGGGGGGGTGGGGGTGGGGGTCCAACCTAATGTAGATATTTGAAGTATTTACTTTATGTCCATTGAATCTCACCAGGATTGAGGCTGGTCTAACATTTCCTAATTTCTTTATGGGCCATTCAGTTTGTCTTCTTTCTCTTAAATGTTTAGCAATAGACTAGTGACATAGTTTCCTCTTACGTCATGTTTCCTTAACAGAGAGAACAGAGAACTTAAAAAAAAAAATCAATGTGTTTTGCACTACAGGAGTTATTCTCATCTTATTGGATGTTATTAAATAAGAACTAATATTTAATTTCTTTTTTGTTTATTTATTCATCTCACCTTCCAAATTGATGAAAGCTATATGTGTTGCCTGGGTTTTGACTTACTTTCATCTCTCTCTGTCTTATGTGAATTTTGGTTTTTTTTTTCGTTTCCTTAGAGACAGTCTTATTGGTGCATCAGCCCAAACTTGTTTGTGAAACTTTGTCAAATATACGCCAAAGAATTCCAGCCATCTCATGTATAAAAGCCCAGCATTTCGGTCTATGAGAATTTTTGACTAGACCTATTTGAAAATCACAGTTAAGTACTAAGCAGGGATTTTTAATTTAGGGTTTATGGATAGAATTCAAGGTGTCCATGAACTTGAATAGGGAAAAATCACATTTTAATCATCCCTAAACTTTAATTGAAATTTAGCATTTCTTGGAGTTCCCATCGTGACACAGCAGAAACGAATCCAATTAGTATCCATGAGGATGGGGGTTCGATCCCTTGCCTTGCTCAGTGGGTCGGGGATCCCACATTGCCATGAGCTGTGGTGTAGGTCACTGAGGCAGCTCAGATCCTGCATTGCTATGTTTGCGGTGTAGGCTGGCAGCTGTAGTTCCGATTCCCGACCCCTAGCCTGGAAACTTCTACTATGCTGTGGGTTTGGCCCTAAAAAAAGCAAAAAATAAAATAAAATAAAATAAAATAAAATAAAAAAGAGATTTAACATTTCTTCCAACTATGAATGTTGAGAAACTATCGTCCTTGTGCACACAATGGTATTAGCTGCCCTTGTGACTCTGTCACCAATAGAGACCAGACTTTTTCAAATCACATTACAGTTGTTGCAGATATCACAAAATCTCATTTATACTCATTCCTCCTCCACTGCTATGGTAGTTATCAAACATGCTCCAGATCACACGGGACTGCAGTTTTCTGTCCACAGATGTTTATGTGATGTTGCTGGCCCCATTTGGCCACTAAACAGGAAAGCTGAAGATCTGCACGTTGCCCACCTAGATGTGGGTGGTGTCCCCAGAATTTCCTGTCTATAACAACTGATGACAGGGAGATGGATTAAAGATGACTGTTCAGTTCAATGCTATTCATTATAGCTGAGCAGTAACGACCTACACACGGGTATCTTTATCAAACGGTGATTTTATATGTACTTCCCTACATTTTGAAAACGTTATCCTGTAATAGAACTCATTCAGGTTATATTGCAATATCACAAATTTTGGGGTTGAACACCTTAATTACTATATTTCATTCTAATTGCTTTCTGTTATAATTCTATGTATTTTATTTATATATTCAAAAATAACAATCTGAGAAGAGGTTCATAGGCTTCACTAGCATGCTAAAATGATCCGCCAGCACACAAAAAAATGAAGAAGGCCTAAATGAAAAGATTAAGGGGCAATAGGTTTTCAGGAATGAAATACTCCCTGTAATCAAGGGGAGGAGTGGTGAGGACACAGAAGAGGTGTAAGATGGATGCGTGACTTGCCCAGAGAAGGATTGTCAACCCCATCTGTCACCCACTGTTAACCTCAAACTTCTAATTCTGTGAAGACACAATGCATTCTGTGTTTTTAGGAACTAATCAGGGATTGGGAATAATGGTTGCCAGGGGTTAGGAGTAAAAGAACACCTATGTGCTATGGTGGGGCAGAAAAAGGCAATTACATATAAAGGAGGATGCAATTAAGACAGTCTGTTCCATCACTTCTCACAACTTGAAGGCCTTTTCCTAGCAGAAACTCTATTTTGTTTATACACGGCTGTGGATCCTTAAAAATAACAGGCAGAATCCTTGTTTTATACATAAGAAAGTTTAAGGCAAACAGAGGTAAATGATGGTTTGCATGACACCATTTGGGGTAGAAGAACTAGGAACTGTTAAGTTACAGTGTGTGTGTGCGTGTGTGTGTGTGTCTGTTTGTGAGAGAGAGACAGAGAGGGAAAGACAAATAAAGAGCTAAATCATTGAGAGAGAAAATCAATCAAGGAAACAAGGCAACTTAAAACTCTGTCTCATGGCCAAACACTCTGGTCAAGTAAAACCTCTGAAAGAAACTGAAATTTCTGATTAGTTTTTGAGGAAACTTGATGAAAGTCATCAAAGTAATGAACATTATGGAAATAACATTTTAGGTACCATTAACAGAAGTATTTCCCTCTAGAGGTTTCCAAACACTTTTTAACCTATCACCTCATTAATTTCACAACATAAGAGAAGCAGGAGGTTTGGACTTTCTACTGCCCTTTATTCTGCAGGAGAGGGCAAAGTAGTGTGATGTAGAATAAAGACTGGATCTGATGTTTAGAGAAGTGGCTTTTTGTGGATAATTAACAGCTAATATTTAGGCTCCGGTCAAAGGGAGGGTTGGGTGCAGAGGAAAAGTATGAGAAAAAGGACAGAAGTAAGTGCTCTTGAGGTCTGGATGTGCATCAAATGGGTCTCCACTTGACTGAGTCACATGCCAAGCATGGGGGTGAACAGAGTCCAAGTCCCCAGTAATCAGAGTCCATTGCAGTAGCCAAGGTTCTTTCTTTTCAAGCATCGTATCTGGATATTCCATTGTGCAAATTACCTTAGAGGTCATACTCATCTTAGAGAGGCCAGACAATATGGAGAATTTCTTCCTTCAGTGGATCTGAAGCAAAAGTCCTACTTGTTAAAGCTGGGGAAATGTTTAATTTTTCATCACATGTAAAAAGTAACTGTTTCTCTGAGTGGTCTTCCTTTGGTGCTCTATTTTGGACTACATACATACCATTAATATACAACAGACAAATGACAAGGAAGAGACTGAAACTTTCCAGGGACAATATTCTTATTCAAAGAGGTCAACATCTGTCAAAAGCTCTTCATTTATGAAAATACAGGAGGAGGTCTGGGAGGCAGGAATGTTTGAATCAGCCTTAGTCTCAAATTAAAACACCAAGCCACAGTAAGACATTTTTGTGTTAACTGTAGTAAGACATTATTTGTGGAATCTTTCCTTTTGGGACAATGAATTTGTAAAGAAAAACAACAATAAAGCAACCATTTTTTTAAAGGGTCAACCAATTATACCCGTGGATTTTATACCCCATATCATATGTCTCAAACTTCCTCTTGCCAGCTGGAAACTGTTATCACTAGATAATCCACCTTAAAAAAAGTTGTAAAGTAGAATTTCTTTAAGATATCGCATTTTACTCTAAAGCCATAATAAAATGATTAAATTTAAAATATTTTACTCTCTCTCCCCTACCTTATGATAGACTTCACAATTGACTCTCTCCTAGTCCTGGGCAAGTTGTTTAGTTTACCAGAAAGAAAGATTTTCATGAGCATTTGGGACAAATTTACAGCCTATGATGATATGTAACTGGCCGATTACGTTCTTAATCTGCTTTATCGCAATCACAAACCTTAACTTTCACCTCTTCAAGTCATGTCAGGATAATTAGGTCAAAGTCAAAGGCCTTTCATCAAGAGCACAGAGCACAGAAATCTGGATTGACATTCGGAGGCCACTTCTAATATTTTTAACCATTTTTCATTCAATATATGGAAAAACAACTGGATCAACCAAAAAGGTTAAAAAAACATAATCTTTGACCTATCACTACAGATGCCATAAGTATACAGACTTGGAGAGCAAACAAGAAGAAGCCATTAAACACTATTGGGATACCTTCCCTGGATGTGGAGGTTTTTTAATCGTGAGACGCTATTTTTTAAATCAATTTACGAATATTCTTCATACCGGAATCAGGGCAGAACTTCCTGTTTCCTTAACATAATCCTTCAAACAATCTGCCACTTGGTCACTGTCATATGAGCCCTAGAATGTTTGAATTGTACACTGTATGTTTTATTATATTTCAAATGCCTGCCTCTAGCATACCTGACACCCTCTTGGAACTCAGAGCAGCCCCAGGCTGCCAGAGGAAATACCAGCAGGCTTTCATGGGCAGCGCAGATTACTCCCCTGCCACTCAGCCTCCCCAGCCCCTCTCCTGCACAGACACCCGGCCTCCCCTACAGACCAGCTCCACAGCTGACCCTCACCAGCCCAAGAGACCTCGGTGCTTTGCGTCTTGTTCATCACCATTGATTTCCTGACATCAAAAGGACCTTGCTTTTCTCTTCAAGGTTAAAAAAAAAAAAAACAAGCAAAAAACAAAAAACAAAAAAACAAAACCAAACACATAAAACCTTATCTAGAAATAATCAGACCAGAGACCAGAGAGGCGTTGGAGTTAAAAACAAACAAACACACACACACTCCAGAAACGTTAAATCCCACAACATGGGAGACTGAAATCATTGCCATGACAATGATGAACTTATTCAGCTTTTGAGATCATTAATTACCGCAGTTAATAACTGTGCCTGTATATTTAACAGTTTTCCTTTTCAGACCTCCGTCCTCACCCTCCCCCTTTCTCCCCTCACCTGCCAGTCGTCTGTCTCGGGTGTTTTTCCAAATGACATCTAGGGCCCTGGCCGTGGAGTCTCGGATGTGATCGCTGAAGGACCTCCGGAGAGGGGCTCTCAGGGGGCGCGCCATCACGTGGGCCTCTGGGTCCCCCATCGGACGCAGCCCCAGAGGACTTCAACGCAGCCTTGGCGCGGCCACCATCCCGCGGAGCCGCTCCTGCAGAGGTTCCTCCCCGGCTGCGGGCTGTCGCCGTGCCAGGCGGCCGGGCTGCGTGCGCGCCGGGCCCGGGGGCGAGCGAGCCGCGCGCGAGCCCCGCGCCCTCAGGAGCCCAGCATTGCGGCTGGGCTCGCGCTGCGGCCCGGGGAGTGCTGACTGCAGGCGGCGGCCTGGCCCGCCGCCAGGCCCGCGCGGCTGCCACATCTGGAAAGGCTTACAGAAGAGCCAACGACACCCTCGTTCCGATCTCAGCTGCCTTAGTGGCTGTCGAGATGATTCCAGCTTCCTGTGTGATCCAGTAACTTGACTTGGTCCAGCTTGGCTGATGATCTAGTCAAAAATATGTCCCTGGCCCTGGCCAGTCAGATACCCTTGCATTTTTGAAGGAAAAGCTGGACAAAGAGGCAGAAAAGGGAGGGAGGGCGAGCCAAGGGTGGCAGATAGTGTTCTCTTCCACTTCTAGTTTAATTTTCACCCACATTTGCATATGATTAGCTCATTTATGTTTTATTAACTTCTGGTATTAGATTAGGCCGTTCATGAGACACAAAGTTCAACCTTTAGTTGTGGTTGTGGGAAGGAGACCAGGGTGTAATGAAAATCCTTCAGAACAGTATGGAATCCCTCTAGGAAACAGACACCTGGTTTTAAACGAAATATTAATCAGCTCCTTGTATTTCCTAATTGTGCTTCTACTTACATTCAGTGGTTTCATCAGATATTCTAGGTTTTGTGCCTAAATGAGGATGAAATATCCCCTGGTTCTGTGACTCTTTTAGTTCCAAGTAAGCAAACTTCATCATTATAATTGCATATCAAAAACTCTGCACAGAGTTCCCGTTGTGGCTCAGTGGTAAAAAACTGGACTAGTATCCATGAAGATGCAGGTTCCATTCTTAGGCTAGCTCAGCGGGTTAAGGATCTGGCGTTGTGGTGAGCTGTGGTGTAGGTCGAAGACTAAGCTTGGATCCCATGTTACTGTGGCTGTGATATAGGCTGGCAGCTGTAGCTCAGATTCCACCCCTGGCCTCGGAACTTCCATATGTCAGGGTACGGCCTTAAAAAGCAAAAAGCAAACAAAACAAAAACAAAAAAACCCTGGCCAAAAGAATTTTTTTAAAAGTTCCAAGCACCATGAAATAAAAATATGGGTCAAGTGCTTATTTTAAAAGATATGTTTTTGAGTTTCTGAAATGCCAAATAAATCTATTTCTCTGCCAATGAATTTGGATGATTTTCTGCCTTTCAATGCATTAATAATCCTCTCTTTTCCCACTGTCCCCTAAATCCAATCTCATAACTTTCAAGGTTTGGCATGGAGGCTTAATATTGGCATCAGATAGTAGCTAAGGGCTAGTTCATAACCTTTGCAAAATTACATAATGCTGTAAAAGCACTTCATAAATTGCAAGGCAGCATGCAAATGCTAATTATTATCATAATTATTTTTACACATGAAATCATTTTCTACCCACACTGATCCTGAGTCTCTGAATTTCTACAGCAATTACAATCTTTCCCAACAACTTTGACAACTGAATTATACAAAGGATAATAATTAAATTAGTGTGATTGTGCTCACAAGTTATAACCAACATTATTACCACTGCTTATTAGTAATCCATGTGTCCTAAACTGTATTATTCTCAGATTGTTCATGCTCATGGGTCTCTCCAACTGAGAATGTGTGTCTTGGTAGATATTTGCTTCCTTGCCTTATCATGGAGCTGGGCAAAGACCAGGAGGCACTGTGTATCAATTGCTGTGCCTGTGGGAGCCAATTCCAAGGGAAAGTTCCCCATAAAAATCTCAAAAATTTGACCATCTAATACTTGGTTCCATTTTAAGACAATACACCCAAAGTGTGTGTGTGTGTGTGTGTGTGTGTGTGTGTGTACGTGCATGCTGGCACGTGTTTCTCCTTCAAAGAGGTCCAGGCACCTTGAAGCAGATTGACTCATTTCTTGGTCCGGTTGAATAGGACAGGTCTAAGTGGACCCCTTTGCAGAGGGGCAGCATGAAACAACCATAGCAGGAGTAGTGAACCATACACTTTGCTAAGCATGGGGAAGTTGAGGATGAATGAGACTTTGGTTCTGTCTTTGAGGAGGAGAAATCACATTGACCACAAATAATTTCAAAATAGTATAATAAATTCTATGACAAAAGCATGTGCAAAGGAGCATAAAGAAGAAAAAGACAGCCTGGATTCCTAACTCCTCTTAGGTACTGTCTTCATCCAAATTTCAAGAATTATGACAAAGTCAGGGGCATGCAATTATTCCCAGCATGGATATCAACAACTGTCTGAGTCATAAAAAGTGACTGACTACATGGCACAAAGCTTTTCTATACTCAAACACAGAAAGGAAGGGGGAATGGTAAAGGGAAAATAGCACTTACTGAGTACCTATGATGTGCCACAAATTTTTCTGGCACTGGGTTCAGACCATACTTGTTATTTAGACCACTATCAATGCTTACTATCTCCTCTTCAGAGACGAGGAAGCTGAGGCACAGAGAGAAAAACTTTGAAGGACGTCAGATAGTAATTAGCAGATGCCTTCTGCATCCAAAACTCATTAGCCCCCCCAATCAGTATGATTGTTCATAAATAAATGATAGTGATGATAATGACCTATGAGAACTATCTAGGTTCAGTTGATACTAAGCTAGGGGCCAAAGCTCTGTAATCTTAGCTAAATAAAATCACCACTGGACCCACAGTGTGGAAGATGCCTGCATTTCAGATGGTGATGCCAGCTTAGAAATTGAAAGGCAATGAGTCAAGGGAACCAAGACCTAGTCAACCCATATTGTCTAATGATGGCACACTCAGGTGTGACCTCCAGAGTGTTCCCAAGTGACTTTCCTTCTCTGCTGCACTCTTTTTCTAAGACAATACACTTAGTACTTTGCTGCTTAGAAAAATCTACTTATCCTAGGTATAGCTTAGGCAGAATGACCTATACTGTCTAAGAGATTTTTATGTTTTTTTTTTAAGTTAATATACCAACAGAAATGTAACTTTTACTGGTAGACTGTTGGAGAGGAGGAACACAGGCAAATGCTTTCAAGCAAGGTACACTTTCATTTTTGATTTACCATAGCTCAAAGCATTTACCTTGGCCCCTCATTTCTAAAAACTCATTAAGCCCGAATTTCACTGTGAGGCTATTTTAAGTCCTTATTAATGAATCTCAACCACATTTCATGGGTATGACATAAAAACCCTTCTAATACACAGGCAATTTTAAGTTATTTTTATTTCTTTTTTTCTATCCGTATCTATTGGCCATTAGAAATGTTTTACACAGAAAAGGTGCTTTTCAGAATCTACCATTCATAGAATAATTCTTCAAGTTTTATTTCCAAAAATTTGAGATAATCCAAGTCTCCTGTAACTGTGAGAGGTGAAGATAGTATGTGACAATTAGCATTGGCCTTAGCTTGGCAGATGGGAGAAGTGGGAATATGAGAAGTCATTTGGTGCTTTTCAAGATCCCAGTGGGAATTAAAAGTGCAGTGAGAACAGCGACATTATGCTCTGATTGATTTTCAGCTCCTTCTTTTTGTGATAAAGGGCTAGTGTCAGCCATTGGAGGATCTGTGGAAGCTTTGCAAACTCTTCCAGATCCCTGGAGATTAGAGATCCTTGTCAGTATACCAGCTAGAGATTCTAGCTTAAGTACATTCCTAGTATTTTCCATCCAAGAAAATCATCCCATTTTGGTAATGTATTGCAGATTTTATCTAATTTTGTCTAATTTATAAATTTCATCTTCTTACTGCAAACTTTTTTTTTTTTACTTTAGAATGAGTGCTTTATTTCATTAAACAATTACTGCCAGCGCCTCCCAAGTTTTAATTTTATAGTGTTTTTAGGTCCCGTGTGCTTCGACCTAATGGCAGAGACACCTTCTTTTCCAAGCCCAGGTAATAGAAATCCACTTGGATCTTATGGCCATTCTTGTTTGCTGAGGCAACTCGTTTAAGCCTCCTTTGGAGCAACTGGAACATTTCGGACTACCCAAAAAGCTGGTGGGTTCTTTCAAAATAATGTGAGTAATGAAAGGAAATGGAATGTTATTAAGAGTCACTGCCATGTATGGATCTGGGTCTTTGGTACAAGAAGGAAATTATTAAAACTCCATTTGGTTAAGCCCTATGAATGATCCAGCCCCTGCAACAGGACAGCAGGTTTAGGGAATTACAGTGTCTACCTTGGCAAAACAAGTCTGCCTCAAGTGCAGTAACTCCATGAAAGTAGTTCTCTTCCATTATGTAGGTATCCTAAAGCCCACAGGAAGGAGAATTCATGTAACTCTGAGAAATGTGTAAATGGTTCCTATTTACTCCAATGAATGGCATCTAGTATGTAGATTACATACTGCTCATGACTGTTTTGTTTTGAATTTTTCTCATTTAATATGACTATCTTTAGTACATTCCTCTGGTGCAAGGGGCAATTTTATCTTTTCATGTGCTTCTACATTCGGAACACTAAGGGTTACACTGAATTTGACTGAGAATCTCTTTTGTGGTAAACTCTGTTAAATGCTCTCAAAGAGCTCAAGTCAAGGTTGTTTTGTTTACACTATCTGTTAGGTATCTGTTGATTCTTAATAGGCCAATAGACTCTGATGATGATTTTCTTCAATTTGGTGATCTCTGATCTGGGGACAGGCAAGATTCTTCTTGAAAGGCAGGGAGGAAATCTTAGAATCTATATCTGTGTCTCTGTATATATGTATCTATGCATATACATAGATGTAGATACAGTTCTTTAAATATTTGTATTGTTGTCAAATGTGCAAATGCACACAAGTATAGTGATTTATGATCTAATTTATAAATAAATGTATATATTGGGGTTCTATGGCCAGAAAGTTTTACTGATGACAGTGATCAACGAAGTTCAGGTCTATTTCTCTGCAAATACTGATCTATACTGAAATCACACTGTCTTTCAGAGTGAAATCAACTTGTTGGGGGCATACTGTTGAATAAATGTGTAAGAGGAAAGGGTATAATAGAACAGGAATTAAACTTGTGATGTAGCATGATAATATGAGAAAAAGGAATGTATATGTTTATGTGTGACTGGGTAACCTTGCTGTACAGTAGAAAATTGACAGAACACTGTAAACCAGCTATAATGGAAAAAAAGCATTAAAAAAAACAACAGGAAGTAAATATAAGGAAAGAGAGAGACTCCTTCTTCTTCCTGACTGATGCAACGATACCTTATTTCCTTTTCAACTACTGAATCTCAGTACTACCTATGCTTTCTAAACAAAGTTCACTGCGGTTGAGAAAAGTCACCTTGTCTATGAGAAAGGAAGCTGCTGTAGACTGAATATTTGTGTCCCCCCCAAATTCATATGTTGAAACGTAATGCCCAATGTGATTGTACTAGGAGGTAGAGCTTTCAGGAGGTGATGAGGTCATAAGAGTGGAGCCCTTGTGAATGGGATTAGTGCCCTTCTAAAAGAGACCCCAGTCAGCTCCCTTGTCCTTCCTGCCATATGAGGGCTTGGCAAGCAAGTGATGTCTACAAACCAGGAAGCCAGCCCTCACCAAACACCGAATCTACTGGCACCTTGATCTTAGACTTCTCAGACTCCAGACTGTGAGAAATAAATTTCTGTGTTTGTGAGCTACTCAGTCTATGGTATTCCATTAAAGCAGCCAAAAGACTAAGGTTGAGACAGGCTTCATTTCAGTCCTGTCCCTTGACAGTTTTGTGATCTTGGGACAGTGTTTTCACAGTTGATAAAGAAAGGATTGACAAGATGGCTGATTCTGGTGCAGAGAGGGAGATGGAAGTGATGAATATCAGAATCACACAGGGTGGGCCCTCTCCTGTTGAAGTAGAACAGAAAGGATAAATAATTCTACTGGGCTAGATGGTCTCATTCTACTTCTAAAAAATACCTCAAAATAATCTTAACTATTGGCAAATTAATTGGCCATATACTTTCCTCAAGCTATTTTTAGTGACTTTGAATATGTTTCTTTGGAATTGTTCATTTATTTATTTTGGTTTTCTTCCTTCTCAATTAAGGAAATGGAAAGTCTATTTTGCCTTGGAATTTCATGCATAGTAAGCGGTTGAGGTTTGCCATGAGGACCATAGATCGTTGGTGATGTAAGAACACTCAAAACTGAAATATTTAAAGAAAAACAAAGGATGGATGGTTGCAGGAAAAAGATCAGGTGATTCTGTCATTTAAGTGAAATATGATTTTTTTATACTTTTTAGGACTGCACCTGCAGCATATGGAAGTTCCCTGGCCAGGGGTTGAATCGGAGCTACAGCTGCTGGCCACAGCCATAGCCACAGCAACATAGGATTGGAGCCATGTCTTTGACCTACATCATCACATCTTATGGCAATGCTGGATCCTTAACCCACTGAGTGAGGCCAGGGATTGAACCTACATCCTCATGCATACTAGTCAGACTTGTTACTGCTGAGCCACAACTAGAACTTCCAAAATAAGCCTCCTTTTAATCTAGCTAATTTTAAAGAAATGGTTAGCATTTCTTAGGAGGATGATTTGCTCTAAAATCTTTAGAAGCAGCTATTTTCTTTCATTCAGTAAATTTATATGTTATCTCTTCTTTATCTTAATGGTGCCACTAGTTGTTTATCACGAGCAGTGGTTGAATTATAATAAAGTGGAACTGAAGTTTTAAAAGTGTATCACCAAAACAAAAACATAACTCAAAATCTTTTGACTTTTTTCCCTAAACTCATCATTAAATCCTCTGTGATGTGTGCATATTAAAAGTCCTCTATCAGTGCTAACTATCATTTTTATCTACTGGGTTTCTGGTATTGTAATGCATGATTAAAACAAACAAACAAACAAACAGTTCCTGCCTGTTTTCAAAAACTACTTAATAGTAAAGGAAGATGTGGTATATATACACAATGGAGTACTACTCAGCCATATAAAGAACTAAATAATGCCATTTGCAGCAACATGGATGGAACTAGAGACTCTCATATTAAGTGAAGTAAGTCAGAAAGAGAAAGACAAATACCATATGATATCACATATTGGAATCTAATATAAGGCACAAATGAACCTTTCCATAGAAAAGAAAATCATGGACTTGGAGAATAGACTTGTTGTTGCCAAGGGGGAGAGGGAGGGAGTGGGATGGATGGGGTGCTTGGGGTTAACAGATACTGACTATTGCCTTTGGAATGGACTAACAATGAAATCCTGCTGTGTAGCGCTGGGAATTATGTCTGGTCACTTATGACGGAGTGTGATAATGGGAGAAAAAAGGATATATACATGTATGTATAACTGGGTCACCATGCTGTACAGTAGAAAATTGACAGAACACTGTAAACCAGCTATAATAGACAAAAATAAAAACCATTACACACACACACACACACACACACACACACACACAAAGAATAAGGAGGTCAGTTGGGGTAACAGCACTGATTAGTTTTAAAAGATTTACTATTCTTAGCGAAAATTATCATCACTCTCTGAGACCTGTTGGAGTTTGGACTCATTCCATTTTCCCAATTTTCTCTCATTCCAAACACAAACTCTGAGCTCCAGCTGGCTGGGCTGCTCCATTGCATCATGCCTTCTACATTCCCACTAGCCGAACTTTGCCAACGCCATTTTCCTTGACTAGAAATGTCTCAGATCTTCCTTTTCAGTTTTTCACAGCTTTTTGTTTCGGCAGATTCTCTCTGGATCACTCAGCTCAGGTGACCTCTCTCAGCTCAATGTCTAGAATATCTTACAACTTGGCTGTTGCTACTTATCTTGACAAGCAGGCTGGAAGCTTTCTAAAGGATATGTCCTCAAGGTCTAGAACAAGGAAATCCTGAGCCAGCTAAATAGAAGAGGCCAGAAAGGCAGCACATATCCATATCATTTGTTCCCAGCCTTCCCTGCTTATCCCTGACCCTCAGCTTTCCAGTGGAGGGAACAGAGGGAAAGAGGGTAAGGATGGGCTGACATTTGGCTGGACTTGGATTAACTTGGAGTAGGGATAATAGTTCCATTGAGGGGAAGCCAAAGACCATAGACTTACTAAAGAATTATTTTTATTTATATCAGTCTTTAGCAATATATGGCAGTGATTTTTTTCAGGGTCACTTGGGCTGTTCCTCAGATTCCAAAATTGCAAACAAAGTATGTTTGTATCCTTCCTCTATTTTCCTCTTGAATGCCTTCACTCCTGAGATCTCTTCCTTTTTCTTCTGACTCTCCAGAATCACCACTGCAGAATTCACTGCTTCACCTCCAAATACCCCTGTCTCACAGAGGTCTGAATTCCTGTTATGGAGTGCTTGACAATACTAGCTGGGTGATTCCAAGATGAAGATTAGGCCTGGGGGAGGAGGAGGGAGATACAGGGCTGTAGAGAAATCCATAGCTAAAACAAGAACCTGGTTTAAAATAAACATATCCTTATTGCATGAGAGTGGTGGGACAACCAAGACCTCCAGCTCTTTCTTGCAGAATCTCTGTTCTTTTTTTCTCCTCCTATCATGTCTCTGTATGGAATTATTTCCACTGCTTTGCAATGTTTTTTTTTTATTTGATTGAGCAATGACTAGGCTGGTTAATAGCAAATATGCAAAAGTATATGACACACTAGAGCATCTTGATGATTCTGCTTGTTCAATCAACTTTCCATATGTGTGCATCTTTTCTCTCATCTTGATCATAAACTCTCTGAGTGTAGTGTCTTAAAGAGTTTTACGAGTCTAGCACACTATTTGGTAAAAAACAGATATTCAAAAACATTTATGGTTATATTTATAGTAACATATGACTTTTCTCTAGCCATTTAGTGTTATAATAATTTTCTTTAGCCTTAGGATTTTGTTTTGTGGTATAAACTTTGAAGTACATATTGATATTTATATGTGTGTGGAGGAAGAATAAATGGGAAACTTTCATTGACATAAACCAATGATCCTTAAACTTTAGTGTGGCTTAGAATTCCCTGGAATGTATATTACATTTAAGATCCTTGTGAGTTCCCATTGTGGCTCAGTGGTAATGAACCTGACTAGTATCCAAGAGGATGCAGGTTTGATCCCTGGTCTCACTCAGTGGGTTAAGGATCTGGTGTTGCCAGGAGCTACAGTGTAGGTCATGAGCTGTGGTGTAGGTTGTAGACACGGCTTGGATCCCACATTGCTGTTGCTGTGGCATAGGCCAGCAGCTACAGCTCTGATTTGACCTCTAGCCTGGGAACTTCCATATGCCATGGGTGCAGGCCTAAAGCTCCAAAAAAAGAAAAAAAAAGATGTTGGGCCTAAGAGATTCTGATCCAGGAAGCCTGGAGGAATCTCGGCAAATGTTCTAGAAAAATTTGAGTCATATTTTAAGAAATTTTGCTGTGATCTTTTATTGATCTAAAGTAAACTTTTTATTTTTCATTAAAAAATATCATTTTTTCTTTCAATCAAAAATTATCAAATGTTCTTTATGGGCAAGTCATTAAAAGGTAAATCAGGCATGGATTTATTACATACTATGAAAAAATAACTCTTCATAATCATGACAAAGAGCATAAAGGGATAAAACTTTATGAGAACTTCAAATAGAGCATTGAGAGTTCTTGGAAAAAAGACTGATTTCAGGGTAGTGGAAATCTTTGAAACCTTCAGAGAGGAGGTATACATGGGAATTTGAGATACCATGAGAGGAACTTTTAGGAAAAGGCAATAGTATTAGCAAAGGTACTAAAACAGAAAGTGCAGGATGGGAGAGTGTGGAGAGTGCAGGCTCAGGACTCCATCCTGTGTTGGAGTCTCCAATGGTTGGAAGGGGACAAATTGGCTGAGAAACTAGGGCTGGAGATGGTGCATGCATAGCTTGATTGGGATGAGACTCCTAAGAGACTCCTTACTCCTATCTGTGTAAAGACAGACAAGAAAAGCAAATCCAAACATCAATGCCATGTAACTTCTCTAAGGCTTAGGAAGGAATTCAGTTGTAAACATTATTTCTTAATTATATTAGGTGTGATGTTAATGGGTTCTATGATATGAATATGTGACTTTATTTCTACGTACTCTATGATATTAATGTCTGTTCTTAGAGGCAAAAAAAATAAGACTCAAATCAGAAGATTAAGACAATATTAAAATCAATTAAAATAAAAATCAAAACACTGTCTACCTAAAGTATTTCTAAAATATAATTCCATAAAATTGACCAGATACTTATAGATATTTTTTTACCATCTATATCACTAATGTAGACACTTAAAGAAATATAAACCAGGCTAAATTCTAGAGAATCACAAAAACATGATGAGGTATTCCTTTGTTCTCCTTCCTCTTAAAAACAAAACAAAATAAAGCAAAGCCCTGAAACCCCTAAGGGTTAAATAATTTCACTAAAGAAAACAGAAAGGAGGTAAGCTGAAGTCATGGGAAATGGTAGAGAAAGAGCAAGAGGCTGGAAACCTACCACAGATGGAGCAAAGATTTTCCAGATGTGGAATTCTTCCTATGCATCTGTGCTGTCAGCCTGGCTCATTTAAGTTCTACCAGAGCGGGGGAAAAATGCAACTACGGCTTCCTTCTAACTTCTATCTGTAATCTAACTAAACCTCCTTTGCTGAAATTTTATATTTTATTTCCTCTAGGAAAAAGTCTTGCTATCTGTGATCTGTAGTTACTTTTTTTGAAAACTGGCTTCCATTCCAGATGGGAGCACCTCTGGAATGCCTGAAGGTATTTGTCTGTGTGTCAGAATATCTCCATTTGGAAAGACAGTTCTAACGTGTCTTTGTCACAGTCCTTGTGTTCACATCACAGAAAGGCCAGGGTGCTGCATGCATGTGAGGATGATGGGGTCACTGCTCTGTTTATGATCTTCTGTCAGGGACCATCTGGGAGCATGGTTCCTGGTTAGTTGCAAGGTGATGAGTGCCATCTCAGAGTCAGGGTCGCAAGGGTCTCAAGTTAGACTTTTTTTTAAGGTTCCCAAATTTGGTGCTTACAAACATTACAAAATAATGAAAGTCTCACTATATACTAAATAAGCCAGTATCCCAATTTACTAAAGTCGCAAAATAAGAAAACTCTTATGTCGCACTTCTGGTCACCCGGCTGAGCTTTGTTTTGTACAGATAAGAGCCTCTGGTTTCATCATTGCAGCTGCAGTGCAGTCATTGGTGGTCTTAGGGGAAAAAAAGCCACAGAAATACCCCCACATACCCCACAAACATATGTGCTTTTTTACGTTAAAAAAACTAAGTCATAAAATACAGGTTAAGTCTAGTAGAATTCGAATTTTTTTCTTTTAAGATACTTTATTTTTAAAAAAATTTTGGCTGATCCTTCAGCATGCAGAAGTTCCCAGGCGAGGGATCAAACCCATGCCACAGCTGTAACCAGAGTCACAGCAGTGACAACGCAAGATCCTTAACCTGCTGAGCCACCAGGGAACTAACTCCAAAAGATAGTTTATTTTTAAAAATGTGTCAACTGTTTCACTTCCTGATTGTTTGGTTGTTTATATTTTTCCCTCTTTTGGTTTTACACTGTTAGCTCTTATTATTTAATATCTACTAATTATATTTAGCGGAATGAGGGAATGTGCATATAGTCTATTGAAAATACAAAATTGTTGAGGGCATCCGACAAATTATAAGGCAAATTAAAAACTGAATGAAATGGTCAGGATGAAGTTAAGTGATTTTAAAGGAGAAAATTTGTTTGGTCAAGGGGAAAAGGAAAACCAATCCATGAGTCTCATAAATACAAGATCTGATGGTACGGATGTGATTGAAGGCAGCTGAAAGAGGTGAGACTTTCTACGGGCTGCAAGGTAATTATGAAGTAGTGATATAGTTTTGTAGCTTAAAAAGGCAGTATAACTGTGAAAAATTAAAATTTTATTAAACAGTCAATGTATATGTAGTTCTTGCCAGATCTTTTGAAGTAAAATAAACTAAACTGCAGACCAAAATATGCCATGATTCTTCTCTGTGCCTGCTTATAACATATTTTGAAGGATATATATATCCTTCAAAAAAGGATAATGTAAGACAGGTAAAATTAAGTGATTAAGTCTTAAAAAATTAAGATTATTTTTAATACTAATTGTATTCAACAGGAATTCGGAGAAGGTTGTCCTATCATGAGCGCAAAGAACTCATTCATGTCAGGTCCAGCTGAAAGCGATATACTACAGATAGGGGGCGGGGACCTCCTGAGAGTTGAAGCTGACACCTAAGAGTCGTCCGGGAGAGAAGCAGCTACTTTTTACATCTCTTTCTCTAATTTGTATTGTCTCTACCTTTTCTTTCTTGGCTCAGTTGCCCCATTATCCTGCTCTCTTTACAGAACTGTTTTCTCTGTGACTCTACCTAACAGTACATGTGAATTTTCAGCCAAAGCACTTCTTACAGGTTGACTGTCTCTGGCTCATAATTTAAATGAGAAGGAGAGGCAGAGGAGGAAGGAGGAGGAGGAGGAAAAGAGAAAGAGAGAGAAAGAGATTGTCCACTGGTCACTCAATGTATTCTCTGGCCTTGAGTGGCATGTGCCCCTCATCCCACCCGTCTGTTCCCAGTCCAGTTGACTCTGGCCATGGGTTAGGATTAGCGGGGTGGGAGTAGGGGTGGGGGACACAGTGCACATAGGCTGCCCCTTTCAAGGGCAGAATATAAGATGAACAAGGAATCTGTCTAATTCTAAAGAAGAGTTCATGGAAGAGGGACAATTGAGGAGGCTTCTTGCAAAAAGCGGCTCTGAAGTGAATCCTTGAAGGAAGTGGAGATGTGGAGAAAATAATAATAGAGGAGTATTCTCATGACAGTAAACTTCAGGAGCAAAGGCATAAAGGACAGAAATATGTAGATCATATATACTATATGCATTATTACTGTTTTGCTAATTTGGATCATACTTTGATTAGAACGCTTAGAGGTGGGAGAAGGGGTGCTGTTAGGCAGAAGAGATAGAAGTATCAGCTTTGGAGCTAAAGAGACTTATGAACTGTGAGTTTAGTGTGTATTAAAGACAATGTAGAGGAAGCGTTTCTTCTCAGAGACTGCTTGGCAGGTACACAATAAATAACAGCTATTGAGGATATATTTAGTAGTAGTATTTTTCTTTTGAAAACTCGGAAGAAATTCTGAAGGAGAGACATGGAGTAATCACAATCAATGGCTAAGAGAAGAGCGTTACTTCTGCCTGAAGAAGAAAGAATGAAAGTTATAAGTGGAGTGTGTAATATATTTTATGATCAATAAGTTTACAAGGTTTTTACATTAAAGAGGTATTAAATAAGCTCCTTTAACTATGGTATGTCCAAACAGTGCAATATTATTCAGCACTAAAACAAGCTATCAGGTCATGAAAAGACTCGGAGCAACCTTAAATTTTATTTGTAAGTGAAAGAAGCCAATCTACATGTCGTTTCATTAAAGCATCACAGTATAGTTTCCCTGCCCTAAAATCCTCTGTTCTCCATAGATTCATGCCTCCACTTCCCCAACATTTGGCTACTCCTAATTTTTTTTTTTTACTATGTCCATAGCTTCACCTTTTAAAAAATGTCGTAAAATTTGAACTCTACTCTCCACTTAGTTTTTCTGTGAATTGAAAACTTTTCTAAAAAATAAAGTCTATTAGGAGTTCCCATCATGGCTCAGTGGTTACCATACATGAGGATGCAAGTTCGATCCCTGGCATCAGTAAATGGGTTAATTAATGATCCGGCATTGTCATTGCGAGCTGTGGTGTAGGTCGCAGAGGCAGCTTGGATCTGGTGTTGCTGTGGCTGTGGCGTATGCCAGTGGCTATAGCTCCAATTGGATCCCTAGACTGGGAACCTCCATATGCCATGGGAGTGGCCATAAAAAAATACCAAAAAAAAAAAAAAGGCTATTAATTCAATAACCCCCTTCTAGGTGAACAGCACAATGCTAAGTGCTTTCTAAAAGGATGCTTACAAGACTATTGAGAGGCAAAGCTGAGACAAAACACTCAATAGATAATGACAACCCCCATATGATTAAGAATGAAAGTGACAGGTACAGACTGTATATGCTGTACATGTATAATTTCCAAAAGTATGAAATTAACGTGAGCAGGAGATGTCATAGAAGTCTTCATAGTGAAGGTGAGTCCCAATTAAACTTTGGGCATGGGGAGTTAATTTCTGGAAGGGGAACAGGAGGAACAAAGGTCAAGTTATACAGAAGCAAATTCAGGAGAAAAGTGAGGTTGCTACTATTGTTATAGCAGAAGGGGTATGATAGGGGAAGATAGAAGATAAGGTGGGAAAGGAAGGGTAAGGTCTGATTAAGGAAAAATTTGTTCATCAGCCCGAGAAGCCTTGGCACTTAGCCACTATGTACAGCATAGTGGTTAAGGGCATGCCTTCTTGCCTGTGTTGCTTGCTTTGAATTTTGCCCGGCATAGTGTGACTTTGATTCTTTTAGGAAACCTCTCTGAGTCTCAGGTTCCTCATCTCCATAATGTGGAAAACATTACACCTCCCTTATATGACTGCTAGAGGGTTAAATGAGTTCATATCTGTAAAGTACTTGGAAAAGTTCAGGCACAGAGTAAAGGTTTGATGTTAGTATCTGTTCAACAATTCATTTGATAAACATTAAGTCCAACACTTTCTAAGATGCTGGCACTACACAGGTGCAGGGAAAATGTCTGCCTTTCAGGAAATCACAGTACTTCAGGGCAAATATTTGGATAAATATGTAGAAGACCAGAGACTTAAAAATGTAGATAAAAAATGATGAAGTGTACGGTTTTCCTCCATTTATTTATTTCCTTAAATCCATAGGAAAGAATCAATTTAATTTTTATTTTAAGAAGTTTTTCACCAAGACTTAACATAGTGTTGTAGGTCAATTATACTTCTAAAACAAACAAACAAACAAGTTCATAGAAAAATAGATCGGGTTTGTGTTACCAAGGGCAAGGATAAGTGTGGGGGGGACTGTATAAATGTGGTCAAAAGGTACAGATTTCAGTTATAAAATAAATAAATACTAGGTATGTCATACACAACATGGTTGATATAATACTGTTGTAAGTTATATATGAAAGTTGTTAAGAGAGTAAATCCTGAATTCTCCTCACAAGAAAAGTATTTTTTTCTTATTTTGTATCGTTATGAGATGATAGCTTATTACGGTGATCATTTCATGATGTATGTATCTCAGTCATTATGTTGTACATCTTAAACTTATACAATGCTGTATGTCAATATCTCAATAGAATTGGAAGAAAAAAAAGCAGTTTATAGCATTAGTAATTGGGAGTCACAGGAATGTGTTTTCTAGGGAAGCTCAATGGAGAAAATTTTAAAAACAAAAGCAAACCCACAGTTTGATGGGCAAGTGAGGGCTTTTGGTGACCATTTTGCTTAAACATCACTTGTAGAATTCTATAAGGTCATTTTACTTGATTACAGTAGTCAAGACAAATCACTTCTTAGGCGATGTGCTCTCCTGAAATGGCCAGATTGTTCTGGACAGCCCTAATACAACAAGATGGGCACGAGCCTTTCTTTGGGCATTGGTTAATTTCTTATGGTTGTAAATAATTGCCTAGGATTTCCCACTTTGATAAACCATGTCTCAAAATCATATTTTAATTCTAAAACAGAAATGTTTATGGATCCATCTGGAAGAGATAATGATCTCAAACTTTTGCCTATAGAACCAATAAAGGGTCAATAAAAGAAGACATGTATATGGTCACATCAGCAGAAGTTTAGGTCATTTCATACTCATACAGATCATAGTAATACCTTGTTATATGTACCTTTCCAAAGTAAGTGCTCATCTCTAAAGAGATTAAAACTAATGAACAATTATCTTGTGGGTACATATTTGTGTATATATTCAAACTATTAATAAAAGTAAATGAACTGCAAACTGGGGACTCTATAAAGGTAAATATTTGAAGGCATCTAAGAAATGATCAGATATGATTTTCAAAGTGAATGAAAGTTTTATTGTTTTGTAAATCAAACTGATAGAAAGAAGCCTTTTCATAAATTGTCTTTCTTCAATGGAGACTGAAAATGACAAATGAATTTTAATACTTATAAAAAAATCACTGCCAATTAAAATACGGAAATGCAGAATTGCCTCATTAGCCTGGTAGTTCACAGTCATCTCTTCATTGCTGACAGCCATTCTTTCAAGGGATAAAGCAGGGGAGCAAAATGTGGTCAAGATTTTTTGGAGGAAGAAATTTCAAGCGTTTCATACATTGTGAAAAATTATGATCATTGATAGACTGGAGATTAAATGAGTGCCTGCATGAGTTTTTTGGTAAGTCACATAAATGGATTGATATAAAATCATCTCTTGAGCATCTGCTCTGTGCAAGATCCTACACTGGGTGAGGAGGTGACAAAGATGAAATGTTTGGTTAATGCCTTCAAGGAGCTCTCAACCTGATATGGAAGAGAATTCATGAACAGAAATACATCATAGGAATCACTAAATGCTATGGAAAGATACAGCCACCTTTGGACAACCACTCAAAGTGCAGGAGGTAATATCTGAATCACGACTTAAAAGAAAAATTACTGTGTACTTGTGTTGCTTGCAATATAAGAAGGATATGTTTGCTTGGCTCTGGTGATACGGTAGCATTGTTTTACCTATTTGGTAATACATGAAACACCAAAAGAATATTGAGAAACAAATTTAGAAAATTATCTGTATTGAAAATATTTTATGAATTCAAGATCTCCGGCATTTAAGAATAGCTTATATTTTCACAAATTCCTTGATACCTGAAAGCTAAGGTGCTTCCTCTCAACAGCACAGTCAACCAAAGCCGACTTTTCATGGGTTAGTTTACATTAGGTTTCAGAAAAACTGAGAGGTTATGTGTGGGCATACCCTAAATTCCTTTCTCATAAAAAAGCAGGCAAGCAGAGACCATAATACTAAGAAAAGTGAAATAAGTGAGTATTTATAAGCCATTAGTAAGAAATAATGAAATTCATTTTCTGAGAGTTAAAGGGAATAAAGAATTTGGAATGTTGGCCAAAGGCCAGCCTGGCCTGATAAAGACAATTTAGATCCTGCCCAACCCTGTAAAACAGCTGGGGGTCTTTGCAATACAGAAAGTGCTTCACCTAGAATAGAATAAGAGTTTGCATTTGGCTTTAGGAGTATTGTGCCTATAAAATATTTGCTGATTTTTAAAATATCTTTTATTCATTCATTTACCAAACATCAAGCAACCACAATAATGAAAGGCACTGGAAACAGAGTTGAATGAAACAAAATTCCATCTTTCAAGGTGCTTACAGTCTAGTGAGTGAGATAGCAAAAAAGGGAACTGATCTGGAGTTTCCTGGTGGCCTAGAGGTTAAGGATCTGGTATTGTTACTGCTGTGGTGTGTGTTCAATTCCTGACCTGGCGGGGGCTGCTGCATGTTGTGGGCACTGTCAGAAAAACAAAACAACCCCCCCCCCCCCCCGATCTGTACTAAAATGGAGACATAAAATAGGGCAGAGTCTTTCAAAGAACTCTAAAATGGAGCAGTCCTAGTTTTGTCTTTTCACTTAATCCTTTTGGTTTTGTCACAATTAGAACATGATTTAGAGTGAAATAGATCACACTAGGTAATTCTCTGAATCAAAGAAGTGATAATCAGACTAGAAAGGGAGGAATATCTTTGCATTTCAGTTTTTTTTCTTTTTGTCTTTTGGGTTTGTTTTTTTTTTTTTTGGCATTTGCATTTCCCTCCTCAGTAAAGGAAGCCAAAAAATTAATACCAAAAGGCACCACATCTGGGCTTTGTTATTTAGTATGTTTACAAGGAGCTTGGAATGAAATTATGAAAACCCTGTTTTTTCCCCTCACACATGTGTCACAAAGAAGTGCTTGATTTCCATGTTCCGCCTTACTAGCCACAACACAAAGTTTGGAGAGACTATGAATCTGTTATGAGCTTCTGAAAGGTATCTTTCACAAGTGATTCAGGCTATAATTATTCATTATCTTGGTTTTTTACATTTTCTGGCCAACTAAATAACCTAGAGGCAGGAGAACAAACATTCTAAGAAAAATGACCACAGAATGTAACCAAACTTGGATTCTGAGTCATCTTTCTCAATGGTGCCCTTTACACATTTGTAGGGGATAGATCCCTAAATAACATCATTAATTAATTACCTAGCTGAGATAGTTGGCAGTTGTGGGGTTAGTAGGAGTAATGGAGAGAGTCTGGTGGGGGGGCAGTCAAAGTTTTAAAACCATATTAGGTCTAAATGACTAAGATTTAGAGGCATCTTTGCAATTGTTATGTATTGATTAACACGTATTTATGGAATACCCACCATGTGCTAACAGCTGTTTTGATTACAGAGTGCACAAAGACAATATTCTTCATCTAGAAAAGCTTACAGCCTAGGGAAGAGAACATATAGCAAAGCAAGATGATAAGACTTCAGTTCAGAACACATGGAGTTTTCTAGGAGCAGAGAAAAATCAAGGTCTAACCCTGCCTGAGAAATAATTCATTAAGGAAGTGATATTTTTTGGACCTAAGAAAACAAATAGAATTTTCAAGACAAAAAAAGTAAAAAAAAAAAAAGAACAATGCCATTTTTGGTTAGTGATAATAATCTACTTTCCATGGGCTGCCATGTAGCCTGACAAAATTTGTGTTCTGTGATTTAATTTTAGAGTGAGAGATTTCATATTTCTCTCTATTACTACTTTTCAAGTATTCTCGGTGAGTCACATTTTAGTGACTAAGACGCAATGCTGGTTTTCTAATTTATCTGCTTCTAGGCAGTAGCAAACATAGCCTAAATGATCAGGGTAGATATTTTTCCCCCATGGAATTAAATGAAACTATATTCATTTATAATGAATAAAAACATGGTCTTTATCTTTTTTCCTCCTGAATAAATCTTTTCTCTTTCTCCCTCTATCATTATCTCTACCTATCATCTATATTTTTAAAAAGGCAGTTGCACATTTGGGCAGAAATAAAAAGGTCCAGAGTAAGAAGGAGTTCTGTGGTTGTATGTTGTGGCTGAAATTGGACAAACAAACCAACAAACACGAAGAGAAAATATTGGAAGGTATATCAGTGAGAGTCCTAAAAGGAAACAAATGGCACTCTGGGTAAACTGAGGGGAGTTAAGCAACATAACAATTGGTAAAGGTGTGGGGAAACTACAAGGCAAAAGGTGAGAATGATTGTCAGAACCTGGAGACTTGAATGGAAAGAGCTAGCAGCTCAGGAGGTAGATGGGGGAATAAACTACTCAGCTTCCCAGTCCTATCATCTCCCCAACTCTAGTGTCCTGAAGGGGCTCCTCATTGGTGCAACTGGGAAGACAGGAAGGAGGGCAGCCCATTGATTTTGCTCACCCTAGTCTGCCTCCAGGGGAGATGTAGGGTGGAGGGAGGATCTGAGGGTGAAACAGGCATATCCAGGATAACCTACTGCATCCAAATTACAAATAGCTAGTTATGTCAAGCAGGAAAGTTTGATTCTGCAAACAGTAAAAAAGGGGGAAAAAAAGGAAAAAAAAGTGGAAAATCAATATGTTCAGGTGATGCTTTTCAAAGATAACTTTGGTGACAGTGTAGAGTGTGAACTGGTGTAATGATAATTTAAGGCAGGGAAACCAGTTTGGGATGCTGTTTCAGAAATCCAGTGCAAAGTGGAGGGCTACTTTAAAACAATGTCAGGGAGAATGGACAATGGATGACCAGAGGGCAGTGCTGGCAGGACTGTATGCAGGAGGTAAGAGAAGGAGGATGGGAGCTGAGTAGACAGGCTCCAATTACCCCGGGGAATAGGGATGCAAAGGATAATGGAGTCCTAGGAAAACAGGACTCAGGGTACACATTTCTCAGGGACTAATCTTTTGTAAAAATTAGAGGTTATCTGTTCACTAGAAAGAATTTCACCTCAACAGAGCCAAGAATTTCTAAAGTGATGCTAACGTATGGCCAAGTCTGCCTATTCTATGTTGACCTCTGTCTGAATTAACTCACTCAGAAGCTTATGGAGAAAGTGATCTCTTTCTTCCACAGGGACAGCTGCTCAACTATTAATTGGTGCCCTGAGGAATCATTTAAGAACTCTTAGGGCAGACATGGGCAGCAGTAACACAGTTAGCTTCTATTTGGCTTGTACACATGGTGGTTATAAGCACAACTCCTTATCATAAGAAACAGCTACCATTCTCTAGAGCCTACTTTGTGCCAAGCATTGTTGACTTACAACAATATGGCAGCTTCTTTATTTCCACTCAAGGCCACAGATAGGAAGCAGATGTGCTGGAAAATATATCCGTGGCATTGGGCCCACTCTTTACAGATTCTTGAGCATAAGGGAATTTATATGAAAATTATGTGTTGGATACAGTTACACATATTAATACTTATGTGACTAATTCTGACTTTTTAAAACAAATTAAGTAGCTCTATTTTACATCTTACATTGTACATTCTGATGCAGAACTTTTTAAAACAATTTGATTCTTTTCCTGGGAAGCCTTCTAAAAAACTGGGTTAAGAATTTTTCAATTGAGAGAGGAAAAGGAGGATGCTAGCCCAATGGAATATTCTCAACTGTAGTTTGAGTTTCTTCCTGAGCAAGGACCATACTTTGTTCATAATTGCTTCCTCAATGAAATCTATTAGATTTGATGCCTAATATTTATTGCTATTCAATAAGCATATGTGGAATAAATGACCCAATGGGATGCTATTTCAAAACTGTCTCGAGTTGGAGAGTTTTGCCATCCCAAGATGGCAGACAAACAGCAGAATGAAACCACTAGGCTGTATTTACATAGCAACAGGACTGGAAGAGAAGATGGCTACTTAAAGGACACATGGGGACAACAGTACAACTGCAACTCAAGAATTATTAATGGAATGTTCCCAAAATGATTTTGTTTAGAGCTTCGCAAAGCCTGGTGGAGTTGGTTCCAGTTGGCTTGGAGGAGAGGTCACACAGATTAAAATAGACTTTCTTAATAAGAAACAATAGGCTACATTCATTTAGCAAGACAGGGAAAAAAAATGACAGGCCTGAGGGGTGGGAATGAAGCTTAATCCTATTTAAAGGCTCAATTAACCCCCAGAAGATTGAGTGAGTCCTCTGCCTTCCTTGCCATTCCTCTGTCTAGCAGAGCTTAAAAATAGAGATTCATAAAGAGGAATAAAAAGATTCACATTTGTATATAAAACACTCAAAATATTTTAAATGTGGCATGACAAATTTTAGGAAATATAAGAGGTTGATTAGACTGTTACAATCCTTTAAAATTTTTTGAAATAAATTATATTTTCTTTCAAATTGGCAAATCTGTAACCAATTGACTGTAACCAGTCAAGCATAAACCTTTACCTTGACACATAAATTCTCTGATTTAAAAAAGATCATTTCTTTTTTGTATTTACATTGTCAAACAAAATTGTATTTCCTCTTAAAACAATCAGTACATTCTTAAGAAATCTAAATCAAAATCCATCCTGGAGTAAATTCTAATTATTCTAATGTTTTAATAAACAGAAGCCAGGTTTTGCTCAAATAGCCCATCCTAGATTAACTGTCTGAGATGAGGCATCCAAGAGCCTGGGGAGGTTCTATACATGAACTGGTGGATCCTACCTCTCACAGATCCCCTTGCAGAATTTGTGCGAATGGAATTTATCAACTTTTAAACTTTGAGTCCCAGCAGTATAGGTATGACCCAAAGAAATCATTAAATAGCGACAATTTCATGTTTTTGTTGTTACTGTTCTTGAGGAGGAAAATTTCCAGGATTGTAATAAAGAGTGGCGGTTGCATTATAGTTATGTTCTCTGTTTAAATAGCTCTTTGTTTTAATAAAAATATCTTTAAGAGAAGCTGTATGAACCCAAGTGCTTCTCCCTATCAAAGGGACATCATTTGAGAGGTAGGAGGAAAAAAGAACTCTTTGCTTCTCTAGTCCCTCTTTGCCTTTCCATCCCTCCTCCCTCTTCCCCTTCAGCCAAGAATTCACATCCTAATTTTCCCCTTAGGGTATGAAAGAATTTGCTGATTTTCTGGAACAAGATGACAACTTTGCTCTGTTATACACTTTGTTTAAATTGCAGCTAATCTTGCAAATCACGGAGAATGTCACAAGCAAAGATAGAGCACAATTTTGGCTGTTTCTTTTTCTTTGTGATTCAAATGCTCTCTTAACCATTTATGACTTCTAAGAAGATAGCTAATGCATCTATTATTGAAGGCATTAGAGCTCTGGAATGGTCATTTGAATTTATTTAAGGTACATGATTAATTTCTGTAATACCACTCCATCAATAAATTGAGCAGTTTTTCTCTTGAACTGACCCACGATGCCAGTTCAATATTTTCATTCTATTCTGAAGGGTTACCTTTCAATATTTTAGAGAGAAGAAGCCAGGCACAGTTGAAACAAAAGAGAACACTTCAGCTCATGGACGGACAAAAACTTGTGTGTGAAATCTGTTTACGACCAGTAAAATTCAGATGAGTGAATTTGAAAGAGAACATCTCTTGTATAAAAATCCTATCAGACAAACTCTAATGCTTTTGTGTAAAGTTACTTGAAGTCATGACATCTTTTAGATGATACTATAAACTTAAAAACCCATACACGTCTAACAGCTAAGTGATGTTCTTCAAGTTTGGTAAAGCACTTTTCTAAAAAGATGATTAGTCTTACACAGAAAACACAAGACAATATCGAGGAAGATCAAAGGATTTTAAAAAGCACATGATTCCACCAATCCCAGTCTAATTATCCATTTCCCATAATACTGTTGATAGTAATAATCATAGCACAGAACATAGAAAAATATTGTATTATTTCTCTAATACAACTCTACGTATTTCTTCACAATTTGATTTTTTGGTGGTATAGCATCAGATTTAAACAAGTACATCTTTTTTTCTAGTGGTACTAAATAAACTACTAAGATTAAAAAAAAATCTTGATAATTACATTCATCCCTCAGTATCTGGAGGGAATTGGCTCTGGGACTCCCTGGTGGGTACCAAAATCCATGGATGCTCGAGTCCTTTATACAAAATGGCACAGTACCTCCATTCATCCTATACACATTCTCCTTATACTTTAAAGCCATCTCTAGATTACTTATAATATCTAGTACAAGGTAAAAGATATGTAATTGGTCACCTTTGTGACTAATTCATGGTTTGTTTTTTGGAGCTTTCTGGAATTTTGGGGTTTATTTTTCAAATATTTTTGACCTCTGTTTTAGTCTGTGGATTCAGATTCCCTGGATATGGAGGGTCAACAATATTAACAACAGATCTCCAAAGACCACTTCTCAGTAAACTGAATTCTTTTAATTCTTTTCCTCAAGGAAAAAAAGTTGTAGCTGCAGTTACAATTAAGGCTACAAGAAGTACACATTTTATTCTAACAGGATGTAATGTTACATTAGAAAGCCGTTTTTCTTACATTTTGAGAAAAACTTTTTTTTTTTTTTTAGGAATTCAAAAATAACATTTTCCCAGAGACTCAGCGAGATGTATACATTTTAGATATTTAATGAAATGTCTGTATGAAGATGGAATTTTATTCTAAAATAGACAGAAGTGAAAACACAACCAATGTCAACTTACCAGCCTTTTCCTTCTCTGAAATACCTGGAATAGCCTAAAAAAAACAAAACAAACAAAAAAAAGCCACAATGTAAAGCATGGTGATCACAGTTGATAACACTATATTATATAACTGATATTTACTAGGAGAGTAGAACTCGAAGATTTTCATCAAAAAAAAAAAAAGATAGTATGTGAGGTGATGGATGCATTAATTAACTAAAGGAGGGATCTTTTCACAATGTATACATATATCTAATCACTACAATGCACACTTTAAATGTCTTACAATTTTGACAATTATACCCCAATAAAGCTGGAAAAAAAGAAAATTGTGGAACTATCAGCAAAGTCACTGGATCCAGCTATAATCACTGTGTAATCACACTTTGATCATATGTATGATCACATATATGATCAATGTGTGATTGATGAAGAAATCAATCATGTAATTGTTTTCTTTGAAATCAGACTCGCCTTACCCTTAAAAGATACTGGCAACGGAAGAAACTAAAAACACCTTTGAATTAGGGTCAAATTTTTGTAGCTCCATTTCTTTGTCCTATTTTGGGAGGCAGGAAAAACAAATTGTTTGGTCAGTGTGTGGGCCTTTCACATCTCTGCCCTGTCTCCTCAAGGCTCAGATTTCTCCTTTATAAAAGGGGGATAAATACTGCTACTTCACAAGGCTGCTGAAAGGACTAAACGTAGTAGCTTCTGTAAAGCATATGAGGTCTTAGGAAAAGAGAGCTGCTCTTACTCTTTGTTACCATGGCTATGGAGCCATTGGGCTGATTTACTGATATGAGAGGTTTAGAAGTTCAGTTCCCAGGAACTGTTATCTCTCACTGCTATTTAAAAAATAGAGTTCAGAATGACCTGTTTTCACAGACTTTAAAGTAGAATAGTCTAGTTTACTCCTTGTGGATACCCTAAAACCAACTAAGGAAGTTAACTTGTGGTTGCCATTCACCTCAGTTACTCATGTACAGAGTACAGTTAGCATGAAGGTAGTAACTTTTATTGGAATTTTTTTTATAAATCTATCGCACCCACTGGGATGTGATGCCCGCTACTCCACAACTACTGACCACAAAAGATGTCTGCAAGCAATGTCTCTCTCCCTTTCTTAGGGGACAAGTCTTCAGAGTTGAAGTAAGAAAAGTAGGCTCAAATGGGTAATTAATTTTGTTGCAAATGTGTATGTGTGTGTTATAAGAGAGAAAGAGAGCGAATGGGGGAAAGCTCATGTGCACCTCTTTTGTAGAAATAACACAAATCTTCATTTCTGGAAGTATCATGGATGAAGACACCTATATCTTTGTGATATATTGATTACTGTTGAGTTCTTCACTTTTGGAATTTACAGGATTGGAGATTGATGCAATTTTTTTTTGTCTTTTTGTCTTTTTAGGGCCATACCCAGTGGCATACGGAGGTTACCAGGCTAGGGGTCTAATCAGAGCTGTAGCTGCTGGCCTATGCACAGCCACAGCAACGTCAGATCCGAGCCGGGTCTGTGATCTACACCATAGCTCATGGCAAGGCCGGATCCTTAACCCACTGAGCAAGGCCAGGGATCGAATCCGCAACCTCATGGTTCCTAGTCAGATTCATTTCCACTGCGCCATGAGGGGAACTCCAATGCAATTTTTCAAATAAGGGAAAAATCTTTCTATGCATTAAAAACATAGGAGGAGTTTTGGAGTTCCTGTTGTGGCTCAGTGGGTTAATGGCAGAACGGAGGACTATGCCCAGAGACCGGGGCATCAGAAGGACTGCAGAGGCTTCAGACACCTTCTTTGGCATTCTTTCTTTTGTAGCTGTGTCATTTAATTTTTCCGTTGCATCGAGAAGTATTTCTCTGATACTCTACTTCAGTAAAACAGTTTCCTCCCTTGACAAGAGAGTCATCCTACAGTTTTGGTAATGTTTCATTACTTTTTATTTGTTTTTTTGGGGAAAAGTATTTAAAAATGGAATTAAATCCATACTATATATTATATTTTAAGCACGATTTGATCCCTTACTGGAGATCAGGGCTTTTATAACAAAACAAAAATAGAAACTCTTTCATTGACAAGAATGTAAACATCAGTGATAGGTAATTAAAGGATGTTTATGGAGAAAGTTCCTCAGTGTACAAAGAGCTAACACTTACTAGGTTCTCAGTATGCACAAGGTATAGTTGTAAGCTTTTATCTGCATAAACTCACTCAGTCCTCAGACCAACTCCACAAAGCCTTAGAAAGTAGAGTAACTTTTGTGAGGTCACAGTGTGGAATGAAAGCCAGGACACAGTCACTGGCACACTGACCTCTGGGGTTATTAACTCTAATCTTGAAATACTAATCAGAGAATTTTGAAACAAAGGAGGAGAAAAGATTTGGAGAGGCCCTAGGAGGAGACGTTCACTTAGATCCCAACGTACTTGTTCAGGAGTATCCGCATGAGGCATTTAGAAATCATCTAAGTGAGTTCTCCATTATAGCTAAGACATTTAAGACAAATTGAATGTCTTACTCCAAATCACAAATTGACCAGCGACCGACCTTTTCCATATTGTGTTCTCTTTGATTACAAAGTGTATAACCAAGCATGTATAAGTAAATACTTAATAAAGATATCGAGTTACTTTATCAAACAAATCTATTTTAGCCTCCATATAGCCAAAGACAATATATCATGTAGACAATGCCAGTTACTTTAGAATCTCACCTACATATCCTGCATGATTCTTTAAGCTACCAAAGCTGAATCCATTACATAACTGCAATGGGCATATTATAATATGCAGAAAGGAAGGTCAAATTTTAATATACACCACATTTAACAACTTCTCTTTTAAAGTAAAACCACGTAGTAATGACAGCTGGATATCCCTTGACTGATTTATCTTTGAAATGAGGGAGAATTTTCTCTTTAGAAAATGGTTCATGAATTACATTGATTCACACTGATTACATTTGTGACATTTCCCAGGGTAAAAAGGTATTTAATTTTTTAAAAAATGCTGATACTTAGTTTTTCCATTAATGAAAGGTATTTATTGATTCTTAATTAGATAGCTCACATCATTCTACATACAAAAACCCTTAGCAAAGTTTACTTCTTCATGGAATTCATAATTCAACTGAAGAATGTGTGAAAAGACAAAGAATAATTCTGGGCAGTGGTTGCTAATTGATAATGATTAGCACCGGTGTGACATAATAAGAGTGACATCAATAGGAGTAGGAAGACAGTAAATAATTAGGGCTTCCCTGGAAATGGAATGTGTTCTTGGGCAGTGGATTCATGAGGAGGAAGTGCTGTTCAGGAGATTTCTTTTTGCCTTGAAGACTTCTGAGAAGTAGCATGGCTAGATTGGGAATCATGTCCTGAGGTTTTATAGTCTAATATATGTTCCTGGGCTTGGGAAAAAACATTTCATGCAAGCTGCTGGTATTGTCTGGTTTAAAGTAGGTGTCCATCAAACATTTGTTGGATTAAAATACCAAGTGCATACTTGTATATACAGTTTAAATAACATGTATGACTGTTGCTTATGAGAAAGCTCCCATAAAAAGCATATTTTTGAATTCATTAGGGATTTTTTTAAATAGCTGCCATATGTTTCATTTGAACTGTATCCTCAGGAAGTGATTTAACATTTCTGGCAATAAAGCAATTAAATGGGGTTTTCCTGCTGGCCATATGGGTTCGCTGTAACTTCATATATTCTTCTCTCATTTCTCAGTGGAACAAAGGGAAATCTGCTAATAATTTCCAAATGAGAGAAGACATATTCATAGTCTTTTGTTATTTTTCTATGTGATATTCAAATGATAGGATAATAAATTTTTCTACAGCTGTACTCACCCTCCAATAGTTCTCCACATGCACAGATTTTCACTTAATGTTGGTTTGTTAAGATGTTTTAAAACTGAATTAAAAAAATTAAAGAGAAAACTTTTTAATAAAAGGGAAGAATACAACTTGCTTTCTCTTAATGAGGTCTTTTAATGCTGTGTGTGGGAGCTTGGACTGTTTCTGTGTCTGTTTATGTTTTTGGATACGCAACTTAGTTGGGGAAATGCTGATTTTGACGTGCAGTGCGGAAATGTTGTAGACATATGTTGATTTTTTTGGTCTGTTGCTAGAATGGCTTTCTGTACTTACAGAAGGACTTCAGCTGGATACCTTTTAGGAATTTACACCAACTACACAGAAGCTGCTAACATAAATGGTAACATAAGTAATGGATGTTGTATCTGAATCCACTTTAATACAATGACAATTGAAACATTCTAACTGACCCATTTTCGTCTTGGTGATTTCAGGTGAAAATGGAGTAGAATTTTTCCTCCTTAAGATGTTATTTTTATTAATATACCATGTCATATAAATAATTTTATATAAATAAATATAACATATATTATATAAATGTATTTACATCAGCTATGTAAATTATTTTCTTAGTGTTTTGAACTCAGAATGATAGAATACTATCATTAAGAGGACCCTTTGAGGAACCCTCCTACACTGTTGGTGGGAATGTAAATGTAAATTGGTACAACCAGTATGGAAAACAGTATGGAGATTCCTCAGAAAACTAAATATAGAACTACCATATGATCCAGCAATGTCACTCCTGGGCATGTATCCAGACAAAACTATAATTCAAAAAGATACATGCACTTGTATGTTTACAGCAGCACTATTCACAATAACCAAGACATGGAAGCAATGTAAATATCCATCAACAGATGAACAGATTAAGAAGATGTGGTACATATATACAATGGAATACTACTCAGCCATTCAAAAGAATGAAATAATGCAACTTGCAGCAACTTGGATGCAACTAAAGAGTATCATATTAAATGAAGTAAGTCAGAAAGAGAACGACAAATACCATATGCTATCACTTATATCTGGAACCTAAAATATGACACAAATGAACCCATCTAAAAACATAAGTAGACTCACAAACATAGAGAACAGACTTGTGGTTGCCAAGAGGGAGGGGATAGGAAATAGGTTGGACAGGGAGTTTGAGTTTAGCAGATGCAAACTATTACATTTAGAAAGGAGAAGCAATGAGGTCCTACTGTATATAGCACAGGGAAAAAAAAAAAAGAAGACCCTCTGAGATTAACAGATATACACTACTACATATAAAAGAGATAAACAACAAGGCCCTACCATATAGCACAGTGAACTAAATTCAATATCTTGTAATAAACTACAGTGGTAAATAACCTTAAAAAATGTAGTTAGTACTTATCCCCTAATTTCCAGTTATTACAAAAAGCTAGTTGAGCAGAAACCCTTTCAGTTATCTTTTTTCTTTCTTTCTTTCTTTCTTTCTTTCTTTCTTTCTTTCTTTCTTTCTTTCTTTCTTTCTTTCTTTCTTTCTTTCTTTCTTTCTTTCATCTTTCTCTTTCTTTCTTTCCTTCTTTCTTTGCTTTTTAGGGCCTCACCCTCAGCATATGGAGGTTCCCAGGCTAGGGGTTGAATCGGAGTTATACCTGTCAGCCTACCCCACAGCCACAGCAACGCAGGATCTGAGCCATGTCTGTGACATACACCATAGATCACGGCAATGCTGGATCCCCAACCCATTGAGCGAAGCCAGAGATTGAATCTGCATCCTCATGTATACTAGGTGGATTCGTTTCCCCTGCACCACAACAGGAACTCCATGGATATATTTCTTAAAAGGAGAAAGATTCTGTATGAAGATCTCATAAAGACATAGCTTTACAATTGTACACAAAAATACAAAATTTTAGAAATTTACATATGTAATGAAAGCTGCAAGGTTTTGCACGGTTTATACATTATTGCATTTATAAAGTTCAACAAAAATATAGAAGGTATATATTATAAAGAAAAAATAAGGCCATTTGAAATCCAACCCCTTCCCATGATGGATAGCTATGGCAGGCTGAAGGATTCTACTTGTAGGTTCCACGAAGTGTCAAAGTGATACCACTTACTGTGTGTTTTCTCTCTTTATAGCTAGTGCTTCTTTTGCATGTTTTCAAATATTAGAGATGATCACACAGAAATGTCTGGAATATTCTGTTCTATAGGAATATTTTGTTGTAAAGGAATTTGCTCTATTTGCCTTTTCTAATATGGGAAGAATCAGTGACAAAGTAAATCATTCCTTTCCCTTAAAAACATTCACTTTTATTTCCACAGAAAATATTTTACAGAGAAATTTCAGAATGGGTAATGATGTCTTAGAGATTACAGGAAAATGTCCCTCAGTGATGGAACTGCTTCAGTTTCAGATGAGAGCACAAGAGCCCATATTGTGGGTACAATGCACAACAGGAAGACATGAAAGACAGTAAAGAAGGTACATTGGAAAATGAATTTGTTTCCATGTCTATTTAAAGACTCTTTTGAAATCATTCCAGTCTGTGATATTGTTAACCAGCCAATGATTTCTGTTTGCTTTCATCTGAACAAAGAAGTTCATTGAAAAGCTGTGTCTGATTGGCAATGTGATATCTATTTTGGTTTACCAAGTGTCTCTCTAGCTTTGACAGTCATCGTTCTTTCATTGAAAATATAGACTTTATTTTTCATGAAGTTTTAGGTTCACAACAAAACTGAGAGGAAGGTATAGAGTTTCCCCCTAAATCCCCTGCCCCAATACATGCATAGCCTCATTGTTGTCAACAGCCCCCACCAGAGTGGTACAATTTTTACAACTGATGAAACTACATGGGCACATTATTAGCAAAGTCCATGGTTTATATTCAGATTCACTCTTTTTTTTTTTTTTTGCTTTTTAGGGCCACACTTGCAGCATATGGAAGTTCCCACGCTAGGGGTTGAATTGGAGCTGCTAAGTCATAGCCACAGCCATAGCAAAGGGGGATCCAAGCCATATCTGTGACCTGCACCACAGCTCATGGCAAGCAGATCCTTAACCCACTGATCAAAGCCAGGGATTGAACCACCATCCTCATGGATACTAGTCAGATTTGTAATCCACTGAGCCACAACAGGCACTCCATTGGGTTTACTCTTAGTGTGATCTACTCTATAGGTTGGGACAAGTGTATAAAGACTTGTATCTGCTGTTATGATATCATACAGAACAGCTTCATTGCTCTAAAAATCCTCTATGCTCTGCCTATTCATCCCTTTCTCCTCCCCAACCCTAGTGACCACTGATTTTTCACTGCCCCAGTTTTGCCTTTTTCAGAATGTCATATAGTTGGAATCATATAGAAATACAGCCTTTTCAGATTGACTTTTTTCATTAAGTAATGTCCATTTAAAGGTTCCTCCATTTCTTTTCATGGCTTGATAGCTCATTTTTTTCTTAGCACTGGATAATATTCCATTGTGTGGATACATATACTTTTTTTTTTCATCCATTCACCTACTAAAGGACATCTTGGGTGCTTAAGGTTTTGGCAATTAATTATGAATAAAGCTCCTATAAATATCTGTGTGCAAATTTTTGTGTGAATTTAAGTTTTCACCTCCACTGGGTAAATATCAAAGAGTGCAATTGCTGGATTGTACTGTAAGAGCATGTTTTGGGTTCACTTTTTTATGACACAAAATTATGAATAGTTATATTAATACAAGTCTAGGTGAGTTTGCCTTTCCAACTTCTATTGTGTTATCAAGTAGTGTGTGAGATGCATGTGCAGAGAACAAAATTCTTACTTTAGTGTATGGTTATATCTGAAAGGCAACTAGTGATCAATGGCCTCTTTCCCTGACCCTTTCCAGATATAATCTAACGAAAAGCTCTCTTTTAAGAATAGCATGCAGGTTGCTCACTGGTTTAACAAAGTGCACTCAGACACAAGTGGTTCAGGATTTCAGGTGGTGATGGAAGAATTAGGTGTTGCAGCCCTACTAGTCCTTGTTTACCAGTCATTTGTGCTCTGGTGCCTGCTGAAGCCTGCAAGATACACAGTCTGATGTGGTAGGAGGGAAATGTAGACTATGTATATGTGACATGTGTATACATGAGATGTGAGGGGAAGCAGAGGTGAAGCAGTTCTACCACAGAATGTATAGAGTAGTAGGGGCTTTCCTGCGATAGTGATGCTGGCCATTTATTGAATTGTATAAAAATCAACAACAGTTATGTAATTGTTGGGCAGCATGTTTCTTTTCTTTCTTTCTTTCTTTTCTTTTTTTTTTGTTTTTGTTTTTTGTTTTTTGCCATTTGTTGGGCCGCTCCCGCGGCATATGGAGGTTCCCAGGCTAGGGGTCGAATCGGAGCTGTTGACGCCGGCCTACGCCAGAGCCACAGCAACGCGGGATCCCAGCTGCGTCTGTGACCTACACCACAGCTCAAGGCAACACCGGGTCCTTAACCCACTGAGCAAGGGCAGGGATTGAACCCGCAACCTCATGGTTCCTAGTCGGATTCGTTAACCACTGCGCCACGACGGGAACTCCCTTTTCTTTCTTTTTTTGAAGTAATTACAATTAATTTTAACAACTCCTTTAGCCCTTAAAAGTGTCCTAGTTTGGATGATAATTTATATGGGACCACTTTGCATGGGTTCCATTCTAACATCCCATATCCCTGGCTTCAGAGTCGGTCGGGCCTATGGGGAGCCCTGTAGGGGATATAAGGCTGTGATATTATTATTTATAATAAGATGTATATATCTGTATCTATATCTATATATCTATGTATATATCTTTGGTTTTCTATTCTGTTCTTTGCATGGAGCTTCTAAAACCCTTGGAATTTCCTAAGTTAGGACAGTGATAAAGGTGTCTTTTGATATGTGAATGAAGTGATAAGGGATGAGGTCTGGCTAACAGTGATGCCAGTCAGCCTCCTAGGAGGGGAGACGGACTGGGAATTGAGTTCAATTGCCAATGACCGATGGTTTAATCAACCATGCCTATGTAATGAAAAACAAAGAACAGGGTTCAGAGAGCTTCTGGGTTGATGAACACCTAGAGATTTGGGGAGACTGGTGCATTCAGAGAGGGCATAGAATCTCCTAGTCCTTTCTCTGACCCTTGCCCTTTGCATGTCTTCCATCTGGCTATTTCTGAGTTATAGTCTTTCATAATAAACTGGTAGTATAATTGGTAAATGTTTCTCTGAGTTCTGTAAGCCACTCAACTTAGTCCAAACCAAGGAGGGAATCCTCAGTCTATAACCGATAGGTCTGAAGCACAGATGAAAACCTGGGCTTGCAACTGGCATCTGATGTGGGGAGGCAGGGGGCAGTCTTTGTTACTGAGCCCTTAACACCTGGGATCTGGTGCTCTCTCCCATTGGATAGTGTCAGAATAGAGTTGAATGGTAGGGTACCCAGGCGGTGTATGGAGAATTACTTGGTGGTGTGGAGGAAACCCTTTCCCATGCTGGATATTGGTCCCAGACCACCTTCAAAGGAGGAAGGAATATTTATTCCCCTGGATCCCATATGGCATAGTTGCCTTGAACTGGTTGTGTCCTTTTACCCAAAGTTGTTGCTCTTCTCAAGCAGCTGATTTTGAAAACTTTGTCCCTCTGGGTTCAGTTAACAGTTCACTTCTCTTTGGGGCCTTGAGGTGGTGATGGCTCAGCTAGGACTAAGCCCCCCGGGTTATGGCACTAACCCTTGTGTTTGTCCTTTGCACTTTTGTAAACGTTCCCTTTGTGAGGACCTCTTCCCCATATGATCCTATTTTAAGCATTCCTTCTATTTCCTGTTGGAACTCTGATTGGTACACTTTATTCCTTTCTTCTTTCTATGAGTATGGGTGAAAATTCCGTTTCTCTTCCTGCCTCCCTTTCTCTGTGTAGGACATTATATAGGGTATAGGTTATAATACATGAGCAATTACTTCCTTTCCTTTCCTTTCCTTTCCTTTCCTTTCCTTTCCTTTCCTTTCCTTTCCTTTCCTTTCCTTTCCTTTCCTTTCCTTTCCTTTCCTTTCCTTTCCTTTCCTTTCCTTTCTTTTCCTTTTTGCTTTTTAGGGCCACACCTGCAGCTAGGGTTCAAATTGGAGCTACAGCTGCCGACCTACACCACAACCACAGCAACGCCAGATCCGAGCAGCATCTGGGGCCTACACCACAGTTTATAGCAATGCCAGATACTTAATCCACTGATTGAGGCCAGGGATTGAGCCCTCATCCTCACGGATACTAGTTGGATTCGTTTCCACTGTGCCACAACGGGAACGATGCATGAAGAAGTCTTAAGAACCACTGGTGTATCTTTAATGTCCAACTTAGTCCAAGAAAACTGCATTTCAAAGTAGGTCAGTGAATTCTGAGCCTTCTGTGAGAAAGGAAAGTTGGAGAGATAAGCTGGTCAAGAGAGTCACGTTAAGTAGTCATTGGGGTCAGCGTTTTCTGACTAGCTGACAAAATAATGGTAAAATGCTTCAGTGCCATAGGGAAGAGGCCGCATGGAGTAAGAGACAACACTCACCCAGCACCTACTCTAGCCAGGCACTTTTCTAAGCCATTGGCACATATTAACTCATATAATATTAATAAGTACTCTACAAAGGAACAATTATCACTATTCCACTTCACATAGGAGGATATCAAGTCACATAGAGACAAGGTAACTTACTTTCACGCCTCACCATTTGTAAATGGTCAAGCCAAGAACTGAACTCAGGATTTTAATCCAGATTAAGTCTGTGTTCTTAACCTCTACTCTACATAGCTTCTCCTGGACGAACATATTACTTTTTCTGTAAATACCTTCTACCATAGATAGCAATAGGAAAAAAAAAGAAAAAGAAAATAAAAAAAGTTAGAAACCAAAGATATTGGCATTATTTTTAGTAATTGGGAAAAAAGCCTATTTGGAATGTGGGCTTCAGGGAGTTATTGAAAATGTGTCATCCTTTAGGTGCATAAACAGATGGGTACCACAGATTTGAAAGGATCAGGGAATTTTAACACAAAGAAAGTCTGGTACATTTTCCTTTTCTACAGTCCTGGGATGGCTGCCCCTTTCCCTTCTTCCTTCACAATCGGATATTACTGGCTAAGAGTACATGGTGTACTGGAGTAAAACGGGAAATAATTTTTATGGCCATACTAGAAAATATTTATACACTTTCATGAGACAGTTGAATGCCCTACAGTTTAGCCTCATGTAATGTTTCTCTTCCAAAGGATCACAACTGAGTGGGGTTCGTTTCAAAGCCAGGTGCTGACAGGGAGCACTTCAAATGGAACTAACTTCTGCAGACCTGAAGTTTTTCATTAATCACCTGGGATGCCAATGGGCTGATTTATATTTAGAATGGGTCTACCTTTCATCAAGGTCAAAAGTATTGGTTTAGTGGTTGTTTGGTTTATAAAAATGTTTGTGACCATAAGCACATCAACAACAACAAAACAACCCATAGAAGTAAAAGTAATGTAGGACACATGGAATAGATACACGATGCTAGAGAGTAGCTGCATTACAATTGAGATCCTGTTTTTTCCCCTATTGGGAAAGAATGCTTGTAAGACATCATGCCCTCCACACCACTGCGTGATTGTCTGCTTCCTCCAACCCATTCCTTTCAGGATCCTCCCTCAAACATTGTTCAATTCTGTGACTTATTAAGGTTGACATAAAGCTGGTACGGGTTTTTTTATTTTATTTTATTTTATTTATTTTTTGCCCTTTTGCCATTTCTTGGGCTGCTCCTGTGGCATATGGAGGTTCCCAGGCTAGGGGTTGAATTGGAGCTGTAGCCACCTGCCTACGCCAGAGCCCAGCAACGCTTGGGATCCGAGGTGCGTCTGCGACCTACACCACAGCTCACGGCAATGCCAGATCCTTAACCCACTGAGCAAAGCCAGGGATCGAACCCACAACCTCATGGTTCCTAGTTGGATTCATTAACCACTGCGCCATAACAGGAACTCCTGGTTTGGGTTTTAAATGAACACACTGGCACTAAATCAAATAATGTCTGTTCTAAACCTCAGCAAGATGGTGTTTTATTGTCTTAAATCTCTTTCTGATCTCTATTTGGAGTAGTGGGCCACAGTGTGACTTCTGCTATTTGTGAAATGGGCTAAAAACTTGTTCTACTAATTCTTCTCTTTGAGAACTTAGACTTTTCTGGGGGTGACTCTAAATCTTTGTATCATGTTCAACTTCACCCAATGATCTATTTTTTGTACTTCACAGAAAAAATATTTGGTAGCATGTTTTAAAATTAAAATATGGAAACAATGGTATATTTTTCATTCTTAAGGATTACAATACAGTGAGATCCCAAATCTACAAAACTGATATCATCCCAATTATGTAAAATACAAAATCTAGTACTATTAAAGAATAATTCTTATTTGAATATTTAGGTTTATTAATCTATGCATTCAGTAGGGAAAGAGTCAATAAAGGAACTAGAGACATTAAAATGATTCCAAAGTGAGATATCCAAGCAGTTCAGTGCATTTGGGTAATGAGAACCTTCCCCTTGTAATGATGTTTTTTCCTTTTTCCCATGAGCCACTGTCTTTTCTATAGGAAGTTAGCATTATACGAGCCTTGAATCAGGAGCATAATTCAACCAGTTCTCAGAGTTTTCTGAAATTTCTGTCTTTATTTATTTTGATAAGAAAAGAATACACTTTAAAAAGTGGCTGTTACTTTCAGACTTTCCTGATAATGATTCACACCAAATCCACAGGGCCCAGATAAAAGAGATGACCTATTTTTGTGTGTGTGTGTGTGTGTGTGTGTGTGTCTTCTTGCCATTTCTTGGGCCGCTCCCGCGGCATATGGAGGTTCCCAGGATAGGGGTCGAATCGGAGCTGTAGCCACCGGCCTACGTCAGAGCCACAGCAACACGGGATCCGAGCCACGTCTGCAACCTACACCACAGCTCACGGCAATGCCGGATCCTTAACCCACCGAGCAAGGCCAGGGACTGAACCCGCAACCTTGTGGTTCCTAGTTGGATTCGTTAATCACTGCGCCATGACGGGAACTCCGAGATGACCTATTTTAAATGTCTTTTATAGGAATTCAGTCAATGTACTACATTCTCTGGTAGTCCTACTTACAATTCCTGCAACTATTTTCCTTACAATTTGGGTCAAAATTCAATTAACAAACAGTACTTTCCCATACATTCTCTACTCTGAGAACCATGAGTAATAAAACATTAAAGATTTATTAAAGTAGGCTTGAAAGATATTTCTACTTAAATACTTTATTTACATCGGGGTTTTGAATATATATATTTTTTCAAAAACTAGTAAATTTTCTCTTGTGATGGGCAAAATTCAGAATAAAAATAAATCAAAATTTCTTTTATTATATGCTTCAATTTATTCATCAAAACATTTGAGATAATATCTACTGGCTCTTTTAACTAGCACCCACTGCTGTTCAATATCCTGGATCATTTTTGCTTTGAAAGACAATCATATATCAGTTGCTGATATAAACAAATAATATAATCTTAACTGTTATAGTTAAATGTTTGGAAGTTTTCTGTTCTATTTAGGCAAGGACTGTGGTATTTTTTATCTATTTTTATCCCCTATAAAACTCTCTTACTTTTATGGACACAAACTTTACAGTGAATTTAGATTATTACCTTGGATTTCATATAGATCTGACATTCTACCATATAATTAATCCCCAAAGGATTTAAACCGGGTATTTAGAAAACTCAGATTTAGTCCTATAGGTTCAAGAAAATTAAACACTTTAGATCACAGTCTTCTTAGTTATAAAATTTTATATCATAAAAGTTCTATATTTTAAATAATTCTTAATTTGTACTGAAACATCAGAGTTTCTCTTGGAAACGTCTGTCAGTAAAATCTTAGCCAAACTGAAACCATGTGAGTCCCAGGAAGTAATATTTCTTTACTGCATAGAGATAGAAATTACCCATAGAATTTATTGTGTTGGTTTTAATATATATCCACAAATCTTTGGCCCTCCTCCCTTTAAAAGGTGGAGACTCCTGGCTTTCTCTAACAAAGCATGGTGAAGTATGACTTCTGACGTGATGTTATACGAAGCATTGCACCATCCCCCTTGCTCTGTCTTTTGTATGGCTTGAGCTGGGATAAGCTAGTTCCCATATCATGAGGACACTCAACTTCCCTTATGTGGTTCACATGGCAAGGGACCAAAACCTCTTGCCAACAGTCATGTGAGTGAGCCATGTTGGAAACAGATCCTTCAGTCCTAGTCAGACCTTTGGAAATCTTGACAGTAATCTCAGAACAGATGCTAAGCCGGAACCACCCAACTGAGCTGCTCCTGAATTTCTGACCCACAGAAACTGTGCTGGATTATTCATTGTTATTTTAAGTTGTTGAATTTCAGGGTAATTTGCTACGCAGCAATAAATGACTAATGCATTTACCTATATACTTAAATGATAAACTTATAACTGTCTTCCCTACATACCTGTAAAACTATAACTGAACTAAAATTCATCTTATTTCCTAGGGAACTAGATTTTTCAATGCTTCTTTAAAACATTGTTTTATGTTCAGATATATTAATTTACCCTTAAAGTACAGAATCACAAATTCCCCATTGCAATTAAAAACATGTTCTTTTGTGGCAGACCTGATAGAAATAGGCAGAACAGCTGGCCTCTTTATTAGTTTTCCCTTTCGTCTTTGCAATTAAGCATTCTGCTTGGGTTGATGGTCATCATTTATTAATTTGTCATCATTTATTAATTTATTGAGCTCCCCTGTATGCATTTTAAACCAAAATAAGAACAGCATAATAAATCTTATGCTTAAATTCTTAGTTCTGCTGTAAAGGAACTTAGACATCTCAGCAAAGAGTGATGTGAGCATACACAGTCGGGCATGTGGTGTTCATACCATATTGACAAATACACAGAGTTAAGGTGATGCAGCAAAGTGAAGGCCTTATCATTACTGAGTACTTATATAGAGACAGTATCTTACTTAATCCTTGCAATAATCCTATGAGGTGTGCAGTTAGCATTCCACTAGTTGATGGTTTTTTTTTTTGAAAATAGATTTTTTTTCTGATTTTAGTTATATTTTAGAACTTTAAAAATACAAAAAGAGGGGAGTTCCCATCATGGTGCAACAGAAACAAATCCGACTAGGAACCATGAAGTTGCGGGTTTGATTCCTGGCCTTGCTCATGGGTTAAGGATCTAGCATTGTGGCGATGCGCCATTGCAAAGATCTGGCATTGCTGTGGCTCTGGCGTAGGCTGGCGACTACAGCTCTGATTTGACCCCTAGCCTGGAGACCTCCATGTGCTGTGGGTGCCACCCTGTGAAAGGACAAAAGACAAAAAAAAATGTATATATATATATATATATATATATATATATATATATATATGGATAGATACTCTAGTGTAGTGCTAGTGTAAATCAATCCAGCAACCTGGTTTATGAATCACATGAAATGGCTACTGCATCTCAATGCATCTGGTTCCAAGTCTTAATTAGAGCCTATCAGCGGGGACTGTCTGCTACTTGGAAACAATGACTACAGGGTCTGAGGTTTTTTTTTTTTTTTTTTGAGTCTTATGCCAATGAGAGATCTGGTCATGTTTTTAAAAACTTTTGTTGTTTTTGCTGCTGTTCTCTCTCAAATGTGTTCCTAAGGAAATTCTCTAAAATGCCATTGAAAGCAAACCAGATTTTTAGCAGCTTGTATTATCGAGGAACTGTAGGAGACATGTCTCCAGGGCCATTCCTTAAAAGTGACTTTAAGCTCTAACTTTATCCATAGGGTATAGCATCCTTCTTTGATTTCTTTTCTGTGTTAATCTGAGTAAGCCCTTAGCTTCCAAACCAAATTCAAACTGTGTACTTTTACTTATGAAGTGAACACTAGAAGTTTTTTTCAGACTAGAATCTTATTGCACATCAAGGATTTGTAGAGTCTTTGCTAAACTTGAAAATTTAGAATTTAAAGCAATCAAAATGCAATTATAATTGTGTTTTCCTTGATAAATATCAAAAGTGTTGTTTGTGTGCATAGCATATATGTATGCAAATATATACATATATATTTTTTAAGGCAATTACTAGAGTATCAAATCATCTTTTGATGATATTTGGAGATGATATGTAAGGATTATTTACCATGGATAATTCAAGAGACTGATTTGTTTAAATACTATATGACAGAAAAAGTTTTGCTTTTCTTGAAATTACACAGGCATATAAATGAACTATACAAAAACAGACACAACTGGGAGTGAGGATTGTAACAGAATTTTTTTTAAGAATCTTGTAACTCACGGCAATTATTTTACAAAACAATTGGAAAAGAAAATAAACAGGAAGAGAGAAATCTCAGAAGTTGGTCAGTCTTGGGTTTTGTTTGTATAGTTTGTTGAGAGCCATGAAAGCTTGGAAAGGAACTAAGAGTAAGGCTAATGAGCTTTTGGCTTTCAGACCAGAGCCAGTCCCTTGAGGACACTGTTGGATTATTTCACGTATGGCAAGTAGGGATAATATGATACACAGAAAAAACATTTTTCTTGCTTCCAACAGTCCTACTAACTTGCCTAATATGTCGACAACACTTCTTAAACACTTAAACATGTTCTCTGACAATAGTTTTATACACACACACAGAAAATCTCAGATGGCCGTAAATGTTGTTTTTCTACATGAAAGGTTGAGAAGTGAGTGATTTCTGAGTCCTGATCATGAGGTAGAGACATAAACGAAGCAGGCTGAGTGAACAATTCTCAGTAAATAATTGGTCTTTCACGTGACGACAAACAGCTGCTGGAACTTTTTAGAAAATTCTATAGAGACTTAAGAATTGATAGAAAAAGAACTTTTGGCACTGTAAAGAATGAAAGCCAAGACTGAATAATCTCTAGGAAAAGGGGGCACTAAGGGAGAAGATTGCCTTATTGCATTACTTTTTTTTTTTTTTTTTGCTTGTTAGGGCTGCACCTGCAGCATATGGAAATTTTCAGGCTAGGGGTCAAATTGGAACTACAGTTGCTGGCCTACGCCATAGCCACAGCAAGGCTGGATCCAAGCTTCGTAGGCAACCTACTTCACAGCTCACAGCAATGCCAGTTCCCCGACCCACTGAGTGAGGCCAGAGATCAAACCCACATCCTCGTGGACACTGGATGAATTCGTTTCCACTGCACCACAATGGGAACTCTGTGTTACATTTTAAAACATGCAGTGGTGTACTGTTTATTCCAAATTAAATTAAGAAAATGGCTCTATCAACCACTCACTCAGTACATACTAAAACTTAGTATTACAAAGCAAAGAGGAGAATATTAAAAATTATGAAGTACAATTTCTAGTGTCAGTAAACTTGAGATTTAAGGGAGAGAAAAAGACATCCACATGCAAATTACACTGATTCAAGAAATTAAGAGGTGATGTTTGATGGTAAGATGGTCTAATTCTTTATTTAAGGAAGACTTGCACTGAGACCATAGTTGTACGAGTATCACTAACCTTCACTTAGTTTGGAATGTGGTTATAGTAGAACACTCAAAGGCTCACAAAAGAGTATGCATAATTGTGTATATATCTTGCTGCTCACAACTTAAAAGCCATCTACTGCTTTCTCTACCCCAAGTAGAGCCAACTTCTTAAGCTGGACAAACAGTGTTAGGCCTCAATATGTTTCCTTCACTAAGTCCCCCCAAAGAGCCTGATAAGTCAGGTATGCCTTGGTAATAAAACAGGTAGAACTGGGACTTCCAGGCCTTCTCATATCAGATTAGCTGGATCAGTGGTTCTCAAACTCAAGTGTGCATCAGAATCACCTGTTCCAGAGTTTTATCATTCAATTAGTAGGTCTAGGGTGGGGCTCCAGAATTTATACTTTTCTTTAGCTTCTTAGGTGATGCCTCTGCTGCTGCTCCAGTGACCATGGAGAACTGCTGAGCTAGGAGTACACACTGGATTGGTTCTAGTTTTGAAAATAGAATCTATGGCTGAGGTCTAGTAAGTGATGGAAAGGTTGGCATGAGATGACGCCACAGAATTAGGTGACAATAAGTTATACAAGATCTGGTAGTTTACATGAAGCACTGAGAATCTCTTGTTGAGTTTTAAGTAGATGAGTGGTGTGATGAGATGTGCAGTTTTCAAAGATCACGCCAGCATCTCTGAGGAGAATGTCTTGGGAAGAAGAGAACTGGAGGTGGTATTAACAAGTAACAGGCGACAGTTGAGGAAAGAGAATTGACTGCTGCTTGGACTGTGGAGCTGGTGATAAAGAAGGGGAGAAGTGGTCAGACATCACTTACACTTTGGAGGGCACATCATCAGCAGATGTGTGGTGATGGATTAATTGCAGGAGTACCAGAGAGGTAGATGCCAAAGAAGACAATCAGCCTTCTGTCCAAAGGCTGAGAAGATGGACTAGTGGAGGTAGAGGAAACCAGAGGGAGAGTGGGCTGGGTGGTAGCAGGAGCTGATTTTGGTTTCGGTTGAGCTCAATTAGACTCTTTTAAATCACTGGTTACAGGTGTGCGGAGGTCAAAAGAGAGATCTGGGCTGAATATGAGTTTGGTGGGACCTAAAACTAGGGAGACGGAGCTTCAGAGTAGGAAGGGGAAAGGAGTGGACCAAGAAGCTGGTATTTAAGGGCCAAGTTGAGAAGGAGCCAGCAGAGTGAACTGACCAGGACTGGAAGAGAAAAGTCTGAAGAATGTGATATCATAGAAGCTGAGAGAAGCAACATTTTTGAAATGAGAAGGGCAGTCTGAAAGAAGAGTGTTACTGAGGTCAAGGAAGATGAGCATGAAAATGTGAAAACCTGATCAAGCACATATTTTGAAATAATTGATTATTAGGTATTTAACTCAATACTTGTAAAGTTTTGACTGAACACGAATGTTTCCGTTACTAAAAATAAAGGTAGGATCTATGCCTCTTTCTTTGTGCCACCTTTTTTGAGTATTATGTTGCAAATTCCATTAGCTCTGAGCAAAATTAGTCTGGTCACCAGCTACCTTTTTCCAAGTCTTCTTTCCAAAAAGACATTTTGTGTGGCGGTGATGCTTCTCATCAAGTTCCCAGACCCCCACATCCCAGGAGTGTAACAACACCTGGGGAGAGGTTATGAGGTGACTATATAGCCAAGGGTTATGATTACATACATCTATCTTTCCTCACTACTCATCTTTCCTCACTACTCATCTTTTAAATTTTATTTTTGTTTGTTTATTTAACTTTTTTTTTTTTCTTTTAAGCCTGCACCTGTAGCATATGGAAGTTCCCAGGCTAGGGGTTGAATCAGAGCTGCAGATGCCGGCCTACGCCACAGCCACAGCAACTCAGGATCTGAGCTGCATCAGCAACCTACCCCACAGCTCAAGGCAATGCTGGATCCTTAACCCACTGAGCGAGGCCAGGGATTGAACCCGCATTCTCATGGATACCAGTGTGTTTCTTAACCTGCTGATCTGCAGTGGGAACCCCCAGCTTGTTTAACTTTTCTCCAGACCCTTTGTGCAACAACTGGCTGAAAACAACTATTCCAAATGACTTTCCTCATCAGCAGAGTATCACGAGCCTACAGACAGGTCAGCCTTATAATTAGGTTTCCTTTCTGAAAAATGCTTGCATACTGGAAATTAGTTTAAAATGAACATAAAGAATATACATTAAAAGGAAAAAAGAGAAAGCAAAGAATATGGCCCCTCAAGCTTGAACTAAGTCTCAAGGATACAGGAGGCAGTAGAAAAACTCACTCATTCACCTAAGATTCTCTGAGCTGGTTCCTAAGTTTACAGGGGTTTGGGTGGTTTCCTGGCTGCTATTATACCAAATTCCTAGCAACAAATTCTCGCATTGCTTATGCTGGGAAATTATATGGATCAATGGTTGTAAATAAGCCCAAACTTTTACTCTTATTTTTGATTTTTATTATTTTGTAAGTACAGGCAGACCTCATTTTACTGTGCTTCTTTTTTATTGTGCTTCTCAGACATTGCATTTTTTTTTTAAATAAATGAAGGTCTGTGGTAACCTTGTGTTGAGCAAGTCTATTGGCACCATTTTTGCCATAGCATTTACTCACTTTGTATCTCTGTGTCACAGTTTGGTCATTCTCACTGTATTTCAAATTTTTTCATTATTGCTATATTTGCTATAGTCATCTGTGATCAGTGATCTTTGATGTTATTATTCTAATCATTTGGCATTTTTTAGCAATAAACTATTTTATATTAAAGTTTTTTTTTTCCAGATGTAATGCTATCGCACATTCAATAGACTGATAATGTAGTGGAAACATAAATTTTATATGCACTTGGAAATAATAAATTCTGTCTTGTTTTATTATGGTCTTTGCTTTACTGTATCAGTCTGGAATCGAACACACACTATCTCTGAGGTCTGCTTGCACCAAATTGGCCACCTTGGTTGTTTGATTACAGTTTCCTCTCCATCAGTGTGATGCCACTGTGACAAGGGTGGGATAGGAGGAGAGCTTACAGAATACTCAGTAAGGTGCCCAAGATCTAGGTCCTATAGGCATGCTTCAATCTTGGCTTAAAGTATTTAAAAACAACAGAAGCTACTACCCCCAGGGTCAATCACATCTCTGGGGAGACTCCAATTCTGAAGCACAATTTTTAGCAAATATAATTTTTTCTGTGATAAAAAAGTAAGTCCTCTCAAACATCACACTGAGGCCTTGTGAGTGATGGTGACCTTGTTAAAAAGACATTCTTTGCTCTGTCTGTGGAAAATAATGATGGATAGGAGAAAATGTTGTCTTTCCTTAGGTGGCAATTCCAGCTGTTAGGATTCTATTTTGCTCTGAGAGATGAGGTTATGAAGCCATGGCCTAGGTGTACAAAGAACAAATTCTGAGCCTAATGGTATTTTAATAAGTCAGACTTCTTAAAAGGTAACACTCCAAAGAAGGTTGAGAATAAAAACCATTCAGTTTGAGGACTTCTGAGGATAAGGTATTATTTTGTTAAAATAGCTATTGAGGTGGAGGGTTAAGAAGGAGAAAGAAATCAATATGCCTGGTTTTGTCATTTAGCTGTATTCACCCTAGAATGTCTTCAAATTTAAAATGCCTATATTCTAATTCAGAAATGATACAGCAAAAAAAAAAATCTGAGAAGAAATAAATCCCCAAAGCCAAAACCCTAAAACTCAGGATATTCCACTTTTTGTTGAAAAATGTGATATTTTTTTAAAATTTCTAAGATAAATATTTTCACATACCCCAAAGAGTAAAATATTGATACTGGCATCAAGTCAGGTCTTGCTTCTTGTTTTAAGTGCCTTTAATATTCCTTTTCTTGCCTTATTGCTTTTTGCTAGTCTGTTCCCTGACATAAAGCATTGAAGCGCTGAGAATGTGACCACAGGACAATGTATAAAACTACTGAGGATGAAGACTCCAACCTTATTAAGTTTGTCTTCCATAAAACAACAACAAAATTTTTTTATACTTCAGAATTTGCTTCAGTATTTTTAATGAACTTTAAGCCACAAGCAGTAAAACCTTGATTGACCAGACTATTTTAGAAATGGAACATAAATTTTGCATTTTTTCCTTAATGTACTTTAAATTTTAAAAAGCAGAAGTTTATTTCAACCATTGTTGAGAGTCATTGGAAAGTGGATCAGGATTTTTTCTGCCCTAAAAAATAAAGCACAAGGAACACAAGGTGATCTTTCTTTGAAGAATGTGGCGCTTGCAGGACCTCCAGTTTTGAATCATCTGAGCTGCACGCCCCACCCTCTAGTTTCAAGAAGTCCCCTTGAGGGTCAGGGAGTGAAGCAGGGTACACACAGCATACCCTGGAAGCTGTTTAAAATAGTAAATACACACTGCAGGTGATCTTCTTGGGTTTGCCTTTTGTCTGAGAAGTAAATTGTAGGTAACCTAATTAACCCATCAATTAATCCATGTTCGCTGATATTTTTGAGAATTAAGATTGCTTACTTGCAACAATATATTTAAATGTGATACTTTCTGAATTATACTAAGTCTCCACTAAAATGAATGTATAAGTGTGATTCTGGAATCTCTTGTCCAGAAGTTTACAAATATGAGATCTCTATTTATCCTCCCTGAAGACAGAGGAATGGATTACATCATCTCCCCAGAATTTCTACAGCACTGTTATTCTAGAAAAATCACAATTAAGTAAAATTTAAGTAACAAAAGTTATTTAAGTAAAATAATTGAATTTGTATTTTAAAAAGATTATAATATTTTTCATGTAGGACTTCTCACTTCATATATAATTAAAATTTTTGTTGTCTGTCATTATTAAAATACATGAATACTTGTAAAATATCTTACCTTACCAATACTATATGAGTTTTTCTTTGAAATGCAGAATAAGTATTTTCTAAGACTGAAACTGCTCAAAGCTGAATTTAAAGCTGTAGGGGAAATGGCTCTCCACTTTGATACAAGAATGTCCTTCATATCTTTCAATTTAAAATACAACTTTGTTTAGAATATAAAAAACAAAATACACAGCAACCCAAACTCAAAGTGAGTGTTCCTAAAAGGTTCAGAGTGCCTCCTCCTTCATTACCTGACATTCACTTGTCAGACATCTACAAACATTTTCTTAGCCTCCACATTAGAGTAAGGAATGCATGATAGATCTTAGCAAGCCCAGAGTTAGTCGGACACGAAACATTTTTTGAGCATTTTTTTCTGTGTGCCAGGCACTGTTTTAGTGCTGGGAAAACAAAGACAAACAGAACCAGGAAAACCTCTCCTCTCAGGAAGCTAACTTTGTAGTAAGGAAGACTGACTAAAAACATCAAAACAAAAAAGGTAATGTCTTACTCAGATAAATTTGAGGAAGAAGATAAAATAAGGCCTTGTGATTTTGAGTGATGTAGGCTGGGAGAGGGGATGGGAAGTGGCTTTGGCCAAGGTAGTCAGGGAAGGTGCCATTAGAATTGCAAGCTGAGCAATGAGGAGAACCTCTGCACAGATACAGGGAAGCAGTGGAGCTGCAGGGGCAAAGCCCTTGGGATGGAAGAGAGCCTGGTGTTCTCGTGGCACAAAGAGGAGGCTAGAGTCATAGCAGAGTGAAAGATAAGGAGGAAGAGAGGAAGGAAAGGTCAGGGAGCAGGGCACAGGCCAGACTTGTGAGCCTTGTAGGAATTTTATGCTGGCTGCTGTGGAAAGCACGTGGGAGATTTTAAGCAGAAAGAATAGCTTGATCTGATTAGTGCATTGAAAGATTACTCTGTGCCCAGGATCCACTTGAGGGGAGGAGAGAAGGCAGAGGACAGGTTGAGACATGGGAAACAATGGAAAATTGAACTGGGATTGTGAGAGACAAATATCAGTTGTCTCTCGCCAAGAATAAGGTAAGGGGAAAAATATCAGCGTTTTTTTTTTTTTTTTTTTTTGGTCGGGGAAGTGAGAGGGACTTCCTGAAGCGTGAATTGGATGGGTCATTAGAAGGAGAGAGAAGAATCAGAGATTGCTTCTGGGTATTGGCTAGAAACCTGAGTGTATGGAGAAGAAACTAATTGTCCTGCTTTTGGCATGTTAAGCATGAGATGCTTGATAGATATGCAAATGGAGATAGGTCATAATTATAGCTATGTTTTATCAGTGTCTGCTCTGCACCAGATACCGGTTTAAGCCCTTGTAGGCACAATGGCTAATTTAGTCCTAGCAAAAGCTGCAGGTAGGGACTACTATTATGACCGCTAAGTATAGTCTGAATTATTCCATAGAAAACCTGCCTTAGGACCCTAACTGGTCAACACTGTGCAGAGCTGAAGGAGGAGAGGAAAATCTGGGCTTAGGGGAGAGATCTAAATTTCACATACATATTTTAGAGCCCTCAGCCTACAAACCATGGGGCAGAAGGAACTCTCCCAAAGAAAAAGTGTAGGTGGAGAGAAAAAGATGGTTGGTAATAACATCTTGGGGCCTTCAACAGATGAAAGGTCTTTCAAAGAAGGAAGAACAAACTAATGTGAGAAATAGCAGCTAGTGTGATTGGGGGACATCCATCAAATGGATATAGAATCTGTCTGAAATTCATTGGAGTTCAAATATAAGGCTTCTTTTTAGAAAGGTATCATATTCAGAGATTACAGAAACCAAGAAAGTCTAGGTCCAACCTTTTTCTCTATAGAACATTAATATTTTTAGAAAAACCACTATGAGCACACAAGAAACTCTTTTCCAGTTAACTCTGTATTTACTATCAAGTCATGAGACTTTCTGAGGTAGGGCAGAAGATAATTAAGGAAGGGCGGTTTGAACCCTGATTGGATTTCTCAGAGCATATTTGAAACTAATATCCTGTTTCCCTCATGGTAAATTTATCCCTTGGTCAAGTTGATGAAAATCCCTGCTTTTAATAGTAATGGGCCTCAAGAAGTATAGGATAATATGTATCAAACATTCTCCTTTATAGGAAACACTGATAGCAAATGAAATGTTCAGGCCAAATCTAAATCTATTGATCCACAAAACCATAGCATCAGTTCATTTATCCACACTCTATAAAGTGTGCCATAGTGCATGACACTGTAAAGAAGGAAATTAATCAATCATTGTTCATTGGTTCTATACTAAGACATATTATAATTATGACTTTAAATTCAAACAACCTGATTTTTTGATGAGGATAGGTTTTTACAATTGTTTTGCAAATTATGAAAATAATTTTACTTTATATTTTTGTTTATGAAGGTAATTTTACTTATTTTACTTGAACTTTAGCTGGGTAAGGAAAAGATGCGATATACAGGTCTTAGAGTGAGTATTTCCAAAAGTTCATCTTTCTTTTGAAAATTTAACTGAGTTCTTTTCCTTCTGAAACTTCCAATAGGAGCTAAAGGTCATTCTTCTAAACCTCTGAAGTCTATTCTATTATCTGCTAAAATCCAAGGAAACAGATCCTTCAGTAAAGTATATTTTTCTAACAAATATACAGTCCTAAGGTGAAGTTGCTTAACTGCAAGATAATATGGTTTATTATTGAGATTGGAGGTAGAATTACAATGCAGGAATTATAGGATATCAATATATTTTATGATATTTGCTAAATTATTTTTAGACTAGGAAACGTAAATTCCAGGCAGAGTTTTTTAACTCTAAAAGAGAGAAGCTCTGTTTTCTGTAATGCCTGAGATTAGCTTTTGCTTTGAAGTGAAATATATAGTTACGGAGGCCTTAGAGAGATAAAGCAGTCAAGATTAAGCAACTGTGTTGGTGTACACAGCTAAGCTATGTGTTCTATTGTGGGAATCTGCTGTGTGGTCCAAAAGAATTGGATTTATCAGAAGGCTGGGTTTTGAATATGAGCTCCGTCATTTACTAGCTACATGCTCTTAGTTTTAACCTCAACTTCTTCATATATGAAATAAAAATAACAACAGAATTTGTAGGATTGTTGTGAAAATATAAAATTTTGAAAACACTGTGTAGTGGGCACTCAAATATAAACTAATATTACTATGTGACATTATTGGTACCTCAAGAAGACAAAACCAAAACATTAAGACTAGAGTTGGAGTTCTTGTTGTGGCGCAGTGGTTAACGAATCTGACGAGGAACCATGAGGTTTGCAGGTTCCATCCCTGGCCTTGCTCAGTGGGTTAAGGATCTGGCGTTGCCATGAGCTGTGGTGTAGGTTGCAGACACGGCTCAGATCCCGTGTTGCTGTGGCTCTGGTGTAGGCCAGTAGCTATAGCTCTGATTCGACCCCTAGCCTGGGAACCTCCATATGCCTCTGGAGAGGCCCAAGAAATGGCAAAAAGACAGAAAAAAAAAAAGGCTAGAGTCAAATTTGTCATTTTTTCTAATATACATTAGATATATGAATCATGGAATAGAAGCAAACGATTTACTAAATCACTAGTTAAAAGAGATACAATAGAAAATAAAAACAAAGGATAGACAAAATCAATTGTCTCTGGCCATAGGCAGAAGGGTAAGTATAACCTCCTTCCTGGATGAAAAAATAGAAATAGAATGGATACTTGTTCAAATACTTGCTTGACAGTATCTTTAGTATAGAACTGAATTGAGTAATACAAAAGCTTTTAATTTCTTTTTGTTTTTGCTATCCTAAAATCTTGATTATGTAACATATGAAAGGTCTGTATGAAAGAATGTAGTAAATGGATATTATTTCTATAATACAATTAGATATTAGCAATAGGGGTTTTGAATTCAAGTAAAGATACATCTGATCTGATTAGAATTATTTTTAAATTAAATTTCTCATTATCTGCTTCATTTCAGAATAATGGATTACCTCATTTGTAATTAGGAATGAATTCACTCATAGTTACATAAAATAATTGGTCCAATATTTTCAAAGGTCATGATGCAGGGTAATAACATATTCTAGGAAATTTGCATTTTGTAATTAATTTTAATGCCTTGATTTGATTTGATAATCATATTAGTATCACCAATTGTAAATAGATGTAAAAATAGGGGGTGAATTCTGGTGTCTTGCCATGTTGTTCAACTTTATTGCATATACATCAGAATTTTTAGGAGGATAAGACAAAATAAAAAAACTGCATCTCCAAGATAATGTACATATTACTATATGTTTATACATAATTGGACCTACAAAGCACTTTTCCCATAAATTTGGAAAAGTAAGACTAGAAAGCATAACATTACTGACCTTAACAGAGATAGGCTAGCAACAATGAAGAAAACCTAATACGGTATTAACTAAATTACTGGATCAAGTGAGAGTCCCTTAGTGTCAAGAAGTTAAGTCTCAATCTTTTGCTCACCCCCTTCTACAACATGCCATGGCTCTACACCCACACTGCAAGTGAGTTAATAGTCGACTAGCAACTGGTAAGCCTCAGCTTACTCAATTCTTGAAACAGTGAAGTAACGATAAATAGCCTTTATTGTTGGTTTGCAGAAATCAAAGCGTTCCATAGAATCAGCAATAGCTATAGACATTTAGAATTCTACTTTTGTATACATTGTTTTTTTTTTTTTTCTACTCAAAATGTCTGTAAATTAACCAAGCGATTAAACCAAAACACATTTATAGATTTGGATTTTTTTTTTTTTAACCAGAAGCACTTCATATATAACCATGCATATGTTTGGTAACAAAACAGGGAAATTTCCATAGGAGCGGGAGTTCAGTAAATATTTGCAGAATGACTGATAATGAATTAATTAACTGAATCATTCTCCTGCTTATTAGGAGTTTTACAGACTAAATTACATTTATTACAGAGTTGCTGTGAGGTTAAAAGACAATGAGATGATGCATATAAGAACAATTTTCAAAATGAAAACAGCTATACAGAGGGATGAAATGGCTCAAATGATGCAGCAATTGGCCTCTATACATCGACATGGCACAGCGTGTGACTTTTCTGGCCTCTGGTGACAACTTTTTAGGGTGTTCATAAGAATGAGATGGTGCTGTGAAGTAGTGAGCAGGGTGCCAGGCAATTAACAAGTGTCCAGGACAGTAAGTATTATCTCTTCAATTCTCCAGTCTCAGCTGACAATGTTTACTTTTATAGGATACATCTCTAGGAATGATCACATCAGACAGTAGACCACAGCTTAATATTTTAGATCTTTTGTTGATGCTTGCGTGTGCTTTAAAAATCACCCTTCCTTTCAGACTTGATACAGGGTAGTAATGTCCTGTCATTTCATTGTTCTGAAATAAAAAGGGTAGGTGACTCCCATTTCCAGAAAATTTTCCTAACAATCAGAACTTATTGCTGATTTAAATTTAAAACTCTACCTCTACAAAAGTAAATCTGAAAGTACATGAAGCAGGTTTCTTAACCTGGGCCCCTCATTTTTGAACCCCTAAAATTGCACGCCAAATTTACTTCTTTAGAATCCAATCTCTCAGCTTTCATTAAATACACACAGGGATTATATGATTTTTTCCAAAGTAAGAATTATTGGTATACAAAGTCTGTAACAATGAAATAGTTTATTATGTGTTTCATTTGTGGCTCAAGGGTTCACTTTCATTTCTTCCCTCTTTCCTTTTCCATTCTTTTAACAAACGTTGATTGAATGTCTACTGTGTGCTTAAAGCAGCAGGAATACAGCAGTGAATAAAACATATCAAATTTCTGTTGTTCTCATGGAACTTATATCTTAGAGGGGGGAGATGGACAAAAAGCAATTAAAAAATATAATATAAAATCAGGTAGCAACAAGTGTTATGAAAGAAAAAAAAGCAGAGACACAAGTAGAGCGTGATGGGTGGAGTGTGGTCTTAGGGTCTCAGACAAGGGCTCAGGGAAAACCTCTTTGGTGAGGTGTCCTCAGAGCAAAGTTGTGGGAGAAAGGCAGGAGAAAGCCATTCATGTAACTGATGAAGAGTATCCCAGGCAATCTTTTAGACTAGAAATCATCTTCAGAGTTTTATGCTGCCTTCTCTTGTGATGGTCCTGCTTTTTGTTGCTCCTTTTTTTGGTTGTTCTTTTTTCAAAGGCCCAATGGATGTGAATTTCAATTTTCCATTTATTCTCCTGTAAAATGAAGATGTTTGACCAATTGGGTCCTTAACATGTCAACATATTGTGCCGCCAAGTTTCGTTTTAGTATTGTTCTAAACTTTGCATGTTTCAGAATTCGCCCAAACTTGGTGACAATTTGGCTTAAACCATATATTCCATAATTAATTCATCTATCAAAGATTCACAAAGAAGTAAAATGTATGTCCTTGCATCTGAAGTGCCTAATCTGACAGGACAGTACTTTCTGCTTTTTTTTTTCTTTCTTCTTTTTAGGGCCGCACCTGAGGCATATGGAAGTTCACAGGCTAGGGGTCTAATCAGAGCTGTAGCTGCCAGCCTATGCCACAGCTACAGCAATGTGGGATCTGAGTTGAATCTTCTACCTACACCACAGCAACACTGGATTGTTAACCCACTTGGCGAGGCCAGGGATTGAACCCACACCCTCATGGATACTAGTTGGGTTTGTTAACCACTGAGCCACAACAGGAACTCCAGGAAAGTACTTCCTAGGAAGTTCAACTGTGCTCTATGCCTGCATCCAATTGCAGGGGATGTATTCCTATTTCATGGGGTGGTTTTACCAGCACCCGAGTCTCTCTGAAGTTCCCCACCTTGTGGCATGGACAAAGGCATATTCTCTTCAAGCTCCAAGGATGTCTAAAATCAACAGTGCTCCTGTGAGACTCATGCGGGGGAAAATGTGTGTTTGGTAGGATTGGAGTAGAAACACTGGGTGGAGGATCATATTTCAGCAAAAGTAGTGCTTTTCTTGTTGAACTGATTTCTCTAGTTTAGAATTGTACAAAAGGAACTAGAAAAAAAATAAAAAGCCTAGCATTGTACAAAAGGAACTAGAAACCAACAAAAAACAGAAAAGAAAGAAAAGCAAAAGAAAGCCCTCAAGACGTTGGCCAGCTTGATGCCTGCCATCATGTAATAAGAGAATCACTGGGAACTGTCCATTGTCTGCTGTCTTCCACAAAACTGAGACCAGCTCGCAGACAGGAATGAAGTTGGTGAAACTGCAGCCATGAGTGGCACTCACACTTTGGGCATGTGCTGCTCTTTTAGCTTAGAGTAGGTGTTGAAACTTTTTGGGTTCTTGATCTTCAGCATGCATGGGGATCCTCTAGAGGACTTCTTGAAACACAGGTTGCTGTGCCCCAGGTGTAGTCTCCAGGCCTGCAAGTTTTTACTTCTAGCAGTTCTAGGTGATGCTGATGCTACTAGACCACATTTTGAGAACTGTTGGCTTAGAGATTTTCCCAGATAGCTGCTGAATGGAGACTTGCCACTGAGGTCTGAGGCCTGCTGAGGTTGTCATGGCAGTTGGAATGTCATAAGGAATCCTTTACAGAAGGCCTTAAAACACAGCAGCCAGGATGGTGACTCCAGGAAGTGAAAAAGACAGGCTCATCTTCCTGGTATGCAGCTGCTGAGATGCAAGACATTTTTCAGACATAGTGCAGCTCTTAGGTTGGTGCCCCAGGGAAGAATAGGCCCCATCAAGGCCAGCCAGGAGCTGACTGATTACATCTATATCCAAAGTGTGAGGATCCCAAAGTCATCCATCAAATTCTCTAGTCACACATGAATACAAGATCAGCTGAACAATCTTACAAGTAAAATAATAAAATACCTAAATTTTTCACCATTCTATAAGTCAGGTAGTAGTTATTCTAGCAATAAGGAGACTTTTAAAATTGAAGTATATCAGATCAAGAGGATACATAAAACCAGTATGAATTAAAAGAGTTGATTTACTTTCATTCTGTGAATTCCAAACTAAAAACCATTTCTGATCCTGAAGTATCTATATATAATTGATGAACTATGCCAAAATGAAAGCAATGCCCTACCTTTTCCTAAGTATAAAAAATGTGAAGTAATCCACAACAGGTAACAGGAACTACCCTATTAACAAACTATTTAATGCTTATACTAAGAAACTATTACATCATATTTCAGGAAAAAAATGTTTAAAAATACATAGGAAATTTGGAGGAAAATTGATTAAAATAGCAAGAAAAGGAAACACTTTGGTCAAGCAAGACAAGGAATAAATGACTTATATGTATCAACTTGGCTTGTCTATAGTACCAGGTATTCAGTAAAACACAAGTCCAGGTATTTTGTAAAGACATTTTTCAGATGTGATTAATATTAAATCAGTAAGTAAAACAGATAACCCTTCATAATATGGGTGGGCCTCATCCAATCAGTTGAAGGCCTTAAGAACCAAGGCCAAGGTTTCCCAAAGAAGGAATTCTGCCTCAACACTGCAACTCAGAAACCTTGCCTGATTTTCCAAGCAGCTGCCCTATGGAATTTAAAATTAAGACTAATATCAACCTTTTCCTGAATTTCCAACTTGGTAGCCTGCTTCATAGATTTCAGACTTGTCAGCCTCCAGAAACACATGAGCCAATTCTGTAAAATACATCTCTCTGTCTCTGTTTCAGCTTGCGTCTATCTCAATGTCCGTCTGTCTCTTTCTCTCTATCTCAATTTCTATCTATGTATCTATCTACCTAGCTATCTAATCTATTGATTCTATTTCTCTGGAAAGCACTGACAAATGCATTATATATCAAAGACAAGACTAGTCAGGCTGGAGTTGTTGGACTTCAGACTGTTTTTAATGTGACTTTGGTGAACTCCACAATAATCTTTTACTTTGATCACTTGACGGTGATTTGATCTTCCTCTTAAAATTCCATTGTCTCCACCCTTTACTCGTCAAAAAGCAGAGATACTTATTTGCTGTGTATGGATGATACATTTGTGAGAGAGGTTCATCTGTGCTTTCTATAGTTTCATTTCTTGGAAGATGTCAAGAGAGATAGATTTATTATTCCTCAGTGATTTGAATCAATTTGAGATAGGATCATCCACCACTGTTTTCTCCAGCTAGTTCATGTAATTTGCAGCCTTAAGTGTAGGACACCAAGTCATTATTCTGACCAAAAATTGATGGCTCATTGCCTGAGACAGGAACATCACGTACAGGGCTTCTCTTTTTGCACAACTCCTGAGATTGTGAAATGTGGTGTCCCCAGTCAATTATGATCACTGAATGGGAAAAAACATTAAAACTACATGTCTGTACAGTTAGAGATAAAATGTGCTCAAACAAAAATTAAAAGATGGGAAATACTATCTATTCTCTGCAAGGCACTGTGCTAGGTAATTTAGATGGATAATCTTTTTTGATTTTTTTAATGTGTTTGTAAAGCAGATAATGTTGTTCATGATGATGATGGGTCTCATTTCCTGGGTAAGAAAAATAGGGTCAGAGATAATAAGTGACCTCTCATAGTCAAGCTGTTAGCAAAGGAAGGGAATTAATTTAATTTGTCATATCTGATCCCAAAGCCTGTACTCTTTTCCTACCCTGAATTACCTCTAGGTGAAAGTTACATTTTTGCATAGTTTTAATGCTTTTAGTTCAATTTATGGATATGCCAGTCTGATCTTTTGCAGAGAGGCACTTCTTCTGGACATTGGTCTAAAAATAAATACAGCAGGTGAATCCAAGTCAACACTGTATATCATTTTGATACACATAGGGACCCAGATTCAAAATACTTGATTTCAAGGCTCCAAAATGACAGCACAAGATGGCTCAAGCCATCAAGATATTTATTTAGTATCATTTTCTTTGGGAATGTGATGAGGGTTTCTCAGAATCTTGGGGTTTATTTTGCTTTCATATTTTCTAAATCTGTATTAGCATCCTCTAAACCAGTCATTAATTTACTCATTTATTCTTTCACTCTATACTGCTGAGTACTTATTACACCAAAATTCTGTATTTTATACTTAGGAGAGTACAAAGATGAATAAGCCACAGGTTCTCCTTTTACAGGTACTTTCAATCTACAGGAGAAGTTCTAGTAAATGAGTGGAGGACAGAGCACAGAGTGACAAGGGTTTTTTTTAATTTAAAAATGCTTTGCATTTATTTTTATGTTTATAAAAATTATTCATGTCAATTAAAATATTTCCATTAAACCAGTGGAATACTACTGAGCCATAAAAAAGACAGGTGGTTTTTGATGTCAGCCCCACAGCACTGCCAGCAGAACAGTTCTTGTAAAATGGTGGTGCAACTGATTACAGATGAAATAATGCATGAGGATAGGTGCTATTCTCCTAGAGCTGTCATGTTGAAGACCATGATCATAATAATCAAGTCAGATTGATCTGCTAGGACAACAAGTATAGATACAAATACTTTGGTTGGATTATTTTTTTCCCTTGTGGCTCAAAAAAAAGATGAATAAGCCACAGGTTCTCCTTTTACAGGTACTTTCAATCTACAGGAGAAGTTCTAGTAAATGAGTGGAGAAGAAAGTAATAACTATAAAAGTGGATTTCACTTTGTAACTAGGCATAGTTTGCAAGTGTTGTGAAAGGAAGAAAGTCTAATTATGTGCACACATCTAACGTAGTAAGTTTAGCCAACTTCCAACTAATTATTTAGCCAAACTGGATAATAGGTGGGTAATGAGAAATGGTAAAAAAGTGATTCTAAGAGTTCCTGTAGTGGCGAAGTGGAAAATAACCCGACTAGTATCCATGAGAATATGGGTTTGATCCCTGGCCTCGCTCAGTAGATCGGGGATTCTGAGTGGCTATGGCTGTGCTGTAGGCTGGCAGCTGTAGCTCCAATTTGACTCCTAGCTTTGGAACTCCTTATGCCACAGGTGCAGACCCCAAAAGGAAAAAAAAAGTGATTCTAATAGACTGAAAATGTAAATACTATTTATATTTCTAGAACAGTGAAGTGGGACAGGAATTTATAACCTTCCCTCCTCCTAATTTTGCACACAAGGAGAATAATCTTATGGAAAACACGCATGCTTTGTGTGATAGACAAACCAGGGGAAGAACTTGGGATAAGGCTTGAGGGTGAAACATTGGGGATGGATCTTGTAAACATGTCCCCACTCCAACAATAGCCATCTGCCAGGTATTGTGCCTAAAGTGTCATGAGTTGCTGCAATTATAAGCAAATTGAGGATTAAAAAGACTGTTGATTTTAATCCTCCTACAGAGAAAACAGAAAGTAATGATTGCAGAGAAAGTAAAGGAAATGAATCTCCTTGAAGCAGTGGTTAAAGGCTACCTTGGGATTGAGAGTGAGGAAGGGAAGGAGCCAGAGTTCAGAGGTAGGACTTCTTGGAAAAGATAATCCACTTAAGTGGTTGAGGGTTAGCTGAAGTATGCTTCTCATTCATACTTTCAAACTCAGCAATGAATTAGGGTAAAAAGATAAAGTATTCATTTCAACTTAGAAGAGGACCACTTCTTAAAAACCTCTGGCAGTATTGCTTAAGATATTCATAAATACCATAAGTCCATTCAAATTTGTTATTGGGAAATTTTGTACTGTGCACCTGTCATATTGTGTCATACAAGGTAGGTACCTTCTACCACATCATGAATAGATTTCACAGGAATCTGACACATGATAAACTATCCTGAAAATATGTCCTGAATTTTACTTTGGGATTATATAGCATTACCTTTGGAAAATTTGTCACCCATCTTGGCCAAAATTTTGAGTGTGACTTGGCTAAATTTTGAGTGTACTTTTTTATGTGAAGAGATTCATGATTGTATTAAACAAAAGAGGCTCTTTCACTTCAGCCAGCATTTTGAACCATATTTCAAGTCTATGGGGTTTGAGAGAAAAAAATTTTTCATAATCATAGTTTAAGATTTTTCAGTGGGCAGCAGGAATGAAATGTAGGCTAATTTGAATTTGAAAACTAATTGTGGTCTAAATGTTCACTTTTAAGTCTGCTGTTTGGAGTTCTGAAATCATTTTCTTACAGACCAAAAAAAAAAAAAACCTCAAAAGACAAAAAACAAAACCTGACAAGGTAGTCCTGATTGTCAAGTCTGCTCAATAAATCCCTTTAGATCACCAGTACCTAAAGTTTAACCGTTTTTCTTGTTCCTTGTAACATAAGCCACAGATACAAGAACTTAATGGCAGAGAGCATACTTTCTCTAACGTATGAACTCACTAATTTTCCCCTTGTCCAGCCTGGGGATGTGTCTAGGAGGGAAGTGACAGAGGGTCTGGCTGGTCTTGCCAGTGTAACTCCCTGGCACACATGCTCCTTTTTAGTTCACAGCCCCTATGGTTGGTTCTCTTGCTTCTCTTTCCAGGCACAGCAGATATTCCTGACAGGGTTTTCTCTCTTCTTGGGTACAGAACAAGAGGAAACATACCTAGAACCAGAATATACTGCTTTTGATATTTTGTGAGTATTTTAGAAAACAATAGGAGAAAGAGATAAATGTCCATTAAATCAATCTTTTTACGAAAAAATAACATCACATTTCGGTAATAATAGTGAAGAAAGCTTTACCTATATTTTTGAGGAAAGTCAGATACAGATAGTCCCAAGCGTGTCCTCACTGGAGCTTGAGGATGTGCAGGTACTCTGAGGCCAAGAGCAGCAGGACTGGACAGAGCTGGAGCAGCAGTGTTGGGGGCAGGGGCACAAGAAAGGTGCAGATCTGGGAATTTAACCTTTCTTCTGCAATATACACTCATTCAGGACTACCCTCTCTGTGCAAATTGAACCCTTAGTTAAACCAGTTTGAAGGTTAGAGATGGCAGAGAGGGGAGGGAAAAGAGAAGAGAGGCGGCTGGTATCTCCCTGTCTACTTCCAGGAGGGCTGGGTCACAAGCAAATCAGGAATGATGGATAAGCAACACTCTTTCCTATGGGCACAGAAGCATGAGAAGCTCATTTTAGTATATGAAGTATGTATGGGAAAGTTACTTTCTATAAGAAGATAGAATAGGGGTTCCTAATCCTCAAGGGAGAAGTTTTGTTTTGTTTTTTTTAAAGCTTCCTGGAGATCTCACTTACAGAAATATTATATAAATGGTGAGAGAGAGAGAGAGAGAGAGAGAGAGAGAGAGAGAGAAAGAGAGAGAGAGAGAGAAGGTGTGTCTGAAGGGAAGGAGGTGGGAGAGAGCATGGTGTCCATCAGGGTGGTGTGTATGTGCCTGATGGTTAAGCATAAGCAGTTCTGTGTCACTGGAGCTTAAGATCCACTATGTGGCAGGGGGTGCAAAACAAGTTGGAGAGAGGGTCACTCTGGCCTGCATGCTACACTAAGGAGACTGGATTATTCTTTAGTGCATGGGACGCTACCAAAGTTTAGCAGAAGTGACACCAAAAGACTTTCATTTTGGATGAATGAACTGGCAAAATGTTGGACCTAAGGGTAACAGATTGGAAGGTATACCAGTTAGGAGGCTGTTGCAGGAGGCTATAAGAAAGATGATAGAGATTTAGGAGGGCCATCGTTAGAATGTTGATAGTAGGAATGGAAGGTATTGTGTTTGATTCAAAAAATATTCAGATACTTCTGGGCAAATATGACTGAACAAAATACATGCACTCAGATAGAATTTCTCTCCTAAACACACTGTAATAAAAGAGAGACAGAGAAATAAAGAAAAAAATGGAATTGAAGGTGACAGGAGGACACAGAGACAATGCAAGCCGTATCAGTAAACATTTTTATTCTGGAAAGTAGATGGTAGCTACTTAGAGGCTACAGAGAGCTTTATTCTCAGCCTTCTTGGGGGAAGTCACTAAGAAGGAAGCAGATTCCTTGAATTTAAAAAATGTGAACTTGCTCAAGGAATGGAGTACCATTTATTAGGAATGGGACTGAGGGGATGAAAACAGGAGGAATCACCTTACATGCAGCAGTTGAGTCCCAGATCCACAAGCCCATGATGCACAGCCAGTTAACTGCCCATCTGTCACTTCAACGGGAGACAGGAAGTTTGCTCTCTGTAGACAGGTTTTGGAGAGTAACCGAAAGGCAGACCGTCCCTTCTGCTCAGCCCCTTAGATTTTGACAATCAGATATCACCTAGGAAGCATTGGAGAATTTCTTTCTGGAGAAACTAACTTGTCAGCCAGAGAAAAGACCAATAGAGGAGAAACATTTAACAAACTTCCCAGAGAGAGCTGAGTCTCACACAGATCACTCCTCAACAATAAGCAGGTCCTAGAGTGGACCCTCCCATCTCCATTCCATCGCAGAATAGTCCATTAACTTTTAGTGTCTTATTTTCTTATATAAACATATAGCTAATGCTCACCAGATATATAAGGAAGGCTGATAACATGAAAGGTAGAACAACAACAACAACAAAAGAACATGAATGAAAAAATGAATTTGAGCACTCCCGTCATGGCTCAGTGGTTAACAAACAGGACTAGTATCCATGAGGATGCAGGTGCAATCCCTGGCCTTGTTCAGTGGGTTAGGAATCCAGTATTGCCATGAGCTGTGCTGTAGGTTACAGATGCAGCTCAGATCCTGCATGGCTGTGGCTGTGGTGTAGGCTGGCAGCTATGGCTCTGATTGGTCCCCTAGCATGGGAACTTCCATATGCTGTGGGTATGGCTCTAAAAAGACCAAAAAAAAAAAAAGACAAAAAAATTAAAAAATGAAATTTGGAGAAAACAGAGGTATGCAAGGAGGGAAAGAAAACTGCAAAGAAAACGATAATTAGAATCAAAGAAAAAGTAAATGATTAAAAAATACCACAATAAGAATAAGATGCCACAGAAAAGGACCATGCAAGAACGCAAATAGTCTTACCTATTTTTTAAAACAAAAATTTAAAAATTCAGTATAAGTTTTGGAAAATAAATTAGCAAAAAATTTCTAAGAAACAAGATAAAAATGAAAAAGGCAGAGAAAAAAATGGAAGACAAAGATTTTAAAAAGTAGAAGATAAGCCAAAGATGTCCAATATCTAAATCACCGAAAGAGAACACAGAAAACCAAGAGGAAGAAATTATTTTTAAAAAATACAAGGGTCCCTTTCTTTCTCTCTCTCTCTCTTTCTTTCTTTCTTTCTTTCTTTCTTTCTTTCTTTCTTTCTTTCTTTCTTTCTTTCTTTCTTTCTTTCTCTCTCTCTCTTTCTTTTCCTTCCTCCCTCCTTTTCTCTTTCTTTCTCTCTCTCTCTTTCTCTCTTTCTCTTTCTTTCTTTTCTTTTCTTTCTTTCTTTCTCTTCCTTCCTCCCTCCCTTTCCCTTTCTTTCTTTCTTTCTTTCTCTCTTTCTTTCTTTCTTTCTCTCTTTCTTTCTTTCTCTCTTTCTCTCTCTCTCTTTCTTTCTTTCTTTCTTTCTCTCTCTTTCTTTCTTTCTTTCTCTCTTTCTCTCTCTTTCTTTCTCTCTTTCTCTTTCTTTCTTTCTTTCTTTCTCTCTTTCTTTCTTTCTTTCTCTTTCTTTCTCTCGTTCTTTCTTTCTTTCTTTCTCTCTCTTTCTTTCTTTCTCTTTCTTTCTCTCTTTCTCTCTTTCTCTCTCTCTTTCTCTCTTTCTCTCTCTCTTCTTTCTTCTTTCTTTCTTTCTTTCTTTCTTTCTTTCTTTCTTTCTTTCTTTCTTTCTTTTCCTTCCTTCCTCCCTCCCTTTCCCTTTCTTTCTTCTTTCTTTTCCTTCCTTCTTCCCTCCCTTTCCTTTCTTTCTTTCTTTCTTTCTTTCTTTCTTTCTTTCTTTCTTTCTTTCTTTTTCTTTCTTCTTCTTTCTTTCTTTCTTTCTTTCTTTCTTTCTTTTCTTTCTTTCTTTTTCTCTGCTTGTGACATGTGGAAGTCCCCAGGCCAGGGATAGAACCCGCAGCACAGCAGTGACCCAAGCTGCTAAAATGACAAACCATATCTTTGATCCACTGTGCCACAGGAGAGCCCCTAAAAAATACAAGGATGTCACAGAAATGTAAGAATGACATGACTTTTCAGATATAAAGGGACAAAAAGCTGCCTAGAAAAAAAAAGAAAAAATAGACTAACATTAAGGCATATCACTGTAAATTCTCACTCCATTAGAGATAAATATAGAATATACATTATTGATAGAGAAGATGAAAACTGTTCACATATAGAATTGGGAATCAGAGTGTCATTGGACTTCTCAAGAGCAAAACTGCAAGCTAGAAGACAATCAAGTAATAATTTAAAGGAAAATGATTTCCACCCTATAATTCTATACCTATCTAAACTATCAATCAAGTGTCAGGGCAGATTAAAAGCATTTTTCAGACATAGAAATTAATTTCAAAAGTGACGTTACATGCACTACTCCTCAGCAAGACATAAGAGAATCAGCACCACCATAACAAGAAAATAAAACAAAAAGGGGAATGTAAATGAATTCCAGGAAAGAGGCGATGCAGCCCAGGATGAGCCAAAGAGAATCCCCCAGAGGTTGCTGACATGTTGACAGCTGGGAAGAGGGATAGATAACAGATAATCCACAGGAAAGCAGAAAAATATAAAGCTCCATGAGAAATATATTCAAGAAAAAATAAACAAAAGAAACCAGACAGATTCCTAGATCAATAACACCAGCATATTGAAATAAGTTTTACAGCTCTGGCAGAGAGTTTGGATATGAATAATTGAGGAGAGTGAAGAGAATGAGCCCTGTTTCTCTCAAAGGAGTTAATTAAGCAGGAAAATTTTGTTTTAAATGAGGGAATATAATCTTATTATAATATGAGATGAAGTATGTGTGTGGGGGTGGGTAGAGGAGAGAGAGAGTCTTATCTTACACAGATAAATAATTAAAAGGTAAAAATCAAGAAACTCAGTTCAGTATGTTATTTAAAAATATAGAAGCAAATATCAATATAAAAAAACATATTTGAAAATGATTGCTTCTGGGAGCAGAAATCAGGACTGGGAGAGATGGAGTAGGGAACTTGTTAATTTTTGTGGTACATATAGTCATTCTACTTTGACCATTAAAATGTGAACACACAAATAAAAAGTAAAGATCACAAAAAGGAACAGAGGGAAATTTATCTGGATTTGATGTTGGCTGGGTAGGTGGTGACAAAAACAGATTATTCCAGGTGAATTATTAGATGAGGCAGTGTGAAGCTGATTTTAGGGAAGGAGCAGGGTTCTGGGGACAAGAGCTATGAGGAAGAAAAAGAGATTAGTTGCATTTTAGATATCCTGAGTTTGAAGGTGGATGTGGTCTCAGGGTGATTTGATCTAACTTTCAGGACTCTGGCTTTTCTCTTTGCTTGCTTTGTTTGCTGATCTTAATCTTTGAAAACAACTTCTCCATGCAGGAGGCGATATGGCTGTAAGTGTTTTGGGAATTACATCCTTCAGTTTGTGACCAGTAACTAAAGTATATAGTCTTGTCGAACATGTCTGAAAATTTCTGGAGATATTACTCAATCCAAGCTGGATGACATGCTCCCCTCTGTGGCCAGAGGCTGGATCTGTTACTAGGAGAATGTGTAGAAGAGAAAAATACTACACAACACATCAATAACTTTTCTTAAAAATTATATTCCGTTCTTTCAAATCCCACCTCCAAAGCTACCCTAATGATAGACGTTGTAACCACTTCAACTTGAATTCATTTAGTTTTCCTTCACAGCACCCATTTATTTTATTACCTTTATATCCTTTATCATTTATTGCACTTAGTTGGATTTTTACATGTGTGTATATCTCCTCTCTAAGATTTTAAGCTCCCTGTATGAAAATGGAAAATGTAACTATAAAGAAAAACACTGGAAGGTTTTTATCTGAATGAATCGTCCAATAGTAAACTGGGAAGTTGGAAGATTTTAATGATTCCACTATTCACCCCTTATCTAGAAGGCCCCCTTGGTATTTGTTTTCGAACTTACTACTCATTCTTTTAAGATAATTTTAAAAAGATTATACAATTTTTAAAGGTTACTTTGCTTTTATAGTTACTATAAGACATTGGCTTTATTCCTTGTGTTGTGTAATACATCTTTGAGCCTATCTTACACCTAATAGTTTGTGCCTCCCAGTCCCCCACTCCTACATTTCTCCTCACTTCTTCTCCCCACTGGTAACCACTAGGTTGTTCTGGATTTTTTGATATCTTCTTTTGAAATATTTGTCCTTTTCAAGATAACTGCATTTTTAAACAGTCAAATCAATCACCGGTTTCATGAAGTAGAATTTTTGAAGTATATTTTTTTTATGCAGATGTTTGATTTTGATGTCTATTTTTGAAATGAACACATTCAAGGACAGTTTTCATGTTTTCAGCTTACTATAATGTAATGATGTTTTCTTCCATGATTTGTAAATTGTCTTTGACTGTCTTTCTGACAAGTCCCAAATGCATTTAAACAATGAAGTTGTTTCTTCAGTAAACATGAATAGAGCATTGTTCTAAGTCCTTTGCATGTATTAACTCATTTATCCCCACAATAAACTAATGAGGAAGGTATTATTATTATACTCATTTTATAGATGAAGATATTAAAGCACAAATAATTTAAAAAACTAATGTCACAGTCTAGGAAATAGAGCTGGGATTCAGGCCCAAATCCAGCTATTGTACCACTGATAATGTGCTATACTATCATGGCAATGTTAATTTTTTCAACATATTCACTAAGAAAGCAGTTGTATGATTCTGCCTTTGAGTCAAATCCATCCTCCCTTGGTTTTTCTACAGCCTTGTAAACTATAGTTTTTGATGTTTAAAAAACAACAAAAGAATATATTTTGGCACCTGAAAAACTACATTAAATTGAAATTTTAGTGTCCATAAATAAAATGTTATTGGAACACATCCACAGATGTTGGTTTTCATATTGTCCATGCTACTTTTGCGATATAATAGCAGAATTGAGTAGTCATCTGCAAAGCCTAAAGTATTTACTATTTGACACTTTATAGAAAAAGTTTGCTAACCCATGACTTAGAAAAATAATTGTGTGAATGTCTATGTTCTAACACATTTCTCAAAAGAAATTTCAATAGAAAATTGTTTTAGTAGTGATAGTGAGTTTGACTTCCCTTATTTTTGACTAAATTCATTTTCATGCCATATAAAATATATCCATTCATTCAACAAATATTTAATTCATATATGCCAGATATTACTTCTGGAAAACACAGGAAAGTAAAAGGAACAAAATAAAATTTAGTATCATTATTTTACTGTCAGTACTTATGGTCCCACAAACACCTACAGACTGCTTTGCACACTGTTGAGAGATCAGTAAATCTTTATTAGTAATTAATTTTGTTGCTTTTATACATAGAATGTGTTTCCCATTATGTGTTGAATGACTCCAGAAGCATATGAAGAGATAAAAGGAAATTATATACAGACAATTTTATGATGAAAAAAAGTGTAGAACATTAACAGAACTATAAAGAGGCAATGGAGCACTGCAGCTGAAGGCAGGTCTTGGAGCCAGACTGCCTGCCTTCAAATTCTGCTGGGCTACTTCCTATTCAAGTTACACCAGGAAGCACTTAGGTGGGAGATCACTCTCTCTCCCTGGCTTCAGTTTCCTCTTCTGTAGATATGAAAGGATCTGTAATGTCTCAAGGATTTTATGAACAGGTATGATGGTTTTTGATTTTTAATATTTCCATTAAGAGACATTGTTTGGTGTGATGTGAGATACCAAGGAAATCAGAATAAGGTCAAGTAAGTATTTACCACTGGCTAAACATTAACTGTTGCTTTTTACTATTAGATGAATTATTTTGTCCTCCTTTAAAAAGTAGAATCTTCATTCATGTGTGGATAAGCATATCAGTCCTTTCGTTTTTCAAAGTCAAGTGATGAATATATAATAGTAGAAATAAGTTTAATGCCTAAACAACTTGCTCAGAACTATAGTTAAAGCTGAGTAATTTTTTTATCAAATCAAAATAGTTGGAAAGTCCTCCTTTAATCTCCAATTCAAAACATAATTCATTTAGAGATAGGTAGAGATGAATAATAGGTTTTCTTGGGTACACAGTTTTCATCTAGACTTTTAACATTTATTGTATTAATAGGATGGTGATGTGAAAATAATTATTTTAATAAAGTCATAATTTGAAATATTTATAGTCTTTTACTAGACTACCAACAAGATACTATATGAGAAAATATTCACGAGCCTTCATTTAAGATAAAGTTTATGTCCCCTGTTAAACAATCGATATATTTTTAACCTTCAGCTTCTTGAGGTAGTTGGGTTAAAACAATTGTTTAAAAAAGCTTTTCAATTAAAAGGCAGATCACTGTTATCTGTGTTGGCTGCTGAATAGTGTGTATGTGTGTGTGCACTCACAGGTGTGCTCACATGACAGGCATGCTGTGGACACAGGCTTATATTCACACACACACATACCTAGAAAGTCATCAGATGGAAAAGAAAGTGTAAGGGATTCTTTTGTCCAGGAAGCTTCCTATGTGAATTAACTTTAACCAAAAGAGTTATTATTTTGTCATTCATATGTATATGGTATATTGCCTGTTGGGGAAGAAGAATCATCAGCCAGTTGTGATAACTATGATTTAAAAAAATAAATTAAACTTGTGGCCAGAACATTTACAACACTGACCTCACACCTATCAGCAATACCAGTATTCTAACTCACCAAAGTAATCCTCTCTTTCTGAGGAGGATAAACAAAAGCCGAAATGCACAGACATCTACTTAAAGAAAAATCTATCTTAGCAAAACAACAACAAACAGAGCCCCATAGCAAATCGATTTTACTAGAAAACTAAACAGTCTTTTTTCAAAGATACTGTAAAATTTTCATGTCCCAGACAATATCACTCTGCCTTCTAAGCTGTCTGTGTTAACATAGATACCTGCACCCTAAATGATGGCCAGGGTGGCTTTGCCCTTTGAGGCTGCAACCCAGACAGGCTACAGGAGTTAAGCCAAGGGGAGGCTTGCCCTGTGTAGTTCTTGAGGAGGAACTCCCAGGGAAAGGAGGTGGAGATGGGCATTCTGGTCAGGGGTTTCAGACCATCTAAAGAATTTCTTTCCTCAACTGACTTATGTGGCATTTTTTTCAGTCAGATGGAAAAAGTATGTTTGAATTCATATATTCACAACATTTTACTGCTTGTTTACTTAAAACAACAAAAGCTTATTTTCTGAAAGTCCCTCCAACTCTAATGTTTTATGCTATGTAGTCAGAGGTACAGCTCTCAGTTTACTCAGTGATGGTCAAGAGTGAAACAGGCTAACGGATTTGTCCATGGACACCTGCTTCTCCATGCTTCAGCCTTTTGGGATTCTGCCCTCCAGCCACATTGAACTTCCTCTTTTGATTGTAATTGGCATTGTTCTTTCACTTCAGACCTTTGAATATGATGTTTACTCTGCCTAAAAACTCATACTCTGCTTCTTCGCTTTGCTAATTCCTACAAGTTCAACTTTCTTCATTTGACATAGTTCTGCCACCTTACACATGCCAACCTCCTTTCAGGCTTTGCTTAAATAAAACTTTTTCTAGGAGGGCTTTCCTAGCCCTTCTGGCTAATTAGATGTTCTTGCTACATGCTCCCACAGCAACCTCTACTTCTATCATAGCCCTTAACATACTTTATATTGTCTGTTCCTGCCGGTTTCATTGTGTTATGGGTTTGACTGTTAGCTTAGTGAGAATAGAGAATGGGTTTATCATCTTCACCTTAGTCTGTTCCCAGGGCCCAACATAGCCTCTGGCATCAAGCAGTTGTGAAAAGATTTTTTTTTTCTGTCTTTTTGCCTTTTCTTGAGCCGCTCCTGCGGCACATGGAGATTCCCAGGCTAGGGGTCGAATCTGAGCTGTAGCCGCTGGCCTACGCCAGAGCCACAGCAACGTGGGATCCGAGCCGCGTCTGCGACCTACACCACAGCTCTCGAAAATGACGGATCCTTAACCCACTGAACAAGGCCAGGGACCGAACCTGCAACCTCACGGTTCCTAGTCCGGATTCGTTAACCACTGAGCCATGATGGGAACTCCTTTTTTTTTTTTTTTTTGTCTTCTTGCCTTTGGTGAAAAGATTTTTATTGAGTTGAATGCCAAGATAATTAGCAGAACTATTACTATAGGTATGCAGATAACTACAACTCCCTTAAAAGTAGAAAAAAGTAAACAAAATTGAATATATTTGCTTTGAAATTCATTTATGCACCAAGTTCATTAGCCCATTGGATTTTTTAACACTGCTAATATTTAGCTCACTGAACAAGTTCAGATATATAAAAAACGAGAAGTTTAAAAATCAATGACTGTTCTCATTTCAAATGAAATAAGGCAATTGGGAGGTTTGTATTTATAACCACATTGTTGCAAAATCAGTTAAAATATATTATATTCTAGAGCTCAGACATTATCATAAAGAACAAATAATTCAACTATTCTAAATATTGCAATCACATTTTAAAAACAGACTTTAATATCTGAACTGAAACAAACAAACAAAAAAACCTATCCCACAGTACATAAGCATTTATTGGTTATCTGTATTAGCACAGGCTCCCATAACAAAATACCACAGACTGGGTGGTTTAAACAATGGAAGTCTACTTCTCACGTTCTGGAGGCTAGTAATCCAAGATCAAGGTCCAGCAGATTTGATTTCTGGTGAGGACCCTCTTCTTGGTTCACAGATGGCCACTTTGCCTATCCTCACATGGGCTTTCCTCTGAGGACAGGAGGAAAGAGAGGGAACAAGCTCTCTTGTGTTTCCTACTATTGAGACATTAACCCTATCTAATTGGGGCCCTGGCCTTATGATTTCAAATAAATTTAATTACTTAAAATTTTTTTTCTACTGTACAGCATAGTGACCCAGTTACACATAAATGTATACATTCTTTTGTTCTCACATTATCAGACTCTGTCATAAGTGACTAGACAGTGCTACACAGCAGGATCTCATTGCTAATCCATTCCCAAGGCAATAGTCTGCATCTATTAGCCCAAGCTCCTAATCCATCCCACTCCCTTCCCCTCCCCCTTGGCAACCACTTAATTACTTCAATATTCTAAATACAGTCACACTAGAGTTAGGGCTTCTAGATAAGAATTTTGGGGGAACCCAGTTCAGTTCTTAGCTTTATTATTCTAGAATGACTTTTTAAATAAGTCAACCTGAAGTCCTGGAAAGAATTCTTTTGGCGTGTATTACACAAAGTAGTACTGATTCATTAAAAAAAAAATAATTCCTTTTTTTTTTCAATTAGGCACTATTACGATGATGCAAGAGAGGTTATTTTTCTGGAGTTTGGAATAATAGTTACTGACTTGGCATTATCCTTACAGGAATTGATATCATCTTGCCAGATATCATACAAAGCATTTCCTCTTGAACTTTTTAATGTAATCTTATTTAGACTTTTAGACCCGGTCGTGAACTCAGAAATCGCTCTGTCCAACTCCTTTATTTTAAGATGAAGAAATTTAGGTCAAAGAGCCTGAATTGCCCAAATTCCTTAGCAAGTTCGTCAAAGTCTTTCATGATTTGTTTCAATTTACCTTATATCTAAATTGTCCTTCTTTCTCCTGCACTGTATATTTTCACCATACCAGATTACTTGGCCATTATTTTCAAAGTCCTGACTGAAATCTTTCCAGGGACAATTCTGCCTGCACTGCCCAGGCAGAATTAATTATCCACTTCTCTCTCTAGAATTTCCCCAAATGCTTGTATAGCACTTCTTGAATTATGTAAAAGAAATTTGTGTTAATTTACATTCTTCATTAAATTATGAGCTTACTGAAGTCAGCAGTTGGGTTCTATTTATATTCGCCAGTCCTAACCTATGTATAGGACCTTAATAAATGATTTCCAAGCATCATTTATGGAAGTCATGTGGCTCATAAATGATACATCAATAACTGAAATCTGGATCTTCTGACTTCATGATTAGTATTATTTTTACTCCTAGATCACTCTTCATTCCTCAAATGCTAGTTTTAGAGTTCTGGATGCTTTTCTAGGCAAAGCGCTTTTAAATGTTAGAGAAGCCTCAGAAAAGTCCTTTCCCAAGTTATATATGACATCCTAATTCACTGCCTGATGCCTATGTTTCAAAAATACCATGACAAAGAAAACTGATATTTCTCAGGGGGCAAATTTACCACGAGAATTCAGCACCAAAAGCCAAGTTTGAATTTTCCTTCTATGACTCTGGCTTTTGGAAGAACTGAAAGAATCATGCAGGAACTGAGCATGGTCACGTTGTGAGATGCCATATAGAAAAATCACTGATGCCCCAAAGAGATTAAAGGTCATGAAGTTAAGCCTGGGGCAATTGTTCTCTGAACTCTGGCACATTCTTACTGGGTTTCTGCCTTTTTATTGCTTTTGGCCCTTCCCTTAATGTTTAGCAGGGATTGTGAAATTCTGAATAAAGTTACAAGAAGACAGGTTGATTCCTCTTTCATGACTGAAATTCCAGTTCTTTTCATCTTCAAAATGTTCTTTCCTGAGAGAATCATAATAGTTGAGATATTTTGCAACAGATATGTTGAATTCTTATGAAAATTGAGATGGACCAAAAAAAAAAAAAACCCCATATTTTAAAAAATGTTGTATGGCTATCCAGAATTAATAAGATATTAGAAATTTTGCCATTCCTTAAACATGTAAAAATGTTTGGAAAAATTAGAAGAGGGCTACATGATAATAAAAAATAATAAATTCCACTTAGGGTACACATTTTATAAAAATACTGGTGTATAATCTCATAATTCAGGTAGTATCTTCAAAAAAATAAGTTTTAGAAAACCCCCAGATAAATCTTGAAAACTATTGTTGGTATACTATTTTGCTTTACAACAAACATTCTCCTATCCACCTTAAGTTTTTCTGGGACTAATATCTGTAAGTCAGAAGAGTATAACTTCCTAATTAGATTCCCACCTGCAATTGATATTATCAGAACAAGCCTTTGTTCCAATATATAAGGTACAGAATATAGGGAAATACACATACATAAATGGTTTGATTTATAAATAATAAAATAGCCTAAGGAACTTCGTTAAAGTTCTAATAAGATTTTGATCTCAAAATGTCAGTTTTGTTCCCTCCAGCTTAGTGAGACTGCAAAGGATGTGAGCTGTCTCTACAGAAAAAAGGGGAAGAGCCTTTGATTTGCATTTACTCCAAAAAGTGCTTGACTTCTCTGGTAAGTATTCTTTCTTACGTATTTCCTTAGCAGAATAGGCTAGTATCGATTTACCTCTTACATTATCTTCCAGGAACCTATGGCAGGTGAAAAAAATGTAATAAGACTTTTTTTTTTCTTTTAAGAAATAAACATTAAAATATCTTTCCATTTTATTTACTATAGTTTCTCTTTCCCCAATAATCACAAAACACTTTTTTATGGTGAAAGTACAACGTAAAGTTCTTCCTAAGGAAGGAGCCAGACAAAAATCTAACAGAGAAGAGAAATGAAAAAGAGGTGGTGAGTAGAAAAGATTCCCCAAATGGCCATTTCTTTTAAATTTACTTTCTTTTCTCTTATTGTAGATATTTACTGGCTAAGTTACCCAAAATAAGATTGTTACATTGCAAATTTGTGGAAGATTTTTGTTTGCAAAATTCTTTGAAAGGTGATACCTATTTTATTACGTAAAAGCAAATGATCTTTTAAATCATTATTTGTTCTCTGTCCTCCTCCTTTCTGTCTCATGAAACCTTGCCCCATAAGCTGATCCAGAATTACTAGCAATTGAAATGGCTTATTTTGTAGGCTTAACCCATCGATTTGGCTTTACTAGGTTATGTTATGCTCAGATAATGCTATATAAATCTGGGCAAATTCGTTTTACTTTAAAGACCTGGGACTCAGATTATAAATGAAAAAGGCCCACTTCTGCTGGTTATGTGCTCTTACAACTCCACTTGAGCTCAGGGGGAATTGCTACTTTTGGAAGAGCTGAGGTTTATTTTCAGCCAGTTTAGCAAAATACAACTCATTCTAAATAAAACACTGGAGAGGAAATCTCAGCAAATTCAGTGACGTCAAAATTTTTGTGGAGCAGCAATCCAAAAACTGGTTTTGTGACATCCAAAAGTGCTTTCAATGATCTAAAGAGTTTTGCAAAAATCTTTAAGGAATTCTTAAAATGTTCTTACCTATTTACCACCGTAAAATGATACAAAATAAAATAAAAATATCAATCATGGCACTATTTCAGGAGAGAAGATGGACAGTGACATAAAGTTAAGGGAGATATCACTATAGCTTGTAACAAGTAGGAGGTTTTAAGTTCTAAAGCCTTACTGTATGTACCAAAACATACATGAATTTTAATGCTATTTAGATCATCTTGGAAAGAATAAACCGAAACGCCTAGCAAACTGCAGACATGTTTATACTTGATGGAATTTGACAAGAATGTGACAATTGCTGACTGAAAAACTTATGAAGAGCTACTGCATGGACATTTTATGTTGCCGGATTCTCTGTTAGGTTACTTAGCATTGTCCCAGAACTGGGAGAACAGTCTTTGCCTATCCCCTCAGGAGCTACAACCTCAGTTCAAAGGAACCAGGTTGCCTTGAGCAATTTATTTCATGTCTCTGAGCCCTAGTTTCCTCTCTGTAAAATAAGGGTATTAAGCCCACCTCGTTGCATTATTTTGAGAATTTAACCCACATGAAACACTCAGCACAGGGTCTTGCCCAGATTAAATACCCAATGCATGTTGGTTTACCTATGGGTGTGTATGTGTGAACCCTGTCTGTACATCAGAATCACCTGGGAAAATTTAGAACATACCAGTACCAGGGCCCCACTACAAACCAATTAAAATCATAACCTGGGGTTAGGGACCATCCATACATTGGTATTAGGAAAACTTCCTAGGAGATTCTAATTGTAGTCAGGGTTGCAAATCACTGATCTGAGCTATCTAATTAGTCTAACAGTGGCTGCACACTGAAACCACCTGGAAACTTAAAAATACTAATGCCTGGGTTTCTGTTTCTGATTTAATTTGTACATGGTTCAACTTGGGAATTGTAAGTGTTAAAAGTCCCTTAGTTAATTATTTTTTTAAAATCTCACTTTACTGAAGTAAGATTGACATACAAGAGCTGTACCCAGTTAATGTGCACAACTGATGAGTTTGGAGATGAGTATACACCTCTGACACCATCACCATAATCCAGGCCACACACATATCTATCAGCTCCAAGAGTTTCCTTCACCTCCTTTATTTATTTTTATTTTTTTCCCCGGTTAATTCTAATGTGCCCCAGGTTGAGGACCACAGAGACTTAGGAAGATAACACATCCTGTATATTCTGGTTGCATAATATTTTTTTTCTTTCATAAATAGTGTAGTTTTTCTGGTTATACAAGTAGCCCATGTCTCAAAAAACAGAAAATAGATGCAGACTATTGCCTTTGTAATGGATTAGCAATGAGATCCTGCTGTGTAGCGCTGGGAGCTATGTCTAGTCACATATGATGGAGCATGATAATGTGAGAAAAAAGAATGTGTACATGTATGTGTAACTGGGTCACCATGCTCTACAGTAGAAAAAAAATAATGTATTGGGGAAATAAAAAAATTAAAAAAAGAAAATAATATTTTAAATAGAAAAAAAAGTTACTAAGTAAAAAAAAAGAAAACTGTGAAGAAAATAATAATTAAAAAAACCCATAATCTCACTGCCTGGATATAAACATGGCAACAGTTTGCTTTGTTTCCCTCTTGGTTTGTTTCTCACTTGGTTGGGTTTATGCTGTGAAACAAATATTATATTCCTTCTCTTTTTTTATTTTACATGACAACACAGTATTTTTCAATGTCATTTATTATACATATCAGGTATCATTTTTAAAAAGTAAACTATCTTTAAAAAGTCTCAATTACATTTTATTATTTTGTATATTTCAAAGAACATTCCAAATTATCTAGGAGCTTTTGGCAAACTTCTCCTACCAAAATCAAATGTCCCTGAGGAAGGAGTAGCCTCAAGCTTCTTGCTCAAGGCAGAACTCAAGACGCTGACAGTCGGTATTGCTGCCCAAGTCCTCCTCATCAACCATATTTATCAGTAATCTTCCATGAGGAAGCCATGGCCTTGGATGCAGGGCCAAGCTAAGACAGACCTCCGACAGTCAAGGCAGGAAGAAAAGAGATGAACAGAGAATGCTTTAAAACCAAAGACATACATCAAAACTCAGAGCCAGAGTCACTGGTCACAATAGATGCCAACCACTTAGCTTTTGAGAAATCAGCAAAACTTCCCAGTTTCCTGTCCTGAAGGAGAAAAATCTTGAGTAATGGCTTAAGTTGAATCTGCTTATAGGGCAAAGATGAATTACAACAAACTAATAATAACTTCATCTACTCTATGGACTCAGTCAAATTTTTTTTTTTATTTTATTTATTTATTTTTTTACTGTGTCTGCAACATGTGGAAATTCCTGGGCTAGTGACTGAACCCATGCCATAGCAGCAACCCGAGCTATAGCAGTAACAAGGCTGGATCCTTAACCTACTGAATCACCACGGAAATCCTATGGAGTCAGTCTAGAAGCTGTAGACAAAATCTGCAGGAAGGTGAACTCCAGAACACTAAAGAATACAGGAAGCCCAACAATGAAGCTTCAGTGGTTGGCTAGAAGTTAACCAGTAAAATTGGAGAAAGAGTCTGTGTTTGGGGGCATTGTAAATGGTCTGGCTTGGAAAGATTTCCCTGAGATCTTCCAGAGTGGAGGCAACAAAGTACGAAATTAGAACACTTGTTTTTGTGCCATCAAATTTCTGGCACTCCCTAAAGTGGGGGCCAAGCACTGGGCAATGTAATCATTTCAAGGATGAACCTGGGAGTTCCCGTCATGGCACAGTGAATAACGAATCCAACTAGGAACCATGAGGTGGCGGGTTTGATCCCTGGCCTGGCTCAGTGGGTTAAGGATCCGGCATTGCCGTGAGCTGTGGTGTAGGTTGCAGATGCGGCTCGGATCCCGTGTTGCTGTGGCTCTGGCATAGGCCAGCGGCTACAGCTCCAATTCGACCCCTAGCCTGGGAACCTCCATATGCTGCTGGAGCAGCCGGAGAAATGGCAAAAAGACAAAAAAAAAAAAAAAAAAAAAAGACAAAAAAAAAAAAGATGAACCTGAAGTTGAGAGATAAACTTGTGCAGGCTCACCTTTCCTGGTGGCATGAGCTCACCACTCCTCCATTTTGGAACAGGGACATCCATTCCTCCTAATCTGTGATTAATTAGCTGTCCTCTAGCATTGTTGCCTAATTTTTAAGTGTATATTAATCTTGTTACTATAAACAAAGAGAGGTGTAAAAGAGGGAAAGGGAACTTACATTATGTTTAGAATAAAACTCAAATTTACCACAGTCTTCGGGCCCACTGTGACCTCGTGTGTTGGCCCCTTCCCTTAGCATTCCACATGCTTTCCCGTCTCAGTGCCTTTGCCCTGGATATTTCCTACCTAGAATTCTTCTCTTCTGACTCTCTTCATCCACATGGATGGCAAGTATTACAGCATCCTAGAGAGGCCTTTCTAGGTTATCCTACCAAAAGATTAACTCCCTTTTATCTCTACTTTTTTCCATTCTTTTCCTTATCGCAATGTAGTCATTCATTTATTCTGGAATTATGCATAGTTGCCTACTCTGTGCATGATAATTGCTCCTTTACCTCCAGGAGCCTACACTTTAGAGGGAGATATAAACATGCATCATATAATCTCATAAGTCATTGCAAAATCCTAATTCTGTAAAGATCTACGAATGACAGCCTGTGGAACTAACCTGCAAGTATTGGACTTTGGATTTCTTTGTAGTTTGTTGTCTATCTCTTACTTGAATATGTGCTCCCTAAGGGCAGAGTATGCTTTTTGTCTGGTTCTGCACTGCAGTCCCACAGCATGCACATTGTGGGGATTTAATAGATGTCACTGAATAAATGAATGTTAAACTTTTACATTAACTCTTTCGATTAAACTTCATGGTAACCATGAGAACCATGTACAACTATTGCTATTTTATGGATTAACAGCATTGAAGCTCAGATAAGAAATTAGTTTGAGGTCACGAAACTGGTGACAGAACCAGAAATTGAACCTAGTTCTTATTCCAAGTCATTTTTCTTTCTATTCCACAAAAGGCATGGGAGAGGCAAAGAATAAATGATCGAAAATTACTTTATTACCTAAGTTCACTGTAATTACTGTAGAACCTAAGCTCATCAGTTACATTATTTTCATGGGTTCTCCATATAACATCAAAGGCAAAAAACCAAAACAAACCAAAAAACAAGCCTACTCCTTTGCAAAAGAATCCTACAACTTTATTTTCCAATAGTACTGCAGGACCAACAAACTCTAACCTCGTCAAGCAGGCTGGAATATTTCTAGTGTTTGGTGATTGCAAAATTGGATTTCATTTGGATCTCTTTATGTCTGGCACCAAAACGACAACTTGAACTGTAAAGAACAAAGCTGTGTGCGTTTGTGGTATTTGCTTGACTTGGCTAAAGGAAACTAGGTACAAAGGTACATGCTCACTTAACTCTTTCTGTGCTCTAAGTTCTCTGAAATTGGAAAGAAATTCCTACAGTTTGTTAATTATGAATTGAGTGTTAGCAGGGAGAAGCATGTGTGTGTGTGTGTGTTTATGTGTGCGTGTGTGTGCATGTGTGTATTTTGCTTACAAACTTGCTTTTATATCCTCCCTTTCCCCTGAGATCTCTCCTTTCAGAACTTGGATAATATAGGGCTAGACTCCAGCTTCAGAGAAAAGAAGAGCTCAGGGGAAGCCAGAAAACACTAATAAAGTGGTTTCTGATTAGATTTTCAGATGACTCCTTGAACTTTGTGTGGGACGCCAGCCCACCAGCTTTATCTTCAGATTTGTTCCCCCCAGCTTGCTTCCCTCCTCACAAGGCGAACATTGTTTTCCCGTTTCCAGGTCTCTGGGTAATGCCATTCCTAGCTCCCCTTGTGTTTGGTGGCCCGAAGTACTGGCACAGAAGTCTCTAGGCTTATGTAGATTCCCTTTGTGGAATAGGGTTACGTGATTTTTAAATTTACCGCATACTAAAGACTTCTTTCTAAACCTTTCAAATATCAATCGAAACTAAACATCTTTCCCCTAATTAAATAAAAAATATATATTTTAAGAATATGTGTCTCATATTTCTAATTCATTGGCCTATAAACCATCAAAACAGTAAGAACTAATTGTTGTCAAAGAATCTCTTTAGAGTCTCTTAAAAGGCAATTGAAAAGTTTCCCCCTCCTATTTAATTAACCTCATATTTTGCCAAGGATTAAACTTAGTATGCTTGAGATGGGATGATAAGCTGGTGCCCAAAGACTTTCAACACTTTCTTCAATTGGGACAAATGTCCTCCTGTTCTGATAATTAATTTACATTTAATCCAATCTGCATTCCATTAGTATAATCCTTAGCCATCCAATTCCATTTTTAATTTCCATTTCTCAACCTCTATCCTATTACTAGCTTTCACAGTAGGTCAAGAGAGAACCCTGTAGAAATACATTTGTTGACATAAACTGAGAAAAATTTACTTTGAGTTAAATTGATTACCTCTGTCCTTTAGAATTAGAAGCACACTGGGTATAGAATCCAATCAGTCCAGTGCCCTATGTGGCTTGCTGATACCCAAGGTTATGTGGGAGGAGCAGATCCATCCTTTTTTGTGGTCTATTCTCCTTCATTGTAGGAGAACTTAGTGGTCTCAGCTCCCCTCAAGACACTCTGATATTTCCAGGATTCTCTGGAAGATCAGTGAATCCGTGCCTTTGTCCTGTGGAATCAGCCTGCAAACACAAGGTGCCTACGAGCACATCAGATCCAAATGCAAAAGGTGCCACAGATTTCACTTTTGAGAATCCAGGAGTCTGCCTTCCTCAATTAACCTCCTACAACACTTTCATTGTATACCACTGAGCAAGCAGCCTCGAGACGGTGTTGCTTCTGGGTTTCCAGACATGTGTCATTTCCACTGCATATTTAGTAGCACATAACTGCCTGAAGTGGGGAGACGGGAATGTGAGGCATGTCTCACTGAGGAGGAGGGTTTTTATATTTCAAAAAAAAAAAATCACTCAACTGCTAATGGAAACGTCAACCTCCCAGCCCTATTCTTAAAAATAAATAAATACAAGGAGTTCCTCATGTGAGAGACACATTAGGGACACAAGATATTCATTTCCATGAAGTCACTCACAGCAGGGCTGTCTGGAAAAATGCTTTCATCTTCTGTGAAGGGAGGAGGAATTGTACCAGCAAGAAGGTTTAAAGACCAAAACTTTGAAGTGGAGGGTGAAATGGGAAAAGTGATCCTCCGGTCAGGTGAATTTGGGCCAAACCAGATTAATTTCTACATTTCAATTCAACATGGGCTGCATAGAGACTATAGAGTCATGATTTGTAAGGAGATGCCTCTTGGTCCTGTCCAGCAGTGGGCACACGGGGTCTCGTACAGTTTGGTATGTCCACCATGACCCTGGGTGCAGAGGGCAGCTGAAGTAGTAGGTGCTGCACCGCTGGAGCTGGACAGCTCTGCTTTGAGCTGCTTCATGGGTTGTTGTCTACTTAAATTCACTTACTGCACATTCACTGAGCATCTGCTATAAACTGCTGGTACTATTTCAAGTGTGATCAGGTGATAGTGATCAAGATAGATGTGGCCTTGGCCTAGTGAAGGCTGTAGGCTCTGCAAAGTTCCCTGTGGGCTGTTGGGAGGTATGAGTGTGAACATCATGAATGGGGTTCCAGAATGCTCATATTGAAGATGAATAAACTGAGGTCCTGACAGAATCCCCCAAAGGATTAACTGCAAAGTTGGGAAACAGAATCTGGATGCCGTGACTTAGACTTTAGTGTTATTCCTCCTATGTTCAGAGCTAGGACAGGAAGAAAAGGCATAAAAAAATCTTAGAAATCTGCTCAACTCTAGGGGATGTGAATTTCGGTCCATGACTACATCTTATCTCTATTTCTGTTCATTCAAGTGCTCTCTCAAGATAGAATCAAAGCTCTTCACCCATTCTTGGACATGGAGAAGATCAGGTACATGGGCCTTTTTCCTTCCAGACCGGTGTCTCCAACTTGCATTTGATCAGAGGTCATCTGCCTGCTGTTAGTTTCAGAAGCTTTTGCCTCAGTCCTTCTCCATTCAAGCAGCCCTTTCTGCACAGCCAGCTCTCTGTGGAAACCTTGGGGCTCTCTCGCATTCTTTGCTGCCCTGCATCACTTCCTTCCTTCCTTTCTTGTAGGCACTGGGAATACTTTCTCTCCAACCCCCATTCCTGCTGCTGTTCACTCTCCCAGCCATGACCTTTGCCTCTTTCCCTTTCCTCTCTCTGTTTCCCTTGAGGCTCTGTTGCTGTACTTTTATACTGCTGAAAACCAGGATGTGGTGGGATAGAATTCAATGTGTTTTCCTTTTGATTCTGAGCTTCTGCCTTGTTTTCTCCATGTTTGCTTAAAAGCCCTCACTCTTTCTTTTCTTTTGCTTTTTTAACGGCTGCACTGTGGCATATGGAAATTCCCAGGCTAGGGGTCTAATCAGAGCTGCAGCTGCCGGCCACAGCCACAGCCACAGCAATGCCGGATCGGAGCCATATCTGTGACCTGCACCACAGCTCATGGTAACACTGGATCCCCCACCACTGAGGTAGGCCAGAGATCAGACCTGCATCCCCTTGGATACAAGTTGGATCCTTAACTCACTGAGCCACAATGGGAACTCTTGCCCTCACTCTTTAAAATGCTGTGTTTCAACTTTAGTCCTGAGCACTGGTCCTGCCTGTGGTGCCTCTTTCCCCTTCGCATCTGTAAATATCTTCAGTCCTGTCTCTGGCAAGGTGACATCTGATCAGGCTTTTACATGAAAAAGGGCAACTTACAGTGTTTATGATTCAGGATGTGGAATGTTCCTTACTCAGTCTGTCCAGACCTTGACCTCCTGAAACGCACGACTCAGAGAATTGCTGGCATTGATCTTATGCTGTCCTTAAAGATCCTGTAATACATTCATCTCCTGTTCTTGGGAGCTGCTTACAGGTTAGTCCCCATAGCTCAGTCCTCATTAGGGGCATGATACAGGATGGAAGGAATGGGAAAAGCAACTTCTACCTACCAAAGAGTGTCCCATGAATTATTTCTTTGTACAACGTTGTTTATTATAGTGCAAAACAAAACAAAGCAGTGCCTGTTTGTTTTTGAGAAGAGATTGTTTTCTTTATACAGTTCAGCACATGGAGCACATGGACTTTCCTGTACCATTTGAAATCCTAAAATCAGAATCTCCACAATCTAATTAACATCCTTTGTGGAAGTGAAACATTCTATGGTTTATTTTTATCTTCTGTGTATTCCTTCATCTGAATTCAACTATTTGAGGATGAATTTGGTGCTTGACCTACCTGCCAACACCAGTGCAAAGAAGACAGGACAGAATTGAGTTTTGAGTTGAGAGATTTTTTGAGTTGCATTTGCAAAGGAGGATGATATGATATTATTAGGACAAGAGCTTGGGAAGGTTTTCAACTGGGAGAGTGATTTTATAGAAATAAACATATGTTGTCTTCTCGCCCCAATTAGCAATCATTTTGTGGGGTTTAAATTGTATCTGTGGCTTTAGGATGGTTTTCTGTTGAGTAAAGCTGATAAGTCCAGTCAAAGACCAAATCTTTGACCCTGGCCTCAAGTGAACATGGTGTTTTAAATGGCTGAATTTTTTTCCCAGTAACTCAGAGAGGAAGAGACTCAGAGCTGTTTTGTTGGGAGCAATGATAGAGAGTTTTCAAACAGATAAAGTATTGATCTCCACATCAGCAGTAAGCGATGAATGTCCCACAGTGATAAAGTGCCCTTAAACACCACATCATCTATGTCCTCAGGAAGTACATTTTCCATGACACCAAAGCCAAATTCACGTGCTGTCCCTTTCTTTCTTCCCTTCCTAACTCCCCATATTTCTTGCCAGAGAGCCCTGACCCCTTCTCCTTCAAGATCAGGGCATCTCTGGCTGATTGAAGCATTGCCTTTATCCTTCATGCAGCAAAACAGTCATAAGGTCAAGTTCTTATTTGCTGCAGGGAAATCACAAAGGATCTGAGGACGAGATAGAGGGATATTATCCAACAAAAAAATACAAGACAATTTTTCCCAACATGGAAAAAAATTCTTACAAAATATTAATGTTTACCAGTGGGGACACCTTCTATGCAAGCTGTTCTTATGTGCGTACTGAGTAGATTCCTGGGAGATGGATCTGGACGATCTGGTGTGAACACATGAACTCAGGCTAAACAGCCCTCACAGAAGGGCAGGTGAGGGTTGGATATAAATGGTTCACAGTTTTTAGAACAAACAGATTTTTTTTCTGAGTAAAGATAAGCAGTACTTGTGTTAGCAAGGCTCCTTCTGCTCAACTCCTCTCCGACAGTGTTTAGAGAAAGGGGGCTTGCAGGGCAGGGCCGTGCTGGTTATGACTGCCTTGATCACATTCACAGGTGTAGCCTGTGGTCTCAATGTCCAGAAAGTGGGCACCATGTCTTCAACTTCCTTCCATCTCCCAGCCTGCTGTACATAGAGTAGACGTGTTGAATTTGTTTGAGCGTCAAATGGGTTCATTCTTTCTTTTCAATCTGTAGATACAACTCCTTTCATAGCCTAATAAATTTTGTATTACTGACTTTAGCCAAAAAAAGATGATTTTTCTTACCAAAGTCAACAAAGACCTGCTTTTTCTGTTGTTGTTAATCAAATAGGTGATTTTTACTCTTTATATTATTTCCTTTATCTTATTTCCCTTTCTTAGGCATTGAAAATTATTGGCACTAATATACTTTACCATTATAAGCATCATCTAGGTATCATCATCTTCCTAGTTGCTCCATCCTTAAGCGGTCTTGTCTCCTCCATCTTCTTTATTCCTTACATCTGATGTGTTGCTTCACTATATAGATTACAATTCCTATATTATTAATATCTTGGCTCCACTATGCTTCCTCCTCCACATTCCTGTTATCTCAGTTTAGGTTTCACACTAATATGCTTCACCATTTTGCCCTCCTTCTTAAAACAATGCTCTTTTGCATTCTGTGACCGTGCTTTTTTAACTTTTTGCATACCTCAATTCACTTTCTTCTGGGGACTTCTCTGATTCTTGCAGTAGCTCAGGCAGAAATTATGAAGATGTCCTTGATTTCCTTCTTTCTCTTCCAGATGACCTTCAATCCATCAGAATATGTTTTTTGTCCCTTAAACATATATCTGGAATATGAATGTTTTTGTTACCACTGCTGCTACCACCGTGGACCAGCTTTATCCTCTCTTGCCTGGACTGTTACACTTGCCTCCTAACTGGCCTCCCTGATTATTCCCTGTGCCAATTGGGTATTTTCTCTCTCTCTTTCTTTATTTTTTTCTTTTTAGGGCTGCACTTGTGGCGTATGGAAGTTCCTAGGATAGGGGTCTAATCGGAGCTACAGCTGCAGGCCTACACCACAGCCACAGCAATGTGCGATTGGAGCCATGTCTGCAGCCTACACCACAGCTCACGGTGGTGCTGGATCCTCAACCCACTGAGCAAGGCCAGGGATTGAACCTGTGTCCTCATAGATCCTAGTCAGGTTTATAACCTGCTGAGCCACAAGGGAAACTCCCCAATAGGGTATTCTCAACACAGCAGAGATAAAGCCTAAGATGGATCATGTAACATCTTCACTCAGAACCTTCCTCAGGCTTTTCACTTCACTGAGAATCAAAGCCCAAATCCTCACAGGGGTCCATGAGGCTTTTGATGTTCTGCTCCCTCCCTCCTGCTCACCCATCTCTAGCTCACTGCCTCTTCTTGGTTTCTCAGCACACCTGCTTCCCTCCTGCTTCCAGCCTTCCACACTTGCTGAACCCCCACCTGGGGTGCTCTTCCTCAGAAATCTATATAGTTTGCTTTCTCCTTCCTTCCAATCTTTACTCCAAAAACCAACTTTAACTTAGTGAGGCCCACCCTAATCACTGTCTGAAAGCCCATGACTCAGGCATTCTTCCTTGCTTTCTCCTTAGAATATATTGTTATTAAAGACACTAATATAATTTGCCATTTTATTGCTTTTTCATCCAATGTACTATCAGCTCAAAAAGAGAAGGGACTCATAATAATTATTGTTATTTTGTCCCTTTTTTCTCTGACATAGTTTGCCAACACAGTGTTCAATGAATGTTTGTTGAGTGACTAATTGACCTGCTGTTGGTGTTTCCCATAATTTTCTCTCAGTCCTTTCTCATGTCATTTGGGTGATTATCTCATCTTTAAATTCACCTATCTGAAGATTAAATTCCATGGCATATTCCTCCTTGGAGCTCCAGACCTGTATATTTAAATTCCCAGGCATTGTCCTTGACTTGTATTTGACAGGACTTTTCCTCTTGCAAATGACTTAAGCACACTGGCAGGTACAATTGAAAAGTCCAGTTGTGGGCTAGGTTCAGGTGTGGCTGAGAGCAGGGCTCAATAATCAACCAAACCTGCCTGTTCTTGTCCCTTCACTCAGCTCTCCTTTTCTATATGGGCTATCTTCTTAATTCTACTTCTGGGGTGGCAAGATGGTTACAGCAGCCCTAGCCTCATCTTTGTGTGACTCTCAATCCATTGCTGAGGAGTGAGCCTCTTTTCTAGTAGGTTCCACAAAATTCCTGATATTCAGTCTTTCATGGAACTGGTTTAGGGTGGGTGTAGTCTAGCCCCCTCATTCAGCCATCAGCAGCAGGAACATACACACTCACCCATGATTGGGGCCAGGAGAACTGCAGGATGTTTAGTGATCTGGTCTGAGTTATATGATGATGTACTCTTGGGGGTAGCCTTGCCATACAAGCTGGATGTTGCAGAGGGATCCTCAAATGAGAATCAGGGGTGGTTTGCAGAAGGGGAAATGGATGCCAAAGACATTACCTGCCTGAGTATCATCACCTTCCTAGTTGCTCCGTCCTTAAGAGGTCTTGTTTCCTCCCTTTTTTTACTCCTTACATCCAATATGTTACTTTATTATATAGATTACAATTCCTATATTATTATTATAATATACAATTACTATATTATTATTGTAATCTATACTATTCACTATATAGATTACAATTCCTATAATATTAATATCTTGGCTCCACTAGGCTTCCTCCTCCACATTCCTGTTATCTCAGTTTAGGTTTCAGTTATTTTTTTGTGTGCCTGGATTGCTATAAAAGTCTTCAAAATAACATCCTTCCCTAGAGTTATTCCAATGTGTTTTCTCCCAGTTCAAAAAAGATTTTTCCCCAAATGCACATATAGTTTGCAGGGGCACCCTCCCTTCCAGTGTCCTTTGATGGAGCCCCTCATCATTGTCATGGGGCAGGACACATTTGGATCTGACTGTAACCGGCCTCTGCAGCTCCCCCTCTGAGCTCAAAGCACTTGCACTTAAGTCAGACCAACTCACCTGCTGTTCCCTGGATGTGCTATGGGCTTTCTCACCTCCACACCTTTGTTCACACTGACCATTCTACCTGGAAAGTCCTTCCTTTGGCTCTTGACACCTCCAACAAGGTAGAGCCATCTGTCCTTAATACTTCAGAAATATTTTTGAACACTCACTGCATATCATCTTTCCCTGACACCCTCAGAATTAGCTGAGGTGTCCCACCCCTAAGTTAGAGTTGGTTGTTTATCAGTGTGTTTTTGTTTAACTGTGAGCTCCTTGAGGAAGTCCATTTTATCTCTAGTACTAGCACATGTTTGACACATATTAAGTACTCAATAAATTATTACCAAATAAAGAAATAAAATGTAAATAAACAAAAGGTAAATTTGGTATTTAAAATCATCTTCACTATTGAGCAAGTATATTATAAAAAGATCAAATAAGAGCTATGGTCCTATAATGATTCCTTTTCAAGAGAAAAATCCTCTTGTAATCATTCATCAGAGAGTGATGGAGGAAGGTAATAGCTACATTAACATAGACTGAAAGATGATTTATTTGACTTGTGATTTGAGATTGTACTTTTTGGGAAATTGTAATACCTTACTATTTACATTTCATGTATTACTTCATTTTAAAACATGTGCTAATGGCAAATAGGATATTAAATGTCTGAAAATATGGGGATAAATGTAATTGACCTTTACCAGGGATTACTTTAAAAGTCGCAGAAAATTCCAAGTTCAAAGTTTCAATGTCATGCTTTCCTTAGTAATTGCTAATAAATATCAAACATTTATAGAGAGAACTGTAATCCATATAAATCATTGTTTCCATGGGTACCCTGATTACAACCATTTTGTACACAAATAGCAGTATTGTTCTAAGATTGGTACTCAGTTTACTAGCATTCCAAGAAAATGTCCAAACAAATTCTTCTATGGTGATGTGGCAAGAACATCATTTCTTCAGAGGCGCTAACAAAAGGCAGAAATCTCTTTTTTTAAGTGTTTGTATTCATCACTGATAAAAGTGGATGCTTACTTGCTGGAATTTGAATTATTACAATTATAAGACAAATAAGGTTCATGAACTTTGTGTCATATTTTGACCAAAGGCTAAAGTACTTTCTCATGTTCTTCAGTGCAAAGGAAGATGCCATCAATAGAAAAGGGACAGTTAAAAGCATCCAGGACACAAGATGCTTCACTTTAAAAGACATAGAACTTCTCAATATTTTGTTCATCCAAGATTTTTGATCTTATAGAAAGGGGCTTATTTGTTAAGCTATTAAGAAGCCAGATAAATTTTGCAGGGATATTAGTATGCCTAATTTATAACATATATACTTTAAAATATTCTCAATGAAGTAAGATGGTTAAGACGCCATCAATACCATGACCGAGCATTCGCCATGATTTGGCTCAGAGAACAGCAACAAAGAAGCATAGCTAGAGAAAGCAGCAAAGATGGCTATAACTGAAACCCAAATGACAACTATTAAGATGGATGCAGAGAGGGGTGACTGAATTATTAATCTTTCTCATCATCCTCAGCTTCCCAGATAACGACCACATTCATTAGTGTCATTCTGAATACAAAAGTGCGCTGTGGGGCTTCCCCGGATGATAAAGGGGCTCCTTCCTCCTTCACGTTTCCCTGAATTGGGGTATTCCAATCTTTCTGGGAACTTGACTCTGTAAATTGCTTCTCATCTGATGCTAGGACATGAAGGACAAGGATGTTCTTTATGGTGCTGTTGATCTGCTTCATTTAACCCAATTGTCTTGGCCTCTTTCTAAGTTACACTTGTGTGTCTCCTTTAATTCACCCTAGTACAGAAAATACCAGAATTTGATTCAACTCAAAGAATAATTTGCCACAGAATTTAAGCAAAATGCAATCATGCTATTTAAAATATTAATTTATTTTCAAAATAATTTTGTATACTAATTTTTAATCTATTGTATAAATTGCAGTTAATAATAGCTGTCATTGGTAGAGGGCTTACTCTGCATCGAGCACTCTGCTAAGAAATTTACTTCCATACATCACTGATCTTCATGAATAACCTTTTAAAGGGTTTCATTAAATTATTTAATTAAAATAAAAATATTTTAAAACTGGCTTATTCGACATAACAAAAAAGAAAAAGATGACATGCATAATGTTTAAATTACTGTGTTTTAATATAATAATAGTGTAAATTATCACTATAGAATAATTTTATGAATCTGTATTTAAAAGTAATAAATCTGTTTCATGAAAATATTTACCATATTAAAGTGCTTTATCAAAATTTAACCTAAATCTAATAATGTTCTAAAAAAATTAAAAAATAGAAAAACATTAATGAAGGCCAAATTGTATGCCCCTATGATGTGACATTACCTATCTGCTTAAGAGGTTTGTGTGGAAATGCTGTAAATGAAATAACTATATCTTCTTATAAGTTGGATTTTTAATATTTGAAATTTTGTCTCTTGAAGTAGATCTCAGTGGAATAGAAATGCCATGTTAGTGGTCATGTAGTTTGTTATGGATTTAGAACCTCCACAGTGAGCACTTCAAATCCAAGCTTCAACTTAACTTCTGACCCCAAAAGCCAAAGGGCAAGCTGATTCAATCCTTAATTCTTTAAATCTACTATCTAATTTGGAAACTTCAACAGCTATTTTTTCAGGGTGTAATGAAAATTTCAAAAATATATACTTCAAAGCTTGACTACCATTCTAATTCAAAGAAGAGTATAAAATACATGTAACTGTGAGTCACGTATTAAACTTGGGTTAAAAAACCTTGGAGAATACACACACACACACACACACACACACACATGTATATATATGTATATATGTAAAATAATATGTATTATTATACATTATAATATATAATATATTATTATGTGTTATATGTATATTGTCAACTCAAAGACATAAGGAAATATTGATCTCTAGGATTCTTGTTAGAGTGTCTTGTAGATTTTCTAATTCCCTCCTAATATTTTCACCAGCATGAAACCTGAAAAAGTTTACAGTGTATTCTAGCCACTGTTTCAAGAAAAGGCATCACAAAGAAGAAAGATGTTTCTATGTGGTCTAAGCTGTGTCTTCCCATGAAGAGATGGTTTGGCTGTGAGGACCAACCGATCATGTGAATTCTCATGCTGACTGACTGTGCCCTGGCTCCTGTTTTCTCTTACAGAGAATATGGGGCGAGATTTCACACCACCTGGTAAACACCATTCAACAATGCATGTGATCATTTCCCTGTTTTCTTTTAATAAGGAGAGAACAGCGGGGTATTGCCAGTGAGGCTGGGAGGATTAGCTAAGGATGTGCGTTCCTCCCATCTCCAAGGTCCCTTTCATAGGGCAGCCCTCCCTGGGACCTGGCCTGAGTGGCCACAGGGTGACTCCCAGGTCACACTCAGCTCTGAAACCTAGCACCTCTTCTTCCCCTTCCCTGCTCACAACCAGCCCTATGTTCAGGCAATTTTGGAAAATGGGAAAGACAATATAGTTAGCATAGAAGATGTGATTTGGGGATAACAGAGTTAGAAATGTTAAGAAATAAGGCAGGTAGGTATGTGGGAGAGAGGAGGAGTGCTTTGTTTTATGGATTCATGACGAGCACAGGGAGAGTGGAAATTAAGTGTTGTCAGTAAACTTTTCATCTTTCTTGAGGATTCTGTCTCATGATATCATTCCAAAGCTCTGACAAAGTAACTGCCTACTTTTACCTACAAAAGTCTTCTGAATGATGGAAGTAAGACAAGACTGCTCTTTTTAGCTGATATTTAATCATAGTTCCTGTTGAGTGACTCAGGAAGACAGTGGGTCTCACCGTGTCAGGATTCCCCACCTGTCAAATATTGATTACTGTGGCTGATTTCATGGCTATTTGGTGTGGATTATGTGTGTCAGCAGATTATAAATACCGTGGGAGGGGAGAAAAAAGGAAAACTGGTAGAAACTATCAGTGAAAAAAACAGTAGCTAATGAGTCTTTTAGTTATTGCAAACTGTTGTACTATGATATACTGGTTTTTGGTTTTGTTAGATTAAGACATTTTTAGTGGATAAATTAAGGACAGTGTGGTACAATAAAGATGCTTAGGACTTGGTTAAAAAGAACTCATTAAAATGAATGCTTTTAAGTCTAGGGATAGCATCTTGCCTCCCCTTCAATTTTCAGTGCCTATTAGAGATCGGCATGTGGTAAAAACTCCACTTTTTGTTCAAGGAGTCAATGAAAAGGAATAAAATCTAGTGGAAGTAGGAAGGATTGCCTTCTCATCCACAAAAATCCTCTTTGTTTTAATGAGGACATTTATTAAGTGTTTGATACATACCATAAAATATTCTAAGGGAAGGATTTTGAACATCAAACGTTTGTAGCATAGAAATAGGAAATATATATCAAAATTTATTAATTATTCTAAGCCATAGATTCTTGCAGAAATACATCAAAGCAAGATATTCCCTAGAGATACTCTGCCTTATATGTACTTCCATAGGCATCTATTGTGCGATACATGTTTTGATAACATTGGAAGTCCTCAAATATCCTCTGTGTATTTAAATTTTTAAAGTTCCTGAAAAGTCACTTAATGTTTTCTGGCTTTGGAGGATTGGAGGCACAAATCTGAAATGGGTGACTCTTAATTATAAAAGGTGGATTTATATAACCTAAATTGCCTCATAATGTGATCTCTTACTTTGTGTATGAAGCAATATACAATTTGACCAGAAGATGGCAGCATTCTGAAGGAAAAAAAAAGAAAACAAGAAAGCAAACATGAAAACAAAAAGATATAGCAATTACCACGCTTTTTATTGTTCAAGGTTTTAATGATGACACTATATTATTAGTGTTAATTTTTTTGTATACTATTCTTTTCAAGGTGTAAGATTTCCTTTTTCCAAGGAAAATAACTTGAGTAATTGTAAGAGCCTACCTGTACTATTTTTGCATCAAAAAACAAAGTCCTTTGAAAGACCCAATAATTAGATAGAATTTTAAGTCAGTAGTATATTAAACTTCTCTTGGAGTAAAAAATAATATTAAAAAATGCATGTGGTACTCAAACTTATGATCCAGAAAGATATTAAGTGTGTTAGAATTTTTCTCCAAAATACCTGTTTGGGATGGAGGAATGTTTTGGTGCATTGTAAAATGCATTATATAGAAATACAATTTAAAAAATATGGAGTTCCCATTGTGACTCAGCAGAAATGAATCTGACTAGCATCCATGAGGATGCAGATTTGATATCTGGACTTGCTCAGTGGGTTAAAGGATCTGGTGTTGCCATGAGCTGTGGTGTAGGTTACAGACATGGCTTGGATCTGGCATTGCTGTGGCTGTGGCGTAGGCCGGTGGCTACAGCTCTGATTTGACCCCTAGCTTGGGAACCTCCATATGCCGCAGGTGCGGCCCTTAAAAAAAGTAAATAAAAAAATACCTATCTATCTAGTTATAATTTTATTTGTTTATAAATCTTTAAAAAAAAGGAAAAGGTCCTATATCAGCCTAAAAGCATAAAAGAACTTCCCTTATGTGTCTAATTTGCTAACAACTTGAATTAAATTGAACTGAAAGATGCACGGGGAGCAGATAGCTCATGTTCTTGCAATGACCCTTCCAATTTATACAGCAAAGGGGATTATGAATAATCCATGACAACAATCTTCTTCAAACCAGTTAATGAGTAATGTGGTTTATCTGTGTAACTCAGAGATAACTAGAGTAATTGCGAAAAATAATAAATATATGATTGTAACTCATGAAAAACATTGAAACAATTTATATTTTGCGTCCTGCTTTTAAATGTCATCATGTAGTTTTTGCCACATAATTATTTTCTGCTTGGATGGCAATTTTTAAATAAAAGTTTTCAGGTATTTCATAAGAAAAAATTTACACTCAGTATCCAATTATTTCAAAAAGCTTAAGAACAATAATATTTTAGTCTGAATCTGATGCAGTTACCCATGGGGCCTCTTCCTGCTGCCCAAGCAGCTCCTAAGTCAGAATGTATCTCTTTAGTCCCCTGGAGTCAGTCTGATTTAATTCCCTTCATCCACGCTTGATCTGACCATTTGAGATCCAATAGGTGTACTTATCCCTGAAATCCATCCTTCTTCTTCCTCTTCTTCTTCTTTCTTTTTTTGCTTTTTTAGGGTTGCACCTGAGGCATGTGGAGCTTCCCAGGCTAGGGGTTGAATCAGAGCTGCAGCTGCCAGCCTACACCACAGCCACAGCAATGTGGGATCCGAGCCAAGTCTGAGACCTACACCACAGCTCATGACAATGCCAGATCCTTAACCCACTGAAAAAGGCCATGGATCGAACCCACATCCTCATGGATACTAATCGGGTTAGTAACCCGCTGAGCCAAAATGGGAACTCTTGATATCTTCCTTCTTTCTGCCAAGAAGCTACTGAAGCTTCTAGAGCTCAGCACCAAACTGAATGTCCAGAACCCCTGGCCAGGCAGAATCCATCCCTGGTCACTGCATTAAACCTCTTCCCCATCACAATTCCCAAGAAATGGACTCATACAGAAGGATGTTTCTTCAGTACTTGTTGGAACTGAGGAAGAAAGAAATCAAGCCAATGATGACAAAAACTTATGTCATGTACACCCCCCAAAATACAAAAAAAGAAAGTCTAGGCAAACTTCTAAACACTTACATTTTTTTTAATTCTCTCTGCAAGAATGTAATTATTCATTTTAAACATCTATCATCATCAGTTCTTTTTATTGTGTTCAAATTTGTTTATTTAGAGCTCAACTGAAGTCAACGTATAGGCTATTTTGTAATACTTTAACATGTCACCTAATCAGCATGTGTTCTGACTTAATGTATTTAAAAAAACTTACTTTTAAATATTTTCCCCTCATAAGGGGGATATAAGTCCTACCTTTAGTTGGGCCAATCAAGGAACTGAAGGGTGGTACTCATCCAGTTTTGGGTTGTATGTACCTATCTTTAGTCCTGTCTGAATATAGTTTCAGTCAATGACCAAAAAGTTCCACAATAACCTTGAATTTGTGGTTTTATCTTGCTCAGTATGCTTATTTCTCAGACAGCTTTAGAGAAGAAGTGTGTTCCCCGGCAGTCCTAATCACATCTCAGGACACAGACCCCTGTGATAGCATGTTAAAATGAAGTTCTGATCTAAACCCTAAAGTTTGTATTGCAAAAGAGAACTGATACAGTGGGTGAGAGATTCTTGAACATCTTCTAGACCCACAGAGCCTTATGCTCTGCAGTAGGAGTTTTCTGTTCTCCTCTTCCTTTCACATCCCATGACATAGCTGCTAGCAAGTGATGTATACGGTAAGCTAGAAAGGAAAAGGAAGCTGACTCTCTATCTCTAATCTTTCCTGGCTGCAGGCAGACACCTGCATTTCACAGGATGGACTAGTGGAATGGGGAGAAGACTTACAGATAAAGGAAGACTGAAATGTTGATTATTAAAGGGATCAAACTTTTTCATTTCTGATTCAAGCCTGCTATATTATGGAATTTAAAATGACTGCATTACTTAACAGTATCTAGAAAGAGCTCTGGGAGTCCCTGAGTTTTTGTCTTAGCAGGGAGGGAGAAAAGCAGCTGCTATGGGTGCTTGTTGTGGAAAGGGTAAGAAAAAATTAATTTGTTTTGTGATTTCATTCCAATAGGAGGTACATATTTAACACATTATCACATCCCTAAAAAAAAGATACAGAAAAAGATAATAAATCTTCCCTCAATAAAACGTCTTCCACTAACCTCTGTTATTCCTTCCTTCCATTATTGCCAAAAACATCCTGGAAGCATGTATACTTAAATGGGTACATTTTATTACATGTAAATTATATCTTAATAAGGTTGATTTATTTAAAAAAGCACTGATTTTTCTCCTCATACCTACTTCTGCTTCTTTATTCTCTTAGTGACCCTGCCATTTACTTGCTTTTCCAAGATATAAATTTTGAATCCACCTTTAATCCTTCCTTCTCTCCTCCTTTGCAAAACACTATCAGTTCTACCTCCACTAGGGTATCTTCTCTGCTCCTTATCACTGTTCTCTTCAGGCCACCACTCTCCTGGGTCTAAATCATTATCACAAAAGCTTATCTGCTCTTCCCAGCTCCTTCTGATGTCTCCTAAAACCCCACACTCTGATTCTGCTTTTTTTCCTGCATTTGTGGGATTCTTGTTCTTTAAAATATAAATCAAATGACTTTATTTTCTCGTTTAAAAGCCATCCCCACATTTCTCTTAAGGTATATGTTTTGGTCAGGGTATTGAAAGTTATCCACAAATTTGTCCAAAGGCTATTCTAGCTGCCTTTTCTGCTAGGTGTAGTTATGTATCCCATTCTTTTCTCAAGCTAGATTGCTCAATATACCCTGAGTGGACTAATATTTTTGTTTTCTGATGCTCGTTACATGTTATTTCTCTTCCTTTTTGGTCATCTGGGAAACTCCCAGTCATTATTAAAGACCACATTCCATTGTCAATGCCTCTGGGTAGTCTTACCTAAGGGTTCCCAACTTCTCTGAAAGAAATAATACATTTTTTTTTAACATTCAAACCTTAGATTTGCTAATAACTTTAATATGGTACTAAGTACATATTTTCATAACCACATATTTGGGTCTCTGTTTCTTTCATCACAGAGTGCTCCCCGTGAAGGTGAAGGCCATGACATGTGTGGTCTAAGCAGCTGCTCCTAGGGCTAATGCATCAATTCCCCTACTGCTGGGAAAAGTGGCTGCCAATGGTGGCAGCTGTTTCCCCTGAGAAATGCCCTTCACAGCCAGGACTGCCTCATTCAATATGACATCACTTTCTAGGGGCAGCATAAGTTGACTGGTGCAGGGATCCAACCTCCTTGCCTCAATCTGGGACAACCCTGAAGGGCCACGCAAGCTCCAGAGAGCTCCAGAGAATCAGCTGAGGCTGTAATTGTTACTGCATTGTAGCTCAACCAACTCCGCCCTCTGCCTTCCTCACTTCCAAGCATGTCCATCTCCCAAGAACACTCACCAAAAAAGCTACTCTGGGCAATTTTTGGCCCCAGAGTCTGATTCCAAAGATTCCAATCATGTAATTTCCCCATCTTTTTCCCTTAAATTTTATCCTAGTGCCTAGCACAGTGGCCATATTGAGTTCTTACAGTTTAATTTTATTTTGAAAAAAAAAGAATTGTTTCATAACATTAATGTTCATAACTTTAAAAGAATTAGAGTTCAGCTACATTATAAATTAGAAAGGCTTTGTTTAATAAAATGTAGAATAATTTCATAAGGACATGAATATATCTGTTAGATATATTACACATGGCTAATAATGTTCTTTACATTCTGATTAAGGTAAGTTGTTCAAATGTCTAATACATATTTTAAAAATTCATATTTACTAGAAATGAAAAAATTCTCTCTAACAAATATACAAGTCCTTTTTGGTCAATGTAACTATATAAGAGAATATTAAAAATGCTGACAAAAATATACGTAGACATCATGGTATTAATAATATTGTTAATAGTATTGTTAATAATAATGTTAATATATTAACATCATAGTGTTAATAATATTCCATTTAATACAGAAAAATCTATAAATTTGCTATAAGTAGGGAGAAGATTGCCCAATCTTGATATATTCATGAAGCTCAAAATGTAAAATTTAATAGTTAGTAAATATTTGTGTAGGAAATACATTTAAGTGGAAATTCAATTAGCTCTGAATTCTAAATGTTTTTATCTATCTAAAGTTATTTAAAATTCTGATTTGACTCCCCAGTAGACAGTAAAAAAAAAAAAAAGTAAAACTATCTATCTACAGTCTGATGTCTGAATTATAGAATGTAATGATCTGGACCAGCAGAAATTCCAGATACAGGCTAAGTCAAGTTGCTCTGATCTCGAGTCTGCTCTCTCCCAAATAAATGTGTTTGTTTCTTTTCTTTTCTTTCTTTTTCTTTCTTTTTTTTTTTTTTTTTTTTGTCTTTGTAGGGCTGCACCTGTGGCATATGGAGGTTCCCAGGCTAGGAGTCTAATCGGAGCCATAGCTGCCGGCCTACACTGCAGCCACAGCAATGCCAGATCCAAGCCACATCTGCAACCTACACCACAACTCATGGCAACGCTGGATCCTTAACCCATGGAGCAAGGCCAGGGTTCAAACCAGTAACCTCATGGTTCCTAGTCGGATTCGTTTCCGCTGCACCACTACAGGAACTCCTGTTTTTGTTTCTTATTGGTACTCAGAGCTCATGACTTAGTGATGATGAAACTTTAGCAGTGAACGTGCCCCTCCGGCAGCAGAGAAGTTCTAGGGGCAGTTTCACCAGGATGCTTTTGGAAATGTAGCAGACATATATAATAAGAGGCTGTCTGGACCCAAGAAAAAATTTCCCAATATTTTTCTCACCCACATAATTTGTTTAAGGATTTAAAGAAATTTAATCCTATGGATTGATCAAAGAAGATCTTAATCAGAAGGCTAATATATAAAAGGGATTAAAGTAAATAAGTCTGACTGGGGTAAATGGGGGAAGGCAGTTATGGGGACGCCCAGAACACACAGTCTGAACAGCACTGACTGATTGTTATTATTTCCTGTGTGTATGATTCTCTGCATTTCACAGTATGAATGACTTGGTAAATACCCATTCAGTAAATTACTGTAGTATATACACAAAGGTAGAATTTTCAAAATGAATCAACATAACAACAAAATAAAATGGATGAAGCAATCTATGGTAAAAAGGAAACAATTGGAGTTGTTTTCATGAGCATGGATCGATTTTCCTTTGAAGGAATTTACTAATCAAGAAGTTGACTGGATTTCCTTTGCTGTGCAGAAACTTTTAAGTTTAATTAAGTCCCATTTGTTTATTTTTGACTTTACTGTCATTACTCTAAGAGGTGGATCTGAGAACATGTAGCTGTCCTTTATGTTGGAGAGTGTTGGCCTATGTTTTCCTCTAAGAGTTTTATAGTATCTGGTCTTATATCTAGGTTTTTAATCCATTCTGAGTTTATTTTTGTGTACGATGTTAGGGAGTATTCTAATTTCATTCTTCTACATGTGGCTGTCCAGTTTTCCCAGCACCATTTGATCCAGTAATCCCACTCCTGGGCATCTATCCAGAGAAAACCATGACTTGAAAAGACACATGTACTCCAATGTTCATTGCAGCACTATTTGCAATAGCCAAGACATGGAAACAACCTAAATGTCCATCGACAGGAGTGGATCAAGAAGATGTGGTACATATACACAATGGAATATTACTCAGCCATTAAAAGGAACAAAATATCAGCATTTTTAGCAACATGGATGAACCTAGAAATTATCATGCTAAGTGAAGTCAGCCATACAATAAGACACCAACATCATATGCTATCACTGACATGTGGAATCTTAAAAAAGGACAGAATGAACTTCTTTGCAGAGCAGATACTGACTCACAGACTTTGAAAAACTTATGGTTTCCAAAGGAAACAGTTTTGGGAGTGGGGGGATGCACTGGGGTTGTGGGATGGAAATCCTATAAAATTGGATTGTTATGATCATTGTACAACTATAAATGTAATAAATTCATTGAGTAATAAAAAAAAAGTTGACTGGATTGATTATACCAAGCTATCACAGGGGAAAGAGTAGAGAATCATTAAAAAGTGACAGTGGCAACAATAATCTAAGGAATATGAATTATTCATTCATTCATTCATTCATTCAAAAATAAAAAAGAAACTGGCATATAAAATACTTATTAAATAACCAAAATATCAAGAATATTGGTATTTTCAAGTGATTGTGTCTTTTTTTTATTTTTTTTATTTTATTTTTTGGCCTTTTGGCTTTTTGCTATTTCTTTGGTCTGTTTCCGCAGCACATGGAGGTTCCCCGGCTAGGGGTCCAATCGGAGCTGTAGCCGCCAGCCTATGCCAGAGCCACAGCAACGCCGGATCCGAGCCGTGTCGGCAACCCACACCACAGCCCACAGCAACGCCAGATCCCCAACCCACCGAGCAAGGGCAGGGACCGAAACCGCAACCTCATGGTTCCTAGTTGGACCCGTCAACCTCTGCGCCACGACGGGAACTCCCGAGTGATTGTGTTTTAAGACACCATGAAGATAAAGAATAAATGATTCCTTTATTTTCATATTTTTGTTATATTACTCCAATTGTTTAGATGTGTGATACTCAGAATCCTCAAATGCTTGGTTACTGTTTTTACTTTTTCATTTAGAAATCTGGTATGCAGTAGACAGATCAAAACTATAGTCACAAAAGCCCTCCATGAAAACTTTGTAAAACAGCTATAGAATAGTCATATGGAATCCCCAGTTAAACACTTCACCTGACTTTAACAGTCTTTAAGAAGTGAGTGCACTGTTGGTGGAATGTAAGGTAATGCAGCCACAATGGATAACAGTATGGAGGTTCCTTAAAAAACTAAAATTAGAATCGACATATGGTCCAGCAATCCCACTCCTGGGCATATATCTGGACAAAACTATAATTCAAAAAGATACATGTACCCCTATGTTCATAGCAGAACTATTCACAATAGCGAAGACATAGAAACAACCTACATGTCCATCAATGGATGAATGGATAAAGAAGATGTAGTACGTATACACAATGGAATACTATTCAGCCACAAAAAGAATGAAATGATGTCATTTGCAGCAACGTGGATGGACATAGATTATCATACAAAGTGAAGTAAGTCAGAAAGAGAAAGACAAATACTGTATATCACTTATATGCAGAATCTAAAATGTGACACACACAAATGAACTTATCTATGAAACAGAAACATACTCATGGACACAGAGAACAGACTTGTGATTGCCAAGGAGGAGGGGCCAGAGGAGGTTTGGATTGGGAGTTTAGGACTAGCAGATGCAAACTATTATATATAGAATGGATGAACAACAAGGTCCTACTGTATAGCACAGGGAACTACATTCAATGTCTTCTAAGCAGCCATAATGGAAAGGGGGGGAAAAGTGAGTATGGAGGCCATTCAGATGCCAGAGGTGGAATTAATTATCAATCAAAAAATCAAAGTAGGGAATTAGAAAAAATGGAGACATTGAAGATGTAATTAGAACTTTGGGAGAACTTGGTTTGAAATGAAGAAAGCTCTGTGAAAGTGGCTTACGGGTTATTATTTCTGCTCAGTACTGTGAATTATATTCTTGGTTGCTGTGATGTGGCATGCTGTTGGCTTGCCATTTTACATTGCTCAGAAATAACTGGAAGTTGTTATTTCTCTTGGATGAAAATATGAGCTGGATTTGAGAAGTAACATCAGCACATGGAAAAACTAAATTTTTCTCATTGTAATGATGATAACATACAAAACTACTATTCATATGACCAAATCTTAGGTTGCAGAGTTTTTTTTTTTTTTTTTTTTACTATTTCTTGCCCTAATGGAATCTATTCAGTTCTAACTGCCCCATCATTTCCCCATCTTTCTTTTGGTTGTAGAAATTTTGCTTCAGATGTCTAATTAACCAGGTTATTATAAATGAAACATAAACAAGACAGAGAAACAATTTTCCAACTCAAAACATTACCTGAATACCATAAGTTCAGACTTTAGCATTAAGGATCAGGATCAGTTTATCTGGATGCAAGTTATACTTATTCTCGGCACAATGAAACTCCTAGATTCAAAGTGAAAAGTCTTACATCAGGAGGTCATTGTGGAGACCAAATAACACATCTCAAACAAGACTGTCATAAATTGAGGTGTGAATGGATTGGAAACTGATGTCCCTATCTTCACACACAAGAAATGAGGGAATTTTGAATTATTTTAAATATAAAAGCAAATGGTTATGGAAAATGTTTCTCTTTTTCAAAGCCCACAGTTAATGAACAACATATTTATTATTTCAAAATCCATAATATGTGAATGGAATCTTTTATGCTTTAGAATTAGAATGCTAAGAAATATTATAATAATCACAGAATGATTTACTTTTAGGATATATTCCTTCCAGCTCTCCCATAGCTCAGTTTTCCTTAAAAAAAAAGCTGTGAATCTAGCCTTATTTTCTTTCTCATAAACAATGAGGATTTTAGTGAACAAAGAAAAACATTTCTTTAAAAATCTACATACTTTAATGTTATTGCTTGGCTATGTCAAAATTAAATTGCCACATTCATAAGCATTACAGTTAAAGGCATTTTTCTAAGACCATTACACTTTTGTTTGCATTTATTAGTGGTAAACTGTATTAATTCAAATTTGTTGATGTTTCAGAAGAAGCTGACCTTTTAAAGAATTCTATGTGTATAGCTTTTCCTTTTAGTATGGTGTTTTCTTTACTTATCATATGTGACATTACAAAATACAAATAGTCATAAAATTCTAGTCCAGTTTATGTATTACTTTACATTTTCCCTAAGAGTTCAGTAAAAAGGAATATTTGTATTTCCTATTTGTAAAAAAAGACAATGCTTTATCCCTGTATTTTGTTTTAAATAGTGGACATCATTAGAGAAAATTACTAGCTTTGTTAAAAATCAATATCTGATAATCACTTAAGAAAAAATACAAAATATCTGGGTAAAACAAAATAGAGACCCACTAAAATCTGCATATGAGTTGGGTTTTAAATGATACTTGAAAATGATGTGATTTGGACCCCCAAATTTACATGTTGCTTTTTTTCAATTTTAGTGCCTACTATTTAATATGTCACAAACATAACTTTAGATTAATGATCATATATATGAGTATGCGATTACATTTAGAGATAAAATTGATTTACACTGGAAGTATTGTGGGAAACCTCTGATGGTTTTTCTTCTTTTTGTTGGATCAGTTTTAATTTCATTAATACACTGTATAATGGGGACAATTGCCAAAAATATGTTATAGTTTCATAGCAGAATCAGTTTTCACATATCCATGAAACATGGCCTAATTTATTGCAAAGGTGATATGTGGAATTTTCCACTAGGAAATAAACCGGAGCTTCAGATCCTTTGACAAGAAAGTGACTGAAGTGTATTATTTGTAATAAATATGTTGACATATTCATCTTTCTCTTCACTGGATAACTGATTGAGTCACCAAAACTTGAATAAGCATTTCTTTATGGGGGCCTTGTAGGGTCTTCTGAGAATCTGATGAAGATATTGACAGCCTTCCTGTGTGTAAATGGTAATGTGTACACATAATGTCAAATACAAATTTGTGGGGTTTAGGCGCTGTCCTAAATCCATCCATAAATTGTAGGTTAGGAATTCTTTTTCTAATTGAGTGTGGCTAATTCATCATGGGTTAATGCAGACCCCTAATCAGATTGTCTATGATATCTTTACAAATAACTCTCCATCAAAACAATATGTTATGGAATTTATGTTTTATTCTTTAGCAGTCTTACATGGAAGTTCTCCTTTTACGCACGCACCATTTAACAAGTTGATATTGGTTATTAAAGGAGCTCATTAACCTCTGTCCTTCTACCTGGTGAGCATTTCTTTTTGAAACTCTTTCTCAGCTCTGTTCAAACCTCAAGTTTCCTATCCCAGATGCATATGCCACCACACTCCAAACCCTGGTAACAATGACTAAGTCTGCATTTGTGGTTTATATGTTTATCCTGAGTTAAGAGTTTTATACAAAAGTAATAAATATGTCATTAAAATTCATACTGAATGATAATATGAGTATATATGAACCTCATAATTACTAATTGGTTTCATTAAAATTTAACCATATGGTTAAGAAGTATTCAACACAGTGTTTTGGAAAATAATATCAGGGAATGGATACACACACACACACACACACACACACACACACACACACACACACATATACATCTACCCACATATGTATACATAATCTGATACACACATACACAAATATATATATATATATATATTTATACACATACACACATGTAATAATCTGTGGTGGATAGATGAATTGAAAATTATGTTAGAACAATGTAACTGCTACCACGCTCTGATGAACTAATTCCTTATTGTTCAATGAAGTTGTTCTTTTGCACTTTGAAAATTGAAACATTAGTGATTTTTTTTCTGACATAATAACTAGTCCTAAATCAATTTATATTGGTTCTGAAGCCAGGTTGTTAGCATGTGAATCTCTGTATAAAGCAGTGTTTAGGATCATGGAAGTTCTGGGTGTCCTCCTGACCCTGGCCCTGACTAGCAGGGAGACCACAGGAAACTTTATTGGCCATTACAAGTTCCAGTTTCCTCACCTATGAACTCAAGGTAATAACAACATTGACCTCAAAGACTGTGATGAGGATTCCTTACTAGTCCATAATATAGTTTTTGCTATATTGTATGCACTCCAAACTGCTTGTTCTTTTTATTTTTGATATTTTACTAAATGGACAGAGAATACTTTTTCTCCATAATTATTATCCTGATTAAGCTTCTGGATATTTCCTAAAGTTCATGTTCCTATAGTCTCTGCTTTTACCAGGTTTAGGAATAGACTCATAGAAATATTATGAGTGATAATTTACAGTTATTATGTGCATAATGGTCAAAATATAAATTGATAATTTTAAGAAGGATGTAAATTAGACCACATCTCATTGGATGAATAAAAGGAAAACTAGCATTATTTAAAAATAACAATGTAAAAATTCACACACAACATCATTACCCTCCTTTAACCTCTACTTCAAAACATTTATGCTTTTTTAGTGAGGACAACACTACTGACAAGTGAATGTCAGAGCTGAAAATTATAGTTTGCTTCCATCATGCCAGAAGGGAGAAAAATGGTAGATTATATGAAAATGCCTCACTAAGTTGACCATAATATAAATAGTTGTATTTTGGAGTTCTATTGAGATTTATTTTTCTTCACTATATTGCGCTGATCAAGCAATTTTTGGAATTGTTGGTAAAACTGGCTAAAATATCAGGCTGACTGTGGCACTGCAGTCCTTTCTTTTTTTAAAGTCATCTAGAAATGATCATGAACTTGAATTCAGGGCATACCCTTGAAGCTTTATTCCGGTCATCCTCCAGCAGTGTTTAGGTAGAATTTATTCTGAACCACCCTTGAGAGGAATTGGGGGTCTCTGATTGGGTGGCATTCTGCCTCCCCTTAGCTCTCACCCTCTCCAGGAGCTGATGCTCCCCACCATCTCATCTAGCTCATCGCTATCTTAGTGGTAATGATGAAAGATTAGGGGTGTATTTGGTCTGTGGAATTAGAACTACTGCTGCCGACTTGAGCAATAAGACATACCTGCTTTTTTTTTTTTACCCTGTAGCAATTACAATAATGAACGTTAGGGAGTTCTCATCATGGCTCAGTCTGACTAGTCCTGACTAGTATCCATGAAGATGTGGGTTCAATCCCTGGCCTCACTCAGTGGGTTAAGGATTCAGCATTGCTGTGAGCTGTGGTGTAGGTCATGGACACGGCTCAGATCCTGTGTTGTTAGGGCTGTGGTGTAGGCCAGCTCCAACAGATCCTATTTGACTCCTAGCCTGGGAACTTCAATATGCCGAGGGTGTAGCCCTAAAAAGGCGAGACAAACAAAAAATGTTAATAATTTCTGGTGTTTTGATATCTTCAAAGGAGGGTTTTTTTTTTTAATAACTCCAGTGTTCAATACATTCTGATATGAATGCCAACATCTTCCAACATTCCTTTGGCTATTTTAGGATGACCTTAAAGCTTCTTTGTCTAGCTGGGGTTGCAACATGCCAAATTATGAAGATTTCATCCTTGTGGTCAGAATTCTATCATATGGCGACAATTGGTGTTGTCTTCTCCATGAAACTGATGTTACTCTACATGGCAGAGTATCCTCCCTTGTCCTCCAGTAATTACTTTACAAATGAAATATGTTGTTTACTTATCTCAGGCTTGGTCTCTTTCTTAATATATGTATGATTAATAGTGATTTAATGATCACCAACACTAATCAGTATCTTCTATTTTTTTCTTTTTAGGGCTGCACCTGTGGCATATGGAAGTTCCTGAAGCTAGGGGTCGAATCGGAGATGCATCTGCAACCTATACCACAGTTTGTGGCAGTGCTGGATCCTTAACCCACTGAGTGAGGCCAGGGATCAAACCCACATCCTCATGAGTACTAGCTAGTTGAGATCTTAACCTGCTGAGTCACAACGGGAACTCTATAATCAGTATCCATAAGAAAAACAACAAATATAACACCTCTGAGGTTTTAGTGCCCAGCTTTAAAATATTTCTTGTAACAATGTAACAACAATTTTATTAATTAATGCAGGAACAACTCAAGCAACTGAAAACCCTGGTGAGAAGGATGTCAGAATGTTGTTCTACAGTGAATGAAAGCACTATATAAAGATGACAACACAGGGGTTATTTCAGAGGGGTCTAGTGTGAAGGGCATTATGAGACTGATTAAAAGGGACAAAACAAAGAATTTAAGAGAGAAATCAGGAGTTCCCATCATGGTTCAGCAGAAATGAATCTGAGTAGTATCTATGAGGATGCAGGTTTGATCCCTGGCCTCAATCAGTGGGGTAAGGATCTGGCGCTGCCGTGAGCTGTGGTGTTGGTCTCAGATGTGGCTCGGATCCCACGTGCTATGGCCCTGGTGTAGGCAGGCAGCTACAGCTTGGATTCGACTCCTAGCCTGGGAATCTCCATATGCTGTGGGTAGAGACATAAAACGATCAAAAAAAAAAAAAAAAAAAAAAGAAAAGAAAAGAAATCAATGAGATTTTTGTCATGAAGCTCCAGATCCTGTTTGTCCTAGGTGGTTTTTTGTTTGTTTGTTTGTTTTGGTAGTGGATATCCTACCTTTTATTTTTTTTGTGTCAAATACTTCTCAGGAATCTACATTAACGATCAACTTTCAGCATCACATATACATGGTATTTATGAAAAACCTGAAGATTGTTCACTGGTCATCTTCTAATAATAGACATAAAAGTAGAAATCTTATTGAAAAAATAAGTATTCAGAAATCCAGAGACCTTACATACAAAAGGGAAGCCAAATATTTGTGGTAGTTAGTCACCATTATAAATAGACTTCACAGCAGCAAATCAAATGTAACATTAAATAATTTTGAAATGAAAGTAAGCATTCTGTAAAAATGTGACATTATGCAGCAGAAGGTTAATTCATTTTAGATGGATGTTAAAAGTAGATGTTCTTTGAATTTAATGTTTCTACTTAGTAAAATTGAATTTTAGGTCATGGTGAAAAGACCAGCTTTGTAGGATACTAGAGTTTTCTCTTTTTTCACAAGGTAACCAGATCACCAGTGCACATCATTTCTTCCCTAAGATCCAAATTAAAGGGAGAAGTAACTGTTCAATCTCTCATGAAAATAGGTAGAATTCTTTCTTTTAATATTTTTACCCAGGAAAAACTAAAAACACAAAATTAATCCATGACGCAAGACATTTTCTAACGTTAGTAAAAAGGGAATACTCAAAATAATAAAAACAGCAACAAATAAAATACATATGCCCACATTAAAACAGCCCTTCCTCCAAAACAAAAGCCTGTTTCTTCAAGCTACATTTTTGTTTGTCTTTTTTTTAGGGCCGCACCCACGGCATATGGAGGTTCCCAGGCTAGGGGGTCTAATCAGAGCTACAGCTGCGGGCCTATGCCAGAGCTGAGACAACAGCAGATCTGAGCCACGTCTGCGACTTACACCACAGCTCATGGCAACACCGTATCCTTAGCCCACTGAGTGAGGCCAGGGATCAAACCCGCAACCTCATGGTTCCTAGTCGGATTCGCTTTCGCTGTGCCACAATGAGAACTCTCAAGTTATATTTTTTTATTCGATGTTTTCTTTAAGAAATTTCCTAAAAGTCAGCTGCCTTTGCCAATGGAGTGTTTTCTGCTCCTCCTGAGTACTTCTCATGGCTGGCTAGAGAATTTGACTTAAATTACCGTTTGGTAGCCGAACAGAGTTGTGTGTCCAGTTATCTAATTCTACCTATGGCTTTGGTCAGGCTGCATTATGCAGGTTTTGGGTGTTTTGAAGTGGAATACTGTGTTTTAAGGCTGAGTCAATTGCATAATGATTCTCACTGCTCACTGACTAGTGGGGCTGTGGCCTCACTACAAAGCTGTGATCTTGTATCTAGGTAAGGGATCACACCTGAACAAGTGGATATGTCTTCATATCCAGTTTTACTTTGCAGTTGATGCTTGATTGTGGTGCATCAAAAATATGTTTCTGTTCAATAATTGATTTTAAGTTTTTATTTTGCCTGTAGGATGAAGAGTTTGGTCAATATGGCAACATGAGGAGAAAATTTGAAAAAAACCCATCACAAAGTACTCTAAAGGATTAAAGTCCTAGGAAAACTGATAGCTTTATGGTTCTTATTCTAAAATTCTACTAAAGTTGGTTACCATAAAAATATGCACATGCCTTAATGGAAATATATTGATCACATGTACAAGCATGGGAGTATTGAAGAAAGGCTAAGGAACTGCACACAGAGCTGTAGTGATTGTTACCAATAATAAGGGGACCACATACCAAAATATGTATGTTTCAAGGGAAAACTAGTGGATACCAAAGGTAACTAAAGTAAAAGATGAACATGGAATAAATATTAGAGTAAAAATATCACTCCTTAGGACAATAGAAGATGCTTAAAAAAGCAAATTTAGCATAAATACCTTTAAAAAGGAATGCATCTTCCTTTCTACTGCCTTCTTATATATCAGCCCCACACTTGTCTCCAGTGTTCTGAAAACCAATGCTCCAAAGTTTCCTAAACCGTCAAGCTAAAACTGTTAAGAGGCTTTTATCTTTTTTCTTAATAAGGATATGGTGAAATGAGATTGTTGGATTTCATATTTGAGTTTTGCATTTCAACCTTCTATACCCATTGTGGAAAAAAAAAGAGCACCAAATCACTGCAGTTTGCCTGCTGGTGCACATTATTTTTGAGCCTATTTTTCTAGTGTGTCACAAAATAGCATTGAGTAGTATGTCATTGGCTCCTCCTATTTCCAATACATAGAGCACGTCTTTGCATTTAACTGTTTACATGCCTCCTCCCCCTCAGTGCTAGACTGTGAGATATTTAAAGACAGAGAATATATTTTTTATTGCTCTCCAAGCCTTTTGCATCTAGCATAGCACATGGCATGTCATAGATGTTTAATAAATATTTTTTTCCATCAAGACATTCTGCAATGGAATGTATCTACTGTTTTTTTGTTTGTTTGTTTGTTTGTTTTTTTGTCTTTTTGCCATTTCTTGGGCTGCTCCTACAGCATAGGCATATGGAGGTTCCCGGTCAAATTGGAGCTGTAGCCGCTGGCCTACACCAGAGCCACAGCAATGAAGGATCTGAGCCGTGTCTGCAACCTATACCACAGCTCATGGCAACGCTGGATCCTTAACCCACTGAGCAAGGCCAGGGATCGAACCCACAACCTCACGGTTCCTAGTCAGATTCGTTAAACATTGAGCCACGATGGGAACTTCTCTACTCTGTTTTTAAATTCAAGTGTTGTCTTTTGAATTTTATTTCAGATTTACTGTTTATTTTAAAGGCAGGCAAAAAAGCAGTCCAAAATTGTTTCTCTGTGTTAAGCTAACATGGGCATTTAGAAAAATAACATGACACTACGATTTTCACTAAACTAGGAAAGGTTATTTTAGAGCTGCTAGGACTTTAGATATTTGAAGTAGTAATTACTTCCTCCATAAATGTTACCCTTAGAGTCAAATATTGCTTTCTTGTTGCAGTTCAACTTTTTACTTAAAGGAAGATGTCTTTTATTCACACTTCACTGTGCTATACTATTATATGTGGTAATTTTCTTTTTCACTGGTTTTTGTAGCATTGTAAAGTCCATGAAACATCATAACAATTATGCTAGTAGCTTACATTTGTTCAGTATTTTTTCTGTGCCAAAAATTTCACTAAGCACTTGATATGTGCTATGTCATTTAATACTCATATAAAACTTATCATGTATGTGATCTTATATACCTATCTATACCATTTTAAACTATCCATCCATCCATTAATTTTCAATTGGAAAGTGTAGTCAGGATAATAATACAAGAAGAATCATCTTAAGATTTTGCATTCCTGGTTCTTTAAAGTTCTGAGTATCCAGGAACAAAATTTAATGCCATATTTCCAGCATAATTCTGGAACTGTGACTATTTTAGTAATTATATAATCATTTACAAAACAAAAGCATATGTTAGGTGTACTTAATTAAATACCATAAAGTCACTGCAACTAAGAATCCAAGAGTATTTCTTCTATGTTGAATGGATAAGATATCAACTCTTACCTGACAATCATCAACATTTTAGGTTGAAACTGACTGTTATCATTTACAACTTACCGTAGACTTGGGCTTGGTTCCAGAACTGGTTACTGGGGTGGAAAATGGTAGGTCAGTAGACTCGGTGTTAGAAGGCAAATTTATTTGTGTCTGATTTATAGAAGTGGTATCTGCTCCACTCTCAGATCCTGATTCCAGATCCTATAAAACAAATGCATCGATATGAAGGGCATGTCCACTCTGTATGTGCCTTTCTCCTTGCCTCCAACACCTTTCCACCTTCTCCTTCTCCCAACACACACGGATACATCAAAGAGTCATGACATGTCATCCATAATCACACATTATTTTGTATTAACAATGGTACTCCTTAGAGAGAGAATGATTTGGGAATGCAAATACTGACAAAGAGGTAGTATACTACTTTGATAATTTAACAGCTTATTGTACATTGGAAGGGGGTAGTAATGGGAGCTAACTAGGGCACTGCAACAAGTCAGGAGGTAGAAGCCCATAGACAACCCTTGCTTGTTGTGTGACCTTGAGTGACTCACTTCACATCCCTCATGCAACAGGGTCATGGATGTCAAATGAAAAGACAGTTCTCATTTCTACTTTCCTCATTTTCTTCTATGACCTGAGATCTTTCATCAGCTCTCCATGGTGACACCTACCATAACGGCCTGGAATCATTTAGCTCAAGTCTATCTAATTAAGTATAAGCTATTTGAGGGCAGGAATTATGTTTGCATGTGTGACTGAATTCCCTCATTTGAAAATGAGAATTATAATAATAGCACGTAATCATAGTTTTATGAGGATTAAGCAAGACATACACAAAGTGCATATAATAGGCACATAATTATTTTCATTAAATGTTAGGCACTGCTGTAAATAGTATTAATTTTAATATTATCACATCTTCTTAGCAACTGGCGCACAATATTTGGATAAGACATGTCTGATGAATGAATGCAATTACTTAGTAATCCCTACAAAGACTGTGCATTTAATTTACCAAATGGTGTCTTAGTGTGATACGATGGCCTGCAAAAACAGAGGAGGGTGAGGAGAACACAAAGTGGAGGCAGTAGAGGCACACATCACTCTATAATTTTAACCTGAGAAAATTATGAGTTAAATATCTTTATATCCAGTCTTTCTATACCTCCACTTCACCATGGCCCACATGATTAAAAATTACCTACCTTGTACCCTGACTCTCTGCCTTACATTTTACCATTCTCTTATTTCTGTGTGCTCCCTCCATACTTGCAATTTGCCAGTTCTTCTAGTATATCAAGCTGGTTTCTACAGCAAAGGCTATGTCCTTCAATGTCCCTTGCCCAAGTATTTCCCTTCATTGATGTTTTCTTGTTACTCAACTCTCAGTTTGACTATCACTCAGAGAAGCATCTTTTGACATTTTAATTTCTTTTCTTCAACCTCTACAGCATATCATTCTGTATTGTACAAACTGATTACCTTATTTATCTTCTACAATTATCTTCTATATTTGTAGAATAGAAATATACCCATTTATCATCTCTATATAGGTATGTATCTAATTATCTTTATCTATCTTCAGATAAATATGTAGGTATACATGCACATGTAGGTATGCAAATCTACAATTCATTCTTTTTCTAATTCTTATTAGTCTCCCTCTGTTGGAATCTATGTGTCATAAGAGCAAGGGCTTTTCTTGTCTCATTCATTGATACATCCCCAAAGGCTAAGAATAGTGCCTGGAACATATAAGATGCTCACTAAGTATTGTTTTATGAAAGAAGAACCAGACTGAGGAATATTAATATTACCTGAGGAGATGCAAGAGCTGTACACTAAAAACTATAAGACATTGGTGAAAGAAACTGAAGAAGACAAATAAATGGAAAGATATCACATATGCATGAATTGGAAGAATTAAAATGGTGAAAATGTCCATGCTACCCAAAGTGATCTATAAAATCAGTGAAACCTCTGTCAAAATTCCAAAGGCATTTTTTTTCACAGAAATAGGAAAAAAAAAATCTAAAATGTGTATGAAACCACAAAAGTCCCTGGATAGCCAAAGCAATCTTGAGAAAGAAGAACAAAGCTGGAGGCTTCACACTCCCTTATTTCAAATTATTATGCTATACTAATCAAAACAGTATGGTACTGGCATATAAAAACAGACACACAGACCAATGGAAAAGAACAGAGAGCCCAGAAATAAAGGCATGCATATATGGTCAACTAACATTTGACATGGGAGCCAAGAATACTCAAAGTGGAAAAAGAGCCTTTTAAATGAACGGTGTTGGGAAAATTGAATATTCACACTTTAATGAATGAAATTGCACCACTCATGAAAATTAACCCAAAATGAACTAAAGATGTAAATTTAAAACCTGAAACTGTAAAACTCCTAGGAGAAAACACAGAGAATACTTCTTGATATTGATCTTGGCCACAATTTTTTGGATATGACACCAAAAACACAAGTAATAAAATAAAAATAAATAAGCGGGATTATATCAAACTAAATGGCTTTAGCACAGCAAAGGAAACAATAAACAGAATGAAGAGGAAGCCTGTAGAATTGGGAGAAAATATTTGCAAACAATATATCACACAAGGGATTAATATTCAAAATATGTAAGGAACTTATACAACTCAATAGCAAAAATTCAAATAATCTGATTGAAAAATGGGCATAGTACTTGAACAGATATCTTTCCAAAGAAGACATACAAATGGCTAATATATGCATTAAAAGATGCCTAACATCACCAGTTATCAGGGAAATTAAAGTTAAAACTACAATGGGATATAATCTTACACCTGTGGAATGGCTATTATAAAAGAGACAAGAGATAGTAAATGTTGACAAAAACGTGGATAAAAGGGAATCCTAGTGCATTGTTGGTAGGAATGTAAATTAGTACAGGCACCACAGGGAAAGGTATGAAGAAGGTTCCTCAGAAAGTTAAAAATAGAACTACTATATGATCCAGTAATTCCTCTTCTGGGTATATATATCCAAAGGAAAGGAAATCACTGTCTTGAAAAGATACCTGCACTCTTGTGTTCACTATTGCATTATTCACAATAGGCAAGACATGGAAACCACTAAAATGTCTATCAATCAATGAACAGACAGAGAAACACAAATACTGTACAATCTTACTTACATGTAGAATTAAAAAAAAAAGCCAAGCTCATGGAAATAGAGTTGAATGGTGGTTGCCTGGGTCTGGGGTGGGGGTAGGGGTGTGGGGAAATAGGGAGATTTTGGTCAGAGGGTACAAACTTCCAGTTGCAAAATTTTGTAAATTATGGGGATCTAAACTTGACTTTGGTGTGTATAGTTAACAACATTATATTATATACTCTCACCACGTGCGTGCGCACACACACACACACACACACACACACACACAATTGCTGTTGCATTAGTTGATGGATGTAACTAAACTTATTTTGCAGTATATAACTGTGTCACATCATCACATTATACATCTTTAACTTAACATTATATGTTGATCATATCTCAAGGAAGTTGGAAAAAAGAAAAGAAAAAAGTGAAAAACAAAGATTAAAAACGAGAGGTTACAAAAAACATATGGGACAATTACAATACTAAATTAATACTACATTCATTAAGTATGTGTGTGTGTAAAACACTAACCAATTTTTCTTGCCCTGTGTGATTTCGGATCAGTGATCATCTATTCTTTTTAAGCCATTTATATATGACATTTATGTTTATCAGAAATCATTTGCATTAATTTTGCCTTCCTGTTTATGATTTGAGTAGGTAAATAACAGCATCTTTCTAACAATACAATCATTATGCGGTAAAATAATAAATATTAAAAAAATCTACCATTAATTGTGTTTTTACCATTTAAAGACAATTCTGTACAGCTTTTCTCTGCTTCCATGTGCACAAACTCTACATGGAAGATATCATTTTCATCACTTGATAGATGATGAAGCCAAAGCCCAAGGCAAATAACTTGACCAAATTCACATTCTGTGGCAGGGGGGGCTTTAAAACTCAATGTCGTCTGTCTGACTCTAACTTGTCAGTCTCTATCAGGGCAGCTTTCTGTAAATTTTGACCTCTTCCCTCATTCCAATATTTTTTTCACCTTAAAGCCATTCTTAAAGATTCCAGCTTCTATTATTAACCCCCTTTATTGCATGTAGAACTCACTCCAGCCTTTTCTCACAAATGATCTCATACTGAGGTCACTGTTTCATTGTATGTCTTGCCCACACTGCCCAGTATGTTCACGGTTGAGGTTGAGTATGAGGGTGTGGCAGAGGGAGTTTCTCCTCTGAATCTGGGACAGGGCTCTGTGGTGGACAATCAGGTTATAATCATATGTTATAATCCATTTATTCTATGGCACAATTATCAAAAGGAATGGAAGCTGAATGTGGAAAAATGTTGATGACAGAGAATGTTAAGTAGCTTTAAATACCAAAGAACAGAAATAAAGAAAAAGGGATGACCTAGAAAAAAAGGGATGACCTAGAAAAGAAATTTTGAGACATGCAGGCTATGTCTTATTCATCTTTAGTCCAATGTCTGGTAGGAGTGAATATATGGGAGAAGGAAAAGGAGTTAACAAATACTAAATATGTACTCTGTGCCAAATCTTTGCAATGCATATCTTACACACGTTCTTTTATTTGCTTTTGACAATAAGCTATTAAGTAGGAGACAATAGTTCCTTTTTTTAAACATGAACCCGAAGTTGAGAAATTAAATAATTTTCTTACATTCTCAGATATTCAGTTGTAGAGCTGGCATGTGAACCCAGGTCTGCAGGCTCCAAAGTTTATGTTTCTACTGTATTATTTTGCCTATTTCAAGTATCTCTTGAACTGACAACTCAGAAATAGATCTTTAATTACAGAATCAACCATTGTTTGGCAAGGATGGTTATTGTCCAAGAGAAAATGCATGTAATACAAAATCCAGTTTACACTTCATTTTATTTTCTTTTAATTTATTTTCTCTTGTCTTTCGTCATGGCATGCAGCAGCTTCATGTGAAATCTCAGTTCCCAGACCAGGGATTGAACCCAGGCTGCAGCAGTGAAAGCAACAAATCCTAACCACTAGACTATCAAGGAACTCCCAGATTATACCCAGATTATACTTTAAATGGAGGCAGAGATGTAAATGTAGGCAAATCCTAAAATCATCACCCACCTTAGCTCTTATTTGTACTGTCTTTGCTAGTTAACAAAGAACCATGTCTAGTATATAATGGCTATTTTGTTCTCTGAGATGAAGACAACAATGAGAGTTGTATTTAGCAGAAATCTGGGCTGTGATTTTTTTCCTAAATACATGGGATTGAGGAACGGTCAATACAGAGGGAAAGGGGAGTGATTAAAGAGGTAGGAGAGATGAGCAATTCACACCAGAAAGTTTTAAAAGAGAAGATATATCCCATACCAAAATTAATGGCAAAAAGGTACTGGGAAGCATCTCTGATTCAAAAGTAGGACTTTAAAAGTGTTGATGAAAATAAGTACGAAGCTTCCATACACGTCCACCCCTTTGATCTTAGGTAATTACGAAATTTCTTAATTTAATACATCAATTATTGCATAGCAAAAGTAATAAAATTAATTGAAAAGAGATGCATGGCAATAATAAGTAAGTTATACCACCATATTTGCTAGATATTCAAAAACCAAGCTATTAAATATGCAGAATGTATAGTCATCTTGGAGTCTATGTCTTCTAAATTCTACTTTGAGTGTTAGAATCTCAGAGGAATGTGTCATATGAAATTAACATGCAGTAAAATAAAATTCTCACCTCTGTCCACTATTATTATATTTCACTGAGTGAATTTTAGATGTTCTCAAACTGATTTAATCTTGGAAATATTCTGAGTTAGTTCAACCAGCAGCCACACACTCATCCACCCATCCATTCATCCATCCAACCATCCATCCGTCCATCCATCCATCCACCAGATATTTATTAGTCATCTATGTGCAATGTAAATTTGTGGGTCCCTGGAAATAAAATAGCAACTGAGATAAATAAGCTTTACTAATGGCATTTACAGCATATCAGAGAATGCTGACAATTGGGCAAATAACTGCAATGAAGAGAATTTGATCACGAGGAAGCAAAATAATTTCCCAAAGTGACCCTCTTTCCTGTCTAATAACCACTTGCTCATGAATCATGCACTTCTCTTATGGGCTCTGCTTGAAGCCAAGAATTATGTGAGTGATCTTTATGGAAAACTATAAGGGTCACTTGAGGGTAGATGGTGTCATCAACAATGTTTCATCTGCAAGAAGGACTATATAAAGTGACATCATGCTCATATACAAAGAAGTGGGAAGCTCACAGGAACTTGCCGCCGCAGGTTGGTTGGTGTGCTGGATGGTGAAGAGCTGGTGCTGAGAGCGTTCTCAATGTCCTGATCAAGCTGGTCCAGTTTCATGATTAGCAACACCATTGAGTCTAGCCTCGCCCTATCTCGGTCTTCTCTTATTTCCTGAGGAACAGAACATGTTGTTACTCAATCTGAAAGGCCATTTCTTGGAAAGAATAAAAAGTTCCCTGTTCTTCAATGTGACAAAAAGGACACTGAATAATAGGCAATTTTCTATTCAAGGGGGAGGGGAAGTTCTATTCTGTACCATCAATGGGCTCTTCATTGGGAAGATAGCGACCTCCTGCCAAGAAAGCATTTTACATGAATATTAAATATATATCTTCTAGAGCAAAGCACAATGAAAAATAAGGGTAATAGCAAAGAGTACTGATACATATTTACTACTTACTGATTATTCTGAGAAAAAGTTGTATATTTACTCTCCTTTGGTCATAGCACAAGTCAACTGTAGCATACTAATAATTATTTGTGGGTTAAACATTTAAGGAAGCATATAAGATAATATTTTTGGATGAATATTTCTGAGTACAGCAAAAAATAGGAAAAGAATCAAACATGACAGGTTTTTTCTTTTTTTTTTTTAGGGCCACATGTGTGGCATATGGAGGTTCCCAGTCTAGGGGTCGAATTGGAGCTGTAGCCGCCAGCTTATGCCACAGCCACAGCAACGTCAGATCCGAGCCACATCTGCGACCTACACCACAGCGTTATGGCAATGCTGGATCCTTAATCCACTGAGTGAGGCCAGGGATCGAACCTGCGTCCTCATGGATTCCAGTCAGATTTGTTTCCACTGAGCCATGATGGAACTCCATGGTTACTTATTCTAATGAGACTGGGTGTGTTCAGTGTGGAATGGCCATAGACATGATTTCTTACTCTGAATTCTCTATAATATAGACATATTTATGAAAATAGTTTCACTTATAAAAATAGCTAAATCTTCTCATGCAGGTTTACTGTTTGTATGTGTCAAACTAGTCTATTAGTATTAAGAAACTTCTACATTTTCTGTAATGTGCAGGGTATCAAGGATGAGCAGAGCATTTGGTAAAATAAAAAACATAGCAAAACATGGAAAACATTGTAAAATTCTTTACTGAGGGATTTCATGGACTGAGAACCAGCGCTTTTGTGGTAAATCACCATTTGTGACTCATGCTACCACCTTATCATCTGTCTGATGTTTACCTGGGTGAAATCACCTTTGAAAGGATCATCAGTGGGGATCTTAAAGGGAACTATATCACAACAGAAGCCTTCAGGAAGTGAGTACAAGGGGGTAATTTGGAGGTTTTTATGAGGTGATGGGATTAATAGTGGCATGAGTGAGGTGACTGCCTGAATCAGATCTTTTATTTTGTTTTTGGCCTTTTTCTTTTTTTCTTTTCTTTATATTTTTACTTTTTCTATTATAATTGCTTTATAATTGTCTGTCAGTTTCTGCTGTACAGCAAAATGACTCAGTCATTTTATATATTTTATACATTCATTTGTATCATTCATGTACATTATATATATACATTCTTTTCCTCACTTTATCCTCCATCATGTTCCAGCACAGTGACCTGATATAGTTCCCTGTGCTATACAGCAGGATCTCATTGCTTACCCACTCCAAATGCAATAGTTTGAATCTGCTAACCCCAAACTCCCAGGCCGTCCCATCCCCCTACTCATCATTAGTAGCTACCCCAAAGAATAAGGATTAGAGTAATTTTGTGGATACATCTAATTCCATAGGAGCCTCTGTACCTCAAACAGTTAAAGAAGACTGTTAATATTAATCATAATTATCTTTCACATGTCAAAGAGTTGGTTTATTGGATTAAGGTGGTCAAAATCATTAATTCAGCTAACACTGATAAGTTATTTGGGTAAGCTAAGCTTATGTGTGGTTTAAAGAATAATGTCAAATTGAAATAATAGTCCTGTTTGCACAAAAACAATAATTCTGAGAATAATTTGAGAGTTTATTTGAATTGTGTTAATTCATGTAGAGTACTATGCTGTAATTATTTCTTCAATTTTCTTCTATTGTCCCTGCTGTCTAAAACACTTAATGCGGCTCTGAAAGAGAATTATAGAACTTTTGTCATTATAAGCTTTTACCATACTGAAGAAGGGCCAGGATATTTGCAAATAAGCAGGGCAGAACCCTACTCTACATCACATCCCTCAGTACTTCAGAAATAACTTTGTTATATTCAAAAGAATGTTATGTATAGTAAAACTCTGTTTATACTTTAAAATAGAGTCCTAGAAATATTTGAGGTTATTCATTTTAATTGTCTTCTAAATAATCCATAAAATGGAAGAATTTGACTGAACAGAAAACACAAAGTCGCCTTGATTGCTCCTTTAATGTAATGTGTCTGCTTATATCATTTCCTTCTCTTTTAAACCAGAGTTGTGTTTGGCAAGATAATGTTCTTTGCATCTCCCTATATATCCACGTATGTTTTTTGTGATTGTCTTTCATTCCTTCGTAACAACATCCTCAAGAACAAAGATGAAGTTTTTCCACCTGGCAGACATAGAGTCAAGTTCTACACCTCATACACAGTATGTTGTCAGGAATAATAATAATGAAATCAATAGGATCCAGTGAAAGAACAGTTCCTAAAGCCCTAGAAAATATGTCTTGATATTTTTCCAGCTACTAAGTTAATGTTGGATAAAAACAGTATATCCTGCAGCTATCCTAGACCTGTCGGCAGTAGCCTCAGAAACAATTTGTCTTGAATTAACTGGATGCTGAGACTGTGCTTTAAAAACAGTTTCAAATCCGTGGGCTGAGCATCAGATTATTGCAAACTATCTGCCAAAAAGAATAAAACCAAACAGCCTTGGTAAAAGATATCTCTTTAGAGAAATAAGAAATATTTGCTTTTCCCTTTCCTTCATGGACGCTTCCTTATTCACCATCCATTACAACATTCGGCTTGAAGTGTCAAGTACACAGACTGGTATTGTATGCTACACATTCATTAAACATCACAAAATAGAGTTGGCTACAAATCAGATGCTTTGGATAAATCTTTTGTCCTTGTCGTTAAAGCCTAAGCATGACTAGTTCACAAAGTTCTAACCGTTCCTATATCCATGGCTAAACTCCAGCAAATAGCTCATGCCTGAAAACAGAGCTATGTATTTGCAGATTCTGGCAAGGTCGAATCCTACAGTGGTGCTTTCATTTCATGCTGTCACTATAGGCCATGCAGAGGAACTTCTTAATAAGCAAAGCTGCCTTAGTTCTAGGTATTTCAGCAACTTAAATCAAAGCCAAGATTTGACATTCTCTCCCCTTCCATCTTTCTTTTCTTCTTTCCTGCAGTCACAGCTATTCTGGGCCAAGGCGCTATTAAAGGCGCAAAATGTTCATCAGTGAATAAGAGAAAATCTTTGTTGTCCTGAATATGACAGTCAACCATGCGAAGACATAATGAAAGTTAACAAATGTATACATGAGATGGTTTCAGATAGGAACATATGTAAGAAGAAAATAAATAACAAAGTGAACAGTAACTGAAGGGGGGGTGTTCCACTTTGTAGAGGGTACTCAGAGAAGAGCTTTCTGTGGAAGTGAGAGTAAATCATGATGAGATGAAAAAAATAAGGTAGAGGAGAGAAAGCTAGGGATGGAGATGGAGATAGACTTGAGATAGAAACGGAGGTGAAAGAGAAAGAGAGGCATGTGGGCAGGTGTGGGGACAGGAAGGAGGCAGATGGGGGAGCTAGTAGAACTAGGAAAGCAGGATTCCAGTCTGAGGTGAGAACCGGTTGGGTGAACAAGAGGAACTGAAAAAATGTTAGGGAAGCTGGAAAGGGAAAGTGAGAGGGAGTGTGTGCGGGTGCTAGGGTAAAATGAGGTTGAATGTAAATAGGAGCCAAATTATATTCCATTGTAAAGGTCAACATAAAGAGGTCACTTTATTCTTTGTGCAGTGAGGCCATGGGCAGGTTGTAAGCAGATAAGTGATTTGCTGTGTTTTTAAAAATTTTAGAATGCTTACCATTTATTGACAGCCAAATATTTTTGGAACTTCATAGTATTTTATGTCTAGCAATGCCACACGACAAATACAGGCTAAATGATTCAATTTATTCTAAATTTATTCTAGTTCTAGCCATAATCCTTTTTTGGCTGAGGAGTGAATTGGACCCACATTACAGTGATTGTAAAGAAATAACAGAAACTTTTATGACAAGACCCTACTTATTTTGACATCAAAGTGAAAAAGAAGGAACTGTTTGGAGAACTCATTTTTTTGAAGTAGGGGGTGGATAGGCAGTGATATGTTGGTATATGTCTAGCAACTGGATCTCCAAATAAAAATAAAGTTAATTTGTAGTGCATGCCAATTTTCCTGTAGTGTACATACTCCCATGGCTTATTTCAAGCTGCCAACTCCTTTATCTGCCTTCCTGGTACTATCCATTATTTATATTTGTAAAATTCTTTAAAATTTACTATCATGAACACATCTGTTTGTATTTTTACTTAAATAAGTCAAAACCCATTTCTTTTGAGTTAATAATTATGTGACTTGGCTACTTCGTTCAACACTTGGGCTTCAGAAGCCTAGAAGTATAGGACAATGGTTACTGGTTCCAATGTCCAGACCTTACAGGTGAGGAAAGCGAATTCCAGGGAGTTTTAAGTTCAGATCTCACCTCCATTTGTAAACCGAGTAGACTAGAGCCTGGCTCCTAGTCTCTTTCTAATGCTTCATATTTATTTCCTTTCATGGGTATAATTTCTAATTTAATACTTACTTTAGCATATATATTCTTTCTTCAACTGCCACAACCTGGTTTCCATTCTCTTCAACATACAGAAACTACATTTTGGAAGAACACCAATGACCACAATTTATTGCAAGAATCCCTTGATGTATCTTGTCCAATTATTTACACTTATATTTAACAATCATTCAGAGTATGTTTACTGACCATCTACTATGTGCTATATATTATTTCCAAGGAAGCAACCAATTTAATATTTGTACAGTTATAATTTTTAGAAATATTATGGAGTCAAATTCTGCTTACCTTTAATGCTACAGTTTCTCCCTCCAGAACTAGACAGCATAGGTATTGTCTATTCCATGAAACAGCCTTTCAAATAGTTGGAAAAGTATGTTGTGTCCATTTTCTTCCTTTTCTGGGAAAATCACCTTTAGTTCCTTTAATTATTCTCATATGACATGTTTTCAAATCCTTTTAGTTCTGTTCACTCTTCTCTGGATCTGACATAATTCTGTCAATGACCCAATTAATGGTTGGTGCTCAGGTTTAAATACACTACTCTATATGTTCTCTGACCATGAAGACAGAGAAGGCAAGTATTCCCCCATGTTCTGTATGCCCTATTAATGCAATCTAAGAATTAAGTGCCTGTTTAGAAAATGAACAGGCTATTCTTAATGGCATATGCATAATTTGCTTTTTTAATGAGGAAAGGTTATTTCGTTGACTGTGAGCTGACCTTGAGTCAACAGTGTGATATATGCTCTTTTCCCTAGTATGTGTTTGTGTCATGCTAAGAATAAAACATCCTGTTGTCTTGAGACCATAACCAGCTGTTGTCAAGGTATAGATAATATATGTGGCTGCTGTGAAAGAAAGGTCCAGTTGTATCTTTTTCAGACACAAGTCAGTGGATACTTAGGCAGATTAGGAGAGAAACTTGTTTACAATTTGACTTGTTCTCAAAAACCTAATATGGCCAAGCCACATGGTGTTAATTGGGCCATCTGAAAGATCTCCTTCTTCATTCCCAAGACCTACTAAGTCCCTGGGCAGTGAAGTCACTTTGATCACAATGGTATCCGGTACAGAGAAAGATAATTTTTAGGGGGTCCCATTTGCTCCAGGGACATAAACTGAAAATCTTTGAACAGAGGCCTCCATGACCCTTCTTTCTTTCCATCTGAAGAAGATAATTCTGACCCTCTTCTTTCCCCAGATGCTCTTTACTGAACAACATAGAACATAGCACACATGCAGGGAGTGGAGAGGAAGTGTAAGTTACTGAACATTTCACAGACTGGGCAAATGTGAGGTCCAGAGGAAAGGATGCTTCCCCTAGAGACACACAGTTTGTTTTTCTTATGCCAAGCATGGGAAGAGAATCAAAACACTCAGTGAAATACTTGGATGCTTCCAAATGGTAGATATTTGGCTCAGCAAATACAGGATGGCCTGAATGTTCTGCTTGTCAATGGGCTATGGCATCACAGAGACAGCCACAATAAATTAAAGCCCAGCCCAGGAATAGAACTAAGACTTTCTGATTCATAATACAAGGTTCTACACTGTCTTTGATTCCATATGCATCTTACTGGCTATTCTGGGCTGGTAATACTCCTTACTCACCCCTAAAAGAAAGGGACCTATTTAGTAAAAGACTTGGCTCAAATTCACTCTGAATTATTTGATCTACAACCAGCTGGACTAGTATGAAATCTCATATTAGTGTTATAAATTTCATTTGACAATAAATTCTTCATTTTAGATCTCCTTTCTTGATATAATATCCTGCTTAAGGAAACAGAAACTTAAAATCTTTGTTTCTTCAGAAGCAGTGAAGATTTTCATCTGAGTTGACCGACAGAAACTAAAAATAATTCTTATGTCAGAATTTCTAGGCAACTTAAATAAGTCAGTCTTGACTTTTATTTGAGTGCATTTTAAGATGAAATTTATGTAGACTGGGAGGTAATTTTTTTTTAAAAAAACCCAGCAATTATCTCCTACTTGCTAGATATAGTCTGTTCAATCACAAAACCTTTGTAATATTATCTTCAATTAATAATAACCCATGACAATATCATTTTAATATTAGATGGTGGAGAGAGATAAGTATTATCCTCATTTAAAATTGCTATAAGGGATCTTTTAATGATGTGCAAATTGTGGCTTTACTTTAAATGTAATATTCACCCCCACTTGTCTCCTTCCATTTAAAAGGCAAGTGAAGAAAATTGGTCTCACCTTTGCTCAATTTTTAAACTCCAGTGAGACTTCAAATGGAGCATTTCTTAGCTGGGCTTTATAAACTGTTTACACAGTCTCCTGAATGGTTTCAGACATTTATGCAGCTGATCCTAAGGAGTGCTTAGAAGTGGCAGGTGTGAATGGGAAGAAAGCTGTGTGGGCAGCAATTCCTCTATCCCAGGGGAATGTGAGGATGACTTCCTCCACTGGCTTTATTTTTATTTTTTATTATTTATTTATTTGCTTTTTAGGGCTACACCCACGGAATATGAAAGTTCTCAGGCTAGGGGTCGAGTCGGAGTTACAGCTGCCAGCCTACGCCATAGCAACTCAGGATCTGGGCCATGTCTGTGACCTACACCACAGCTCATGGCAACACCGGATCCCCAAACCACTGAGTGAGGCCAGGGATTGAACCTGAATTCTCATGGACACTAGTCAGATTCCTTTCCGCTGTGCCACAATGGGAACTCCTTTATTTTAAAATATTTATTTATTTATTAAAGTACAGTTGCTTTACAGTGTTTCTTCAAGTTCTCTTGTACAGCAAAATGACCCAATCATACACATTTCTCTGTGCTGTGCGGTAGGGCCCCATTGCCCATTCATTCCAAAAATAACAGTTTGTATCCACTGGCTTTAAAGGCTCTTTTTTAACTGGGACATAATTTCTACCTAAATAATTTGGTAAGCATTCTGAAACCAGTCTTCACTTCAAGAGCTACTGTTGTAGATGGACATTCAAAGTTACTTAATATATTTATAGACACAAAGTCAACTTTTCTGGGTTGATTATTTGTTCTGTGTCATCATGACACATCTGTATCACATGTGTCAACATGTGATACCTGCAAATCCTTGCCGTTTTTTCCTCTTCTTTTTCTTTCTTTATTTTTTAAAAAAATAATTCTCACTAATTCTTTGCTTGGACTCAGGTATTAAGAAGACAGAGCTTTTTTTTGGTTTGAAAACATAAAAAAAATAACTATTTACTATTAAAATTCCATAACCTTTTTTTGGGAATAGGATGGTCTTTCCTTAGGTGTGGATAATATAGAAAGACATAAATAAAAATTTACTCCTTTTCCACAGAAATATATGACTTAATTTAGGAAAAAAGCTCTATATTGACATAGATTTTGTCTACTTTTCCTGTTTCATCACTTATCACTCTCCTTGATCCTGACCAGTGTTCCTCAAATTCAATAATTCTGGGGACAACTATAAGTTTCTTAATATTTTTCTTTAACTGACTTTTTTGCAATCAAAATATGTATTTTAAGGATTTGAACAGACTTTTTTTTTTCAAATAAGACATACAGATGGCCAACGGGTATGTGAAAAGAGAAATGCAAATCAAAACAGCAATCAGATATTGCTTCACACCTGTCAGAATGGCCACTATAAAAAATACAAGAGTTAACAAGTGTTGGTGAGGATATGGAGAAAAGGAAACATTTGTGCACTGCTGGTGGAAATTTCAGTTGTTAGGACCACTGTGGAAAAGAGTATGGAGGTTCCTTAAAAAATAAAAAATTGAATTACCATATGATCTGCCATTCTACTTGTAGGTCTTTATCTGAAGAAAACAAAATCACTAACTGGAAAAGATAAATGTATCCCATGTTTATTGCAGCATTATTTACATCCAAGACATGGAAGCAAGCTTAGTGTCCACTGATGGATGGATGACTAAAGAGAATGTGGTATATACAGAATGGGATATTATTCAGCCATAAAAAGAATGGAATCTTGCCATTTGTGACAACATGATGGACCTTGGTGGTATTATGATAAGTGAATAAGACAAATAAAAATACCAAATGATCTACTTAAGTGTGGAATCTGAAAAAATAAAAACAAAAATTGAACTCATAGGTACGGAATACAGACAGGTACTTGACAGAGGCAGGTTGGTTGTGGTGGGCAAAATATATGAAGGGGATCAAAAGGTACAAACTTTCAGTTAATAAGGTCCTGGAATATAATTACAACATTGTGGATGTAGTTAATAATATTTTATTGTATATTTGAAAGTTGCTTAAAGAGTAGAGGAGAGGTCTTTCACAAGGTTCTTTCCTTGAATATAATAAACATTAACTGCCTCTTAAGTTTAGTTATACAACTTCAAAGGCTGGAAATTTTTTGGAAACAACCTAAATGTCCATCAACCAATGAATGGATTAAGATGATATGGTACATATATACAATGGAATATTAGCCACAAAAAGACAAACTAATGCAATTTGCAGCAACATGGATGGACCTAGAGACTCTCATACTAAGTGAAGTAAGCCAGAAAGAAAAAGACAAATATCATATGATATCACTTATTTGTGGAATCTAAAATATGGAACGGATGATCCTATCTAAAAATAACAAACACATAAACCAACAAAGAAAAAACAGAAACAGATCATGGCCAAGAAGAGCAGACTTGGGGTTCCCAGGTGGGAAAATGAAGGGAGTGATATGGATGTGCATTTTGGGGGGTTTTTGAATGCAAACTGTTATATTTAGAAGGATGGGCAGTGGGATCCTACTGTATAGCACAGGGAAATCTGTGTGATTAGGTCACTTTGTTCTGCAATAGAACTTGATGAAACACTGTAAATCAACTAATAAATTTTTTCTCAGTGTCTTATTCAGTGTTATAATAATCCTAAGTAAATCAAAGACTTGACACTTTGGTTTTCCTTTAAAAGAAAAATTAAATGTGAAGTGCGTAAGGCTACTAGTGATATTTTTAGAATTACAAATTTACTTAAATTGTTAATATTTTGCACTAATCTTCCATGAGTGAGTTAATTTTTTTTCCATTGTATATTTTCTAACTACCGTCATGCGATGTTTGTGGCTTTTTTGACGTTACTGAAGAGTCCTCACACTGAAAAAGTATGGGAATGATTTATCTAGCCCAATACTCTATTTTTTCCTGATGGGATAATAATCTTGGCAAGTTAAGACTTTCCCAAGGCTACAGACTTATTTAATGGAAGAACTGGAAAATCTGAGTCTTCTGATTCAACTCAGCTTTGCTTCCTGTTACCCAGGTAGGCACTAACACTTTTAGTCCTAAAAGGTGCCTTCTTCAACTCTATAGTGACTCAGAAGTTTATATTTCCCATACAAATTTACATACATTGAGAGATCTGGGCTGACTACATGTAGATTAAAAAAATAGATTTAGTCACACACAACTGACATTTATTAATCTATAAATTTAGAAGATAAACTATCTTATTAATGATTTTTTCCTTTCTTCCCTTTCTCCCTCTGTCCCTCCTTCCTTTTTCTTTCTCTGTCCCTTTCTTTTCTTTCTCATTCCCTCCAGTCCTCCCTTTTCACTCCTCCCTTCCTTCTTTCTGTGTGTCAACAACAAACTCTATCAGTGGTTCTCAAATATTAGTGCATGTCAGAATCTCTGAAGAACTTATTAAACACAGCGAGCTGCTGACTTAGTAGGTGTGAATGGGGATAGAGATGGAGCATCATATTTTTAGCAAGTCCCTAGGTAATGCTTCTGCTGGAAGCCACACTTTGATAACCTCTGAACACACACAGGATAGAGCAGCAGTTCTCAACAGTGGCTAATTATAAGTACGTTTGTATTGCTTTGAAAACTGCTACATGCTAAGGCTTCATCCATCAAATTTGGATTCAGCTGGTGTAGCACAGGACCAAGCTAGTATGTTTTTTAAAAAATTCTACAGATGTATTCAAAGCATAATGAATGTTGAGGCACACTGAAATATATTACAGAGAAAGCCATTTCATAGATTCAGACAAATATTAGGACAATAAAAATTAGGTTCTCACCCAGAGAAATTCCATAATAAGAAATCCACTAATTCCCTATAGTAATAGATTAATGGAAAATATACAACAAAAAAATGTCAAAGGAATTCACAACATTGAAAACCTATATTAAACCATTTGTTAATGATTTAATAAATACAACAACAACAACAACAACAACAACAAAAACTCTCTCAGGTAGCAAGTATTTAGAAGGCAACATTATTACTTGATTGAAAGTATCAGAAAATTAGAGTAAGTACTGTGGATAATGACGAAACGAGAAACAATATTAAGATAAAGAATGCTAGTTATCACATACTCTATTCAACATTATGCTTGAGGTTCTGTCTGATACAGCAAAACAACAACAGCAAAAACAAAAGAGTGAGGAAAGAGTGAGGATTATATTACAATTGATGAGAATTTGTGCCTTGAAAATTTCAGGGAATGATCTGATAATCTATTAGAACCAAAAAAAAAAAAAAAAAAAGGAATTGGCCAAGCAAAGAACATAGGGGCATATACTTGTCGACTGTCATTGACCACTTAAAAATGAAATAAAAAAATCATAGTAAAAGAAAGACTATATAATATCTAGAAGTAACTGAATGAGAAATAATAAAGATCTTTTATGGAGAAAACCAAAAATGTTACCAAAAGATGTAAAAGAATACTGAATAAATGAGGAGATATAGAATTGTTCTGAATAGGAAAATTCTTTCTCACATGCTTCCCAGCTAATTTGTTGTATATATTATCTGTTTCCCCACTGGAATGCAACAATCACTGACTGTTTGGTGCACTGATGTAACCCAAGAATCTAGAGCAATGGTTGGCATATTATCGTCACACAATGAGGGTTTGTTGAATGAATGAATGAATGAATGAATGAAATGTTAATTGTCTTTCAATTAATTTATAAATCCAAAGCAGTCTAACCCAAAACTCCTATGGGATTTTTAATGAAACTTGGAAAGCTGATTCTCAAACAGCAAAAATAAAGATAAGGAAAAACCCAAAAGGAAATAGACAAAAAAACCTTTTTTTAGTATGAGTATCTTTAAACATATATGAAAATAGAGAAAGATAATATAAGAAATTCTGTGTACCTATCAGCTTAAAATTTGTCAGTCTATTGTCAATTTTCCTTATCTCTCTACTTAAAAAAAAAACGTTTCACCCATAAATGTTCACATACAACAAATTGATTTGAAAGTTTTCTTGCAAGGGGAAAGGAGTATTAATCGTAACGACCATCAAAACAAAACAAAACAATCCAAATATTCTATGAAACATGACACTATACAAGAATATGCAAATGACAAGACATAAAAGTTAAAAGACAACTGACAAGCCGAGCAAAAATATTTGGAGCATGTATAATGAAGAGCTAAGAAATTATATATATTTTAAAAACCTGGTAAAAATGATCAAAGGGAGCTACCATTGTGGTGCAGCAGAAACGAATCTGACTAGTATCCATGAAGATGAGGGTTTGATCCCTGGCCTCACTCAGTGGGATTCATTTCTACTGCGCCATGACGGGAACTCCTGGCATGGAGATTTTTTTTTTTTTCTAATGGTCAAAGAACTGAAAATATCCTATGTGGCCATCCATAGAAAACTTTAATTTATTACATTTTGGTACCATAATTCCTTAGATCATTACCCAGTAGTTGCAAATATGAGTAGGTTCGTTTGCACTGACATAGCCCCAATAACCTGTCCAGCACTTCAGTTTGAGTTAGAAAACTGTGCCCCTTGGAGGGATGCAGCCTCCCGCCAAGTTTCACTGCTTAATGAGTAAAACTCAAATTGTCCATTAGCCCCAACAAGTGCTTTAGTGTAGTGTCCTCGTTCAGTGTATGACTTACACAACTGAACTTAGGGCCCTGCTGCTCTTTGGAAAAGTGCTCCAAGAGGGTTTGTTAAGTAGAGAAAGAAAGGTAAAGAACAACAATCTATAGTATGAAACCCTTGATGTGCCAAATGAACATGCTGACACACACAGACACATACACACACTCGAAGCAAACTTCTGTATCTCTATATGCGTACATATAGATGTACAAAAAAGGGTCATACTGCTCCTCCTGGTCCTCTTGTGTGCCCCTTTCTGCTGGGCCCCTGGCCCTGAGGACCTGTAGGTGGTGGTGGGGCTGCTAACAGGAAGGAGTGGAGAGCTCTATCAGAATCTGGGCGAGTGAGTCCCTGAGGATTGGCTGAATCTCCATCTGCCCCCAGCCACCCTCTTGTTTATTTATTTATCCTGTTAGAGCCATTTGCAGAGATTTAGAAAGATTTGCAATAACAAATGGATTCCTATATAAAGATTATTTTTATACTTTTTGCAGCAAAAGGAAATTGTAATATTTGTACAGTGTCCAAGTGAATAAAGACCATGCCTAAGGCTAAAAAAAAAATATCTGGGAAGTACCCCTCCGGTGGAATGGGGTAGAGCTGGGAGGGGGCAAAGGGATAAATAAAAAGGTATTTTGAGACAGATGTAAATGGAAACACAATATACCAAAACTTATGGAATGCATCAAGAGCAATTCCAAGAGGGAAGATTATAACAATTAACACCTATATTAGGAAAAAAAGAAAGATCTCAAAAAGCAATCTAAATTTACACATTGAGGCAAAATAAGAACAGATTAAGCCCAAAGTTAGCAGAAAAATAGAAGTGATACAGATTAGAGCAGAAGTAAATGAAATAGATACCAGAAAGCCAATCGAAAAGATCAACAAAAATATGACTTGTTTTTTTGAAAAGATAAACAAAGTGACAAACCTTTGGCTAGACTAAGAAAAAGAGAGATCATGCAGATTAATAAAATTATAAATACACAGGTTTATAAGAGACTACTATAAGTAATTACATGTCAACAGATTAGATAGCTTAGAATAAATGGTAAATTCCTAGAAACATACAATTTACCTAGACAAAATCATGAATAGAAAATATGAACAAAACAAAGAGCAAGGAGATGGGATCAGTAATCAAATTTCTACAAATAAATAAAAGCCCGGGACAAGATGGTTTCACTGGTGAATTCTACCAAAAATTTAAAAAAGAATTAATACCAACTCATCTCAAACACTTCCAAAGAATGAAGAGGAAGGAACAATTCCAAAGACATTTTACAAGACTGGCATTACACTAATATCAACATCAAAACAGGACACTCCAGGAGTTCAGCAGAAATGAATCTGACTCATATCCCTGAGGTTGGGGTTTGACCCCTGGTCTTGCTCAGTAGGTTAAGGATCTGTCACTGTCATTACGCAGCTCGGATCCATGTTGCTAGAGCTGTGCTGTAGGCTAGCAGCTGCAGTTCTGATTCAACCCCTAGCCTGGGAACTTCCATATGCCACAGGTGTGGCCCTAAAGAAGCAAGCAAATAAACAACAAAAAAACAACAAAAGACCCCAAAAAAAACCTCTAAGAAAAGAAAATTATAGTCCAATATCTTTAATGAACATAGATGCAAAAATCCTCAGCAAAATATTAGTAAACTGAATTCACATTAAAAGGGTCTTATACCTTGGTCAAGTGGTATTTGTCTCTGTGATGCAAGGATAGTTTAACATATGAAAATCAATAAATGTGATATACTACATTGACAGAATGAAGGATAAAAGTTATAGCATCATTTCAATAGATGCAGAAAAGCATTTGACAAAATTCAACATTCTTTCAATAATAAAAACTCTCGACAAAATAGGTTTTGAAGGATTGTAAATAATAAAAGCCGTATATGACAAGTCCACAGCTAACATCATATTTGATGGTCAAAAGTTAAAATCTTTTTGTCTAAGATCAGGAACAAGACAAGGATGCCCACTCTCACCACTTCTATTCAACACAGTATTGGATATCCTAGCCACAGAAATTAGGCAAGAAAAAGAAATAAAAACAATCCAAATCAGAAAGGAAGAAGTAAAATTATTACTCTTTGCAAATGATATAATCTTATACATAGAAAACCCTAAAGACACCACCAAAAAACTGTTAGGACTAATAAATGAATTCAGTAAAGCTGCAGGATATAAAATCAACATACAAAATCAGTTGTGTTTCTATACACTAACAATGAACTATCCAAAAGAGAAATTAAGAAAGCAATCTTATTTACAATAGCATTAAAAACAATAAAATACTTAGAAATAAATTTAGCCAAGGGGATGAAAAACTGTCAACTGAAAAACTGATGAAAAACTGATGAAAAACTGATGAAAGTAATTGAAGGTACAAATAAATGAAAAAATATCCAATACTTTGGATTGGAAGAATTAGTTTTGTAAAAATGTCTATGCTACTTAAAATGATCTACAGATTCTGTGCAATTTCTGTCAAAACTCCAAGGGTGTTTCTTACAGAAATAGAACAAATAACCCTAACATTCATATGGAAGCACAAAAGACCCTGAATAGCGAAAGCAATCTTGAGAAAGAAGAACAAAACATGTTTCCTGATTTCAAAGCTAGAGCAATCGTAACAGTGTGGTACTAACATAAAAATAGGCACAGAAACCAGTGTAACAGAATAGAGAGTCCAGAAATAAATCCAGGCTAGGGGTTGAATATTTGACAAGGTCACACAATGGGGAAAAGACAACCTTTTCAATAAAGAGTGTTGGTAAAATTGTGTATATATATACATACAAAAGAATGAAAAAGAATGAAACTGGACCCCTATCTTGCATTATTCACAAAAATTAACTCAAAGTGGATTAAAGAATTAACTATAAGACCTAAATCCATAAAATTCCTGGAAGAAAACATAAGAAAACCTCCTTGATATCAGTCTTGGCAATGATTTCTCAGATATGATGTCAAAGGCAGAGGCAATGAAAGCTGAAATAAACAAGTGAGACTACAGCAAATCAAAGAGCTGCACCAGAAAGAAAACTATCAATAAATTCAAAAGGCAACTTACATAATGGGAGAAAATATTTACAAACCATATATTTGATCAGGGGTTAATATGCAAACTATATAAAGATCTCATGCAACTCATTAGCAAAAAAGCAAATAATCTGATTAAAATGTGAGCAAAAGACCTGAATAGACATTTTTCCAAGAAGACATTGAAACAGCCAATAGGTACAAAAAAAGGTGCTCAAAATTACTAATGATCAGGGAAGTGCAAATCAAGCCACAATGAAATATTACTTCATACCTGTTAAGGTGGGTATTGTTATACAGAGATTAACAGATGTTGGTAAGGATGTGGAAAAAAGGGAATGCTTATACACTGCTGGTGGGAAGGTAAAATGATGTGGCTACTATGGAGAAGAGTATGACAGTTCCCCCAAAACATTTAAAAACAAACAAACAAACAAACAAATTGAAAAATGGGCAGCAGACCTAAATAGACATTTCTCCAAAGAAGACATATGGATGGCCAACATATGAAAAAATGCTCAACATCACCAATTATTAGAAAAATGCAAATCAAAACTACAATGAGAAAAAAAAACAACAACAACTACAATGAGGTACCACCTCACAACAGCCAGAATGGCCATCATTAACAAGTCAACGAATAAAAAATGCCGGAGAGGGTGTGGAGAAAAAGGTACCCTCTTTCACCATTGGTGAAAATGTAAATGGTACAACCACTGTGGAAAACAGTATGGAGGTAATCCAGAAAACTAAATATAGAACTACCATAATGATCCAGAAATCCCATTTCTGGGCATACATATGGATAAAGCTTTTTCTTTTTTTTTTTTTCTTTTTTGTCTTTTTAGGGCCTTACTCATGGTATATGGAAATTCCCAGGCTAGGGGTTGAATCAGAGCTGTAGCTGCCAGCGTACACCACAGCTCACAGCAATGCTGGATCCTTAACCCACTCAGTGAGACCATGGATCAAACTCACATCCTCATGGATACTAGTCTGGTTCATTGCTGCTGCACCACAATGGGAACTCCTGGACAAAACTTTCATTGAAAAAGGTACATGTATCCCTATGTTCATTGCAGCACTATTCACAATATCCAAGGCATGGAAACAACCTATGTGTCCATCGCAGATGAATGGATTAAGAAGATGTGGTATAGATTACACATATGCAATGGAATATTATTTTGTATATATGTATACAAACATACATATATACAAAGAAATTAATGCCATTTGCAGCAACATGGATAGAACTAGAGATTTTCATATTAAGTGAAGTAAGCCAGAAAGAAAAGGACAAATATCGTATGGTATCACTTATTTGTGGATTCTAAAATATGGAAGAGATGATCCTATCTAAAAAAAAAAAAAAGCAGAAACAGATCATGGCCAAGGAGAGCAGATTTGGGGTTCCCATGTGGGAAAGGGGAAGGAGAGGGATGGATGGGCATTTTGGGGGGTTTTTGGATGCAAACTGCTATATTTAGATGGATAGGCAGTGGCACAGGGAAATCTGTCTGATTAGGTCACTTTGCTGTACAACAGAACTTGAAGAAACATTGTAAATCACCTATACTTTAATAACAATAATAAAAATAATAATATAAAGAAAAAAGAAAAAGAAAAAATAAATAATATAAATAATATAATAATATATGATCCAGCAATCCTACTTCTGGGAATATATCCGAAGAAAATCAGTATCTAGAAGAGATATCTGCTCTCCCATGTTCACAGCAGCATTATCATAATAATGGAAATAATGTAAACATTCATCACGAGATGGGTGGATCATCCCTAAAGAAAACATTACATATATATGGAATATTATTCAGCCACAAATAGAAAGAAATCCTGCCATTTATTACAGCAAGGATGAAGCTGGAGGGCATTATGCTGAGTTCAATAAACCAGAGAAAGACAAATACTGCATAGTATCACTTAGATGTGGAAACTTAAAAAAAAAAAATAGCTGATTTCATAGAAACAGAGAGTAGAATGGTGGTGCCCAGGGGCTGTGGGGAGGAGAAGATGGGGGAAATGAAAGTACATAAAATTTCAGTTATAAGAAGAGTAAGTCCTCAGAATCTAATATACAACATGGTGACTATAGTTAATAATATGGTATTGTATACTTGAAAGTTGTTCAGAGTACATCTTATGCTTTCTCACAACACACACACACACATGCACATGCATAAGAGTTAACTATGTAGGGTAATGGATGTGTTAATTATATTGATCTTGGTAATCATTCCACAATGTATAAGAATATCATATCATCACATTCTATACATCAAATATATACAAACGTATTTGTCAATTGTTCTTCAGTAAACTTGAAAAAAATCCAGGGTGTATAATCACTTACTTTAACATAGGTATTACTTTCATTGATTGCTGTGACGATTACTACTTCAAAAAAGGATAGCAAGTCAGTAGTAGCCCCCTAATATCATCAAATACTTCATGTAAACAAAAACTCCTCAATCAATTTTTAAAGCCTGTGTAAGAAGAGATGGGGCCTCATCCTTCTCTGTAACCAGCGAAGGACCTAGCAGAGGAACTGATCATAGTATGACTCAAAGTATGTTTTGACTAAGTAACAATTAGTTATTTACTAAGTCCCAATTTTAATGAACATCCACATAATATTATCAATCTCTAAAAGTCAAAGTTTCTACAGAAACGAAGCATAAACAGCTACCACAAGACCTTTCCTTTTTAATTGAAGTGAACTTTTCAGATGCACTGATTAGAACATGTGTTGGCAGTAGAGTGGTTCATTGTTTGTGTCCTAACAAGACTTTATGAAAATTCAAAAACGTCTTTGTGGTATAATTTTTCTGAGGGAAAGAGACATTTGAAAAATAGCCCTTTTCTTCCAAAATATTGAGGTTACTCATCCTCCAATTCCCTAAGATCATTAAGACCTGTTTGATTGCTTTCCTCTTGTGCATAAGGAAACCAAACAATGCATTCTTTCCCAATATGACCATAACTCTTAATCCAAATTTCTGCCTAGGGAATCTCTCCAGCATACTAAAGGGGATTTTTGTCTACAAATCTTGCTGTTCTCCATATAAACCATGTGACCATGAAAGGGACCCATAAGTTTCTATGATTTTTAATTCAAATGGTCAGATTCAATAATGAGTCTCCTGTGGAGTTAACTTGCACCTACTTCCTATAATGAGCAGTAATTATTTAGCTACTAATTGTATAAAAATAAATAAGCACAAAGTAAAATATGACTGATAAGGCTTGTGAGTTAGCCTAAGAAAAATGTTAAATAGCATTTGAAAATGGGATTTGGGTTTGCTTAGAATATTATGGTTTGAAGTATGATATAGTAGACATAGGTAATGATGGTTGAACCAATGAATAAAGTAACTTTCTGTGTTTTCACAACTTGAGGTTTAAGACAACAGAGTATATCACTCTTCTCAGAAGCCCAAGGGAGATGGCATAGTACTTAGTGATAAAAAGCTGTTATTTTCATGGTGAAATTATGAAACAGACCACAGAGTGGTAAGGACTTATTTTAGATGTTTGCAACTTTTTTACCAATGAAAAAAACTGTCTAAGATAAGTAAATCAAGAAAAAAATGGCTTGCTAGGTTTCGACTGCAAGGGAGGATATCTGGAGAGAAGGTTAAAATTATACCATGGAAAACTATGCATGATTGATACTTATGTTAATCTTGGAGCAAATTTGGCCCATCTCTTTCTTTAGTCCTGGTTTCAGAGAGGGGACTATGTAATTTTTTTCTCCTTATTTATTGAACTAGATCAATAACACTGCATGGTACACAAAAGACAAAATAAATCCTCTCTTTGTGTAAGAAGTTTATGTTACACCTAGCAGATTGTTATGCATAAAAGCAGCCAAAACAAAATGGAATGAGTATGAGTCTGGTGCTAGAGCAAACTATTAACATGGGGGCGGTGGGGGGGGGGGATGTAGAGGGACGGAGACGGGGAGAGAGAGATATTTTGCTTTGTTTGGGTAAACTGAGCCTTGACAATTGACTAAGACTGAGAAGGATGGACAACATGGAAATGCAAGGGGTGCTGGGAACATTTTAGGACATGAAACATGTTTCATTGATTGAGTTGAGGGGTGAGGCGAGACTCGCTCTAGCTAAAGGCTTGTGCAAAGCACAGTGAAAGATAACTAAACACATGGGAAGCAGCTGACTTGAATTGAACTCCACAGGTCTGTCCTGTCCCCCATGGTTACCATACACACGTCTTTCTATTATCTTATCTTCTTCCACCAAGTTCCCTTTTCCAGGTCTTCATTATGGCATTTTCACAAGGCAAATAACTGTATTTTTGTAAATTTATGTGAAAGTACAAGAGGCAAATGATCCCTTTCTGCTCTCTCTGAAATCCCCACTGCCTTGTAGTGTCACCTCTGTCTGGGGTCTCTAGTGGCACAACATTTCCCCTTTTTGTTTCAAGGTGAACCTAAATTCAGAAGTAGACTTGTTTTATAAGCTGGTAAGGAGGGTCCTCAGCTAGATGAGTAAAGTTTCAGTTCACTGTTCTTTTGGTAACAGTTCAGTCCTAGAATAAATATTAGGGATAATATATTTTGACATTCATCAAATTGCTAGCATTTCTTATACATTCTGTGGCTATTTAATAAAAAATGGCATTTCCACTGGATTTCTGCTTTGATGTGTGCCATTATTCAATTTGATAAAATTCTATTCAAATTATTTCAAAATTTAACCACAGATGTTTGCTGATGACTAAAAGGTGAAATACATGAGAAAGTATAGATCTTTTGGTAGAACCTGGCACCATTACTGATAAAATAATTCGAAGTACATATTCTTCTACTGTGAGCAAGTTAAAAAAAGACTGGATGTTTTTATTCTAAATGCCTCCTTCTGGATTGAAAGCATTGATCCATTACAGACTTAGAAATCTAACCAAGGGAAAATAACAATTATGATCTCATTTTTAAGATTCTTTTATTTGCTAAGCAAAATATAACCCAAATATGAATTTTAGTATGTCTATAAAAATAGGACAATAGGATTTCTTTCTTAAAAAATCTTAAGAAACATCTTTATTTTATATACTAGGGTTTTAAGGCGGGTATTTCCTCACATTGAAAATAGAAACACAGCAATACTTTTCTGGCGGCAGTTCTCATGAACTTTGCAAATGAAAACAACACAAACTCATTGTCCTACCTGGAAAAGATAACAATAATGGTAAAAAAAAAAAAAAAGATCTCCATTATTTACCTTAAAATGTTTCTTGTGCTCTTGGTCAGAAATTAGCTATTTAATAGAACTGTTTTCCTTTGAGCAAGTATTTATAGCAATCACTGCATTTAAGTAACCAAATGCACCAATGCATATTGACTATAAATGATTATAAATATGATAATATGCATTAATTGCTATATTTTGTGAGGAAGGACGTACTAAGAATTCTGTAAACTCTTACATACCATGTCATTAAGCATATTGTATTGAAAGCCCTCCAAGCATTTAGGATATGTATCTTTTTCTGAGTTCCTACAACACAGCCTGCAGTGAAGGAAGAAAGGTTAGGCGGAAAGGGTCACTATCTCTACGGGAAATATGCAAGCGCCACAGATGCACGAATCAAGCTGCTCTTTCCCACACACTCCACCGCTCCTCTTGTGCACAGGAAGGGAAAGAAAAATCCTCTAAAAAACTAACCACATGTTAGTGTTGAAACATTGCCAGGAACACAGACAGCCCTAGAGGGTTTGTTTCAAATCAATATTGATGGAGTCATGTTGGGGCGGGGGTCAAGAGAGTGGCACATCTTGCTGTCAAGAGTTCACAGGATGGAGTATTTTTATTTAGCCAAAGAGAAAAACTCAGAAAACAAACAAACAGCAGTGGGAGTGGTACCAGAAGCACTAACGGTTTCACCATAGATTAATGTATAGTGAGAAGGTAGTTCACTATCTCAGCCTCTCATTTATGCAGTCCCTGTTAGGAAGATGGGCTCTTTTCAGCAGAAGGTGACATGGAGTATTACAAAGTCCTCCTGGTGATCAAGAAATTGTATTTTGTGGAAATTTTTGAAGTACTTGGTCCATATCATTATTACACTGTGTTGTAGCAAAAATATGTCACATTGGCATGGTCAAACAAATTGAATTTTAGTTTAATGCATATAAAGCAAAAAAAACAACCTATCTCCATGCTCCCTCAATCACGTAAAAACTGTCTCCCCTCGTTTTTTGAATGGATCTATCTTACTGCATGCAATTTGAATAGCTGTCTATGCTTAATATTCCAAGCAATTTTTTTTTTCTTTTTTGACTGCACCTGCAGTATGTGGAAGTTCCCGGGCCAGTAAAGGAACATGTGCCACAGCAGTGACCCAAGCTGCTGCAGTGGCAATGTCAGATCCTTAACCCATTGAGCCACAAGAGAACTCCTATAGCAAATAATTTTTAAGTAACAGTTATTTTTTTTCCATAAAGAACTTGCAGGCATTATGTATATAAACTTCTAATATAAAGCTGGCAAGTAATATACACTTGACAAATTGCTTTTTCCTTCTTTTCTGAGCTTCAGTAGCATTTTCTAAATTATATCTGATCTTAAAATGTGACGGAATTTTTTCCATAATATTAGCAACAATTTCAGTGGTAATTACATACTAATATTTTCAGTTATCTGCATACTTACTTCTATATTGCAATAAATATTCTTTTTGTATCTCAGATATGATTCTTCTGACACACTGTCTATAGTCAAGCAACCCTTGTTCTTAGTCTCTGCTTCATTTTCTTGCTCTGCACCATCTTTGTTCTGAGGATCATAGAGTTTAAAGCTCTAAGGAGAACTTAAGACCATTCAGATTATCTTTATCTTTAAAAACATATGACAACTGAAGCCAAGGAGAGGCTTAGTCAGGACAAGATTGATCCAGGTGCGTACCACTATTCCGCTATGTACTTCATTTCTCAGAGGGATTCCTGACTATAAAGTGTCACTGCCTAACTCTACATGTATTTTTTCTTTTCTTTAAAAATTGCCTACATTTATCTCTCCTGCTAGGATTTCCTCCAATTCTCCCTGCTGTCATTAGAACTTATCTCAAGACAACTTACAATGAAACCCTACTGAAAAGTTTTTTGCTATAGGGCTTTTCTTGACTTGGTCCAGCGTTAGTCTACAACTTGCTACCTCTAAGGGCCTTTTCTGATGCAGATGTGGCCCAAACTTTAATCTGTGTTTTGGGACTTCCTGCCTTTGCTTTGATTCTACACTCTTGCACTGTCCTGACACTGGTCTGTTCTGTTCTGGCCTCTAAGTTCCCACACAGGACAGCAGGCTCAGCTCCTAAGAATCACTCTATTCTTCAGTCGTTTCTTCTTTCTTTGAACTTGTATCACTAGTTTAGTAGTGTGTCATAATTTCACACTAGGTTGTTTGTGATTGCACAGAATGGGATATGTATGTGTGTGTATATATATAAATATAAATATAAATATAAATATAAATATAAATATATATATATATATAGAGAGAGAGAGAGAGAGAGAGCCCACAAGAGAGCAAGCGAGAGAGAGAGAGAGAGATTAACAAATCTTTCTTGACCTGTTTCTGTCTCTGTCAGCTTTAAATGCTACTCTTCAGCTCAGAATTCAGCTCATTTCCTACTCCACGTGGAAAATCCTATTCATTCTCCAGGGAGTAATTTATTAGTCATCCTCTATGACTCTTTTCCTATTCCCTTTTCCCCCAGAATTAATCAACACTTTTGCCCTGCACTCTTGGGCCCCTTGTTCTCTTATGGTAATTTTTGTCTATTTTTCTGAAAAAAATTGTGAGCTCCTTAGGGTCAAGAATAAATCTTGTTCCTTTAAACTGTATAGTTTCCTCTTGAGCCTTGTAGAATTTCTGCCCTTTCTAGAAACAAACCTCTGATACTTTATGAGACTAAAGCTTTCAGATGAAGGAACAATGTCTTATGTCTCTGTACCCCTCACAGTACTTACTAAAATGTTGAGCACACGACAGTCACTATTTATACTGACTGCTTGACCATCTTGCCAGAAATCTGGTAGCAGAGTTTCCAGAGCAGAGTTCCCTCTGTATAAATGAATTTGGGAAAAAGGGAAGGGATATGGTTAAAATTTTGGGCTCAAGAAGAAAGGAATTCAGTTTTTTGTATTGGTCTTTTAATCTCAGCCATTTCTAGGTTTTTGTGTGGGTGCATGCTGGTGTAGAAAGATAATGTAGCAAAAGAGAACAGAGGAACGGAAGTTAGAAACGTGTTCAGTGGGTCTCTTGGACTTTTGGGATAAGAAAACATGTCACTGGCAAGAGATGCTGTGTGTGCTGCTTTAATCATAAATGTGTTTCAAGCACACATATGGGCCTACCTTAATGCTCCCCGAACTTGTATTTGAGGATTTTAGCAGGGATTCTTCACTTGAGACGTTAATAGCTGTGACTTGAGAAAAAATGTTTGAATAATCAAAAAAAATCCTGAAATTTTGTTTTCTGTGAATTTTATTTCTTATAATTGTTTACTGAATTGTTATAATGTCCATTAGATTTGATAACTTCTGAAGTAAAAAAAAAAACTATTTAGTTTTACTTAACAAAGCATTTCTCAAACATATTTGAGCATGGCATCCTTTTCCCCATTTGTTTGTTTTTCACAGAACACTGGTTTGAGGAATGCTGGCCTAACCACTCCAGGGTGACTTGAGTTCAGAAGAAAAGATATTCCCTGGGAGATGATAGAGATACCTCACTCTATCTATTGGGTCTCTGGTTGCATATAAGAATCAAATACTAAGTTTTGTACAATATAAATGTTTGGCTACTACTACCATAAGTTCTGATTTAATAGAGTTGGGATGAGGTCCAGGCATCTGCACTTTTACAAAACTTTCAGAAATGCTTTTCTGTGTACCTCTGAGAATCACTGATACAGTATAAAGGGAGGTAAAATACCAAAATTTGAGATGTACATAGTTGCAAGTTTAACTTTGAGCTTCCTAGTAATTAAAGCAACAAAAGGGAAAGTTTTACTTTATATATTTTTTTGCTATGCTCATTGTAGTGTAGGGTATAAAGTAACACTCACTTAGTATATATATGTTTTTTACTGGAAGTACTCTTAATTTCTTTTTTGGTGCCTCTTATTATGGTGGTAGTACTTATAGATTTAAAAAATTTATTCTACTTGCTCAAAAAGGCACACGAAAATACTGTCAGCTAAGTATAATTCTAAGAATGCCAAAATATTTGCTTGGAAACTATGCTGGTATTAATAATGACCAAATACTTTTATTAATTATGTGGAATAAAAACCCCAAAGATTAGGAGTTCCCATCGTGGTGCAGTGGTGACTAGGAACCATGAGGTTTCGGGTTTGATCCCTGGCCTTGTTCAGTGGGTTAAGGATCCAGCATTGCCGTGAGCTGTGGTGTAGGTTGGTGGCTACAGCTCCGATTAGACCCCAAGCCTGGGAACCTCCAGGCCCTAGAAAAGGCAAAAAAAAAAAAAAAAAAAGACAAAACCCAAAGGTTAAATTCCTATTTGTTATTTGACAGCTTTCATTTTTAGTTATACATCTTATTTAAATGCTAACTGATGCTTGCATAAGCATATAAGTGATTCTCAACCTGCACTAAATGTATATTTTTTTAAAAAAGCCTAATGATACCCAGGCCACACTCTTGACTAACTGCATAAGAATCTCTGGGGTGAAGTTCCTGTAGTGGCTCAGCAGTAAGAAACCTGATTAGTATCCATGAGTACAGGGGTTCTATCCCTGGCCCCACTCAGGCAGTTAAGGATCCAGTGTTGCTATGAACTGTGGTGTAGGCTGGCAGCTGCAGCTCCAATTCGACCCCTGGCCTGGGAACTTCCATATGCCATGGGCGCATCCCCCTCCACCCCCCAAAAAAGAATCTCTGGGGATGAGATCTATCTCCAGTAATTTATAAAACTCTCTAAGGAATTCCAATGTGAAGCCAAGGTTCTAGCTTTGATTAATAGTTCTCAAATTAGAGATTGCACAGTAAGCTAGAGAGTTTATTAGAAATGCAAATTCTCCTCTCTCCTACAACTGAGATTCTAATACAATAGGTTTATTTGAGAATTTAGATGTGAGGGTGCTGTAAGTGGTCTTTGAGAAACCCAAAGCCCATGGGGGAAAAAAAAATCAAACAACTTGTAAAAAGAAATCTAAAAGCAAATTCTGGCATAAGAAGTAAAAATGTGATCTACGGTTCCAGTGCTATTGAATTACCCTTTACCAGTGGGCATGACTGGAGACCTCTAATCTGTGATAGACCCTAGGCTGTAATTACACATTTGCATCCAGGAAGCCTGTGACTGACTTATAAAAGTGGGGTCAGAGACACACTTGTGGGCAAGAGTGTACCACAGAGACACCTTAAGTCAGTCTTTTGAAAAATGACTTTTAGGTTGTATTTTGAGGTGCTGCTCAGTGTTTTTTTTTTTTTTTTATTGAACTGTTGAAGGTAAAAAGTAGAAGTTCAACTCAGAAATGTACTTTCTCCATTGAAAAAAAAATTGGGAAAATTACCTGAAATATTTTGGCTTATTTGTAATTTGGTAATTAATTTTAAAAACTCTACACAGCAGTTGCCTTTGTGGCTCAGCGGTTAATGAACCTGACTAGGATCCATGAGGATTTGGGTTTGATCCCTGGCCTCGCTTAGTGGGTTAAGGATCTGGTGTTGCCTTGAGCTGCGGTGTAGATCACAGACACAGCTCAGATCTGGCATGGCTGTGGCATAGGCCAGCAGCTGTAGCTCTGATTCGACCCCTAGCATATGCTGTAGGTGCGAACCTAAAAAGCCAAAACAAACAAACAAACAAAAAACAAAAAAACCCCAAAACCCCCAAAACCAAAAACGAAATTCTATATGATGGGAAGGCTGAGAAGAATTGCATTTATATTTCTTAATATATAAATTCTCTCTCTTAAAACTAAATGTTATGAATACATAATTTTATAAACCATTAGATTTTTGTGAAATGTATTTTGGTAATCTCTAAATCACCAACAATGGGTTATATTATGGATAAATAATTACTGAGATAGAAAAATTCAGGATATATGTTGTTGTTTAAAAGCATTAAAACATGGTATGTGTGGTTAATTGCCATCATAACTAGTTGCCTGAAGGACATGGATAAATAATATAAAAGAGAATATATAGATAACAAATGAAGATAAGCTATAAAATCCTCAACACAGTGAGGATACTCTCTAAGACCCACAATTGCTTCTTCCATGTCAGTTAAGTGAGAGTTGATTAGGCTACGGCATTAGTTTTTCTAGTTGTCCCTCAAAGAAACACTATTCAAACTCATTGGAGGAAAAAGAAAACTTTTTTGGGATATCAACGAGAAGTCCAGGAGGTAGATTCAGGCACAGGTACACTTAAGAATCAACCAAAGTTATCATAACTCTATCTTCCTTGTCTCTGTGATGGTTCCATGTCAGGTAAGTTTTTTTTTTTTTTTTTTTTGTCTTTTTGCTATTTCTTTGGGCCACTCCCGCGGCATATGGAGGTTCCCAGGCTAGGGGTCCAATCAGAGCTGTAGCCACCGGCCTACGCCAGAGCCACAGCAACGCGGGATCCGAGCCGCGTCTGCAACCTACACCACAGCTCAAGGCAACGCCGGATTGTTAACCCACTGAGCAATGGCAGGGACCGAACCCGCAATCTCATGGTTCCTAGTTGGATTCGTTAACCATTGCGCCACGACGGGAACTCCTGGGTAAGTTTTTTCAGTGTGATGCCAAACATGGCTGCCTAGGGCTCAAGGCTTTATCTTGAATTCAAATGTATATTTTTCTTTTTAGGGACACACCTGCAGCATATGGAAGTTCCCAGGCTAGGGGTCAAATCAGAGTTGCAGCTGCCAGCCTACACCACAGCCACAGCAATGCCAGCTCTGAGCTGCGTCTGTGAACTACACCACAGCTCATGGCAATGCTGGATCCTTAACCCACTGAACGAGGCGAGGGATCGAACCCACGTCTTCATAGATACTAGTCAAGGGATATTCTTACACCAACCAATAACAAAAGCCTGTCTCACGTGGGGAGAGTTATTAACAACCAGGTCTGTTTTTCTGATTAATTGTTAAATATCTAAATGATAAATCCAAGTATATAAGTTGTATGACTCAACTTCCTTCCCTCAAAAATGGCTAGTAACACATTTTTATTTTATCTCTAAAACTTACAATCTAAAATGAGATTACACAATTATACACAGGCTGTTATCTTCAATTATGTATGATGTCAGGGTACTTTGGTCCTATAAATTTTGCAAGACATGCTCTGCTGACTCGAAAACCAAACAAAACAAAAAACAACAAGAAAAAAAAAACCAACCCACCCCCCCAAAAATGAACCAACTCTCTCTCTTTTCGAATGAATACAACAAAATGATAAACTTTCTCCCAGTTACAATGTGTTGACTGAAGGGAGGAAGAAAAATAGATGTTCATGAAGAACCATGGATTTGATGACAAACTCTAATTTAATTCTGTAGTTTTATAAATGAGGATGATATTACAGACAGAGCTCCCATAACTAGCTAGTGATACTGTTGAGATAAAATAATGACTTCTAAGCCACTGCTCTTTTTACAAAATAGATGAAGGATGTTTGGATACAGACCCAGACACACAGGGAAGAAGACTTTGTAAAGACAAAGGGAGAGACATGGGTAATGCAAGACAAGGAACACCAAGGACTGCTGACAACCACCAGAAGCTAGGAAGAGGCAAGGGACTTCTTCCTAGAACCTTCAAAGGGAACATGGGCCTCTCTGACACCTTGATTTTAGACTTCTAGCTTCCAGAACTGAAGAATATTAATTTATGGGCATTCCCATTGTGGCTCAGCAGTTAGCAAACCTGACTAGCATCCATGAGGACGGGGGTTCGATCCCTGACCTCGCTCAGTGGGTTAAGGATCTAGCATTGCGTGAGCTGTGGTATAGGTCGCAGATGAGGCTGGGATCTGGTGCTGTGGCTGTGGCATAGGCTGGCGGCTACAGCTCTGATTGGACTCCTAGCCTGGGAACTTCCCACATACCATGGGTGTGGCCCTAAAAGACAAAAAGACAAAACAAAAATTATTAATTTCTGTTGTTATAAGCCACCCAGTTTGTGATATTTTGTTATGCAGCCCGAGGAAACTGATGCATACTATCTGATAACCCACCAAAAGGTTAAAATGTGAAGTTTACCAAGAATAGGATATATATAAGGAATTATAATGCTTTAATACAACTTTCTCAATTGTAAATGAGGACATTTGGGGCTACTGAGATAACAATTACCTCCCCCAAACTGATTAATGGGAAGCAGGAACCAGAATCCAGGTTATCTTCCTTCACGCCTTTTTTTTTTTTTTTTTTTCTCATACTGTCCAAAGGTGCATAGAAAACACGTTGTGTTCTGTGGAGATATAGCAGAAAAAGAGACTACTTCTGTTCTTGATGTTGGATTTACTGTATTAGTTCATTTTGTGGTTTTCTTGAAAATAGCATCATATCAGATTTTACTGTCCAGTATTCAATTATCACGACTAATCCTTGAAATGAGAACTTGTATTGGTACACCAAAGAACTGATTCTTTTTCAATATTCATTATTTTTACTTTCCTAGACTCTCTCATAAAAACAGAACAATTGGGGCTTTTCAAATTTAAAAGCTCCTCTAGGAGTAACCAAAAAACTTATTTTTAAGCAGCTTTTTAACACACAGCAACTGGACAATGCAAATAACAGATGAGCAATGCAGGAAATTGTACTTTCTTTTTTTCTATTTATTTTATTTTTTTAATATTTTTTTTAATTTCCCTGCTTTCACAGAGTCCTGCTTCCTTGATCTATCTTGTAAGATCTAGTGCCATGTGAAAGCAGCTTGATGCTATAATGGCCTATTTATTTGATTTATTGCCAAATGTATAGAATATTAAAAAAATTCACATACTATCAGAAATGTGAGAATATATTTGGTCACTGGACTCTCACAGATTTAAGGTTTAAAAAAAGAATTTTCCTTATGTCTTTGTACTTTGGGCGGGGGGACTAGAGTTATGTGACTCAGCTTGGAGTTAAAAAAAAAGATTGAGTGTTACTTGTACAAAATATTCTATAAAAATCTACATTTCTAAAAATATATATTAAAAGGCAAATTTTGATAGAAAATATTTGAATTTATATGCACATGGTTTTTGAGTTGATCATCTTGAGGTATATGCCCTAAGACATTAAGATAGTGTTCGGGTGTCTCTCAGAGATTTTCCAAAATCTCTCATGGCCCATGGAACTTTGTCATTGTCCTCAGAATTTACTCAGCTTCCACCTCTTTTTGCTCATTTCCTCTCCTGTTTGCCATTCCTTCTGCTTATCAAGTTGACAAGTTGAGAAATGAAGGCTTCAGCAAACAGACTCAGTTTTCCCTTGAATGAAAACATTAATCAAGGTGAAGAAAAAAAAGGGGCAAGAGATGAAAGCAAGAGAGTATATTTTAAGCCGTGCTCCCTGATTTTCGTTAGACATGCTGCTGGCTTTGTTTTAGGTCCACGTTGATTTCTTGTATTTCTAGACATGCTTGTGGATATTTTAGTCCATTGAACATCTTTCGAACATTGAAATATGTCTTTTATTTTCTTACAGTCAAAACACAGAATTCTATCTTACATATGATCTAAGCCAAGTGAATCATTTTCACATTAAGTAATAAGGTTTCCTTTCTGGTGATTAAATCTATGTTTATTTCTTTCAACAAATCACATCAGCACGCATGACCTCATGTAATGGCTATGCCTGAGGCTTAGAAGGTCTACATGCTTATGTATAGCAAATAATATTGTTGTATTACTCTGGTTACTAGCTCCTAGGGACCACTGTGTAGGCAGACCTGCAAAGGCCTCTTTGCTAACTGTTAGGGGATGGTCTGGGTACAGATGACGGTGTTTAAAACTCCCAAACTATGCCATCTCCTGCCAGTAAACACCATCAGGTCATAAAGGTAGTTCAAATTGATTCAAATAACAGAACCAGGAGGCTGCCTTGGACCTCTAAAGACCATTTAACATTGACACAGGTCCTAAGGAGAGTTATGCATGCTTCAGACAAATGGGTCCCCAGTCTGATTTTAAAACTGTCCAGGACACTGAATAATTTTGAAATTCTCATAAAGTCTCCAGGAAAATTGAACTCATAGATAATTTATGTTGTATATTGAACTGCTCTTTGCTATCCTATAAAACTTACTTTCTTTTTGTCTTCAATATTTTTCTCTAAAGCAGTGGTTTTCAATTCTTAGTTGCATGTTAGAAAGATCTGGAGTGCTTTAAACAACCACAACAAAAAAAGCAAAACACTGATACTCAAGCCCCACTCTGATCAAATTAAATCAGAATCTCTGTGATTTTAGCACTGGTATTTAAAAAAGCTGCTGAGATTTTAATGTGCCATCAGAGTTGAAACCACTGTTCTAATGTGTGGCTTTTATTGATGACAGGTGTTTAACAATAATGTTTTTGTTGCCTGATGGTAGACTAAATACCATTGTTTGTCTGTTTTTTTGTTTTAGTTTGGAAAAAAACCTTATTTCCTTCTGGGTTGTCTCTCTGGACTCAGTTTTCAACAAAACAGCCAGAATAATTGTCTGAAAACAAATAAGTTTATGTTACTTACCTAACTCAAAACAATTCAAAGCCTTCTTATCACTCAGCATCCAAATTTACTATGGTTAAATAGTAAAAAGTTGTGATCTGCCTGTTTCTCTGATCACATCTCGTACGACTCATGCATCTCTTCCCCCACTGGATTTCCAGCTGTTTTCAAACATGCCAAGTGGAATGCCTCTGCTAAGAAAACACTTCCCCCAATTTTCATAGGCTGGCTTGATCATTTTTTTTTTTCAGGTCGTTCAATGCTCAAATGTCATCTCTGCACAGAGATGTTTTCTGTCCACCTCTCTTCCATGATTACTCCTTGTTCACTAACCCTGATTCATTACCCTTATCAATACAAACAGCAATACCCTTTAAGACAGGGGACAGCAAACTTTTCCATAAAGGGCCAGAGAATGAATATGTTAGGTTTTGCACATCACATGGTCTCTGTCACAGCTACTCAACTCTGCTGTTATAGTGCAAAAGCAGCTGCAGACAAGATGTAAACAAATGAATGGGATTATGTTCCAATAAAACTTTAAACAGTCCCCCTCTTATCTGTGGGGGATACTTCCAAGACCCCCAATACATGTCTGAAACCATGATAGTACCAACCCTCCATATACTATGTTTTTCCTATACATACATCCCTATGATAAAGTTTAATTCATAAATTAGGCAGAGTAAGAGATTAACAAAAATAACTGATAATAAAATGGAACAACCCTAATAATACTGTAATAAGAGTTATGTAAATATTGTTTTTCTCTTTCAAAATATCTCACTATGCAAATTTGATGCCTTTTCTACCTTAACTAAAGCACTTATGTAGAGTGGCCATAATCTTTGCAGTTTTACAGAAATTATGCAGTCATAATTTGCAGGGAAACAGCAAAACCACACAAATTACTTTTTCCTTTTTCACTACTTAAGGGATAGAAGATTCTTTCTTACTGTAGATCTTAGCAATCTCAGCATATGAATGTTTTTTCTGTCCTTAGTCAAGAAATTTCATCTTTTCACTTAAAGGAAGCACTTTACGGCTTCTCTTTGGCACATCCAAATTGCATCACTCCTCTTGAGCTTTGGAGCCATTATTAAGTAAAATTAGGGTCACTTGGACACAAGCACTGTGATATCATGACAGTCAATCTGATAACTAAGGTGGCTACTAAGTGATAGACGGATATACTGGACAAAGGGAAAATTCACGTCCTGGGTGAGCAGAGCTGGACCACATGAGATTTCCACGATACTCTGAATGGCACACAATCTAAAACGTAAGGATTGTTTACTTCTGGAATTTTCAATTTAATATTTTCAGACTACAGTTGACTAAAGGTAACATAAACCTGGGTTTAGGTACTGCGTTTTCTGTTACTGATACAACCTTCTCCGTTTTTAAAAAAAACAGCTCCAAATTAATGCACCCAAGTGTAAATTAGCAAACTTCAAATGTAATTGGTATTTGGAATCTGGGTATTCTTTAAAATTCTAATGGAAATATACTTTGTATGCTCTTTTTGAATAAAAAAAAAAATCCAAACTAGCTGTTTGTTCTCCAGTACTTTGCAGGTTTGTAGCAGATATGACATCAAGACTACAGCTAGTTGTTTATGATTTCACAGAAAGAAGACATACATCACCTTCTGAGCACTATTAACCAGCTGCTAGAACGTCCCTCGGTGTCTCTGTCCTTCTCAAACTTGTGTAGCATAAGAAAGAATGTCCTTCTCTTTACAGTTTATCTTTGATGAGGAAGATTATGATGGCTCTAAACAAAATCACTTGATAGACATTATTTTTTTCTGGACCATCAGCTTTTGTAACTTATTCTAAGAATGTCCTCCCAGCAGGAAGATAGAATGTTCATAAAAATAATTCAATGTTTCTGAAAATGTATTCCACTTAACATTGGATTTGTAAGGTTGTAACAGCTTTTAGGGAGGAAAAATTTTTTGGTTACATAAATCTGGCAAATACTAATTTTTTTTTTGTCTTTTTGCTATTTCTTGGGCCGCTCCTGCAGCATATGGAGGTTCCCAGGCTAGGGGTCGAATCGGAGCTGTAGCCACCAGCCTACGCCAGAGCCACAGCAACGCGGGATCCGAGCCATTTCTGCAACCTACACCACAGCTCACGGCAACGCCGGATCATTAACCCACTGAGCAAGGGCAGGGACCGAACCCGCAACCTCATGGTTCCTAGTCGGATTCGTTAACCACTGCGCCACGACGGGAACTCCGCAAATACTACTTTTATTATTTCAGGGTTTTCAGAATCTTGGATAAAAATATCAATGGATACTTCCATCTATTATGAATTTTCAAGAAGGAACTAGAGCATGTGCAAGTTTCTCATTATTTTTAATCATAGAAGATTTTTGCAGAATTAAGGTTTCATAGAATCCACTTTGAGAAAAACAAGTCCTGAACTTATTAAAAGTTATTTAATAACCCCTGGAAACGCTACTGATACAAACTGCTTTGATGACAATGATGATGATTTGAAAACCTGTTAATAAATATAAATAGATATGTGAAACAGTTTGCCCATAAAAATCACAAATTTCTTATCTCAGCACTTATTGATTAACTACATACCTCAATATGATATCCAGAAATAAAGATGTTGCTTTTATATATGTAAAATTTTAATAAGAACAATAAGGGAATCCTGTTCATTTTTTTATGAGATGAAGCATCTAGTTCTATTTCCATATAATATAGGAATAATTCAAAGTAGGTCATGGTGGTGATCCCTCAAAAATAAAAGATTAATGAGGGAATAATGTTTATGGAACTATTGATGAAAAAGTAAACAAAAGGAATATAATGGACTAATAGAAGGAAGCAAGTCAGTTTAAAAAAGTAGAAAGAATAGTGAGGACGTCTTTTAAGCAGTAATTTCCTTTACAATTTCCTACCTAGCATTTTGTGCTGAATTGCTTGTACTCCCTACTTACTATCTACATATAAGCTTAGAAATATTTTGCAAGAACACTGCTTTCTTCAACCTCGTCAGAAAGTTAATTCTAATTATGATATGTGATATTAATAGTCAAAAATTTCAAACTTGAAATATATCCATGGATAATTCTACCAAACTACTGTTATGAAGAATTTCACTCATCTCCAGCATATTTAAAATCCCCAGATGGACAGATGTGTCTGGTTTGAAAGCCAGAAGAAACATGGTATTCTGTACATATTCCCTTCATCCCCATTTTGTTCCATTGCTCAATTTGTGTTGAAGCCAAAGGAGAACACGAAGGAAATGTTAGGATCACTGAGATCAGCTTTGCTTTCCTCTTAACACTCATTATTCACAGTCCTTTTAGTATTAAAAAAAACTCTGGAGAAATAATATATAAAAATGTTACAATTCCAGTGTCTTGGAGTCATCTATTAGATACATTGGTCCTCCATGATCTGGTAAATTATGCTGACCTAATATGAAAATCATCCCTCATGACTACCAGAAGCTTCCAGGGCAGCTGAAGTTCTAGACTACTTAGTATTTTATCAAGTATTCTATTGAATGTTAATTTCAAAAAAAAAACAAGCTTAAAAAGGTATTTCCTGGGAACAAATGATTCTGGGGTCTAACTATGAGAACATTACGTTAAATATAGGCAAACAAATCCTCTCAGAGAAGTTTTACTACTTCTCCAAGAATTTGGGTGATCATGAGCTTTGTAAAGTTTCAAAAGGAAGCTATTTTATGGCATTTCTATAATATGTCTTTGCTAATGAGTGCCTCTGTTTCTTAAACTAATGTCAAATATTTCGCATTTTTATCTATCCCTTCTACTTAGGATTTACTCTTTCTTTTTTTCTTTCTAAAATTTAATTATATTTGATTATATTTATATATAAATTCCTAATGATATGTGTATATTATATGTTGTATATACATGTGTGTGTGTGTGTGTGTGTGTACATATATATATATATATATATATATATATATATATATATATATATTATGGTGGGGGGTGATGGTGGTGTTCTTCCTTACTTCCTCTGGTTTCTAGAGTACATCCTTAAGTAACCTCCTAAGAAAGGGTCCAGTACATTGTCAAATTCTTGCATGTCTAAAAAAGTCTTCATTCTATTCTCATACTTGTTCGATAGTATGACTATCTTTCTTACTTTTTGCTAATATTTTAAAAATTTTTGTTGAAGTACATTTGATTTACAATGTTGTGTTAATTTCTGCTATACAGCAAAGTGAGTCAGTTATGCATATCCACATAGATTATCTCAGAATATTGGGTAGAGTGTCTGGTGTCATACAGCAAGTCCTTGTTTCCCATCCATTCCACATATAATAGTATGCATATGCCAATCCCAAACTCTCAATTCATCCCTGCTCTCCTGCCTTTCTCGTTTGGTAACTCTAAGTGTATTTTTGAAGTCTGTGAGTCTGTTTCTGTTTTTTAAATAAGTTCATTTTTTTCATTTCTTTTTAGATTCCACACATAAGTGATATCATATGATATTTGTCTTTCTCTGTCTTAGTATGATAGTCCCTAGATCCATCCCTGTTGCTGCAAATGGCATTTCATTCTTTTTTTTTTGTGGCTGAGTAAATACATAATGCACAAATTCTTCTTATGAAGCAAAGCAAAAATATTTCAGAATTATAAGCTCAGAGAATGGGCTTTAAATTCGTAGTCTTGAGACGATTGTGTCAAATCAGTGACAGATTTCAATGATTGATTTGGTAAGCTTAGGTTCATTCTAGTGAATGAAGAAAATTACTATGTTAAAAGCTTTAATGGATATTCTTAACACCCAAATAATGATATTGAGTTTTTGATTAATACAAGCTATAATATTTCTCTTCTCATAGATTTGTTTTGGTCCAGTTATTTTTTTTAGTATAAAATAATATTTCAGTGCACTGTCTTTTACAATTATAAGAATACAAGCAACAATCATTCACTGTTAGATGATATTCATGGTGATTTTCTACAGTATTTAGTGACAGTTATGGTTCATGGAAGTTTTCAAGTTTTCAAGGCAATTTTTAAAATAGCCATTTCATTTCAGTAGTCATTAGGCTTTTGCTCTCTCTCTCTAATTACATTTCTTATTAGTGTGTACAGAAACCTTTCCTTCTTCTCCAACTGGAGACTGTATAAGATCTAGTCCCATTTTCTTCATTAATATGCATTAATAAACTACTAGTCATAATACTGACACATGGTTCTAGCCTTTTTCCTTATTTCTCCTCAAATGTATGATTCATATAATCTAATAAAATATAGGAACCTGCATATTTATTTGTTGCTGAGACTTTTATCCCTTTAGGTGTTATTGTTACCTTTTAAATATATGGCTGTTTTTCTATACTTACTTTTAAGCAGTAATGGCTCTTTCTCTACTTTTTAAGATTATCTTTTTGATTGTTTTTTTTAAATGGTAATGTCCATCAAGACAGATATTGTTACATTCATTTGTTTTTGTATCAGTTTTTGAAATCGTCTTTCATCTGCTTTGGAAAATCCTTGGCCGTTGTCTCTTCAAATATTTTTTCTGTCCTTTTTTCTCTATTTACTCACCTCTGCAAATAAAATTATATGTATGCTAGTATTTTCTCTGCACTGATTTCACATTGAAAATATTCACTGTGTAATCTGTGTATAAATCTGGCTATTACTGATTTTCCAGGTCACCGAGCATTTCTCCTGATGGGTAAATCTTTTGCATAACTCACTATTGTAATTCAGTCATTGTAGTTTTTATATATAAAATATCCATTTGATTATTATTTGATTCCTCTAGTGAATTTCACAGATATGTTTGTTAAAATTCTCTATTTTATTTTTTGTTTTCTTGAATATCATAGTGTTTAAAAATCTGTAACTGAGTTCCTGTTTTGGCTCAGTGGTAATGAACCCAACTAGTATCCATGAGGCTGCATGTTCAATCCCTGGCCTCTCTCAGTGGGTTGGGGATCCGGCATTGCCATGAGCTGTGGTATAGGTCACAGACATGGCTCAGATCTGGCATTGTTGTGGCTGTGGTGTAGGATGGTAGCTGCAGTTCTGATTCGACCCCTAGCCTGGGAACTTCCATATGCTATGGGTGCAGCCTTAAAACAAAACAAAACAAAACAAAATCCATAACTGATAACTCTATTATCTAGATTACTTGTGGGTCTATTTATATTATCTGTTTTTCTTTGTTCTTGCTTCTTAGTTTATCTGGATATTTTTGATTGTCTGTTAGGAATTTTGCATGAAACATAGAGACTCTGGATAACATGTTCTTCCTTCAGAGAGAGTTCAGCCTATTTCCTGGCTAACAGTTATTGTGGGAACCAATCATAATCTGATTAGGAACTGAGTTAACTTTTGTCTAGGTTGTAGTTCAGTCCTATTTCAAGTGTGTTGCCCTCCATGAGTCCCAGCTGAGAACCTGAGAGATTTACTAAGCAACTTTTTCTTGGTTAAACATGAACTTCAGTTTTTCCCTCAACGCAATGTGAGTGCTAAATGCTCTTCTTGGCTTCTCACTGACGGGCCCTGTGCAACCTTATAATTTATTAATGTCTTTAATGTAAAAACCTTTGAGTATCAGCCCCATTTCCCTCAGCCTCTTTCTCCATGGGTCATATCCCTTCATGTCTTGGATCTGATAACAGCTCTCAATGCCAGTATTTGTCTTTCTTTAACTATGAGACCATTGAAATCTACCCTACTTCTTAGCTTTTAGCAGTGGCTCTCTGCCTTATTCTCTGTTTCTTTTCCCTTGCAAAATACTTAGAGGGGTGAGGAAATACTCTGAGAAGAATAGCGCCTCACAGTATGTGAAGATGTTTCTCTATGTACTGTGGAGTTTCCTTCTTTCTGATATCTTGGGCACTAGTTCCTATTTACCTCAATAATTCTTAGATGTTTTCATATGTAGAGTTTTTAAACAATTTATTTTTGGGAATTACTATTATTTTTGGTGGCTTCTTGCTATGTGTTATTTTATCATAGCAAGAAGTTAAAGATCCAGCAGACAATGATGAAAGGTAATATAAGAGAGTCATACAAATATGTATGACTGGGTCACTTTGCTGCACAACAGAAATTGGCACAAAACTCTAAGTCAACAATAATTTTAAAAATCCATATTTCATTTTAAATTGACAGATTCTCATAGACTCCATGAAACTCTGGGAAAGTAAACTCTCTGTCATAGCTGTGGAAAAAGTTGGAATGAACCTTGTTGCATTCATAGGTGTATCAATTTGACATTTCTACAAAACATATACATACTAAATAACAAAGTGTGGTAAAGGGACTTAAAACACAAATAAATATATTCTTTTTGGGAAAAATATACTAGGAAATTATGGATCCAGGGAGGACAAAAGCAAAATATGAAAAATATATGGAATTTCATTTAGATAAAAACATTTTTAGTTGACATTTTCCAAGATACTACTCATGTAATTGATGATTTTCAGTACTTTTATTTTGGAATAGTTTTTATGGGGTTTCAGTTGGATCAACATCAGTAAATTGGGGGGAAAAGACAGAAACTACAGTATTTGAACTAAGTGGAAGTCAAAGCCTGTCTCCAAGATGGATGCGTGATAAGGGACTTGATTGACTTAAAAAAGTACTAGGATCTGACAAATGAAAATGCAGTACAAAACATCCTGTCTTGAATGTGACATAGAGCAACCTTGGGGAGAAGTTCCATTTAAGGCTATTAGTTCTATAGATAATTATGAAATTTTCAAATGCACTACACTCCCTAAATTAAAGTAGTCACTCAGTCTATAAATTCCACCAAAAATAAAAGGGAAAAGGCTAGGACATTCATGTACAAAGTTCTGTATTTTCCAAACTTCATATTTAAAAGATAGGAAAAAAAGAAGGCAGAGGGCAAGAAAGAAGGAAAGAAAGAAGGGAAGAAGGAAGGAAGGAGGGATGAGAGGGAAGGAGGGAGGGATAAAGAGGGGAATAAAGCAGACAGGAAGAAGGAAAATGAGAAAGATTGAAGCATAAAAGAAGGGAAGAAGTGGGGAAAGAGAGAGAGAGAGTAAGTGCTTCATGATTTGATCTTAGGGCACATTCTTGGTGTGTTTCCATTTTTGTCCACAAGACAGTAGGCAGTTGGCCACAGATTGTTATACTCATTATCTCTTTAACCAGGAACAGAAAGCAGAATTATTTTGGAGGAGACTGAGGGAGGACGATAAGTGAGTGATCTGAAGACAGAAGCAGGAAGATCTAGGCACTAACAAACTCAAGCCTGTATTTCAGAGATAAAAGCACAAACACACAGTCTAGATCTTCACTGAGCTTGTGAACCACGGAATGGAACATCGGCTGCAGGGCTCGGAATATCTGACTTACTGCCCTAAACCCAACAGTATAAACATAGGCACAGAGGAAAGAACCACCAATTATTAAAGCTATCACCTAGAACAACCCAAAGATCAGAACATCTCGTTAATTCCACAAAAGCCACAGTAATGAGTAGGGACAGAATTAGTATCTATGACATGCCGGTGACTACAGACTTAACCTGACATTACTGTAGGGAGGCCTCTTTTTGTGAGTGATATCATCCTACCCTGAGGTGCAACAGCTGTAAAAGAAAGCAAAACATAGCAAAAATAACCTAGACATCTTTCTTTTTCTAGGTTGAAATCCTGAGGAATCTGCATACTCAGCACCTAAGACTTTTCCAAGGAGCCAAATCTAATTCAGCATATTTTACTTCCAACTAAGAAATACAAAGAAATGCAATTTCAAACCCTTGTGCCCATATTCGGTATACTTCATTTCAAAGGAAGTCTTAAAGAATCCAAAGCAAAGAGTTACAGGATGATTTAAGTTAGCTTTATGATATTCAGTGAAAAAATGATAAGATAGCCTCCAAAAAGAGTAAAACAATGAAATGGACAAATGTTCCACAAATGAGAACAGAAAAACCTGAAAAATGATGACAGAAAATAACAGTTACCCTCAAGATCAATGAAATTTCTACCTTGCTCATCTCTACTGTCATAGTGCTATTCAAACAACAATCCCCAGGATAAAAAAATATATAAAGTATTCCAGCAACACTGTAATAGTATTTAATCTCATACATAATATAGTGCTTTGGGGAATTTTAAATACTTACTTGTTTTCTTTCTCTGTTATTTTCAAATTGTGAGGAATGAAAAAATAACATTCATTTTATGTTTTTGTCTCTTGATTTCTACAAACCCTTCCAAATGGGAAGAACTGTTATTGGAAACCATGGCCTGGGTTTGTTCATTTAGTCATGACTAAGTTTTAAATCATCATGCACTTGAGGCAAAAATCTCGGCCCCGTGTAAATTAGAACAAAACAAAAGCCAGAGAAAAAGAAAACAACAACAATGAAACAACTAGGCCTCAGTTCTCATGTTTCTTGTGACTTTAAAACAGTTCCCTAAACTCTTACTGTGTTCAGGGCTCCAGGCTTCACTGCATTGAGTAACATGTATGCTATAAATTCAACTTACTAGCAACCTATTTTTCAAATGTTGATTTTTTTAGAATCAGAGTACAATTTGTTTGCCCTAGAAATAAAATGATGCCCTTGGAAGTCAATTCATCTCCAACATTATTTTTAGAAAACATTTTTGTGCATTCATGTAATTCTAATGTTTTCTTATTAAGTACATGATTTATACGACTAACTCTTTGTGACACTGAGTGCTATCTATTTGGCATGTTTTAGATTTGGTTCAGGTGAATGTGTGGTTATAAAGCATTTATCTTTCATATATTTTCAAATTTTTCATCTTTATTGACCAGATGTGGGAAGATGGGATTTCTGTCCATGTTATCTGACTTCAGAGCCTTTGCTGTTTTCTGCCCCTCAATACTATTTTAGAAAAAAAAAAGTTGCTTGTTAGATACTGCCTTTACTTCTTCTGGGTGATAAATAGTACAATAAAATAATCTTCCTAGAGCTTGTCAGTTTTCGTTTATGCAGAGGATAGGCTAAGATTTAGGTACAAGTCATAAAATAATTTTTTTTCTATTGTTAACTGCTATTCTGGAATGGATGATGTGGTTGCAGTTGCTTGTCTTTTATTTTTATTTTTTAAATTTTATGTCTTTTTTTCTTTTCAATGAGACCTGCCAAATTGGTTTTCCTGATCCTTTGAGCATGCTGTGCAAACTAATCTCAAACTTCAAAATGCCCTGTTGCTTTCATATTTTTTCTTTTTTTTAAATTCTATATTTATTTATTTTCTTGCTGTACAGCATGGGGAACAAGTTACTCTTACATGTATACATTTTTTTTCCCACCCTTTGTTCTGTTGCAATATGAGTATCTAGACATAGTTCTCAATGCTACTCAACAGGATCTCCTTGTAAATCTATTCCAAGTTGTATCTGAGAACCCCAAGCTCCGGATCCCTCCCACTCCCTCCCTCTCCCATCGGGCAGCCATGAGTCATATTTTTAAGAAAACATATATGTGCATTCTGTCAGGCTCTGAAATATTTTTGAATCGTGTATGTGTAAATCCTCCTAAACCATATTCCCAGGATGGTGACGTATGTGAAAGATTCAAGGCCCAGGATATTGGCATTATGGATAACTAAAACGTTAATAATTTTTTTTATTCTGATGAGCCCAAATTTTGAAATAAAACTCTTCTTGGAAACTAACTCTAGTGGACTTGCTCAACATCAGTGATTATGGCTGGGCAGGCCTCTGACCAGGTGACTCACTCTCCTTCGCAATTGCTCAGCCTATGCTTCATCACTGTGGGTATCCACTGACACTCACATGGAAAAAAGCTTGGTAATGAATCATGAAGTCCTGGAATAGAAGTGTATTTTCAAGTGATATTCATGGGATTTCCCAGGATCGAAAGAATAGTTTCTCTCCTCTTAAAATTTCTTTCAGGAGTAGTGTCTACGTTATCCTTAAAATGAATCCCACCCTTCTCCTTTCTCGTTAGTGTTCAGTATTTACTTGTTCATTTTAAATCAGAAACACTCTATCTTGGTTGAGAACATTTGGGGTCACAGGTGATGTCATTTCTAACATACTGCTACAAATGCACAGTAACGGATTTGACAACGAAGGCAACACCATTTTTTCTCAACCATTTCTGGGATTGACCAAGGTTTTTGGGCATTTGTGCTTGAGTCCTTTAGCCATTTTGTTTTGAGACCCAGATGAACTCATGCAGTTAAGGCCAGTTTGCTGGCACTTCATGGATTACTGAAAAAACCAATTTAATGAACATCTTGTACCTTACAAGCCACAATCATTCCAGAGGTTAACCTTACGAAGCAATTAAGAAAAATCATCCCAGTATTGTGAAATGACCTAGAATCAAAGATCAGTGGGCTTGACAAAGACTCTTTTTATGTAGAAAGCTAAGTATACAGTTGGACTTGAGTAAATAATAGTCTTTGGAGATGTGGAGATTGGCAGATAGCTCAGCTCTGATGGAGTTGATATAATAGAGAGAGATAGAGGTAAGCTTTGCCTTTGCTAGAGAAAGAACAAAGGAAGGTCATTTTGAAATTCGTGAATCAATATTTCCAGTGTCAAATGAGGGATAATTGTCTCTTTCAAAGAAGAGAATGTATTGGTATTTGTTTTAATTAACTCAAGAAGTATAATTTTCAAAATTTATTATTTACTGGATATTGTATGCATATTGACAAACATAGTTCAGGATTTAGGAATCTGACATGGGAAGAGTGAATCCTGCGTTGTCCCTTTGCATGCTAGTGGCAAGTTGAGATGTGATGTGAAGAAAAATTAAATCTTATCAAGAACACAATAGGGTATTGTCTAACTGAGGAATACTTTTCAACTTAGTGGCAGTTATAACTCTGCAATACCCAATCAAAAACTTCACCAAATTTATATTTCTGTGAAAGTTTCAGCAATTATATGTGCCACTGGGATTCTCAGTTTTTAGTCCTGAATCTTATTCATAATACATAATTCATCTTTTGACATCATTTTCTTATTAACTTAGGAAAATATGTATTTAAAGAATCAAGGAGAAATTCTGCAATAAAATATATTAAAATTAGAAGTAATGAAAGTTAGGAGGTTTAGCATAAAAATAAAATTAATATTAGAATTTGAAAAGTAAATTTATTTTTAACTGAAATTATACACTTTATTTTTCTGAGCATTTTTTCTTTTTTGAGCACATAACTTAATATTTTGAAGTGTTTGTATTTTAACACGGAAAAGTTTTTCTGAATAATCTTGCGAAATTAACAGCCATAGAACAAATTTTTCCAAATAATATCATCATCACAATAAAATAAAAGATATATATATATATGTGTGTGTATGTGTGTGTGTCAAATTTCCTTAAGATATCTTTAAGATGAAGGAAAATAGTAAATATATTTGAGAAAACAAAGGTATAAAATTATCTTTTGCCTAGTTTAAGTCACATTGAATTAATTAATTAATTATTTTTTTTTTCCTTCTTACTGTCTCACCTGTGGCATATGTAAGTTCCCAGGCTAGAGGTGGAATCAGAGCTTTAAATGGGGCCTCCTTCACAGCCATCCATGGCAACACTGGATCAGAGCCTCATTGCTGCAGCTACAGCACCAGATCCTTAACCCACTGAGTAAGGCCAGGAATGGAACTCACATCATCAGAGAGAAAAGTTTGGGTCCTTACCCGGCTGAGCCACAATGAGAACTCCCTATTTATTGTTTCTTTTTTTTAATTAATTATTTCTTAATCAGACTTGTTTTGCCCTTAAGCCTGACTTGTTCTGCCCTTAAGCCTGACTTGTTCTCAGCTGCATCCAGCATCAAATTTTGTTTGAGAGACAGTCTTTAGAAATCTTATATAAAAATGCATTGACTACAATAACATTTTAAGAGTTATTTAATGAAAAAAGGTAAAGTAAATTTAATTTTTTAGGAGTTTCCATTGTGGCTCAGTGGGATAAGGACCTGACGTAGTCAGGTTTGATCCCTGGCCTCGTTCAGTGGGTTAAGGATGTGGTATTGCTGCAGCGTAGGTCACAGATGTGGCTTGGATCTGGTGTTGCCATGGCTGTGGCATAGTCCTCAGCTGAAGCTCTGATTCGACCCCTAGCCTGGGAATTTCTATATGCTGCATGTATAGAGTTTAAAAAAAAAGAAAAAAATTAATATTTTTAAATATTTTTCTTCATAAATATATATTTGTTTATAAATACATAAAATTAGTTAATTTGAAGTTGTTAGATTATATCTACCTCTACCTATAATTTGACTGACCTCAGTAGTTATATCTGTTTCAGAAATTAAACATCATAAAATGAGAGTAAAAGGGTTACTCAACTCATGTTATCCATGTATGGCTGGTGGATATACTGAAATATTTTCTGCTTAATATCAAAATATCTAGATATCCTCATGTCAAATTGATGATGTGATTGCTATATTTCACAAGGTTTTTACTTTTCAACCATTAGGTGAAGCATTAGATATAAATAACTATCATATAATCACCAGAAGAAAATAAAGTGGATACTTGAAATTATTGTTCTGTTCTGTTCTTCAACTTGAATGGCTTCAGAGTAATATACTGATCTTAGAATTAAAATACTGGTAGTCATGGTAGTAACCTAGATCTGAGAATGCTGCCTCAGCTATGGATCTGATCTTTACAAACCATGTTGATATCACGTGGCCAAGTCTGGCGTCTCAGGGTTAAAGCACAATCATACACGTGTGGTGGCCCAGGACTGCGGGGTTTCCTCACTGGGACATTCTAACATCAAAACAGCCTATCGTGGCTGTATTTGCTCAGCTACCTCCACAGCTGAGCTGCTTGGAGCTTCCAGATGAGAATGGCTATGGTATGAGTAATAATAGGGAAGTAACAGTCATGGCTTACAGTTATTTGCTTTGCTCCTTTCAGAAAGAGTTCACACTTGATCTTCATAATAACCCTATCAGGCAATTTAATCCTCATTTTACAGAACTGAGAAATAGGTAAGTTAGTAGCCCACATCACACTGTCTTCAGCATTTTTGCCAGAAACAAAAGATTAAATTTTTAAAATATAGATAATTATTTACAAAAATAAAGAGAAATGGAATATAATTAGATATATACGATAACTAAAATTCATTTTTATAAAAAAAGATAAAAAAATCAGTTGTCATTTATAGATATTCCCATTTTTGTTTGTTATGATTATGAAAATAGATAGAAATTCTCTATGTAGTTATTAACAGAATACATGGCCCAGGACATTTTTGTTTTTGTTTTTTTCAGAAAGATATGTTTACTGAGTTGAATCTGAGCAGCCAATTCATTTGTCTTGATTAAGAAAGCATATTTCATTGAAATCTGCTGATTATCCTCAAAAGGATTTGTATAAATGCCACTAGCCTGGCTAGGTTTTCTTTTTATTCAACTTCCTGTAATTTGAAACTCAATAGTACTATTACCATTGTGGAAATATTATTTTATGATTAAATTTAATCACAAATATACCTTTTTTCCTAAAATAGTTTTTAGAATGTAAAAGATACTCATTTCTGCTAATTGTTTAAGCAAATAAATACATTCTTTATTTGAAAATCGTGACTGCTTTTTTTCGTGTCCACTCAGCTGATAGCCTAAAATTGAACACACTACAAAAGCTTTCTCAGATATTAAATTAGTTTATGTGCCAAGTTTTAAAATCCTCTTCATGGTTAAGTGGTAAAATTAAAATGTTTTAATTGCCATTATATTAAAATTCTTTGAATATAGCATTTTTAAAAAAGCGTGGTGAAAGGCAGAATTATTTTTTGGACTACGTGCAGTTTGGCTTGTTCATGTAGTTAAAAAAAACAAATGTTTGTCCAAAAATCTTGAGAGTTGTGTCTCCTGGGAAACTTATACAAGGTCATAGTTTTGTGAGCATAAAAAAAAATCGTGTAAAATGCATAAGCATGTAATATGAGAAAGCAAAGAAGTTGCTGGGGAAAAAAATGTGATTCTGTTGCTCTTAACATCTTATTAAGGAAAAAACAGTTACTGTCTTCTTAAAATAGTATTTCATAGGCAAAACACATTCACAAAGTACATTATTTTTTAAAAAGATCATTTTTAAGAAGTTCCTGAGAAGGCAATGGTCAAATTCCAGCATTTTTACAGAGAAGGGAGGAATTAGGCTAGAAACAAATGCCTGATGGTTGCATAATGAGAAGGGGATATGAAAGTTTGACCATGTTTATAGAATGGGCAGTGTAGGGACAAGGTGGGGGAGATATGTAGGTGTAAAGATTATGGGGCACAGACAAATATGGCTGTGATTTCTGTGGATTCTGGGATCCTGTTGGTTTCATTCATCACTGAATCCCCATGTGTTAAGTGCCTGGTATCAACTGAATGAATGAGTAAATAGCAAACCCTCTGGTAGGACAAAGATGTGAGAATTGATTTGGTATCAGAATCTGTGGACAGATTCAGCACAAATAATGCAAAATGATTCATTTGTTTATAAAAGCAAATACTACAAGCAAGTATAAACAAGCGTGGAAATATGTGCCTTTGGTGAAGAAAAGGGGGGAGATGGAAGTTGTATAAACAGAACCATACATGTTCAAATGTACACATGGTACATGTGTTGCCACACAGAAAACTACTTGTCTAGGAGGTTAAAATGTATCAGATCATTTTACTTCTCTCCTGGGAAACCTTCCAAAGGTTCCCATAATATCCAGGGTAAAGGTGAAAAGTCCTCAAAGATCCTTACTTCTTGGACCTTTTTGCTTACAGATTTCATCCATCTCACTCTGCTCCAGCCACAATCCTATTTCAAGCCCTTTGTGCTGGCTAGACCTTCGGGCAAAGCAATTTCTTCCTCCTTTACATCCCCTACCTGTAATTTGGCTCAACCACCTCCTCATCTGCTTTAGGTCTTGACTCCAATGTCATCTTCTTAACAGGGCATTCTCTTGCCCCCCTGTCTGAAACTGCACTTCCTATCTTTTTTCCTGCTTCATTTTCACATATGACTATACACCTTCTTAAGCATTTTACTTAAACACTTTTTATGTTATATCTTTCTCACCGCAGTGTAATCTTCCTGAGGGTATAGATTCTTCTTTTGCAGCTGTTGTGTTTATTTTTTGTATTTTAAACCTTTAGAATGTTGCTTGAAAGACAGCATCTATTGAATTAATGAATGAATAAATGAGTAAATTAACCAAATGAACAAAAATTTTGAGGCTTTCTGAATGGACTTCCTCATCTATTTTTGCTTCATTTCCAAATTTTTTAAAGATGCAGACTGATTGAAATGACAGTTATTAAGTGAAATGACAAATATTAAGAAGCGAAAAAAAAAAGCTTTATGTTTAAAAAAGGAAGAAAACATCAGTTCCTCTGTAGATTTTATGTAGCAAGTTTCTGCAAAAGTAAAATCTTAGATTTAGAGGTTCCTAAATTGGGGTTCATGGACCCCTAACAATTTCAGAAGGAGTCACTGAAACTGTTTATTTTTAGGCTAATTTGTCTTATTTTTCTTGTAAGATAAACTATAGCCTTTGTCACATACTCCAAGACAATGTTTACAAAAGTGTGGTCTCATTACCATTTATATTGGTATAACCAGGGTTGGGGGGCATATAAAAACTGTATATACCTGGGACCCTCTCCAGACATACTGAAACCAGAATTTCTGGGGGATATACCGAGGATAACATATTTTGCAACAAATTTTTCCTGTCGATTTTTAATCAAAATCTTATATCAAGATTCATTGCCTACAGTGGACTATGACCCCCTAAATGTGATAACCATTTCACCTGGTTGTTTTCAGGGTTATAGAGTGTCACTTAATCTCATCACCTCAGCAGGTCAGTGAAACCTGTAAAGGTAGGGAGCTTCTCCTTTGTTCCCTGGCAAAGAAACTGATGCTGCAGAGAAGTGATTTGACCTACTTCTCAAAATTAAGTTCAAGGTTCTTTCACTCTATGTGTATACTTTCTGATGAGCTTCTTCCAGAAAGAATTCCAAGGATCTTCATAATACAGCAATAATCATATTCCACTAACACTCAAGACATTTATTGAGTTTTTTAGTGCTATCAGGTAAGTATGTAGGACAATGCAAAAGGTGAACAGCCAGGGCAAAATGAAATTTTAGAAGCATTGCACAACATCTCTGTGTAGTTTACAAACTTTTCAGCTTTTTCATCTGTAGATGATTCTTTTTATGTTGTCTTCCTCTACTGTTTATATTCACATTGCCCTTGCCCCTTTCTTCTCAATTAGTTTTGCTTTCAGGTCCAGCACCATACTGTGTAGTATTTGTAGGCCAATAGTTGCGCATGTAAAAGTTTTCTTGTCTATGTTGCCCTTGAAAGCAGGAATTATGTGCTTCCTTTTCTTTTAAATGAGACCTGACAGGTACTGGATCCCCCAGCTAAGGTGGCCTTTGTGGCCCTCAGGTTTGAAAACGCGAATCAGGTCCAAATACAGATTCCACAAATGGTGATTGAGCTTGTGTTATAGCACTGTTCTGAGTGCTTACACAGACTGTTCTGGCTATATAACAAGCTGTGTAAAATCAACTCACAATGATATGACCAAGTCTGTTATGTTATCAATGGGTTTGAATGGCTGCACTCATTATTTTATAGTTATCGTAATTGAAAACACTGTCCATTTTTAGATTACAACTTTAATTGTGGCTTAGACTATCTGCATTCAACTCAAAAACTGGATTCAAAATCTTTGTTCTTGGCACATTTCTATTTTTGTGCATGACTGTTTAAAATCAGCATTTTAAGAATGAGTTTTTCCATAAAATAAATGAGTTATGAGTATTAAATGTACAGTGTGGGTAATATAATCAATACCTATGTAATATCCTTGTATGGTGACACAGCATAACTAGACTCATTGTGATCATCAGTTTGAAATGTCTAGAAGCATTGAATCACTATGTTGTGTAACAGGAATTAGTATAGTATTGTAGGTCAATTACACTTCAGAAACAAGCAGACAGACAAACTTATAGAAAAAGACATCAGATTGAGGTTATCAGAAGTGGGAGGCTGGAGAAGGGGAAATTAGAAGAAGGTGGTCAAAAGTACAAACTACCAGTTATAAGATAAATAAGTACTAGAAATGTAATGTACAACTTGATAGAATTAACACTGTTTTATGTAACATATGAAAGTTGTTGAGACTAAATCCTAAGAGTTCTCATCACAAGGCAAAAAGCTTTTTTCTATTTCTTTAATTTTGTGACTAAATGAAATGATGGATAAAAACTAAACTTGTGGTATTCACTTCATGATGTATGCAAATCAAATCATTATGCTGCGTGCCTTAAATCTATGTCAATTATATCTCAATAAAACTGGAAGAAAAAAATTAAAATGTGACTCTCCTTCCCAGAGTATTGTGAACTCCTTTCCTGAATCTAGGACTATGCCTCACTCATGTTAACTATTTGACAAATGTTTACTAAATAAAAGAATGAAGAAAAACAGTTTTAAAACCACCATCTCTAGGTTTATCTTGTTTAATTATTTAAAGTATTCTCCTGTCAAACAAAAATTGATACATATTATAAAATGTACTCCTGCCCTATTATAGACTAATGACTGGAAGTTTTTTAGATGTTAAATCAGGAGAGATGACGTTAGAAATAAGATGTACCTTAAAAAATACATAAAATGAAGTCAAACACTCTTTTATAAATATATTAGTCATGAGGGGAAAAAGGGGAAAACTTGCATAATAGTTTTTTTTTTAAGAGAGTAAAGCAAGGGCAGTTAATTTAAATAACTTGATGCTATAAGAAATTCTAAGGATATAAAAACATAAGATATGAGCAGTTTTCTAGAGGAAACCAGTGTATAAACAAATAATGCTAAGTGAGACTATGAAAGTAAAAACAAAGTTCACACAAAGTCTCCTTGGAAATCTTGTGGTTTAGTTTAATGATGAGATTTAGTCACACTCACCCCTCCTACCCTGCCAAGAAGGATTTAAATCTTTACTTTTTACCTCTGTTTTGTGGTACAGTATGAGAATAGTTGAAAAGAGGAATTATTTGTCATTTCTCAAAATTATCATCATTTATTGTCTTTGCCAAAATACTTTATTGAACTATAGAATAGATTAAAGAAGAACCAACATAGATCACAATGTTGGACAATAAAGTCATAATTGTATGAGAACTTTGAGCCTCAGTACAAATCTCAAAGTGATACATGAATACTAGAAAAATCATCTAAATGCTGGGAAAGGGCTAGTGCAAAAACCTTCTTTCTTTAAAAAAGAAAATTAAAAAAAAAGAAAATAAAGTGATTCTAGAAACTACAGAAACAAGGTTAAAGTTATGCATAAATATAAAACAATAGAGTGTTATCAGAGTGGAAAATTTAATTATATTCAATTTTTTTTTTCTTTTTAAGGCCACACCCATGGCATATGGAGGTTCTCAGGCTCGGGGTTGAGTCAGAGCCACAGCTTCCAGCCTATACCACAGCCATAGCAACCACAACATGGGATCCAAGCTGCATCTGTGACCTACACCACAGCTCACGGCAATGTCCGATCCCCCCAATCAATTGATCAAGGTCAGGGATCTAACCTGTGTCCTCATGGATTCTAGTTGGGTTTGTAACCCGCTGGGCCACAATAGGAAGTCTTTACTCAAAATCTGAGTGTTGGTATGATTCACAACTTCAGTGGAGCCATTTTGGCAAGATCCATAATTTTGGATTTAGAGGGAACCTTAACCATCATCTAGTCTCACTCTTGCTTTTTCAATAAGGGACATGTCCAAAAAGACAACGTGAATTTTCCAGGGTCAAACTGGGTAAGAAGTAACACAAAGAACTCCTAACTCTCAGCCCACTGCTATTTCTACTAATTGAAATTTTGATTTTCTTGGAACCTTGATAAGATGTAGTCAATAAAATGTTCTAACATGGGGTGAACCCGTTAAAGAATTCCCTTGCTATTTGAAATGCTAAGTTGACATTTGAGAAAACTCCAAAATAATACTCTGTTCTCTGTTACCACAGAGCTCACACTGTACAACATATGAAAACAGTGATCTGATATTAAGTCACTACTACAATTTTTGAAATCGCAGATGTTGCTGATACATCCTAAGTCAGAAGTTGAATGTACTTCAAATGACATTTTGAAATATGGGCTCAATCTGTAATTACAATCCCTCCCATCCCCCAGCAGGCCAGTTTTGGTGATATTTCTACTACTCTCCTACCCGTCTCATGTCTAATGAACCCTAAAAATCAAGCCCATAGTTTTCCTTCACTTAGAAAAATTGGTTTGCTTACTACTTTGAGTAAAAACGCCCTCCCCCAACTTTACATGCAGTTAAGTTGGTAACTGATTTTGTAAACTAGAATATTAAAAATAAAGCCTCATATGACATAAGAATAGAGTATTCTTTTGTAGAATAAATCCAGCTAACTCATCAACCCAATGTAAACTTTTAATGCATTCCATTATCACAGATGAATGTATTTCTTGTGCTTAGCTAGTCAATAAGAATTCTTTCCTAATAAAATATGATTTTTAAACTACAGTTTGATTTTCTAAATGTAGCACATCTTCTAAAAGTTTTCTAAAGAGCAGTTCTCTTGAAAGTTCTTTTTTTTCCCCTTGCTTTATCTCTGGAGGATTTCTAAGTTCTGTTTTTCAGATTTCCTTCTTTCCCTCCTCCTCTTTTTTCTTTTTCTTTTTTTTTTTTTTAAGCTCTTTCTCTGGCACTGGAAGTTGAGGGTGTTGATCTCATTTGGATTGTTCCCCATGTCAGAAGGGGGTTTCTTCAAAAATATTCCAGATCATGAATTTCTTCTTGATTTTATTTTTCAGATAATTGTGTCCATAGATGAGTTCTAAATATTTTCTTTCCTCCTCCCTTCCCATAGCTGTAAAATAAAATTAAAAAAAAGGCTCCTTTGAAACTAACCACTAGTCTCTTAGAGAAATAAATATTATCTCTTTGTTCATTGAAACTGCACTGTGTCTCCCTGACAGGGATGGGGTGGGGGCTGGGGGTGCACAGTGACAAGCCCTCTGGTCCACAGCCTTGACTCCCTGGCATCAGTGTGTCCTATGCTAATACTGTGGACCTACTTGCACAGGACAGTGAAGTTTCTGAAGGCTCGCTGTTATAATTTCCCTCTCCCATCCGGTCTAAAGAGTGGCCTTTAGAAAAAAGAAATGTTATGGAAAAACTGCTTCCTGTGAATAAGCATAATAAAAGCAGAAAGATACAAATGCCACATAACATATTCTATAAAAAGATTTTTGCACACAACACTTTTTTATAAGTTTATGAGTAAGAGGATGGCCTGGGGAATACCCCCTCCACTCACCCAATGTGTGCCTGGAATGCCGTCCTGATTCCTCCCTGCCTATTCCTGAACAGATCTATCCTTCCATTAAATTGAAATTACTTGATCCTTCTGAAACTTCTCCAGACAGTTCTTCTCACTGCTGAAGGATTAGCATCTAGAGCAGGACTTGAAATTTACTGAGCACTAAATAGGGATTGCTGAGCACAGGAACAAATGAATCCAGCAGCCAATGGGGTTGCCCTACCCTGATATATACTGTCTATATCCCTTGTAAGTTTTTAAAATATGTTGCCTTGTACTCATTTACATCTGAATAGGTCTGTCTAATTGCCTCATGGCATTTAAAGGGCTGTTTCTTCTCTTAGCAAATTTTTATCTCTCAGCGCTCCTTGTGAATTGCCTGACTAGTTCATGATTAAAGCCCAGTGAATGCTGGTTATCTAATTAAAAGACTTCTAGAATGGTTTTCCTCCAATTCATTGTAAATGTTCTATACATCTATTCATTTAGTCATCATGACAGTCATTTACACTTGATTATAGGGTGGAATTGCAAAGGCAAATAAAAATGATCTTTACCTTGGAGGATTTAATCTTCTAGGTTCGGGACAAGGTTAATAAACATTGACAGTTGAAGGTCACGAGTGTCAATCTAAGGGTATGGGAGTCTAGCTGTTGGAGTATAGAGTTCTGCCATGGAACAGAAGAAGACCTAGGGTGACACTTGGGGAGGTGATGATGCGGACCCAAATTAGGAGGCACCAGAAGATATGTTCTTTCTGTGTTTCCTTATAGTGCACTCCTTCTATTCAAAGGGTAAAAGTGCTTACCACATGTGAGGAGTAGACTGACTGATATTAAGGCTAGGCATATTTAGGAATCGGAACACATACAGAGAACACCACTGCTGCGAAGGCTAATGCTGAAGACAGATTCCTTTCTGCCATGGAAATGTGGTGGTTCATGCTTCACAGTGTGTGGGAAAAACAGGTGCCTAAGGATGTAAAAATATGTGTGGAAGGAATGTGGTGATGGAAACTACCATGCCAGTAAATTAGCTTCTCATACCAATGTGTCTCAGAATGATTTCAGCATCTCTTTACATGAAGACCCAGCATACGGGTCCAAAAGTACATGTACAGTCATCCCCCTCCACCATTTTAAAAAACATTTACATCTTCAGCCTCTTCCTGCCTTTCCCCCTTAACTCCTTCTCTGCCCAGGGCATGCCTCTGCCTTTGGGTGATAAGCACCATGTATTAGTCACTCTCTATTAGGTCAGATATTTGTAGAATTTATCGTCCATAGTTTTTAATAATAGTAAATTTAAAAACCCAATAGTTGTTTGTCCCTTTCTCAAAATAGAAAATTATATTTCTCACTGATGTATTATGTGGTCCTTTAGAGGCAGCACCCTGCTTATCCCCTTTGTAAAACATTACATTCAACACCCTCCCCCTTTTTTTCTACAGGTTAAGCAGCAGGATCAACAACTTACTCAAGATCACAGAGCTTGGTAGAAGTAAAGCTACAGTCAGCCTCAACTCTTCTCTCCAATGTAAGTACTCTTTTGTCACCCTGTTGTATCCTACTGATTTATATATAAGTCAATATGCATGGTGTGCATGGATTCTGCCTGAGACATACAGTGTGATGCTTCTCTATGTCTAACAGCAACAGCCATTAGCATTTATCTCTGCTAAAGTCTAGTGCTTTTTTACCTTGGCAATAGTAGAGAGAAAGCCCAATTCTAGCACTGTTCTTTTACCACCCTGCTCCCAATCTGCACTGCAGGTGGAAAGCCACATGAAAAAGACAGGTGGAGCAGAAAGAGACTCTTGGTGTCCTTCTGCTCTAGCCCCTTCCTAGGAGGGCACAGATTTGTGGCTTCACAGCCCTGGGGTAAACAGACCTTATCATTCAGCAAATATGTTTTCAACCTAGTTCATACAAATTCTACCCAAATCTTTTCAAGACAACTTCTATTAAAAAATCTAACAAATCTTCAGTTGTCATTTCATCTTGTAGTCTATTGAAACAATACTATGTGCCAAGAATAATGGAGAAACCCTGACTCCACCTGGGCACCTTTCTTTTATAGTTGAGTTGGCAATCTATGCTGAACAAGAAGAATAAAATATATTTGCCATTCTTGTTCTTATTGCAGACATATCTGTTCTCTACATTTTGATATAATACAACTTTGAAAGCAGAAGGAATGAACAGGGCTGTAATCAAAGAGCTTTACAATGTGTTGAAGCTCATGCTTTACCCATAGTTCTTAGGAGCACTGAACATGTTTTATTAGTTGTTGCAGCTGCTTCTGGAGCTCTCACATCCCTGTGGTTTTATTGTTGATCACTAGGATGCATAGGTATCACTTGTGCAAAGAATAAAAAATAAATCAAAAGTTACTGGCCTTTTTCTTTGTCATTGCAGACAACATATATCTGGAAGTTTTGAATAGAAATGTCTCAACTATCCAAGATAGCTTCTTATATATTCTTAAAAAAGCAAGCAAAGGCATATGGGGGATGCTTTTTATCTGGTTGCCAACATTCAAGAAAATTCACAAAAGACTTATCTAGCATGACAACTTGGTGTGACCGAATATGTATTAGGTTTGCCATTCTGTGGGAAAATAATCACTGGAATTTGGGTCTTGATTATGACTGAAAGTTTCAGATTCTATTAGCTGCAAAGAAGAATAACAGCTTGGTTGTGACTCTGACCTCTTAGCCTATAAGATAGCAGGGAGAAATCATGGAAAGGGAATGTTTTTAAAATATGACCTAATAGGGAGTTCCTGTCGTGGCTCAGCAGTAACAAACACAGCTAGTACCCATGAGGATGCTGGTTTGAGTCCTGGCATAAATCAGTGGATTAAGGATCTGGCATTGCTGTGAGCTGTGGTGTAGGTCACAGACATGGCTCAGATCCTGCTTTGCTATGGCTGTGGCTGTAGTGTAGGCCTGCAGCTGTAGCTCTGATTTGACCCCTAGCCTGGGAACCTCCATATGCAGCATGTGCGGCCCTAAAAAGAAAAAAAAAATCTGAAAAACATGGATTAGTTTCTTCATATCTATTCAAGTAGCAACAGTCTAATTTGAATACATTTTCAGAGTACCTGGATATTCACTATTTTGTTTTCTCTGTTGATTTCTTACAGATACTTGTTTATGAAAAAGCCTTAATTGTATTTATTTTTGGAGTGGGCCTATCGAAGCTAGTGAATTTGGTAAAGATTTTATGTAGATTAGATAAAAATTTTTTAATCTTGATTTTGTGGTGGATTGTGTGCAAATTGGAACTGGCTACTTCCGGTCATGAGGAAGAAACATTGTTCTAGTAGTTGTTTAGAGCTATTATTTTTGGCTTATTATTCTCTGATGAGGAAACAGAAGCCTGACATTTTGCTTGATTCCCAGGACCTATGTCTTTAAAGACTGGGATTATCACTCTTCCCCAGAGAGATGTCTGTTAGGGAAAGAGGGCCATCTGGGATTAGAGTTGCAGTTCTATTTGTGGGGACATGAAAGAGCTCAGAAGAGCTAGAAGGAGAAAAATGACAGCTCAAAAGCTTCCTTCTCTGCAGAACAAGGGATGAAATAAATCAAAGAGATAAACTATAATAAAAGAGAAAAATGATGAAATTCGAATACAGTGAAAAGTTTTCCCCCACAGTAAAGAAAGACTCATGTTTAAAACTAAAAGTGAGTAAAAACTGCAGCCTTACTGATGTGGGACTGAGGCCTTGGGGCAACCTGTAGAGTTGGTACTGGAGGATACAGAGAATAAAGCTTCCTAAAGCCATGAGTACCTTGGGAAGAGGGACAGTTATAACCTTATTCTGGGGATAGATGTGTTAAGACCAAGTGCACAGGGTCCAATGTAATCTAGACTCCCACAAGCAAAAGCAAAACATAAAAACCGAAGGCAAAAGTAGACACTCTTTATTCTTCACCAACTCAAGGAACTCATGCATCATATTTTACTAAATCTTACTTGGAATTAGACATAATCTTTGCCTTTGAGCAGTTTACAACTTAACTAGGGAAAGTAGATCTCAAACACAGGGTTTAAAACGTGGCAATAAAAGTCCCTCTAAATCTGTATGGTTAAAGCACACTCACAGGTGTTTCATCTTTAAGCATTTCTTTGTGTTGTATATTAATACATCAATTTATATATGAAACATACATGGTGCATGTAAATCGTGAAGCATGGTATTACAACGACTCCCTCTGAATCCGCCATCTCACTCTAGACCTGGAACATTACCAACGACTTAAATCCACTTATATGCTTCTCTTCCATCTTATCTTGCCTTCCTCCACTTGGCTAAAATTTTTGTTTTTCATTTCCTTGCTTTTTAAAAAACATAAGTTTAAATTGCATGGGTATGTATGACTAAATAAGATATTATTTAGGGTTTTTCTTTAAACTCTACAAATGTATTGAATTTTATGCAGTTTTCTGAAACTTGACTTCCTCATTCCCATCACATTATTTTATAAACACCCGATGTTGTGGGCTGAGATGCTTAATTTATTTTACATCTGTATAATACGCCATTATGTTGCTAAGCTACAATGTATTTATCTATTCTCGTATCAGTGAATATTTGAATTTTTCTAGCTTTTTGCTATTATGAACATTAACATAATGCATATTCTTGTGCACATTTCTTGGAGGACAAATTCAAGAATTTTTCTAAGGATATCTATCTGGGAGTAAGACTAGTTACTTCTAGAGTGTGTGAATGTTTAAAATATAATGCCAAGTTGTTTTCCAAACTTTTTATATCAATTATATTGATACTCAGAATGTGTAGGAGTTTCCATTGAGCCTAAACAACTCTTTACACTTAGTATGTTAGGCTTTTTAATTAGTGCCAATCTACAGGGAGTAAAATGCTACATCACTGATTTTGTCATTTCTTTGATTTGAAAGCACTTTTTAAAATGCTTCCTTTATACTGTTTCTTGGAAAATAGAATTTCTAAATTGTTACATATTAAATATAGCCATCCACTCAGTGTTCCTTCTATATCATTAATTAACTTCTTATTATATTATGTCAAGGTCATAAATTTATCTTTTTTGCGTTCATCTAATATATTGCAAGGTCTCTTTTCACATTTAAATCATCTGTAATTCTCTGTGGGGTGTGTGTGTGTGTGTGTGTGTGAGAGAGAGAGAGAGAGAGAGAGAGAGAGAATGGAGATGGATTTAATTTTTCTATATATATACTCAATTTTCCAGATATCATCATCCTTTCCCCCCAAAACATGTCTACCCTGTATTAAATTTCTGTATACATGGGGTTCTTTTGGGCTTCCTCTGCTGTTCCATTAGTTAATTTATCTATTCCTTCAGAAGTATTATATTATGTTAATTCAATGCTTTTACCCTTTTTTTTTTTGACATTTGGTGGGGCATTCCTTTCACATTGTACTATTTCTTCAATAACCTCTTGCCTGTACTCTGTCCACTGTATTTCCATATACCTTTTGGAATCAGCTTGCGAAGTTTCTTAAAAAACTCTGTTGAAATTGATTTTAATTGCGTAGAAACAATGGACCAATTTTGGAAACATTGATATCTTTATTGAGTTTTTCTATTTGTATGATCTACCTCTACTTATTTAGCTCATCTTTAAAATGGATTAGTAATGGGATCCTGCTGTGTAGCACTGGGAACTCTGTCTAGTCACTTATGATGGAACATGTAATCTGAGAAAAAAGAATGTATACATGTAAGTGTAACTGAGTCACCATGCTGTACAGTAGAAAAAAATATGTATATAAATAAATGATAAAAAAAGAAAAAAAATAAAAATTTTCAATTGTTTTATAATTTCCTATATAAGATCTAACATAAAAAATTATAACACTTAAATATTTACTTCTTTGTAATGTACACTTATTGCTTTGCTTCCATAAAGGGCAAATTTTAAAATATACATTATCTAGATTTTTGTGGGTTTGCTAAACCCTTTTCTTATTTTTAATAATTTGTCTATTTTTCTGGGATTTTCTGAGTAGGCAATGATATCATCTGCAAAAATTCTGATTCCTAGACTTTTATCTCTGTTGCCTTTCTCTATTGGTTTGGATCTCCAACATAAAGTTGAAGAGAGGCCATGAAAATGTGTTTCCATTAGAAATACTGTTTGCTGTAGGCTTTTTTTTTTTCTTTTTGATAGATATCACTTTGTTAGTTTAAGATAATTCTAGGCTGTTCCTATCTTCATAATTTAAAAAAAATAAATGGATGTTGGATTTTGCCAAATATTTTCTTTGCAACTCTTGAGAATATCATACATTTTTTTTTCTCCTTTAACCCATAAATGAATATTTAAATGACATATATAGATTTTCCAGTGTTAAACCACCCCTTTATTTCTGGGATGAACCCAATATGTCTAAGATGTTTTATCTTGTTTTATGCTATTGGATTCTATTTGCTGATATTTTGTTCATGTTTTGCATCTATATTCATGAGTGAGGTTCACTCTTTCCTATTCTTCTGAAGAGTTTACAAAAGATTGAAATGATTTATTTTTTCAGAGCTGAGTAGAATTTGCTTATAAAACCATCTGGGTCTAGTGTTTTCTTTGGAGGAGAATTTAAGACTTTTTATTTTAAAAAGTGCTATAAAATTTTATTTTTTCTCAGTTGAGTTGTTATGTTTTTCTAGTAATTATCCATTTTATCTAATTTTTAAAGTTTATTGACAAAGTTTTGTATTGTATTCTCTAATTAATCTTTACCAATCATTAGATTCTATTTTCTATTTCTAATACTATTTGTGCATTCTCTCCTTCTTGGTTTGATAGAAGTTGGTATATTTATTTTTAGATTTTCCAAAGAATCAACTTTTTTTGTTCTTGCAATTTTGTATTTGCTTTTTCCTTGATCTTTGTTTTTAATTTTAGTTATTCCCTTTTCTTTAATTGGGTTTATATCATTCATTTTTTACTGCTTAAAACATCTGCTTCATTCCCTTTCAACTTTTTTCTCCTTTTATAATATAAGCACTTAATGCTTTATAGTTCCCTATAAGCACTTCTCTTTATTGCATTCCATATGATTAGATGTAAATTATTGTTCTTATTATCACTGAGTTATTATTTTTAAAATTTTAATTATGAGTCTGTTTCTTGAAAGATTAATGTAAATATCTTTTAATTTACAAATGCGAGGATATTTCTATTACTAAATTCTAACCTACTTGTTAATGTGATAAAAGTGTGATAAAAATGTGATAGCATTTTTTTTGAAATTTATTGAAACATACTTCATGGTCTACAAATATCAATTTTCAAAATTATGTATGTTTTAATTATTGTGTGCAGAGTTCTACATGTGCATGAAATTAAGCTTGATTATTGTGTTGCTTAAATCACCTATTCTTTACTAATTTTTTACTTGCACTCTCAATATTCAAGAGATCTAATAGCTTAATATCCAAACTATAGATTTTTCAAAATTTCTACCTAGTTATGTTAATGTTTTCTTTACATATTTTTAGTCTATTTATTTGTTTTGTAGTTTACAACCATTACATTTTCAGGGTGAACTGAAACTTTTATCAATATTAGTGATTTACAATTTTGTGTGGTGATTATAATAATTTCTTTGCCTTAAATATCTTTATTTCTTTTATTTATCTTTTATATTTTCCTTTTCCTTTCCAAGTACTTAGTTTTACAGCATTTGGTAGGAATATTTTTTCCCATATAATAAACTTTTAATTGAATATTGAAATCCATTGACATGTATTGTGATTATTGATATAATTGATATCACGTCCTTATTCTACATCCTTACATAATCAATAATTAGATTCTGTCATACCATGTTAACATTTAACATTTTTCTATTTTATTTATTCCATATTTAATATATTCTGCATTTATTTGGGTACTGATTGAATTTTTTAACTTATTTGTATCCCATTTTGTTCTCTGCAATTTATTCACCCAAGTCCAGTCCTTCAGTAATCATTCTTGAAATCTTACCATTTATTTTTAGTATGGCAAATTTATGTTATAAAATCTAAAGGTGAAAAAAATCTTAATTTAACCCCTACTTTCCTGAGACGTACAAGAAACTTTGAGCTTTTTAACTCTGAACTCCCCTCTTCTGATATATCCTCAGTTGTAGAAGCTGTCTTCTCTGTTTTATAATTTGTAATTGAATATCATTCTTGATCTTAGTAGATGTGAATTCTGTGCTCATAATTTGAGAGCTGGGGATTTGTTTTTTTTGGCTGGAGAGGCTTTGCTTATGCCAGGGGCTAGGAGATACTAACAAACTTGAGGGGCTTAGCTTAGCTTGGGCTCCCCTTCCTATCCTAAAGCTGGCTCAAGACTCAGTTTCCCAGCTGCAATGCTGCTCCTAGTACATGTCCTCAGGCAACCCTATTCTTCCCTGCTGCCCACTACTCAGGCTCCCATCAAAGTTCCAGGTCTTTCTTTTGCCCATAGCTCATGAAGAGATGCTCACTGGTGGTCTTCCCTACCCTTCGTGAAACCCATGGCATCTAAAAAAGTCCTTTCCAGGGTTTAGGTGGACTGAAACAGGAAGTTCCTTTTGGGCCACCCTGCTTAAAGGGAAGTCTCCTTTTCAACCATTTTAATAATACAGTAAAGTAAAAATTATTATTACATCTTTACCTTGAAGAAGTTTTGACACAGAGAGGCCAACTTACACAAGACACAGCAGCAGTTTAAGAGATTAGCCTCTCAACTTTGCTTTTTCACTTCAATCCCATATTCTTTTTGATTGTAAAACAAAAAAAAAATAAAAAATGATTGTGCAAAGCAATAACACACTGATGCTGAGGGGAGGTAGAATAAGGATGTGATCAGAGTTTTTGTTCTCGCAGAAGCAATTGTTTTTAAAGAATATGTGGAATTCAGTTACATGTATACTACTTCTCATATTTTCCTAGTAACACCAACTCTTTTCACTATCAATTCCCATGAGTCAGATCATCATCATCAACTTACTCTAAACAGTATAAAATTAATGCATGTTCTTGCATAGGAATTCATTTATTTGTCTCCCTTGTGACAGATTTTGTGATAATAATTTTCCATGCTTAGGACTCACTGTTACCCTAACTCTGCCAATAGATGCAACTGCAGATGAAATAACTTCCTCAGTGTCACAATCTAATATGTGCTGAGATCCAAGAATCAAACTGAATTTTGTCTCTTTCCAGAATCCACTTTCTTACCCTTTCTATCTTTTATGAATTTTGTGCAGCAGCCCAGCTTTCTAGGAGTGAGAAAGAACTGCACAGTGATTATACTCTGAAGAGTAGCGCTGTCTGTAAGATTTCCATAGGCCCACATTCCAATGCATAGGTCAAAGAGTAAAAGTTCCTTTTTCTTTTTTTTTTCGATTTTATAAATAAACCACAGTCTTGGAAGTTCTGGAAGTCATCTATATTTTAAATAAAGCCTTAAAAAGTGAGATCAATATAGCTCTTCTAAAAGATCCTATGTATTCCATTAGAATTGGGTTTTCACATTAATGCCTGGTCCTAGTGCCCACACCATGTCCAGAATAATGAGATTTGGAGCCCTAACTCACCAAGTTCTGAACAAAAGCTCTGATATTTAATTGCTCTGTGACCTGGAATTATGTTCCTTATTTGTCAATGCCTTAGTTTTTTCATCTACCACTTTCTATGTAATGTGTAAGTTGCTAATGATGATTAAATGAGATAATACACATAAAGAGTCTGGATCTGGTGCCGGCAGATAGCTAATGCTCAAATAGCAGAAATTATAGGAATTTCAAAGATAAAGTATAGATAGTGTGATTTGCAATATCCTAAACTTTTTATTGAAGTTTGTATTTGTTATTGTATTGTTAACATGAAATTTGTATTTCATGTTAAGATTAACATGAAATATTTCAATAAGAAATAATGATAAATATTACTGAAATATATAACCTTCCTAATTTGACATGATTTTGACCTTCTAAACAACTTTAGTTGTTCAAGTTGCATGTCTATGGAAGTATGATATTGCTTTGCTAAAATCTATGCAGATCTTTAAATTATCTAATGCTCTTGAGTTTTTCTGAAGGGAAAGCATAAATTGTGAAAGGAATTAAATATATAGGTGACTCTAGTTTTTATCCACCAGAATAGTGGTATAATAGCTCAGTATTCTAGGATAACATCCGGACAGGGCAGCTTATTTTGTATAAAAAGTGGCAATTGGATTTCCCTTGATTTTTCTCTCATTTATATAAAGCACTGCCTAACGATAAATCAGCTTGTGTTCAGTCATCCATCCAGCTTCATTTTTTTTCCTTAGTGAACAAAGCTAATTCTACTTGTAGAAGAATTTAATGCAATATTTGAATAAAACAATTCCTTGATACAGCTGAATAAAAGGAAAGCACATTTGCTTTATCTGATATCACTTAAAAGTGAGTCAGAAAAAGGTAATTTATTACCCAAGGGACTTTTATTTTTATTTTATTATTTGAGCATTATGTGCTAATGGCCATTTAGTATAAAGAATGGCTTTCAGCAAAGTCCCTGGAAGGCTCCTTGCAGATTCCCTCACCCCATCTACTCCCATCCACTTCCTTGGGTGACATCAGCACGAGGCCTTTCCCCAGAAGGAGATCTCAGGGCTGAGGGGCAGTCATGAAGCTCTCCCACTCTGGGACCACAAAAATCCCCAAAGTTTCTTAGCTAACACCCTTTAAAAAATTGAGGCCTGTGGAAAACCTACGCACGGAAAGTCTGTTTCTATTTCAGTTGTGTATCAGTTAAGATGGAAAATTTTTAAAGTCCACACAGATGGTAAATAAATTTCTGCTACATGAGGCAGTTCCTGGAATAAAGTAATTTTCTCAAATAACAAGTGCCAACTTATTTTTTTCAGCGGAACTTATTTTTAACTTTCCCAGGGAATGGTTGGGAGGCCGGGAGCAGTGTCCTTCACCTTAGGAATCTGAGTCTCCTTCCAGAAGAAACGATAGCTGTTCTCACTACAGACTTACATGTATGTATACATACACTGAGTGAAGGGGGTAGTTGTTCATTTTCTTAGAGGAGGAGAATGAGGGAGGGAGGGAGAAGATGGAGAATTTCAGAAATATTTATGTTTTCATTCAATGTTTAGTTTTCTATAACTTACTCCAAACAGTATGAAATTAACTCATATCCTTGTGTAGGAATTAATTAACTATCTTGAATTCATGGCCATTAATTCTTTGGAATTCTTCACCCACTGTTAGGCTTGGCCTGTCCCCAGAAATCTTTAGCATTTGTCTCTGAGGACATAGTTGAAACCCCCTACGGGTTTGCTGGGTCATGCTTCATTGGGGAGAGCCATCCCTGGGCAGCAATTGGCAGCGATTGCATGCATGTTAAACAAAACTATGCCACTTGCTAAAGGGTGATTCAAACATTTCTTGCAGTAACAGAGATTCCCTATTCAGAACAAACACAAAGACTGACTATTAAAAAATTAAATTATCTTGTAACACACTGATGGTTTTAATGCAGATATTATAGCACTCTGCTAACATATAGCCCTTTTCATTAAGTTTATTTTTTCTTTTTGGTAAAACCTTTCACTCAGCACCACAAAGAGTCTACCGATCTATAAGTACATATTAACAGAGTGCCTGTATACTAGTCACTGTAGGAGTAAGGAAAAAAGAAAAACCTGTCTTTACCTTAAAGAGGTTTTAGTCGAAAAGACAAATACAGGCGTACTTCGTTTCACTGTGCTTTGCCTTTTTGTTCTTTGCAGATATTGCAGTTTTTTAACAAATTGAAGGTCTGTGGAAATGCTGTGTGGAGAAAGCCTATGGGCGCCATTGTGCCAACAGCATCTGCTTACTTCCTGCCTCTGTCACATTTCTGTCATTCTCGTGATACTATGCTTTTTTATTATTGTATTTGTTATGCGGATCTGTGATCAGTGATCTTTTACATTACTCTTGTAATTGTTTTGACATTTTTAAGCAGTAAAACATTTTTAAATGAAGGTATGTACATTTTTTTTTAAAGACTAAATGTTATCCCACACATAATAGACTACTCTACAGCGTAAACATAACATTTACATGCACTGGGAAACCAAAAAATTCATGTGATTTGCTTCATTGCAATATTTGCTTTATCGCAGTTCTCTGGAACCAAACCTGCAGTATCTCCAAGGAACCATCAGAGGCCAGACCATGTGATGGTGAACAGTGTGGAGCACAGTGTAATATGCCCACCTGATAAATGAATGCCCCTCACTCCTAATTCATGTGCTTAAGTCCTAACTCCCAATATGATGGCATTAGGAGGAGGACCTAGGGGAAGTATAGGTAGCCCTGGCTTTTTGAAAATTTGATTTACCCAACTTTGCTTTTAAGGAAGACCTATATTAGTACTTGTTTTCACTAACTGAAAGAAATTGGAAAGAGATTTTTGCTTTTATGAAAAAAGTGAAAATAGTTTTTACTCCTGGTTTTGCAACAATTATAGAGGAACCCAGAGCAGTGGGATGGCACTGCCAAGCTCCTTCCCCAGGAACTACACTCAGCATCAAGCCCCATAGCTCTGAACTGTGTTGGTGAACCTCTGTGCTTCATCTTGACTTATTTTGTGATTCCACTAGCAAGATGTGTCCTAAGGTAATTGCTTCTTAGCTGTATGCTGTTTTATCTTCACAAAGTTTTCATAGAGATGCTCTATTTTCCTATAGCAGGGAATCATATAATTAGGTTTAGATAGTATTAACAAGGCTGGAGCCCCCACAAAAGGATTGGTAACTTCATAGAAGAGGAAGAGACACCAGGGCTTCCTCTCTCCACCGTATAAACACATGATGAGCAGGTGGCCACCTGAAGGCCTAGAAAAGAGCCTTCACCAGAACTTGGTCATAGTGCCACATGATCTTCTTGCCTCCAGAACTGTGAGAAAATAAATGTCTATTGTTTAAGGACCCAACCTATTGTAATTTGGTTAGCACCTGAGTAGACTAAGACAGATACTCTATGCTCAGGTGGAATCTATGAGTAAACATCCAGATGAAACAGAAAGATGTTTTTTTTTTTTCTTTTTAGGGCCGTATCTGTGGCATATGGAAGTTCCCAGGCTAGAGGCCAAATCAGAGCTGCAGCTGCCGGCCTACACCACAGGCACAGCAACACCAGATCTGAGATGTATCTGCAACCTACACTGCATCTCGTGGCAATGCCAGATTCTTAATCCGCTGAGCCTGGCTAGGGATGGAACCCACATCCTCGCAGACACTATGTTGGATTCTTAACTTGATGAGCCACAGTGGGAACACCAAAAGAAAATTTTTTTTTTGTCTTTGTTGTTGTTGTTGTTGTTGTTGCTATTTCTTGGGCCGCTCCCGCAGCATATGGAGGTTCCCAGGCTAGGGGTCTAATCAGAGCTGTAGCCACTGGCCTACGCCAGAGCCACACGGGATCCACTCTGCATCTGCAACCTACACCACAGCTCACGGCAACGGCGGATCCTTAACCCACTGAGCAAGGGCAGGGACCGAACCCGCAACCTCATGGTTCCTAGTCAGATTCGTTAACCACTGCGCCACTACGGGAACTCCCAAAAGAAAATTTTAAGTCCTTTTTTTATGACTCTGTAAAAACTCTTCAGTTGCAACTTTGGGTCTCTGTGTATGAGATAAATTCTAATGCTTGAGGGTATCAAATAATTGTTACGTTGAGACAGAAACACAATTTACTAACAAAAAAATATGTGAGGATTTAGAAGTGGGGAGCTGGGAAGAATGGGAAAGCTCTTAATTCAACACCTTCCCTTGAATAATGAGGCCTCAAGCCTAGTGGGAACAGTTTGCTCAGAGGTGTTGTCAATATTCTTGCTAACTCTGTGTCCCCTCCATTCTAACCTAAGAAGCAATGACAGATTCTGTGTTGCTGTTCTGTAGTAGGTATTCAAAAATATGTGAATCTGGCTTCCTGAGAATAAAATACCTCTGAGATTAATTCTCCAATTTTTTCTGTTTTCTTTCATTAGATCACTAAGTTTCCTGTGATTTTATACTAAATTGAAGCGCAATTGAATGAAAACATATTTTTAGAATGATATACTAGCATTTTTTCTAGACAAAAAAGGAGCAAACTATGATTTCAGTTTTAAAAAGAAGCAAATTTCTTAATATTTGCAGCCAGTTTTCTTTTTTTGACTTGAACAGGTTGCATCAGGGTTGAATTTGTTTAAAACAGCCTTTAAAAAAATGTTTTGATAGTACAGTACATCTGAATAATTAAAGTTTTTATGAAAGTCTTCACTTTGGAAAAAAACAAAAAAACAAAAACTAGATTTTCCACTTTGATTCAAAAAGACATGAGTCTTCTGGCTTTAGACGGCCCAGAAAAAGGGCATCTTTCCTATCAGCTCTTTGGTTAAAAAATAGCGGCTCAAATAATGAATTTCCTGTTATTCTTAGCATGTGCCCAGAAGCCAGGGAGATTTTTGGACATACTTAGTGAATTAAAGAAAGAAAGTGAATAAAAGGCTCCATTATGGATAGCAACCATAGAAAATAAAGATTATAAACAGTAGTAGTTTTACAATGAAAAGAAAGACATAACTGTAACCACAAAATCTTTTCCAGAGAAGGGAGACTCCTGGGTGTATTTAAGCCCTGAGGTAAACTGGAAGAAATACAAACCTTGAGGCTGCTATTCAAATCCTTAGAAGAACATAGTAAGAACTGAGGACTGTGATTGACAAGTGTTGGGTACGTGGCATTAGGAATTAAGTTTGTCATGTGAAAGAGACCAGGATGTAATCTTGGAAAACTAATTAGCAAGAGTGAAATGATGTGGACTCTAAAAAGAGAATGAACCTAAACTCATTATTTCCTTCAAGCCATTTAGTTCCCACACGCTTCAGCTGTTATTTCATAATCAGGTTTCCTTTGAATTACAAACGGGTGATGCAGAAACTTCTGCAAGAGTCCATTCTCAGTACATTTACCATTTCTCAGTGAATCAGAAAAGTGAGTAGTTTGCCTCTTGGAACAAAAAGAAGCTGTAGGAGTCAATTGTGATAAAGGAAATGTATCCATTTAAAAGCAACAAGCAGTTATACTTTTTGAAATTTAAATAGAATGATAAATTATTTTAGTATTACTTCAGCAACCTAATTGTTTTGCAAATCATTTATTGCTTTGTGAATATTGGCTCTTCCATGGCTTATTGTGAACATCCAGCTGTAAGAGCTTTATTTTTATGATGTTTTAAAAACAGTATACCAGTTATCCAAAGCTGAATCTTTGTCAAAAAAAAAACCAAAAAAACACTGGATTGAAGTTTCAAAATATTAGGAAAATTAAAAACATAAGCAAATTTAGTCTAATCATTTCAACAGAATTTTCTTATGCATATGAAAAGTTTAAATTTAGAAGAGGAGATAAGGAACTTTTTCATATACACATTCATGCCACAATTCTTTTTAGTATGGCTAGTTCATAAGTCAACTATGTAATCTGTCACCTAAATGGAACATTTCAGTAAGTCAAAGTGGGAGCTTAGCTGGCAGGATGTGGAGACAACGTCATAACCAGAGTGCCTGGCCAAACAAGGATGAATGGTCACCAAGCTAATGGAACATGTACCATAAGAATTGGAGTTAATGAATGTTTTTTCTTCATCTTTTTAGTTTTCTTAAGGATAATGATAATAACTTATTTGTTATAAGTTAATTAATTATAACATTATTAATTATAACATTCATCTTGTTAAGATAAGTTATTGTCATTGAATGATACATTATTGTCATTGAGTAATACAATGCTCAAATGCTAAATGGTAAAAAAAAATCCTAAATGAATAAATTAGTGGTTGAATGAATTAACAAAAGTTATATGTTCATGCAAACAATTATAATTTTATTGTGGGATACATTCCTTCCTGTATGTGAAATCAAAGATGATGAAAATATCAGAATCAAGGATGTGAGCAGACAGCATGATGAGTAATCCTTTTCCCCTTCTTCCACAGTAAGGGAAGCTGTATTTTGCTCCTATATCAACCTTTCTGAAATCAGAGACAGTTCTGCAGTCAATTGTGGTTGGCGGAAGCACAGATGCATTCCTTTGTCCACCAGCCCACTCATCCATCCATCCACTAGACAACTTCCTATTTTTCATGATCTCATATTGGTAACTGAGGCTACACAGGAAACACATATTTTCTGCCCTCAGTGAGCATAAAGTTGCACCAAATGAGGGCATCTGTTAGATTCATCCTCAAACAAGATAAATGAGAAGTTAATCTTCCTTCATTTTACTTCCTTTCTCACTGAAAACATTCTCAGTAAGAGAGGGAGGAAGATACAGTTTTGGGAAATTAAAAGAAAGTGGAATGAGTTTGGAACAGTTAGGTGGAAACGCTGGAATGAGGCAAGTAGTTGTGCAGAGTAACTACTAAGAGACTCTAAGAGCCCTTGGTGGCCAAAGAACATGTATCTGTAGTGTTTCTATGGGACTCATTATAGTTGTGAGAAAGGGCTTAAACATTTAACAGGGACTAAATACAGAGGACTTTAAAATGCATGCTGAGGGGTACGATTTTTTTCTGATAAAAACGAAGAGATTGTGTTGTTCATTTGCTTGTTTTAATGAAGGAAAATAACTGATGATCATGTTTTCTTAGGAAGGAAAAATCTGATTTTATTATGTACAATGTGCTAAAATAAGGGAAAAAAAAACAGGATCCAGGGAGATAGCAAGGAATTTATTATAGTCCCTCTCCATGCTGATATGAGCATGTGGGTAAGGTGGTCACATGGGAAGTGGAGGCACGTAAATGATATATTCCTCCAAGAATCACAGGAAATCAAACACTGGTCATTTTTCTAATTTTCTTTAGTCGTACTCTGAAAGGCCAACCAAACTGACTCTATCTGTAAGAAAAATCATTGGCATGGAAACAGACTGCTGCACAAATAGGAATAATTCAACTAATAATAACAACACATCCAAAACCTCAAAATTTCACATGAAATGTTCAATTGGTATTCTCAGAGATATTTGAAAGACTGTCCCATCTATAAAACATGAATGTATTATTAGCAAAGAGTAAAAAGAAAACATACTTCATATTCTTTACCTTCCCTTCTGTCATATATAGGTCAGTTTCAGTCTAAGCCCAGCCCTTACACTGGGTGCTGGATCCCTTCCTTTCTCATCAGTTCAAGGACATCACTCCTAGAGCAGCCTCTTATCTTTTATCAATGATGTTTCCTCTTCTGGGTCATTTCTATCAGCTTCCAAATATGATGTCCAAATATCTCCCAGTAAAAATAAATTAAAAAAAAAAAACTCTCTTGACTCCACATCCTCCTATTTCTTCGTGTTCCTTTATAACAAATATTAAATCATTATTTAATAGTTGGCTGTATTTCCTTTCTTCAATTCTTGTCCTCCCTTTTTCTCTCAGCCTCACTGAAAGCATGCATCTGTTCCTACCCAAACTGCTATGAACAAGCTGGCCAATGAACTATACATTGTTCAATGCCAAATGAATTTCTTCATGATCCACCCACAGCATTTGAAATGTTTGGTTTTCCTGCTCTCTTTAGAAACAGCTTCCTTACATGGCTTCTAGGGTCTTACTTTCTGATTCTTTCCCTTCATTTGCTCGATTGAATCCTAAATTGGCTTGCTATTCATTTGTTGGTTTATTTTATGCTTTCTTACACTAGAAAGTAAGTCCTTGAAAGAGAAGATGTTATTTTGTATCCCTCATGTCCAGAAGAGTGTTTGGTATATAGTCAGTGCTCAATAACTGTTTATTGACTATGTATTTGAATGAAAACAGAAAGAGAGCTATGTAAGTTAAAAACATGATCTAAACAATAAATATTTTAATAGAAAGTGAATGATAAAATTGATACAACTGAAGACCGAGGTGCTAATCTGGCCCAGTGAGTTAAGGAAATCTCACAGTGAATAAAGCAAAAAATACAAAGAAATGTGAAATAATAGATGGAAGTTAAGAGACTTAATACAGGTTATTTTTAAAACATCTAATAGGAATTCTGAGCAGAAACAAAGGGAGGTGACAATGCTCACGAAATATTGGAAGGGGTATTTCCTAAACTGATGAAAAACATGGCTCTTCAGATTAAAAGATTTTGGTAAACATTAGGTTACACTCAAAAGAAGCAAAGCTATATCCTGATAAACTAAGATTTAGTTACATTCTGATAAATTTTATAGCTCCAAGGATAAAGAAGATATATTTAAAACAACCCAAGATTTAAAAACAAAAACCAAAAACAAGTAATCAGTGCAACACAGATCGTCATAGATTAAATTTAGGGTCACAGGAAAGATTAGAAATGGTTTCAAATAAGCTTAGAGTTATAAACCAGTTTAATCATTAAAATGTTGGCAAAATAATGATTCGTATGGATGTGAAAAAACTTAATATGCACCCTATGTGATGAAGTTTTTCAAAGATATATCAATCATAAAATAAATAAGAGAAATAAAGAACATAGATATGAGAAAGTTGCATGTCATAGAAAATGGAAACAAAGTAGGAGGAATTTAAAAGAAAATCTCTTACACCTTGATGCCTGGCCTGGGTGATCCCCCTTTTAATGACATTTGTTATATCTGCATCTCATTGGTCCAATTTCACTGTTTTGTTCTGGAATGGATATTTGCAAATAATAAAGCCTTTTACAGATTTTGAATTTTCATAATTTAATTGTGTATGAAGCATGAAACAATAATAGTCATAAGAGAGAACATAGATGCAAAATCTTGAAACTATAAAAGTAATATTATCAACAAAAATTAAAAGAGCAGGGAAGAAGAGACAGATCAATGAATATGGGTTAATTTTCTAAACTTTTGAAATGGTAATATAAGTACAATTAAAATAGATAAATCAACAAATAGAGGAAACAAGTATTTTATTTAGCAAGCATATTCATGAAGGCAAATACCAGAAGAATATAAACACATAAATGATAAGAATAAATAAAATTAAACAAACAAAACAACATAAACAATAAAAATTAGTAGGTGCGGGGGAGAAGCCTTGTGCTACTATGAAAATACTAAATTCAGAGTTCCTGTTGTGGTTCAGTGGTAACAAACCTGACTAGTATCCATGAGGACGCAGGTTCAATCACTGGCCTCCCTCAGTGGGTTAAGGATCTGGCATTGCCATGAGCTGTGGTGTAGACTGCAGACATGGCTCTGATCCAGCGTTGCTTTGGATGTGGCATAGGCTGGCAGATACAGCTTTGATTCAATCTCTAGCCTGGGAAATTCTATATGCCCTCAAAAGACAAGAAAGAAAAGAAGGAAGGAAGGAAGGAAGGAAGGAAGGAAGGAAAGAGAGAAAGAAAGAAAGAAAAAGAAAGAAAGAAAGAAAGAAAGAAAGAAAGAAAGAAAGAAGAAGGAAAGAAAGAAAAGAAAGAAGGAAGGAAAGAGAGAAAGAGAGAAAGAAAGAAAGAAAGAGAGAAAAAGACAGAAAGAAAAGAAAAGAAAATGCTAAATTCTATTGAAATGTAAGTTTTTGGTGACAGAAAATTTGTCAGCCGATTGTTCTAGCCCCTTACCTCAATGATGCTTGGTACAACATAAACAATTGTTATAAACCGAATTCTATCTCCCTCCACCCTACAAATTCATATGCTGAAAATCTAGGAAGTCATATTGGAGTAGGGTGGGCCTCCAATATGATGTGTCCTTATAAAAAGAGGAAATCTGGACACACGCACACACACGCTAACATGTGAACATAAAGGCAGAGAATAAGATAATGTTCATGTAAGACAGGGAATGCTGATGATTAACAGCAGATAAACCACCAGACGCTAGGAGAGAGACTATCACAGCAAACCAAAGGAACGAACTCTGCGGACATTTTGATATTCTACTTCTAGCCTTCAGAACAGTGACAATAAATTTCTGTTATTTAGGCACACTGTTTAAGGTTCTTTGTTACAGTAGCCTTTGCAAAGTAATACAGCAGTCAAAGAATAGTTGTAAAAGAGACATTTAGGAGTTCTCCATGTGCTGCAGGAGCGGCCCTAGAAAAGGCAAAAAACCAAACCAAACCAAACCAAACCAAACCAAAACAAAAGAGATGCTTAAAGTACCTCATCTTTCACAAACAGATATCACATGCTATGTAATGTCATTAATTAATAACTATAAGTAAAAGCATGTATTAATAGTTATCTAGGTAATGAAGCAAAATTGGAAAATATTGGTGATGGTAGTCTTTTGAGACTAGTTAGAGAGGAAATTTATTTTCTCATCTTATAATTTTTTTTGGCCATGTACATGTTATCACTTACATAAAAAAAAGATAAAATAAAAAGATAAACATAGGTGGTTGATCACTAGACCAATGTTATTTTACTGAAAGTATCTTTATTTTGAGTTAAACAGTGAGACAATTTAGAGCTTTGAAATTAATTCAGGAATTTTGACATCATATAGCTTATAGCTTAGGGAAGCATGATGTTTATCAAACAAAATAAGGCACATTTTATATAGAAAATCCTCACACTATTTCCTGTAGTTTATAGTTGTTTTATTATAATTTCTGCAGGTAGTATTAAAGATGAGGACATGAAGTATTATTGATTAAGAGACTGAATTGGAAAAAGAAGAGAGTGAAGAGAATAGTATTAACCATTACCATGCATTAAGATAATGCTTGAAATACCGTGCTTGTCTTCACTCAATCACTCATTCTATAGAAATGTGATAAGTGCATGCTATATGCCAAGCACATGTCAGGCATTATGAGGGAATGGTGAATAAATTGTGAATATCCTAGACCCTGCCTTCAAGGAACTTGGTTTGAAGTATAGGCATGTGTTCTAGTTTTCTGAAATTGCTGTAATGAAGGACCAAAAACTCAGTGTCTTAAACTAGAGACTTTTTTTTCTCTCCCAGTTCCTGGGGCCAAAAAAACAAATGTGTTGGCAGAGCCATGCTCCTAGAAGGCTCTAGGGGAGGTTCCTTCCTTGCCTGTTCCAGCTTCTGGTGGCTATAGGTCTTTCCTGGCTGATGGCCACATTCTTCCACTCTGCTTCTATCTTCACATGGCTTCCCCTTTGGGTCTGTGTTTTTTCCTCTTCTGTCTCTTATAGAATACTTGGCATTGAATTTAGGGCTCACCTAGGTAATCCAGGATGATTTTATCTTGACATCCTTAACTTAATCACATCTGCAAAGATCATTTTTCCAAATAAGGTCACATTCACAGGTTCTAAGTATTACAGGACATGCACATACTTTTTATGGGCCATAATTAAACTATTGCAGGATGGCTAGGTGAATAGATAATCCCAGCACAGCAAGATAAGTGCTATACAAGGGTACATAGGGGGTTTCAGTGCATAGAGGACACCTGGAGGGAGGTCCCAGTTCAGTCTGACGGGTTCAGAGAAGGCTTTGTGAGTAAAGCAACATGTAAGATAAAACCTGAAGAACAGCAAGGGCAGGAAGCAGGGCTGGGGGGAGCTTTCTGTGGAGAGAGAGTATGGTGAGCTTAGGTAACTAGGAGATGTTGAATGTGACTATGAAATATGAGATGAGCAGAAGCACAGAATGAGACTATGTAGGTAAGCAGAGCCCAGAGCATGACTGTCGTTAAAGACCTCACCTAGCACATTGGGGTTTTAAAGCTATGGTTGAGGGAGTTCCTGTCATGGCTCAGCAGAAACAAATCTGACTAGTACCCATGAGGACACAGGTTGGACCCCTGGCCTTACTCAGTGGGTTAAGGATCAGGCATTGCTGTGAGCTGTGGTGTAGTTTGCAGACATGGCTCAGATCTAGCGCTGCTGTGGCTGTGGTGTAGGCCAATGGCTACAGCTCCAATTCGACCCCTAGTCTGGGAACCTCCATATGCCTTGGGTGCAGCCCTAAAAAGACAAAAATAAATAAATAAATAGAGCTATGAGTGGGAGTGTGACAGAGCTTCATCATATAAAGATAATTTGGTTTGTGGTATAGATGGTAGACTGACAGAAATTAGAACTGGAGTCAAAGAAACCTGTTAGGATGATGTATTTGTAATTTGAGCAAGAAATGGGAGGATAAAGGGGATAGGGATGAGAAAGAATTATAATTTCCATAGGAATTGCTCATTACTGCTGAACTCACAGGTGCTTTTCTACAGTGTTTCTAAAGTCAAGTGGATTCTAAATCTCTAAATTTTCACCTGAATTTCCTAGAACTATGATTAGTCAACAGGTATACATAGACATGGAACAATATGCATCCAACAGCAGTCGTTAAGAGACATTTTGAATTTCTGAAACACACCTTTGATTCTGTAGTTCTTAGGGCTATGGGTATACTTTAATTCACCTTGCTTCAAAGTAAATTTAAACTTCTGCATATATGAAATGATGGGAGTATGTTTGGGTGGTGAATACTGCTCATAAGCAATGGCTTACTCTTAATTGGATGTACCTGTTTAGCTGTTAGTTTCAAAAAGTTGCATGAGAAGACAGTGAGGAAGGCAGAAGGGTATTATCAAGGTGACAATGGAATTCTGTGATGCAGGGACCAAGGCAGCAGAAGTGGGGGATGGTGAATATGTCACTTGGAACATAAGAAGGCCTGTATGCTCCTTCTCACCTGGGTGCCCACTGGCCAGGACAGGGGTTGAATAAAAACTGACCTGCAGGAGAGATTTCCAGGCATCTGGAAAATGGCCTGGCCAGCAACCTCAGGAGGAAATATTGGCTAGTTTGCTAATAATTCTTCCAGAATAGAATTTTATTGTTAAGTGGTGGAAATGCTAGCAATGTTAAAAATGTTGTGTGTTATGTAATTCCCATGGATTTGAAATGTAGAATAACAGCATCAAAAACCCTTAGACAAGGTTATGATTCACCCTAACTGTGTTGGCTACAGCTCTCTGGTATTTTAAGCATGACTTTGTGGCTGCTTTATATTCCCTTCCAGTAAGAGGGGTCCTGGATTCCATTAATACACATCAACTATGTCCTCCTTAGGAGAGACTGAACTTTATTTTTTCCCACATTGTGTAGGAAACCATTGTGTGGCCATTTTGATTAGTCACAATATTCTGTGTTAGTCTTTCAGCATAAACTGTAGATTTAAAATGACTTCAATGTAGATTGATAAAGAGGATTGATGAGGAGCCTGAAAATGTTCCTTCCCTCATTGAGCCTGCACCCTCCTTGTTCTTATATACCATCCCTACCCATTCTTCCCCACCTCAAATAATGTGTTGCGCACAAATTTTTGCTGTGATAACCTGCACAATAAACAGAGCTCCAGCTCAGCTTTATATAGTCCTCTGACCTCAGCAGGGAATGCTGAGGGCACACACATTGAGCAGCAGCTCAAAGGTACCACTCATTCTATCAGTGCTCTGACTTATCTTACATCCTGAGTGAATGTGGTCCTCTTAAGAAGGAAAAGATTTATGTGAAAGTTAGAAACCAAATGTCCTCATCAACTGTTTTCATGTAAGCAATACGATGATTGCCCATTCATTCTCTATCAAAAACACATTTTCTCAGTGGTCAGGTTTGGAAACTGGATTACAATAACTAAAAGGTATTGCATGTGGAAAAATAGATTTATTTCTATTGTAAGTTTCCCAGGATAGGCTGAGGTATAATTTAGCATGCTGTTTTGTTTCTAGTCTAGATAGAATTTTAAATATAAAAATGTAGTGCTTTACATGATTACTAATATGTTTAGGGAAAATTTGCAATGAAGAGGATACTGAAATTGCTGGCAAGCTTCTTTTCCTCTCTGGCCTCCTTAAGAATTGCTCACAGTATGGAAGTTGTTTGAATTACTTTTCAGCTTGTTTAAAATTTATCATGCCTCAAACCAAACACTGTGGACGTGTGAGAGAAAGCACTTTGTAACTTCTAAGTGGACATAGATAATATTTATGATAAAAGACTAGGTTGAATACAGAGAAAGAATACAGAATAACTGAATTAAATGAAAATGCATGCTTCAGGAAAGAGCAACTTTTTAAATTATTAAACTAGAAAGCAGGATAAGCTGAGAAAAAACAACCAAACTTCATTTTATGCTCTATTTTCTGTTTCTAAAATTTATTGTACATTTTTGTCAGCATATACCTGAAATGGTAGTTAAATTCTCAAAGCTGTGTGTGTGTATGTGTGTTTTTTCAGCACACAAATGTCTGAAATAGGAGGATAAAACATTTCTTTTCATCGTTCAAAAAACCCTTAATATTAGGTTTGTGTTGCATTTCAGTGTTGGCCAGTTCTTTCTGATTACTTTTAAATTACAGCTTTTCCACCATAATATGCAAGTCAGCATCTTTCCTGTAGGGCAGAAACTTTGCACTGGTCACAGGACATACCACTATTAACACTCCAAATTACAGCTCCTTGGCCTTGTCAAGACGCACACATTATTCCAGTTAAAGTAAAATGCAAGGATATTTAAAGTCTCTTCCTGTTGGAAGCTTCCATGGACTTATACAAAGCAAATATTCTCTCACCCCTTATCTGTTTGTAGGATACTTCCTACAACAGTTGACTCATCTGAACAACATCTTGCTTGTTGGGTAAATGAACACATGACAAGACATTTAACATCATCTGACCCTTTACAGCAAAATGAAGAAAAAAGGAAAGGTGTGTTATTGAGGGATGGACTGAAAATTAAAGTCCCATCTACACAAAGGTAAATACATATTACGAGAAATTACTTTGCACCAAGGGGTCAGCTGTATGTTTCTTAATGCTGACTCTGATTGGCTGTATTGACTCAAATTCAGTTTCCCTCTGCCTTTGAGGGGTGAGGGTGTGAAGAAATGGTCTATAGGCCTGAAAGGTGGTATTTACCAGATTCACCAAGCTAGCCTGCTACTGAGCACCATCAGCTGATTTACTAACCTCCCTGCAATAGCAACCACTCAGTTCCTGTGTGTTTTGTCTTCTATGGTAAAGACTGTACTTACAGCAGGCAGCCAAAGACTGCATCTTGGATTGTACTCAATTATTGCAGATATTGAGAACTAATGTATATATATGTATATCTGTGTAATCATATATGTCTATACTATATAATTATTAATTTTATGTAAAATATTTTTGCTAGAAAAAAAGATGGAGTTCCCGTCATGGGTCAGCAGAAACTAATCTGATTGGTGTCCATGAGGACGCAGGTTCGATTCCTGGCCTTACTCAGTGGGTTAAGGATCTGGTGTTACTGTGAGCTGTGGTTTAGGTCGCAGATGTAGCTTAGATCTGGCATTGCTATGGCTGTGGTGTAGGCAGGCAGCTACAGCTTAGATTCGACCACTAGCTTGGGAATCTCTATATGTCATGAGTGCGGCCCTAAAAAGACCAAAAAAAATTTTTTTTTGGTTAAGTGGACTTATTTTATACTTAGATTTTCTACTTTATCCATTTCACAATTTTACTAGGAAAAAGTTTAACTCATTTAGAAATTCATAAATGGATTTTGTGGTATAAACTGACATTTAATCTAAATAACATCTAAGTAATAATGTTGGAAATGAAGGTTATTACACAGCACACTGAACCTGAGCAATTGTCTTTCCCATTCAGTGTCTGTCACGTAACAACAGATGAACAGCATGGTGGTTGAATGCTGTCCTCTGAATTCATTGTCATCTGTCCAAGAATTCACATCACTCATAAACCTATGGGATTGTGTTATTAAAGAATTTCTTGATTTGTGCTTCAAGTACGATTAAAATAGAAATTTCTTCTGTTTTTAGATATTTATACAGCACATTTCTCATCTGAGATATTCTGACTGAATCACCTTTGGATACCTCTTCAAAGTGACTTTCTAAAGAAAATGTCCAATTGTGCTTTAGACTAGTATGTACATGGCACCATGGAAATGAATATGACTAGGAACCATGAGTTTGCGGGTTCCATCCCTGGCCTAGCTCAGTGGGTCTGGGATCTAGCATTGCCATGAGCTGCAGTGTATATTGCAGATGTGGTTTGGATCCCACATTACTGTGGCTGTGGCATAGGCCAGTGGCCACAGATCTGATTGGACCCCTACCCTGGGAACCTCCATATGCCGCCAGTGTGGCCCTATAAAGACCAAAAAAAAAAAAGGAATTAAATTTTCAGAAAACCACAAAGCATTCTTTTGCTTTTCATGCTTTTCATCAGTTATGCTGTTAAATCACTTTGAGACAACTGTCCATGATTATAAAAAAATTAATAGCATTCCATAGATGATTTTTATATATCCAAGAGGGTATAAAAGTTAGTGGGGATTACTATCTCATCACTAGTTTATAGTTGAACTATTTTGTTGATGCTTTAGTCGTTAAGTAAATGCCCATGATTTACTTTACTTTTCTGCTAACTAACCAGACACTAGCTGGGGAGAAAATTAACATGGCTAACATTTTTTTTTTTTCAGAACTCATTAGTGTGTTGAAATCTAGATTATTTATTTATTTTAGGTAAAGTGAGCCCATAAATTACTTAGCTAAAAATTTAAGCTGGAAAATAGAAAGCTGCTTTGCCCATGCTAATGTCTGACATATAAAGTATCATCATCTTTTGGTTTTCATATCACCATGAAATATTTTGTTAAAAAATACCCCATCATTTAAAAGTGTCTGTTTACAAAATGCTCTTTTTGAAGTATTTGCTTATTTCATTCATTTCCTAAAATTTAAGTCTGTGTATTTAAAAATAAAATTGCGTTTACTAAGAATAGTTAAAACAGGCACAGGGACATCCCGTCTTTCATTCTCACAAATGAAAGGCATTGGTGTCTTTCAAAACTCAGCTCAGCCCCCCCACCACCCTGGTGAAGCCGTCCCTGATCTCATGTGGATGGGATCCCTATCCTGCCAGGGCCTTTAACACTCTAGCTCCAGAGATCTTAATATATCCTAGGTTATATTATTATATTAGGTTGAACCAGGATGCTACTGTTCTTATGGTTTGAAACATAATGTTACCTTAGATTGTAATAGTAATAGCTATTAGAGTTAGTTTATCTGAATATTTTGTTATTTTACATCACCCCTGCTAATACTACATCTTACATGGCAAAGTGCATGGGGGAAGAGAAGGTGCTTAATATTTACTTAGCTAATGAATGCATATTCCAGATTCTATGATAATAATTAGATAGCAAAGACGTACATGTGTACATGTGTTAATCCTCTCTTAAATGTTGTCACTCTTTTCCCACAATTATTCCCAGAAAGTTCAGCTTACTTAGATCTGTAACCAGGGCAATTTAGCAAAACAAACAGAAAATAGCAACTCTTATTCCTAATAGCTGCAGTCACATGTTTACAATGTGTCAGGCACTGTTCTGATTATTTTACATAAATTAACTTACCTAATCTTCCCAATAATGAAGTGAAGCATCCCATCATAAAGGTGAAAAAAATTAAGGTGCAGAGAAAATAAGTAACCTACATGATTATAAAGCTGTGAGTGAGGAAAGTGGTTTGCTTTTAGAGCCCACTGGCTTTTTTCTATGTATGGCACCATAGTGCAGAGGCTGTGGAGGTTTACCATAGTCTGTGAAGTGTTCTAGAAATCTCCAACTAAAGTAGCTACTATACCCTGGTTTGCTGTATATACAGTGAATATAGGTTCCACTAGAATTTGACCAATTTCCAGATCTTATTCTGCAATTGTTCAGTTATTTATCTATTGAAATTTCACCTTGAATTTTGGTTAAATAATGGATTGTTCTAGTGGTTTTTGTATGTGGCATTGAACCACATCTTCTATCTCATTTAACATCCCTAACAACCTTGTGATGTAGGGATCATTGTCTCCAGTTTTCAGGGATGTATAAGGCTCAGACAGATTAAATAGCACTCCTCGATTTAGATAATGCTCCTTACAGCTTAATTTCTCAGCTAGAAAATCATATTCAGACTAAGCTTTCATTTCCTAGACCAAATAATAATGCTATTTCAACTTAAAAAAAAAAAAAAACCTCTTGGTTAACTTTTAATGTATATAAAAAGCATTATGTCCTTTTGAAATTTAACTGGTTCAAAAATAGAACCCCCAAATGGAAGAGGTTCATTAACCACTAGTTTTATTCCTATGCCAATGTAGAAATAGAACTGAAAAAAAAATGGACTTTCCTATTTGTTTATATTTCCTTCGAAATTTGTGGGGTTATCTCTAAAGTAGTGCTGTAATTTTCTTGACAGAAAATTATTTGTGGACTAGAGATCTTGTTGGCAGCAGGCATAAGTACTTTATTTCTAAGAACATGAGCCAGAAAATGAACAGATTCCATTGGCAGCATGGTTTGTTTAGTGCCCAGATAACAGAGGCAGGGCTCTGTTATGTAGGTTTTGTTAGTTATCCCAACTTTTGTGGACACTGGCATTTCTTCACAGGAAGCAGCCAAAACCTATGGTAGTTTTGTTGGTATTAAAAGATTAATAAGTTGATCCTGGTTTATGGTAACAGAAATCCATCAGGAAGAAACTAAATCAGTTTCACTATTACAATAGCCTCTAATGTGCAACTGGCTCTGAAATACCCATTAATTATTTAAATAACACCATAAAATATATTAATTCTTGCTCCTATGAAAGCTGATGTTGGGTTAATGTAAACTTATTAATGATCTTGTTACTAATAATATAAGTTTGCAGTTTTGGTCCAAGTCACTGCTTGGATCAGAGGCCCATCACACATCATAACTACTTTTTTTTCCCAAAAATATCTGGAACAAGAAATGTTTCAGATCTAATTACTCTCATTCAGAATATATTTTTCTGCCTTAAAGGCACCTGGCATCAAACCTCCCTACTTTATGTAGTTCCCACAATAGAAATAAAAAAGAAATTTTATTTTATTGTCTGACACTTCCTAAACAAAAATCCTTCAACCTCCCTGACTCATTTGTCTTTTAATTTCTTACTCCATTATTCCTGTCATCTCTTGTCCACTCCCAACTTCCTCACAATGAAATTAACCAGAAAAGCTAGAGATTTCTAAACTAGTGGGCTCCTAACATTTTGGATTATGTACTTTTTTCAGTAGCATATTATTTATTTATAAATTATAACAGAATTTTGTATTAATGTATCATTTATCTTATAAAATACATCCAAAATTAAAGGGTTATTTACAAATAAACACATTGGATATTCTAATGTTTTCTTCTTTATGCGCACCCTTGCCCCCTCCTTTCTGGAGACAACTGAATAGTTTCTAAGTAATATTTACTGCTCAGATTGCTGTGTAACTATTTGGCAACAATTAATTGTTTTGTAGCAAAGGTTAATAATCATATTAAATTTGAAGGTTTCCTCCAAGACCCAGAATTTATATAATTCCTTGTTCCCTCTTGTCCCATCATGCCCTGTTATAGCATGGAACTAGCAGGGAGAACAGACAGGAGATTACGATATAAAGTATGGGATAACTGGTCACTGATTTTGGTTGTATGACTTCATTTATTCTGCATCCTTATGACTTGGGTTCTTGACACCTGATAGTGTCCTCTGAAAATAAATCCTTTATCATGACATGGCTATTCATTGATTTAAACACTTATGAACAGGATTAAAAGCACTGAGCTAGATGCTACAGGCACAAAATTGAACTGCTACAGACACAAAACTGTCCCCAAATAAGTGGCATGATCATGAATTTGCAGTAAACATTCTGATAGGAGTAAGTCCTCTATGGATGAAGAGAGAATCAAGCAACTAACTCGGCCAAGGAAATTGAAGAAAGTCCCTCCTAGGGACTTTGAGGATCTAGAATGATGAATTTATCAGGGATTCAGCCTAGTGGAGACACAAGCCCAGGAGGACTAGCCTAGTTGGCAGAGTTCCTCCTGTGAAATGGCAGGAACTATTGTCTCCACCTTTTCTGTAATCACTGGAATCGAAATCATATTCCTTGCCTCCTTGCTAAGCTTATGCTGGTGATAACGGTAACTCTACCATGTTGAAATAGAATCTGTTTCCAGCCTACCACAAATCAGCTTTTTGTCAAGGAATTGTACCATTGCTTTTTCTTACAATTGATAGGTACTTCCCTTGGTACCTTACTTTAGCCCATCCTCTCCCTCTGTGTGTCCCTCTCTGTCTCTCTGTCCCTCTCTCTTCCTGTTTGCCTTCTTCTCCCCAACCATATACTACCTGTGCCCTGGCTCCCCTTCCCTCTTTCTCTCTCACTACTGTTCCCTTCCTCAGTGCTTGCCTTATGTCTTAGTCCAATAGAAGCCTTATCTGAGGATTCCAGCAGTATTTCAGGGACTATATGCTTCACAGAGCGAGGAACTCTAGTGTCTGGCTCATGGTGTACCTGGGATATGGAAGATGTTCAATATTAATTACTGATTCTTTTTACCAGATGCTATTTCTAGTGTTATCTTTTATCATACAACTGAGTGTTTTTGCATGTCTGGTTGGATTTAGGGGAATCATGTATACTATGAAGCAAAATATCTGAGCCCCAAATACCTGCAAATATGTTTTTGGTTTCCCAGTTGTTTATGAGATAAAACCCAGTTTAAATGGCATGAAATAATTTGATGGTTTTTGGTAGCCTAACACACAAAATGAGCTATGCACAAAGCTACAAGATTTACCTGGGACACATCAACTTGCCACGTGGTAGCAACTTTTCTCTGCCAGGGCCAATGCTAAAGCTAGAGGAAAAGGTTGCAAAACAATAAAGTCTGTTCCATAATCTTGTGTCATTAAAGCCAGTGAGACCTTCATATAAAATCATACTGTCATTATGACTCTACCTGCAGATCTGTATATACTTAACTCCGCTTCCCACTCCTTCCCTCTTTATCGACTGACACTAAGCTCCTGAACAAACTCTAATTCTTTTACTAGTTCTTGCTTTCAATCAATATATCTTGGGGCCACAGCATAACCATATTTTTGGTTTTTATTCTTAGACAATTTCCACCTGCCCTTTTAATATTCTTCCAGTCGGCTTCCTATATTGGTCCATTTTATCCTCTGCATAATTTACTGTTCTTCAAGTCACCACATTGGTCAATGTTAGCTCTCCCATGCTACAAGGCTCCCATATAGTCATTCAGGAGCTAAAAAGGATCAAGAAGGTCATAGAAAGAAATGAGAAAGTCATTTTAGGTACAGGTGTGCTTTTACCAAATCTATACATATTTTAAAGATAGGGTAAGAGAAAATATTTGATTTCTTCAGTCACTGCTAATTAATGTATCACATTTGCACAGAGATAAAGTCCCATGTGTACAGAATAATGTTTTGGTCCTGGACAATTTTTCCGTAAGAAAGAGTATTGCATTTGATCAACAGCCCTACAACATATAAAATAGTTTCCTAACATGGAAAGATATTATGTAGTGTGAAGTTTAAGCAGCAGAGATTTATAAATATATATATATATGTATTTTTTTTTGGTCTTTTTGTCTTTTCTAGGGCCACACCCATGGCACATGGAGGTTCCCAGGCTAGGGGTCTAATCAGAGCTGTAGCCGCCAGCCTATGCCAGAGCCACAGCAACGCCAGATCCTAGCCGTGTCTGCAACTTACACCACAGCTCACTGCAATGCCGGATCCTTAACCCACTGAGCGAGGCCAGGGATCACACCCACAACCTCATGGTTCCTAGTCGGATTCGTTAACCACTGAGACGCGATGGGAACTCCAGGGATTTATGTAGACTACCGCAGAACATATACTCAGCCTGTTTATTTCATTCACAACATACCATGATATACTGAAATATATTTACATTAGGTGTTGTACCTCAACATAGTCATGTTATGAGTTATCCTTCAATATAATTTTTTCCTTCTTCTTTGATAATAGAATTTTTTACCAGGCATCTGCTTGCTCAGGACCCAGGCTCCTTTTATCAGCACTTATTGCTAGCCATACAATAGTTGTGTAGCCATACAACTAAGTTCTTGAAACATAAGGACAAAAGAAGTGTGTTTCTTATGGGTCCTGTCTTTACTCAGGAGAGTGGCCATCCCTACACCCTTTCTTCTTCTTTCTGATTTGAATATGAAAACTGGCTCATGGTGGCAGAGTGGTTGGATAAGTGGATCTAAGGTTTTTGAAAACATAGGGCCTATGCATTGGCTTATACCCAATCATTATGTATGTGTGAGAGAAAGGCAATGGTTAAGCCACTTTTATACTGGCTTTCTGTGATAGAAGTCCATCTGAAGCAAAAATGATAATGTTTAGTTTACCACTGAGATGTGAGGTTTTTTGGTTAAAATGTGAAATTAGGTGTTATCTCAAACTTCAGATCATTTTTTTGCATTATCTTTTGTGGTTTATTTGCTTGGTAATATGGAGTATGTCTTATGAGAGCCATATGAGATATTTTTATATATTTATACAATGATTATGGCTATTCAAAAATTTGAGAACTATTTAAATTGTCTGTAGAAAAGACTGAGTTTTGGACTCTTTAATTAGTAAACCACCATCAAAAACAGATACACTCATTCTTTAAAAAAAAAATGTCTAACCTCAAGTCTTTCGCTTCATATTTTCCATCTTCACATCTCATTTGGTTTGAAGAGACCACTTCTTAGACTGTCTCCTTCCTCCACATTTCTTTGGAATTTATCTCTGAGAATTGCTCTTAACCAGCTGCCCTACCCCAAAGACCCACCCACGCCCTGTAAGCTCTGGTCATATGCCACTTGGCTTTCTTGGCTCATTTACTAATGTCTGCTCATGATCTATTTGGTTATCCTTTGATTTCAGTGGCTTAAATTTAATGATATATTTCATCATATTTAAGGGAGCTATTAGCTTAAAAAGTCAATATTTTCATATACTACAAATGCAGTCATCTCCAATTGAGACTCCTAATAAGTATGTGTGGCTATCCTTGATGGCCAGAAATATCATTGGAAAGTAAGAAAAAAAAATCATGCTAAACAACAAATGTCTGCCAATATTTATAGGCTTCAAGGAATGATGATTTTTTCTAAAGTACAATGCTATCTCTAGAGTAGTATTTCAGTGCATTCTGAGGATTAACCTTATAAACTCTGTTTTTGTTTTTTTCAAGAACGAAACAAAACAAAACTCTGTTTTTGTTTTAGAACATGATTATATTCTGACCCCTTCCCCAAAAAAATTCATGTTCATAAATTCAGTGAAGGAGTTGGTTCGTTCCGTGACCATCAGATATTGAGCTGATTAAAGTTCTCTCACTAAAATTATATTCATCATACACAGTTGGGACGTGCTATAATATTAGTCTGCCACTGTGTTTTGCTATATCATAACCACTATTCATTTAAAGCACATGGATCTCATTCCATCTTTTTAACAGCTGTATATCACTCCAACCATAGATAAACAATTGTACATTATTTCTTGATAGAAATTTGGGTTGTATCTCTTTTTTTGTCAATAACATACAATACATACATCATGTACATATATTTTTATGCATTTGTTTTATTATTTCTTTTGGTAACATTCTAAAATGGCTAGTGGGCCATTCAAAGGTATTTTAACACTTGTTCAATATCAAATAGAACAAAAATTCCTACACATTTTGATTCTAGTGGCTTTTCCCATAATGGTACTTTTCCAAAGTAAATCCCAACCCTGAAAATTTGCATTTAATCTCTTTATCCCAAAGCATCCCAAATGAGTTGTAGAGTCAAAACAAATACTCTGCCAGACAATACCATAACACTTTAGAATGATGAAATGCTTAAAATAGAATTTTTAAGTTAGAACTTGTAAATGAGATATAATTACAGCTCTTGTAATGCAACCATGCTATAGTGACATGTCCAAGAACAAATTCTTTCCAGCATTCTTAGTATTGATATAAATGTCCAAGTGGTGAGCATATGTTTCTGGAATGTTTAACGATTCTATTGGCAGTTGGTCAGGGTTTGTCTTATTTTAGGGAAGCTATGTCATAGGTCAGTTAATACTTTCTTATGTCGTTATTGCATTTCCTCCAATAGATTTGATAGAATATATGGACAGTTCTGGAAAAGTGACCTGAGCATTCCAATCATAACAACTTTATGGAGCATTAACATTTTAATACAATTTATGTAAGGAAGGAAGAGTTTGCCAGAAGCATAGAAATGCTCCATTGGTGTGTAGTTTGAGCACATTGATCTTTGCTGTAAGGTCTTTGACTTCACTTAAACTAACTTATGACATGTTACTGATCTAGTTTGCTAGCAAAACCATAGTTTATGGAAACCAGATTTCTCCACCACAAAGAGAGTTGGAGGTTTTTTCCTCAATGTAGATAGCCCCAGTTGAACAGAACTAAGAACCTTAGTTTTGTCTTAGGAGAATTTGAATAGCGGATTAATATTATATCAAGAGAAGGGCAGAGATATTACACTAAAGTGTCCAATCTGCAGGTTTTTTTTTCCAACGCCAATGGGCATGTTGCATTTATAAAAAGAAATTGTATTTATATCAGGATTATAGAGTACTACATGGTTGGAAGAATATTGGGGAAATCTTAAAGAGATGACAAAGTTTGGCCAGGAGTTGCCTAACTATGCTTCATGCTTCATTGCATATGCTTCATGTAATTCCACTCCAGTCCTGTCTCTCACTTGGAAAGTTCTTAGGGAGCATGGCTTCTACAGGATTAGTCAAAGGTGACTCAGCATAAAAATTTATTTCAGTTATTATTCCTTTTCAGTCAAGAGTTTAAAAAAAAAGTCGGTATAACTACTGATAGCGAATGTGCAGGGTATCCTTTGAATTGCATCAGCATATTTAAGCAGAGGGGGTACTATTGCTTTGGTGTATGCAAAAGCCTCATTTTAAATATGTGATTTACATCATCTTAATTATCATCAAATATACTTTTTAAAGGGAATAATAAGCTGAAATAAATGGTTTTAATTTAAAAAGTCATTAATTTTACTTAAAAATACCATGACATTCTTTCCAATTAGAGATTATTCTTCAGAAGATAGGCCTTGAACTATAAGCTATTTGCAGGCTTTTTAATTCCAACTGAAGAAAGTGAAATCAGTTCTATCTTCAACAATTCTAAAGTAGAATGTTCATGATCCATTATAAATATCATTAGTGAAATGGACAGGTTATCCTTCTTTAATTTTTACAGATTTCGATGATTTCCCAAAGAAGATGCTCTTTGAGTCACATGGCTATACTCCTGGACAAAAGAAACACCTACATGTCTTTTTAAGCCTAGCAAAATAATAAGTGATGGAAATAAGGCTATTTATAAAATTCCAAAAGCCAGATAATTGGTGCATGTGTCTTACCTTCTTTTTACGAAGTCTGACTTGATTCTCTGCAGGTTCCTGGGTGGCCAGAGTCTCCTTTAAGTGTAAACACTGCATGCCATCTCCTGAGCTGACCTTTGGAAGACTTTTGTTTTGATTTTCTGAGAAACCACTCTTCTCCAGGCCATTTTCAGCTGACATTCCACCAGCACAAGAAGGAGGCTGCAGAAGGCAGCTTCCAGAATCTGTTTTTAATAATGGTAGTCCTGTGTCCGTAGAAGGAATAGCCAAGAATTCATCTTGTACTGTATTGCAGGTGTTTCTTTCATGTTCATCTTTAGGGAAGTCAGATTTCCTTCGATGCTGAGCAATTACAGCAGAACTAAGCAATTGCTTTTCTGGCACAATATCTTTCACATTCAAAGAATTGCATTCATTTATTTTGGATGCATCTTTTATTTCACTTAAGCTTATATCATTACAAAGCTCCAGGCTTTTACTCACCATGTCACCAACTTTCCTCTCCCCCTTTTCTTCTTCCAACACTAAATCAGCTCTACCAGCCATTTCCCAAGAGTCATAAGAATCTTGATTACTCTCCATGATGGGAAGTGTCTTTACTAAGGAGCCTGTTCCTTTGATGCTCTGTTGGTCTGATGTTTTAGGCCCTTGAGTGGTTAGTATCTGTTTGTCATCTGTAAGGTATAGATCAGAGTTGGTATCCTCATCAGAAACATGCACAAGTGTTTCTGTGCTGGCCTCCAGGGAAAGAAATTGATCTTCAACTTCATGGCTGTCATGTTCACCCACCTCCTTTGAAATGTGACCCATTGGCCTCCCAGGAATATCTCTCAGCTCTGAGCCATGACAGCAGTCTGGTAGGGAAACACACCTCTCTTTGCGGTCCACATTTGGAGTTGCATCTTTTTCCATACTTGCCTTCAAGCTGTCAGCCACTAGTCCATGATGACATGCTATGTTATAATCATCAGAATTAAAAGGCTGTCCCATCCATTGGGTCACATGTTCTTCCCAGCTTCTCTTTCTGATAGCTACAGACATGTCATCATAGTTTAACTACAGATAGAGAGATACATTCCATATGAGACTAAAGGAGATGAAACTTGATGAAAGTTTACTTCACAACCACTGATTGAAGATGAGAGTAAGTTTTGTCATTTCTGCACCTATTAAAAAATTTTTAAAAATATATAGTTCAGGATATAATTCTAAAGTCAATCTATATCTTGGAAAAAAGTACTTAATTTGTGCTATGAAAAATTAAGTAAGAATTTTATAAAGCTTAATAGGGTTATTTCTTTAAGAAGCAGCCTAATATTAGAACAAAATTTCATATTTAATATTTCTGGTCAAAAATTGACAATACTTTTAAATGCATCTGGATTGATTGATCTGTTAATGAGTAAAGATATATCTATTACACATTTAAAATTCTGTTAGGAAAATATTTGGATTGCTATACCTAATAAAATTCATTGGAAGAAACTAGATGTTCTAGCTTACATGCTTTCCAGATTTACTTTTGTGGACACAAATTGTTATAGAAATCCAATGGCTATTTGGTTTGAATTGCGCTGAAGACCACCAGGGAACTGTTCATGCAAAACTTGAGCTATACAGACAGCACATGTAAGGTATTAGTGTGTGAAAGAGCTAATACAGATCCCAAACTACCAGGGTGTATATACACCAGGGAGTGACTAAGAAACATGGAGTAATCCAGTTTAGCTCATATTAACACATAAGTCATGGATAAGAAAGCATAACACACACCATTTACAATGCCTTAGGATAAATACATTTTCATATATCTAACTGCTGCTTCTACCAGCCAGCAAGCTAGTGTTGTTGAAGCTTAGAGAAATTAGATAAATTGCCCAACGTTTTATGCACCTAGGATGCAAGCCTGGATTCAAAGTGTTCCCTGGTTCTAAGACCCAGGCTCAAATAGCCAACAAATGTCCTTCTCTCTATGGAATGATATTCCACTTCCACTTCTTCCCTCCACGTATCTCTAGTAGGTATAAAATCTAAACTCTTCAGTCAGGAATTCAGGTGCACCAAAAAAGATATGAGCATGAGAAGACAAATTAAAAAATTCTTCAGAAATTTCAATCTCATTCTTTTTGGCTTCTAAGGCGTTTAGTTTGCATACTTCTGTTAGAATTTAGTCATAAAATTTTAGGTAAACAAGAAAACCGGATATAAGATAAGGTCAGAATATAAACACATTCCAGGTATCCATCATTTTCCTTGAATTATTCAAAGCCTTAGTTAGAGGCAAAAAATTATACTCATGTAAACTCAACCCCATAAAAATTACTAGCCCTGATGTTGCCCTATAATGAAACTAAATGACTGTACTGCAAAAGAAAAATCCCATTCAAGAGCAACATTTCTAGTTTTAACACAAGAACTATCAACACATACCATGGACTGGCTTACTGATTTCAGCTATAAACGAAATTAACTACTACGCTGGCTTTGGGTCACTTCAGTCTATTGAAAAGAACTCTGACTCCCCACCCCAAATTTCAGAGGATTCTGACTGAACATATGTCAGGAAGTTAAATATTCCCAATCCTGTAAAAAACAGTGAAATTAAGGAATGCACTAGAATTTTGGTACCTAATGCTGACGGATTATCATTCTGGATACTGTTTGGTTTCCTTAAAGGTCTGTGAGTATCTTTGAAAATGGTCAGCTTTCACATTTTCCATATTGGTATTCATTTTGCATTCAAAAGAAAATATAAAGTCCCTGAATTCCATGCATAAGTCATTATAATGTGGGAGGCTACGGAAAGTGGAAAAAACGCATAGATGCAGGCCAGAAAATTTCTGCTTTCATGGGCAAATTTGGGTTGTAATAGGGTGGTTCTGTTTTAGATGCTTTCTTTATTTTTATCCAGTGTAGAAAGACCAGGCTAACTTAAGAAATGCCACGTGGTATTACTGTGTAATTCCTAAGCCACATTTACATTTAAGCTGAGATTGAATTCTGGTTTTATTTCTTTTATGAAGAAGGAGAAAGAGTTTTATTAATCACTTGGGGAACAGATTACATAAGATTTTTCCCTTTAAGTCTTTACCATAATATTAATTAACCTATTGCACTCAAACTTTGGCAAGTAGGTATGTATTTTTATAAGGTCAAAGGAAAACAATTCAATAAGGTCTGAGACAATCTAGCCGCACAGAGAGATTGTAAATTAGGTAGATTCAACAGACACAACTCTTCTGTTCTTACTTCTAATCTAGGTTCTTTGGACATTTCCAAATCATTCCCATGAATTTATACTGTCTTTATTTTGAAGATTTAAAATTTCCTAACTCTCATTGTGACCGTCGCCATTACAGTTTGAATGCTCATTTCACATCTTGTGGTCTGATAGATTGAAAAAAAATTATCTCAACAAGATTTCCTTTTCATACTTACTACTTAAACTCTGTAAGATTTATGGTTGAAATCTTCCTTCAGGATCAAGTTAAAAGAAGCATTGAATTATTGTTCATCACATCTGAGCATCTGAGTATATTGCCCTCATTTTCTGTCATCTGAATTAACTAGAATTTGTCCTGTAAGATTGACAAGTCTTTGTAAAAGACTTGACTTTTTTTGAGCCTTCTCACCAGGCTGCCTTATTGAAAATTGTATTTCTAACTATTTACTACTTATTTTGCAAACTTCTATTACTTTTTTTGTAATCATTTTTATGCAGTTTCATTCAGAATGAGCTCAACTGCTGAGGATTTGGATGAAGGACCTGGAAAAGTGTAGGTCATTCCAGGGTGTTGATTTTATGAAGTGAATTTCCATGGGGATTTTTCACTTCTTAAATGCATGTGTTGAAACACTACTGCGTCAATATTACAAGACACTCTATGTACCTCCAATTACAGAATGATTCTGAAAAATATTTGTGAAATGTCTACATTTGCTTATTGTGATATTAGTGCATAGGACGTTTATACACAGAGTGATTTAAAATTTATTGTTTGGGTTAATTTTGTAACACAATTCTTTAACATAAACATTTTGTGGCATACAGTGTATATTTTAAAATTAATCAAAATTGATATTATTGTACTAAAAAAAAAACAATTGAAGATCTTCTAGTGTGGCAATTCCTGACCTATTTCTTATATCAAGTGATAATGCTCTCCTTTGCACTTGCTCCTGAACATGCACCTTGTATTTTGACCTTACACTTGTCCTAAGGGAAGAAGAGCCTGATGGTAATCATTGTTGCTGATTCTATAGCTTGGGAGAATATTTCTATAGCAAACGAAGTACTTGTGGCTGAAATCAAGTGGGCGGTACCTTAGAACTGAGAGCAACACTGCCCACTCATAATCATTTACTCAACAAGTATTTGTTTAGTGCTAAATGAGATGCAGACACTCTGCTAAACATGGGGAATATAAACCTAAGTATGTATCATCTCGTTTTATCTTTTCAGAACACAGATGATATATATAGATATGTGCACATATATATATACATATGTATAACTAAACACACACACATACACACACTCACACATGACTGACTCCTGAGTTATTTTTCAACACCTTCTCACAGATGCTGCATATTTAATAGAAGAGAAAATGAAGCCATAATAATTGTACTGCCTGTTTCTCTTTATTTTCCTAATTTCTTCTTAGGTGGCTGGAGTTATTTCTGATTTCCTTTCATTGGCATTTTTTTTTTCTTTTTAGGGTCACACTGGCTAGGGGTCGAATGGGAGGTGCAGCTACAGCCCTATGCCACAGCCACTGCAACGCCAGATCTGAGCTGCATATGCAACCTGCACCACAGCTCACAGCAATGCCAGATCCTTAACCCACTGAGCAAAGCCAGGGATCGAACCTGCATCCTCATGGATACTAGTCAGACTCATTATCATTGATCAACAACAGAAACTCTTCCCTTCATGTCTTTCTTCTTAACTGCCCATCCCATATTAAATTTCTAGGTCATGTTCTTCTTCTACTACTGATTTAATGCTTACCTATGTGTAATAGCTACCACAAAGCATGTACTCAGTCACTGGGAGAAGGAAGAGAAGAATAAGGGAAATAATCTCCTTTTAATTAAACTGGGTTAAACTCTCTAACATGCACTCTTGCAGTAACAGAGAATCCAGCTGAACAAAGAAAAGGACATTTCTTCATTGGCCCACTTTGTTACCAACATGATAAGGGTCAAGTTGGTGAGATGGAGAGATGGGGAGCTTCAGCTTCCTAGGGGGATTTGATATTATAATGTATTTTGGACTATGCTCAGGGAGTCACCTTTGCATATATTAATTGCCACTCACTTACTGAATTGGACAATTAGAACAGAATCAATAACATATAAATAGACATGATCACAGCTTAATAGAGTCTCTCAAATGTGTATTCGCTAATGGCAAATTATATTTCCTAACAGTGAGCATTTGTGGAAGTCAAAATTAAATTCATTTTCTTGATGGAGCTGTCAAAGAACAAATTGTCTAACCAAATAAATTGTGCACATTTGGGCATCTTCCACCAGCACCGACTCTTCAATTATAACATGAGAGGAATGCTTTTCAATGCAAAATTGATGTCACATATTCAAGATTCTTAGAATCATCAATAAAGCCTAGGATTGATATGGTTATTCTTGATCACTTTATGTACATGCATGGACAAATAGCAAAAAATAAAAAATAAAAAAAGATAATACACTTTAAAAAGCATTTTTATGAGTCTAATCAAGGTAGCCAACTTTTAGTAAAAAACAATTAGCACTTTTTCTTTAACATGTTAGTGCTACTTAATTCAAATTCAACAGGGCTAGAATTAGGGAGTAGGAGAGAGAAACCTTTAATAACATGATGCAAGAATCTATCTCTGCATGATTTCATGCAGACTTCCTTTCTTTAGTGGCAATCTGTGTCTTAATCCTTCACAAAATCATTATCCATCTACTTTTACATACTTTGTCAAAGGTTGGAATTTACTCATTATGCCCCATTAGCTGTCTGTGGAGAAAAACAAACTCCTGCTAAAATCCTTTACTGGTAAATTGCTTAACGAAGCTTAAAATATGATATATGAAAAAGCTTCCAGGTCTTTAGGCTGTCTGGAAATTATCAAAAGGCTCAGTCAATTACAGAAAAAAAAAAACCCCATCTATAATGGACTGAGTCAGTGGAGTAAGTAGTACATCATTTTTTCCAAAAGACGCATCCAAGCTTTCATCATTTTTGGTCTTTAGAAGAAGAATATAGAAGTAGGTACCCAATGAAAATATTCTTTAAATGTTTACCTATTTTTATGCAGATATATTAGTTTTACTGAGCTTAGAAAATTTTTTCTCCTTCTTAGCTCTCAAGAGTCAAATATGTTCCTGAAATTAAGTAAATCTGAACATTAACTCTGTCAATCCACTAAAAGTCAGCTCATCAGGAAAGAGTAAGGTGTTACAAAATTGCAAGTTATTATTTCTGAGGTGTCTTGTTTTTACCTCCAGCTTCACGCTTTTTAATGTAGCCTCAGTAGTTTCTAACGCCCTTGCAGGGAGAAACCCAGATACTGGCAGTGTTTGATTTATCACTACTTCATAGTTCAGGTCAACCAGGTTTGTAAATTCTTGGAACATTTTCTTAAATAATATGTAATTTGAAGAAATCTTGAAAACACGTTATGATATTTGCCTGAAAACTAAGACCTTCCTGGGGATAATTTTCTAAGAGATCACAAAGTTAACACAATCTTAGGGAACAATAGTGAATCATGGATGTGGTAATTTCTAGATTTCTCTATTTCTGTTGGGCTCTCATGTTTTATGTTTCTTAAATACACAGTCTTCTCAATAACAGTGTTCCATCCTTTGCAGAACTCTTTGAGCATCTAGAGCTACCTTGTATCTTAGATATTTCTGTAAATAAATTCATTAATGAATAATTAATCATTTGGGTTTTTGATTTGATAGCTTTTTCCAGCAAATTCCCTTATAACCAAAGAAAAGTATTGTTTTTGCCCCAAATTTGTTTCACTTGGAATTTTTCATGCAATAGTAAATACCTTAGAGTTAAATTTGATGTCAAAAATTTTGTTGTCTTTTTTTTTCTCCTGTAGCAAAGCAATAGCCTTATTACAGAAAGATACTTCTATTCCACAAGGGACATGAATTATAAAGCTTTATCGTCAGTGTGGTAAAATGTGGTTTAGCTTTAAGTGTCTTTCTATTTTTAGCTTTGCTATCATTTCTAAGAATACTCTAGCAGTAGACACAGTAATCACTAAATGTAAATAAGAGATAGGTCTACACCAGCACAGGTGCTCAGACAGCTAGGTGACAACAGGTTACAGAGATTTCAGTCATTCAATAAGTACAACTTTCACTGAAATCAGGAACATGAATTCATTGAGAATTTAGCTACTTTTGTTAGGTTAGTATCCTATCAGGGATTGATACCTCTCATATCAACTTTTGTCTTCTGTATTTAACATCTGTAATTCCCATCTTATTTTGTCATCTGCCTATGTAAATTTGAGTTTCTTTTTACTACCAAGTGTCCTCTATACCCAAGTAATAGTAGTACATTAGAAACTTTTGATGACCATGGTTACAGTAATAGTAAAAACAAAAAAGCTCCCATTTATTTGGCATTTACTATGGATCAGGCCATGTATTTGCTGTTGTACTTACATCATCTCCTTCAATAATAATTATCACAAATACTTTATGAAGTGGGTACTATCATTGTCCTAATTTAATAGGGATAAATTTTGGCAGGACTAAGTAACCAGCCCAATCTCTAACACCTATTGGTGAGCAGTGATTATTATCTCTGTTTTTAGTGAAGGCAAGATGTCTGTTAAAGAATCTTTTTTTCTTCCTGCTGATTTGCATTAGTTGCTTAGATTTTGTGTTCCATAGTTTTTTTCGCTTCTATAATGGGAATAATTAAAAATATACATAGAGAATAATATTTAGCTATATTAATAGTGAGCTGATAATATATGTAGAACTCTAATCCATGACATGTTGCAAGAACTCACTAGGTGTTAAATGATAATGACAATGACGTTGATGATGAGCATGATGATGGCAATGACTCCTTTAGTTTGTGGCAGATCTTAGCTACAGAATCCATGGCTGAGTAAGAGCTATAGGGTCTGTCCTTTAGAAGCCCATGTTACTTCAATACAGATGAGTGATTTGACCACAATGAGAAATATCATGATTCTTTTTCTTGATTTGAGCTAAACTTTTTTTTTTTTAAAAAAAACAAGGATTTGTTTGTTATACTGTCTGCAACACAATTTACATGTACAAAAATCTCATCTGATGCTCAAAATGACATGGAGATATAAATATTTGCATTACCTTCCCAATTTTACCAATGAAAAACAGAAGCTCAAAGTAGGTATGGGGCATGCTTAAAACCACAGAGCATCCAATGGTAAAGATGCAAATCAGAGCTAGCTTTCTGTCTCTGTCCATGAGCTTTCTAGTACACCGCCCTGTTTAAATTGTGGAAAATTCGCTAGGGCTCTGCTCTCACTGGCCTTGTGTAACTTTTAATTTTGAACTATTTTTGGATACTTACACTTCCTTCTGGTTCTTAATGAACTTGTAATGTCATCTTATGAGAGTGTTGTTAACCTCTGGCCTCAGGCTCTAATGACTCTTGCCAACCTCTTATTTTCCTTCTCCTTTAAAAAGTATTATTCTATCTTTACAGGATGTCTGGAAATTTTTTCTAAAGTCTCACAATGCCCACTCTTTAACTATGGTTTTACTTTCCTTTCTTTGCTCTTTCCCTCCTATTTACTCCACAAATATTTATTGACAAACAGGTATTGACAATACCTGCCATGTTAGGTATTTTTGCCAATTGCTGGGAATAAAAAGAAATACGCATTGAATTTCTAAACTTGCTTTCTGATCTTCTTCCTTCCTTTCTTTCTCATTTCTGTTAAAGGACTGATTTCCTCTGGATTATCTGAGTTGTGTTGCTAAATGATTCTGCTATTTCAATATGTAACTTGAAATGTGAAATTTTTCACACATACAAGCAGCTACAACTGCTTTTTTTAGTCCTTTATCTTAATTCATGAGTAAGTTCATGTGCATGTTGTTTACATTGCCTTCAACTTTTTTTTGGCATGGAGTTCCTATTCAATCTTTTGAAGTTCATTCGAATACTCTATAATCTACTGAATCAAAAACAACAGTCTCTTTTAAACTAGGTCTCTAGATCTACACTTCACCTTTATATTATTTAACTTCCTCAAAACCTGAACTCATCTACTTCTCAAAACTCTATGAACTGACTAGCAGTTTAATGCCAAACTAGGACCGCAGAGGTAAATATTGCATTTCTATATCCACACTAAAGTCAATCTGGATTTGAGCTTCTCTGTAAACCTGTTTGATTTAATTCTGCGTATCATTCATGTGGTTTATCATTTATGTGGGGGAAGAAGGTACAATATTTATGCTACTTCCTTCTAATCTGGAGGAATTTTCCCTCATCCTCTTTAAATTCTCATGTACAATTCTTGACATTTCTCTATTGTGATGATAAAATTTTCTGATCCAGATCTAAATCATCTCTCATTTGGAACTTTGCCATCAACAGTGATTTCTACAGAGAGAATTCTTGTTGTAAGATGATACTGACACCAATTCATTCATTCTCCAAGAGGAAACAGATAAAATAAAAACAAAAGACACATTTAAAATGTCCCTTGGAGTTCCTGTTGTGGCTCAGCAGAAATGAAGCTGACTAGCATCCATGAAGATGAAGATTCGATTCCTGGCCTCACTCACTGGGCTAAGGATCCGGCATTGCTGTGAGCTGTGGTGTAGATCACAGATGTGGCTCAGATCCTGCATTGCTGTGGCTGTGGTGTAGGCCAGCGGATACAGCTCTGATTTGACCCCTAGCCTGGGAACCTCCATATGCCACGGGTACGGCCCTAAAAAGATTAAAAACAAAATAAAATAAAATTTATATTATTTTAATATAAAATATTTATATTATTTTAATACTATATTATTTTAATACTATAATAGTATAATAATACTATTATATTATTTCAATTTATATTATTTTAATACTATAAGGCCCACCCTCCATAATTAAGATTAAACCACGTTTTAAGTATTTGTAGTGAGGTGTATAATATAGGCAGGTTTGGATAGGTCCAGAAAAATTCTTTTACTGTGATGTTCTCAAGAAAAAGTAAATGAAAGGATTTATTCTCTTTTATTGGGCCTTCTAGTAATTAGGTGACCACTTTATATAGGCTATGGCTTTACAGCATTTATTCCTCATACCAATAACAAAGTGTGGAGACATAGGGAGTGTTGAATAGCATATCTTTTAAGTGGGAGTAGCATCAGGAAATCCGATCAGGTTCATAAAAATGGAAGAAAAAAGCATCATGAGTCACATTTTCTCTAAAGAAACGGGATGTACTAGAAATGACATATATTAGTTTCATTAGAAAGGCTCTTGTGTGGAGAGTGCACTGTTTCAACATGCACAGAAACATATATTGTCATATATGAAGAATGGCACGGATGAAATAGCCAACTCTTCCATTTTACTCTGGACTGGTCAGCCATTTATTTATATACTGTAACCAGTTCTGCATTCTCTACAACTAAAGGACTTTAAGAAAAGCTCAGAGAAGGTATACGAACCAATTAAAGCACTGAAAATAAGTTGTAGAGAGGAAGATAAAAGGAAGTGGGTGTATTTGGCTTAGAAATGTACACTTACGCTTTCATATGTCCATTTTGGGTTTTTACATTTCCACTGAGGTAGAAACCCATAGAACTGGAAATAGGCTGCAGCAGTAGAGATTTAGGTTGGACAAATAAAAGAATGTCTGTGCACATAAGATTTTAAAACCCATTCCAATGGCGGGCAGTAAAATCTTTTCTGAGCATCACTTCTTAGGTTTTTTATAATGATACCATTTGGATACAAGGCTATGAATCAAAAATCTCCTTTTTAGCTCTGTTTTTAAGAAACGTCAGCTAAATATTAATATAATTATTAGCAAATGGATTAATTTCCTTGGCATAAACATGGAAAGTAACAAAACAGTCACAAACAAGTTACCTACTTTAAAGTGTTTGTTGAAGGCATAAGAAAACTTTTGCATTTGAGAAAATTTCATTACTTTGTAAATTTGATTCTTTTCTAAAATCATGATTTTTTTTCCATGCTATAACACTGGTGGCAGCTGTGAGCCTTTTTTTTAAAGAAGCATTCCAATTTTCTGTTTAAAGGTAGCCTTCTGCCAGATATTGATATGTTCATACATTATTACGCATAATTATTATTTGAGAACAAGGTGATGCAATATAAAGTTATTTGAATTATGATACACGGTGTTGTGGTTCCACTATCACCTCCTCTTCTAACTAGCATTGTGACCTTGGACAGGTCATTTTTGAATGCCATTCTTCAGCTCCCTTTTTGGCAACTTTAGAACTGTGTTAGAAGAGGCGACCTCATATTCTTTCCTTCCTTAAAATTTTATTGAAGGATTTTATTAACTCATAATTTAGATAAGTCAAGTATTTAATTTTTAACATACTTAAAAACGATTCTTTTTAGATCATTTTAAAAGTCTTATCATGACTTAAATTGTTAGTGAGTTAGTTAAAATTTGTCCATATAAGTTATTCCAGCATTAAATCTAAGGGTAATTAGCTAATACAGCAATTTGTCACCTTATACTATGTAAAAGCTTATGATTAAAACACTGATTTCTTATGATCCAACTGTTAAACAGCTTTCATATTTCATTTGGCATATTTTGTGTTAATCTAATAGATTTGGAAATTTGCATGGATATTTATTCTCCTCACATACCATTCCATATTATTGCTATAAAATAATGATTTTCATTCTAGATATTCAGAAATATAAATATAACAGTATGTTATGAATTAACAGTCTATGCTATTTTAGTCATTATAAATTTCTTTCCTAATATATTGTACATGTAAACATTTAAGATAACCTATAGACACTACAGCCCAGTGAAAATATAATTTTATGATTACATGAATTATAAGCACAGATCAGCTTTTCACATGATTGTAGTGATTTCCACTTGCCTTAAAAGAGTAATAATGAATGTCATTGTCATTGAGATTTACTTTATTAAAAATATTCATGCAACATATTGTCTGAGCAGTAATAGTGAATTTAGGAAAGTTAATATAAATTAAATCCAATTCTGATATTTAAATTTTAAAGAATCAGATTAGATACTATGTAGGTGAGAAATAATTTGTAAAATGTCATGCGTTTACTCTTTTAAAAAAATGTTGGCAGTTTGACGTGGTAGAAACTGGGTGGGGAAATATTGAGGAATCCAATCTTCATATTTTAAATGAGACACAAAATTTTCTTTGGAGATTCATTATTAAGAAAAGTCACTCTAATGGAATCGACTCTTTCTGTTGGCAAAAGACTAGGAAAGGAAAAAAATCATTTACACCTCAAACTTATGTGTGAGAATAGGTATTTGTTTCATATAAGACATGTAATAAGAAAACCGGTCTTCTGGCACCATTCATAAATAAATTAAGGATTGAAAAGGGAGGAAAACAAGATCTTAGTTTATGGACAAAAAGAGTAAAATCTCCATGGAATCTATTTTAGAAATGACATTTTGCTAAAACAATTCGACTCCCAGTTTTCTACTTGCTAAACTTCTTCTACTTCTGATTTCATGGCTCAGCTCTAAACCTAGGAAATCACCACTCCGTGCAAGATGCTAACATTTCTCTCAATCTTTCTGCCTCTTCCAAGATTGCCTCAGAGCATAAAGATAGATAGTCCACAGCGTCTTACCTAGACAAGGAGTTGCTGAAACGCCAAGGCATGACCTGGTTCAACACTCAGGCTAGGAAAGGAGTCCGTCCCCGTTAGTTTCTCCAAAATATAAGTTCCCATTTCGTGGTTGAGATCATGGCTCTATTCTAAGCAGTTCTACGCAGTGTGTGATTCTAACAAAAACACCCTCGGCAGCTGGAGGGAGCCTTAGCTGGAGCAGGAGTCTGTCAAGGCGTTCCTAGTGACTTCTGTCTAGTAAATTCAGACTGATGTTTTGCAAAAGGGGCCTCCACAACCAGGCCCAGATTGCCTGGGAAGCATTTCCTGCCTCTGAGTGGTGTGCAAGTGAGAAAGACTGGACGGAGAGGAGGGGAGGGGGGAGCAGAGGCCGCCCAGGCGTTTTAGGAGTTCTGATTTTACACAGAACTGAAGTGAGTTTGTCAAAACCCTTGAGGTGATTAGCCAGAGAGTCATAAAGCCGTAGAGCTTTTTCTATCCCACACTGCTTATGGAAAAAAGAAAGAAAGAAAGAAAACATAGTTCCCGCCTTCCTCCACAACTTTTCCACTATATTCAATGTATAAAAGCAATGTAATCAAAATACCTTTGCAGTGCTCCTTTCCAAAGATCATTTAAGAGAGCAAGATGCATTTAGAGTTTTAATGCTGTAATTCTTCTAAACTTGAAAACCTTTTTAAAGTTCTGTCATTTAAAGTGCTGCAGCTGGCTATACCGTACCTGAGAAGATCTGTAAGTAAAATCCCAGGAATCCAGCAAATGGAACGTTTTCTTCAAGAGCTCGCCGATCCCAGGAATCCTTCACGGAACTAAAGCAGTTTGTGTCATGGCATAGGCAGCATTACCTCTAGTCAGAATCCTCCAGTTAGACACATCAGTGCTGGAAAAGCAGAAGACAGACTCCATCTTGATCCTATTACAGTCTTGCTGACATTAACCATTTGCAACTGCTTCCATCCAGCAGGACAGGGTCCCTGAATCACATCTCTAAAGCAGCTCACAATATCTGCATACTTCTTCCGACTCAAATGTTGTGAACTCTCATCTGTTTATCTTTTCTGCTTTCTTGTGCCTCCACTGGATGACTTCCTCCTAGCTGCTCTAGGCTGGGAACTTGGACTACCATTTGGTTTTGATTAAAACCAGACAGCCAACTCTGGAGAATTTAGGGAATAAGCTAATGGAAACTGCAAGTATGGCTTTAATTAGTGCATCAATTAATAATAGATGTTAGCTCGTCTTATAATAAGATGACACAAATATAAACGCAGAGGAAGCTCAATTCCCTTCAAGAAAGAAGTTGCACCAATTCTCCTTCCTTTATGACCCATAATTCTCTTTAGGGAAAGTGGAAGGAGAGAAGAGAGATGTGGCCTTGGGACATCCAGGTTGTGAGAGGCCAGTGGAGCAACATGGTTGTTTATAGCAGAGAGACAGGAAACAGCTTCTCTGTGTTTAATTACCTTGCTTGGTTGAAATTACTCAGTAATGTCTCCCTTCTACTTTACTTACAATGGATCAATGGATTCTTTTGCTGTTTATGACTTAGGCACTGTTTCAATGATTAGTGATCAGATTAAGTCTGATTATTGGGTCTAAGTGGGGCTTGCAGATATCCAGAGATCTCCAATAATAGGAGGTACAAGAACAATTCCAATTTCAATATAAATGAGTAACCTATGAAGAGGTACAAGAAATATTAAACCTGCTAGCCCTAAGATCTATGCTGTACATCTCTGAAACAGTAAGCAGTTTTTACATATTCACACTTATTCTCAGTTGACTCTAGTTTTTATAAAGACGGACAGGCTGACAGACACTTAAATATCACAAAGGTCACCTTTTAAGTACTTCCTGAGAATGTGAAGTAGGTGATAACTCAGAGAAGTATTATAGCTATTATTTCTTCTCCTATTGGATAACTAAAATATCTCAAAGTTAGTGCAAAGCATGAACTATTAGAAGTATTAAACCTTATGTTTCATATCTAATTTATATGTTAAATATGGTTAACGTAAAATGGCGAGAATAACATATTACACATGGTTTTCATATGAGAAGCATTTGAATAAAAACATGGAGGCAGAGCAAGTTTTAGAAGTTTGTTTCATAACATTACTGATTAAAAGATGAGCATTTAGATTCCTTTAAATTAACCTTCAACCATATGGCAAGAAGGAAGTCTATAATTTCATAAATTCTTCAAAGAGTTATTTATGTTCATATGCAAAATACTTCCACTGAAACCATTGTTCATTTAATCTTCCCAACCATCTTTGTGTGTTCTCTTATTTTTATTTTACAGATAAAGTATTAGAAATTTATGGAAGTAATTTTTCACAATCAAATGATGGAGAGTGGCCAAGTCTATATTAGAACCCAAATTTTCTAACTCTTACTCCTAATATGAACTCAATTGTCTCTCACTTCATTGCTGTGTGAAATTAGATGGACTTCTTAAATTTTCTGAGTTTCAAATCCTCCTTATAAAAAAGGGCAATTCCACTTAACTCACAGATTGGAAAGCAGGATTAACTTTATATACAGATATATTTATAAATTTGTATCTCTTTCCCTTAGGAAAACACTGGAGCAGAATGGAATGAAAATTGATGTAACTTCTTTCCTAAAATAACTTGTATATCTCTATCTCTATCTGCCTCTAGCTCTGCTTCAAGTATATATAGGGCACTCAATAAACATTTGCACTCTGCTAATTCTTCTTAGCCAGATACTCCTTATGAATACTGTAATTCCCCCCTTGTAAATTTAGCCTTGTTTCTGTTTAGATTGGCCTGGGGAAACAACAAAACCCTATTCACATGGATTTATAAATGCTTTTTTAGATATCTAGACACCCTTATTAGTAATTTTCTCCTTAACATTTCTCTTCTCCAAATAAATAAGACTTCTTGATTAATTCTATTATTAGGAGGATTACTTCCCAAATCTTTAATCATTTTTATTTATTTTTTGTCCTTCAGTTGCCTCACTCCAAACAAACCCCAGAACTTATATTCTCATAAAGGCTTTACCAAATATGAGTAAAAAGTTAACTAATGAGATCGTTTGCTAAATATTTAACATGGTGTCAGGACCATAGGAGGGGTCCAAAATATTTGTTCTCTTCTCCTTTCCACTTGTAAATCTCAACACCTAACTCCCCCTCAAATGTTTGCCTATTACTCTATACTAAATCAGCTAATAAAATATGGTATAGAGGCAGTTAAAAAGTTGAAGACAAAGTGTCAGTATACCAGTCTGGCTCCAAAATTAACAATCATGATGACCCCATGCAAGTTACTTAACCTGCATAAACCTCAGATTTAGCCTTTGGATCTAAGGGTTTTTCAAATTTAGAGATAATAGTCCAAGCCATTAAACTTCATGGCTGGTGTTGTATTCACTGTTAACTGAAATTATTTTTTACCATTTTAATCACTGCCCTTTTAATGTTTATATCTTTCTTCCATGATTGTTTTTCTGAAGAATCTAGCTTCTATTGAGCTCAGTTAAATGTATGCATTTGGAACAATTTTACTGGTGGAGCAACTAAGGACTATTTTTTTTAATAAGAAGAAGTACATGCACCCCTATGTTCATTTCAGCGCTATTCACAATAGTCAAGACATGGAAACAAACTAAATGTCCGTGACAGGTGAATGGATTAAGAAGATGTTATACATATACACAGTGGAATACAACTCATCCATAAAAAAGAACAAAATAATGCCATTTGCCCCAACATGGTTGGAACTAGAGAAGTCAGAAAGAGAAAGGTAAATACCATCTGATATCACTTATATCTGGAATCTAAAGTATGGCACAAATGAATCTATCTACATAAAAGAAACAAACTCGTGGACATGGAGAACAGACTTGTGGTTGCCAAAGGGAAGGGGGAGGGAGTGGGATGGACTGGGAGTTTGGGGTTAGTAGATGCTAACTATTGTATTTGGCGTGGGTAAGCAATGAGATCCTGCTGTATAGCACAGGGAACTATATCTAATCACTTGTGAAGGAACATGATGGAGGATAATGTGAAAAAAAAATGTATGTAAATGTATAACTGTGTCACTTTGCTGTACAGCAGAAATGGACAGAACATTGTAAATCAACTATAACAATTTTTTAAAAAAAAAGAAGTAGCAGAATGAGGATTAGAAGCTATTGTGAAGATCAACTTTCTCCCCATATGCTATGATCTAAATTGGCTATAATTGACTAGTGCATCCCTAGCCATCTTTAGGAAATTTGAATCTAGAATTTCACAGAATTGTTTGATGACTCTAAGATACTCCGACAACCTTTTGCTTGTGGGACCTATTCTTTGAAAAGAATGTTTTACTCTTTAAATTGGGTAGTATAGGAGTTCCTGTCGTGGCGCAGTGGTTAACGAATCCAAATAGGAACCATGAGGTTGCGAGTTCGATCCCTGGCCTTGCTCAGTGGGTTCTGGCGTTGCCGTGAGCTGAGAGCTGTCGTGTAGATTGCAGATGCAGCTCGGATCCCGCGTTGCTGTGGCTCTGGTGTAGGCCGGTGACTACAGCTCTGATTCGATCCCTAGCCTGGAAACCTCCATATGCCGCGGGAAGCAGCCCTAGAAAAGGCAGAAAGACAAATAAATAAATAAATTGGGTAGTAGATATCGATAAATCAGCACTCATATTGAACATTTTTGATATTGTGGGTATAAGTAGGCTTTTATTCTTTCTGTATTTTTGGGGCCATGCCCATGGCATGTGTAAATTCCCTGGTCAGGGATTGAACCTGTGCTACAACAGCAAGACAAGCTGCGGCAGTGAAAATACTGGATCCTTAACCTGCTGCACCACGAGAGAACTCCATTCTTTCTGTTTCAGTGAAATAAAAGTGTCCTAATAGTAATGAACCTAAAAGTAATATATAGAGAAACTGAATGCCTTTAAAGTCTTTTAGAAGTGTCCACACAAGTACAGTTAGCATAACAAATGCAGGAGTACTTTGTCAATGAAAACTGATCCTTTAAAAATTTGTTTAGTACTTTGCATGCAATGTACCGGTTACCCATGTGTGTCAAAATGATAAAAACAGAATGTAATTGACAGATTTCTAGTTATTTTTTCAGTAATATTTATATGTACTTCCAACAGGTTCATTTTGATAGACACATACATACTTAGGACAAAAATGTAATTTATACCTTTTATTTAATAATTTGCATGTGCAGGATTAGCTTTTTGATCAACTTTGTCATGCTTTTGACACCTCACTTTCGATAAATATTGAGTATTCATCCAGAAGAATTTATTAAAGGAACAAAATAAAGTTTAACGTTTAACCAAAAGATAAAAATCATAGAAATTCTCCAAAATCGATTATACCTGCTTCTTGGATTATTATGTCCATTGCTCCCCTTCGCTAAAAATGATTACAGCTCAAGAATAATTATGAAAAAAGTATTGGTAAATTTCAAATAGAAATGAAAACAAACTTTGTAAGTATTAAAAAAAATATATTGGCACAGACATTAGAGTGTATATGGTCTTAGAAATGGAGGAATTTCCCTGTATGTTCCAAAGGGCCAGGACACTCTCAGAAGCATGAAGATTCCAAGCAAAGAAAGATGTTTTAGAGTGGTCTAGGTGAGCCCAGCTATTGGAGGCTGAGTTTCATTCTATGTCACACAAATATTTGTTCTATATGAAAACTTAAGCTAACATTGCCATGTGGTACTCTTCAGCATCCTTGTTAATGTTACCATAATTTTCTCTGAAATTCTCATTTCTCTGTATCTTCAGTATATTCAAAAAAATATTTTTTCTTCACTTGTGACTGAGAGCTCATGCTCCCCCTAGTTTCTCCTATTGTCCTCTCAAATGTTCTTCCATACTGTCGTTTGCAGTCCCTGTTTATCTGGGAAAAGACGTGAAACTACCTGTGTCCAGATTCCTTTTCCTCGGTAAAATCTCTGCTCCAATTAAATCTCTACCTTTTGAGAAACTCAAGGACTTGGAGAAAAGACTTGTGGTTACCAAGGGGGATGGGGAGGGAGTAGGATAGACTGTGAGTCTGGGGTTAATAGATGCTAACTATTGCATTTGGCATGGATAAGCAATGACATCTGCTGTATAGCACAGGGAACTATATCTAGTCACTTATGATGGAACATGATGGAGGATAATGTGAGAAAAAGAATGTATATATATGTGTGACTGGGTCACTTTGCTATATAGTAAAAATGGACAGAACACTGTAAACCAAGTATAATGGAAAAAAATAAAATTCAATTAAAAAATCTCTACTCTTTGAGAGTAATTCCACCTGACTTCTTAGCCTATACTTATTCACTTCATCTTTTTTCCTTTAAAATGGAAGAACTGCAAAGCCTCAGTGTTTATACCAAGTGACATACTTAATATCCATCCACACATTCAAATAATATCCACAAATTCAAATAATACATTCAAATAATATGTATTCACTGTATTCATGGTACTACACATTTGGGACACAGCATTTCACACAACCAGACAAAAATGAAAGAACTTTGCCTTCATGGAGCTTAAATGGGGGTGGTGGTGGTAGAAGGTTGGTAATCCACAACACACACAAGAATATGTAAATTATCTAGTATATGGATAATTACTATGGAAAACAGAAAATGGCAGAGCATGACAAAGAATATGAGGAGTGAGGGGCAATCATGTTACCAAATTAAATAAGAGGTATCAGCAGAAGTCTCTCCAAGGGACTTTTCAGTAAAAAAATTTAAAACGGGGAGAGGGATGGTCATATAGATATATGGGGGTCACAGAGTTCCAGGCAGAATAAACCAGGTCCTAAAAAAGAGTGGGCCTTGCAGGTTCCAAAAACAGCAAGAGAACCAGTGAGCTGGGATGGAAGGAGAAAGGGATAGAGAAGGAGAAGATGAACTCAGGGAGATAAGGAAGAGTGCATTAGTGGTGCCTTGTAAGGACTTTGGGTTTGGTTCTGAGTGAAAAGTCTCCCAAAGCAATAGAAATTAGAGCAAAAATAAACCCATGGGACCTCATCAAACTGAAAAGCTTTTGCACAGCAAAGGAAACCCAAAAGAAAACAAAAAGACAACTTACAGAATAGGAGAAAATAGTTTCAAATGATGCAACCGACAAGGGCTTAATCTCTAGAATATATAAACAACTTATACAACCCAACAGCAAAAAAGCCAATCAACCAATGGAAAAATGGGCAAAAGACCTGAATAGACATTTCTCCAAAGAAGATATACAGATGGCCAGCAAACACATGAAAAAATGCTCAACATCGTTGATTATAAGAGAAATGCAAATCAAAACTACCATGAGATACCACCTCACACCAGTCAGAATGGCCATCATTAATAAATCCACAAATAACAAGTGCTGGAGGGGCTATGGAGAAAAGGGAACCCTCCTGCACTGTTGGTGGGAATGTAAACTGGTACAACCACTATGGAGAACAGTTTGGAGGTACCTTAGAAATCTATACATAGAACTTCCATATGACCCCACAATCCCACTCTTGGGCATCTATCCAGACAAAACTCTACTTAAAAGAGACACATGCACCCGCGTGTTCATTGCAGCACTATTCACAATAGCCAGGACATGGAAACAACCCAAATGTCCATTAACAGATTGGATTCGAAAGATGTGGTATATATACACCATGGAATACTACTCAGCCATAAAAAAGAATGACATAATGCCATTTGCAGCAACATGGATGGAACTAGAGACTCTCATACTGAGTGAAATGAGCCAGAAAGACAAAGACAAATACCATATGATATCCCTTATAACTGGAATCTAATATCCAGCACAAATGAACATCTCCTCAGAAAAGAAAATCATGGACTTGGAGAAGAGACTTGTGGCTGCCTGATGGGAGGGGGAGGGAGTGGGAGGGATCGGGAGCTTGGGCTTATCAGACACAACTTAGAATAGATTTACAAGGAGATCCTGCTGAATAGCATTGAGAACTTTGTCTAGATACTCATATTGCAACAGAACAAAGGGTGGGGAAAAAATGTAATTGTAATGTATACATGTAAGGATAACTTGATCCCCTTGCTGTACAGTGGGAAAATTAAAAAAAAAAAAGAAAGAAAGAAAGAAAAGCAGAGCCCTGCAAGGTTTTGAACAGAGGAGTGACAAGTTCTGCTTTACCTTCTAACGAGGTTACTCTGGCTGCTGTGTGAATATGCTAGAAGGAATTAAGGGCCAAAGCAAGAAGACCAGTTAGGAGGTTACTATGGAATCCAGGTGAGATGCATGTGATGAGATGGTGGACTTTTTTTTTTAGTATTTGACATCAGAGTCTTTCCTGAAGAATTTAGATTTGTTATGTAGGAAGAAAAGAGAGTCAGATAGTTTCTTGAGCAACTCAAGGATGGAGTTACTATCAGTTGAAAATGAGAAGCCTAGAGTTGAAGCAAATTTTGCATGGTAGAGAATAGAATTTTAGTTTGGGACATACTACATTTGAGATGTCTGATAAATACTTCTAAAATAAAGGTCAAGGAGTCAGTTGGATATATGAATTCAAATTTGGAAGGGAAATTTGAGACGGAGAAATAAATTTGGGAGTCTTAAATACATAGTTGGAACTTAAAGCCAAAGACCAAAATGAGCTCACTATTAGACTGACTAAATGGAGAAAGTAAGAGGAGAAAGAACTAACAGGACATTGGATTTAATGGTGTAGAACCCACTGTTGATTATGACAGGGATAAGTTCAGAGAATCATATGGACAAAAGCCTGATTAGCATGGTTGAAAAGAGAATTTGAAGAAAAGAACTTAAAACACAAGTAGTGTCAACTCTTGAAATTTTACAGCAAAGGGAAGCAAATACATAGTATGATAACTGTCTGGATCCAGAAGAAGGTTCTATTAGGATGGAAGAATGACAGTATGTTTGCAATTTTTTTTTTTTCAGTTGGCATAGCATCTTCCCAAAGGGAGAGGAAAGATGAAGTAGGGAAGAGAGTGGAGAAATGTCAGAGTGAATTTTTGATGAGGAGGACTATTTGGAATTTAGAGTAGAGAGACTGATTTTAAGTAGGAGTATGACACATTTTGAAACTTTTGTGGATGTCATGATTCAGTTAGTCATTCAGCAAATAGCTAGTCACTATTTTGGTTTTCATTCTATTCAATATGAAATTAATTTTTATTGTTCTAAGTCACATAAAACTTATAATAGGTAATTGCCTAAACTGATGATATCTAAAACAAAACCAAAAATTTTTCAAATACGCCTGTCCTTGTGGGTCTTTGTATATTCCCAACTCCTGTTTTTCTCGGATGCAACCTCTGATGCAACAGCAGGTGCAGGGGGACTTCTTCCCCTGCCTCTGTGCAGTCCAGTTTCCATATTTTAATTGCTTCTGTGTTTCCTCTCATCTTTAGGTAGTACATTTTTGCTGTTGTTTACTAGTTGAGTCCTTTTGCTAATTTCCTTATTTTTATTTTTCAATTATCTCTTCTAGATTTTTGCCTTTTGGTAGACACATTTGAAAAAAATGTGTGGTTTCTAATATTTTTGGTGAAGTTTTTAGAGATGAAGTATCTGATATCAATTCAGAGAACTGAAAAAATTTCACCACTCTTCTTTTTAGCAAGAAATAAATAGCATCCATTATATATAAACTGGAGGTATATTTTTAGAGAGCCCTTAGTTTCAATGAATTCTCACTGAGCAACCTAATATGTTTTTAGAACAGAGGTTATTCTGCTCCTGGAGTTTTTAAGCATTATTAGGGTAGTCATTTATACTTGAAATGAGTATTAGCTGGGTATTAGCCAAAGCTTTGACAATTGAATCCAGCCAATTTTATAGTGCAAACATATCAATACATGTGCCTGTTTGCGTACCCAGTGGAAATCACAATTTTGCTTATGGTTATCAGCCTTGATAGAAATGGTATGTAATCCATTAAAAATAAAGAACAATTAGTACTGAAAGGATGTAATTCTTTCTCGAATTCTTGAAAAATATTGATTTTTTTTTCAGTATCCAATAGGATATATTCACATTTATATAGTATCACTTCTACAGCCTGGTCTTAATTATTTTCTTGGATAAAGTAACACCTGACAGTGTTTTCTTTCATGAATTTCAGTGACCAGGTTCTTATTTTGTATGAGAAAAGAAAAAATTTTGAAAACTTTAAAATTAATGTTTTCATGAAATTGTATATTTTGTTTTAATTTGCTGAAATGTATGTTGGACAGAATGGAGCAATAACTTTGCCAAAATTCAAATGTTATAAAAACAATTTGAAAGAGTTTGTAAACATGTATCATAATAGGTTTCTTCCACCCTAATGTTGGAAGGTTAAATTTCACAGCTAAAGTCATCCTATTGTGGAATAAAATATAGAAGAGTTTTCTCTCCTTATATTCGTTATTCATGGGCCAAAATCAAGTGTCAATTATAGTTGCCAAGTTCCTATGTAGACAAATGAATCACAGAAAAACAGTAGCTATTTTATTTGGGGCCTTGCTGAGCTGCAAGCTTTTTAATGAGTTAAAATAATACTTTGGGCTTTGAGGCCAAAGTGTGTGAACTATCAAAAACACAGACATTTGACTTTAAAATTTAGGATAAAAACAACTCCACATGCAAACTCATCTTGAGCAACAGATACACTGAACTTGGAGACAGAATTCCCTGAGTGATAAGATCCAGGACTGTTTTCTTTGGGCTATGCATCAAGGAAACCAGTCTGATGATACTGAAGCTCATGGGATAAGAGTTTTTTTTTTTTTTTTTTTTTTTAATCACTAGCCCACACACTCAAACATTTGCATGTAAGAAATATTATTTTACCTTAGGTTTGAATAGCTATGCCAAGATGATTATATTTGCTCCTCTTCTAAAGGGAAAATGATGATTATAATGATAATTACTGCTAAAAACCAATTGGATAGAAACCACAGAATATATAGGATATATAAGCAAATAGAATAAGAGAATTAGAAGTAATAGTTTTTCAAATAAATTGATCAAGTAGTTTTGTTAGCATTAATATAACAAGTGGTAATTAGGGAAAAAAAAGATCAATTAAACTCAACAGATGTTTTTGACACCTACAGCAAGGCTTAGTGTTCTTAATGTTTTTAAAGGTAAATGTGACATTTTTTTTGTCTTTTTGTCTTTTTACCTTTTCTAGGGCCACTCCTGTGGCATATGGAGGTTCCCAGGCTAGGGGTTCAGTCGTAAATGTGACAATTTAAAGAAAATTGAAACAATTATTTATAATCTGATAATAAATATTTGGAAACATGTACTCTGTAAGCATTTGGTGCTGTTTTATTTTCCATTTTAAGTGAAAGCCATTTTAATAGTTCTCTTTAAATTTTTGTTTTCCTAAGATCTAATTCTAATGTCTGTAAATGCCTTCCTAGATGACTCCAAAATTACATGTAGCTACTCTCTTCTCTGTTTTGTCTTAACACTTTATTTATACCTCTTTTCAAACATGTCTTTTATTTGGGGATCTTTATAAGGGAGATTTGCTAAAGTAATACCCTAACTTAAAGACTTATCTCTTTCATTTAGGAAGGTCATTCCTCATAACTGAAAGAAAACTTTCTGGGTGGAAGGCAAATAAATAAGAAAAAAGGGAACATCTATCCTGCCAGGAAGATGAAACAACAAAATTCTAGAAATTAATGGGATGTCACTGCCAAAGGCTTAGTTTTTCCTGTATTGTAAATATATGTTACTGTCCTACATAGTAAGATGAATCACATCTGACTCTCCTACTGAGTTCAAGGTCATGACTTATAATTCTAATCCTAGCACTATACAGTTAAGACCTAGGGAAAGAAGAGATGGAAAGTTATCCAGAAATCACCCTTGAGCATGAGTTTCATTAGAGGCTTTTCTTCCTATCCATAGAAACAGGAATTTTGATCAGTGTGGACTGTGGGGAGGAGGGTTGGAGAAGAACTAAGGGAGGTTATCTAGAACAAGAGGCAAGTCTGTGCATACTGGGATTGACAGTTGGTCTGTAATGACACTTTGGGGCTTATGGGAAACTGGAGTGAAACATGATGGCACATGAGGGATTGAATTAAAGGCAAAAAAATAGAGAAAGGCTGTTTTGCAACTTTATTGGGAGCTGACCAGTGTGTTCCTTTTCTTTTCCTATATCATGTTTGAATAATTTTTCTACGTTTTTGTGCTTACCTATCGACCTACTGGCATCACAAGGTTAATACATCTATTTCTTGAGAGAAATAGAATTATGAGATAATACAAAAAGAAACTTAGTTACTGCTGAGTTTTAAAAATTCCTTGAAATGCAGACCACAAAGGAAATACTTAGTTGCTTCTCTAAGGGATGGCGGAAATTGGTAGGACAAGATACTCGGTTTCTGGTTTTTGCTTTCATTCTCTGAAGACATTTCTGTGTTTCTTGGCTCTGCATGTGTATGTGTGTGTATGTGTGTCTGTGTGTGTGTGTTTCCAGAAACATGAAGTGTATTCTTGGGCCAGACCACATGCCTATGAGTCAAAATTTCAGCCTGCATTTGTCTTAAACCGTGAAGCTCTGGGTGTAACCTAACAGAACCTGGCAGGTTGTCTGAATAGTTCTTTCACCACTTGACCCAAAATATAGTAAATCAGATGACATATTGTTCCAATTTTACATTAGTACTCATATTTTAATAAAGAAAGGAAGAATGTGTTCTATCAAGATTTTAAATACAAAACAAAATCCAGTTTCAGATCCAAAGTATTACAGAATTTAATATTGGACACCAAATGCAGTTTGCTTTTTTTATTTTTAAACTTTATATGTTTTTTTAGCATTTGCTATGAACTTAATTGTGTCCCCTCTCCCATTCCAAATTAATATTTTGAAGCCCTAATCCTGCATGCAGTATGATGGTATTTGGAGTTGGAGGCCTTTAGGAGATAATTAGATTTAAATGAAATCATGAAGGTGGGACCACCAATGGGCATAATGATGGAATTAAAAACCTTGTAAGAGTTCTCTCTCTGCCATGTGAGGACACAGGGCATACAGGTCATTTGCACACCTGATGATGCACAGGACTCTCAGCAAGAACTAAATTGTCTAGCACCTTTATCTTAGATTTCCCAACTTCTAGAACTATGAGAAATACATGTCTGCTGAAATTTTATAATTCCTTCTAAGTCAATATTGGTGCTAGGTACATTGAGCACATGCACCATTCTGAGCTCTGCTGTCTTTAAGATAAATTACGATATTTTGTGCCCTCATTTTTAAAAAGAGTTAAATATTACAAAGGGAAAATAACACTACATATTTCTTTTTCTTTTGTCTTTTTAAGGCTGTACCCATGGCGTATGGAGTTTCCCAGGCTAGGTGTCCAATTGGAGCTGTAGTTGCTGGCCTACACCACAGCCACAACAACGCAAGATCCGAACCACATCTGTCTCCTACACCACAGCTTTCAGCAATGCTGGATCCTTAACCCAATGAGAGAGGCTAGGGATTGAGCCCATGTCCTCATGGTTGCTAGTGGTGTTTGTTAACCACTGAACCATGATGGGAACTCCTACACTACATATTTCTAATACATTATATTTCTGCTACCTGTCACTCAGCCAATTATTGACAAAGCTCCCTCCTCCCAGCCCAAGGAAAGTTTTTTTTTAGTTTCAGAGCAGAAGTCTGACTCTAGCCTGTGATATTTTTTTTGAAATATTTTGTCTAGCTCTGAATTTATGAAGACCTGCTTAGAGCTAAAAGAGGTAGAAGATAAATACATTAAAAAGAGTTGAGGACTTCATTCAAAAGCCAGAAGAGGCATTCTTTTCCTGCTTTCTTCTACTTCTTCCCATAAGGCAATAGGCACTGAACTATCTCTGAACCACCTCTGAACCACCTACCACGGAGTGGAATGGGAATACGAAAATGAATGAGAGAAGGTTTTTCTGAATATGATTCTCCTAAACTATCTAAGGGATAATTTAGGGATGACTTATTTCTTAGCGTCCCTCTCCATCTGTTTCTTTCTTTCTATACTTACATACACTGCAAGTTCTCCTAAAATAAGGAAGCCATCATTCAATTTTGTCTGCACTTGGAACTATAATTCCTTACTCTGCTTTTTGTTACTAAAGCTTTGGGAATCATAATAGATAGTCATTGAGTGTTCACTAATTGTCAGACTGTATTCTCAGGGCTATACCAGATTGCTCTTTAAACCTGACAACAATTCTAGAAGCTAGGATCTATTAATATGCTCCTTGCATAGATAAGGTAACTGAGGCTGAGGTGCTTAACTAACTTGTCAAAGTTCTCACATTGGAACGTGTTGAACTTCAAAGCACGCACTCTTTAACTCCTGCCTAACCGTGTATGTGTTAACACTGCTCATTACACTTTCTCACCCTGTTAACCTTTATCCTTCCATTTCTAAACTACTGTACTTGTCCATTTAGAAAGTTCCTCTCAATATTGGCCTGAAATCTTCTAGTTGTATACATTGCAAAGCATAATAGATGAATAGAAAGATTAAATACTTTAAATGCCAACTATTTTAAAACTATGTTCAGATTTGTTATGACAGCATAATTCCATGTAAAAATGTGTAAATATCCTGTTGAATAAGTGTCAGTAAATGTTGATAAGCTTGGAGTAAGCATTAGTTGAAATGCTGTGTGCCATTAATAATACTTACATTAGAACACTGATTAATTAAACTGGATGCAATAAAACCATTATGAAGCAAAAAACAAGAACTCGCAGAAATCCATCCATGGAGATAAACACTAAAAAATAACAAAACACTGATTGTCTTTGAGCAATAACATCTTAATGAGATATTTCCATGTTCCCAAATTTTTAGTAGTTTCCAAGGTTTCCGTAGTGAGCCCAAAATATTTCAGTAGTGGAAGGATAAAGCACATTTGAAATGTAGTAGAAATAGTATATGTAGAAGAGCTGAGAAATCATGAAGTCTTAGTCAACAAATATCTGTGTGGTTTCAGGTAAATAACTTCTCTGGATCTCAGTTTCCACACTGTAAAAGTAGCACAAAGGACTAAATATTAATTATAACTCTCCTATATCATCTTGTAACTTTCACTTACATTAGTGTTTTGAATTTGCATATAATCATGAAAAGTAGAAAATATTAGCCAGCTTTTTCTGGATGAGGAAATTGAGTTTCTGAACACTCAAGAAATAAACAATAGATAGTGAGGATCAAGAGTCAGTACCATGTATTTGCAAATTCAAAATCTCCTCCATCACAATTATTTTATTTTATATACTATGTTCATATATTTCTTATTACCTATAACCTCCTTTCTTCACATCATTAATTTGACTATCACCTCCAAATTCCCTGCAAGTTTTGGGGTCTTTTTCAATTGATTATTTTCCATTTATACTAGCAATTCCAGAATATCTTACCTATTTCTCCAAAAACCATTCCTTGATCAGCCTAGCTGACTACCTCCTCACCATTTTTGACTCACACACAATGAGGATGTTAACCCTTTACATGGTTGTGCCTGCTCTAACTTCATTAATAATAAGGATCATATCTTCTGCTGATACTGTATTCTACCTTTAAACACACACACTCTTCATGAATTGTAAATCACTATGTGGGTCAGTATGGTGTAACTGGAGTTTTGCAGATTGTATAAACTTGGGGGGGGGGGTTACAACTGCAACAAACTATTGTGGAAGTCCCAAGAAAGTAGCCTGTGTGTTCTGCAAACTCCCCGTGCCTACGTGGCAGGCACCATCTCCCTCATTTTCTGCTCCAAATGATGGAGAAAGTGGCTCTTTGCCCTACAAGTCCTAAGTGGAAGTTAAGGTACTGACCTCTAGGAAAAACGCCATCAGTCCTGCTGACAAGGAATGGAATATGCTCGTGGAGATGTTTATCTGTCACTGTCATAGCCAGAGCCAGTCATTGGCAACCCTTAAGCCACTGCTTTTTCTCTCTTGGTGCAAAACCTGTAGGACCAATGCTATATTATTTTTTATGTCTTAGAATTATACAGAGTTTAGTTTTTATTAAAATTATTTTGCTATTGCATCTCTTCCTGAATTGGGGAGGATTATAAATGGAAGAAAAATCTAAGTGACCTTACACCGAACAAATACCACGTTTCTCCCTGCAAAACTGGACCACATTCCCATTGCTAATCTAGTCCCTCTGACTCTCACTAACTTTTTGATAAGTTATAGGAGATGCCTTATCTCTTTATAATCATTCATTCAATTAATCAACACATAATTATTGAAAGTTCATTATGTGCCAGGCACTAACCGTCATTTTGGTCACAGATCAAGAATAAGACAAAGTCCCTTCCCCCCTTTGAAGCTTATATTCTAAAGAGGAACACAGACACTGAACAAGTGAGTATATATTAATTGTAATAATAGCTGCTACTAAAAAAAATCAGAACAAAGGACTAAATATAATGGGTCTGTTTGTACGTGTGTGTGTGTGTGTGTGTGTGTGTGTGTGTGTGTGTTTGTGTGTGTCTGTGTGCCTGCATGTGACTAGTTTAGACTGGGCATTAGGAAGGAAGCTCTCTATGAGAAGTGGCAATTGAATGGAAGTATGGGGAAAGGAGTTTCATTTAAGGAAGAAGCAAACATAAATGTCATAGCAGGAGTAAATGGATTTCCCTGCAGCTCAGGGTGGACACATATTAGGCAAAAACTGTGTCTTCTGCTGCACATTGTTTCCTGGTTTATAAAGAAATGGAATAAGCTATCTCAAGAAAATGTTTATAAGGGCACATTTCAACATTTAAAAATACATGATATGTCTAAACAATCATTTGTATAAAGTGAGCCCCAGGGACATAGCTGTTGGAAAGACCCATTTGTCCCTTGAAACTATCAAAATGGTTATAGCAAGATTTAAATGAGGTGGTGGGTATGATTGCTCATAAACAAACAACCCACCCCCACCAAAACAAAAACTTATACATGGTGATTTAAATATTGGGAACTATTGGGAGTTCTTGTTGCAGCTCATTGGGTTATGAAGCCAACTAGGATATGGATTCTATCCCTGGCCTCACTCAGTGGGTTAAGGATACAGTGGTGCCGTGAGCTGTGGCACAGTTTGCAGATGCGGCTCATTTCCTGAGTTGCTGTGGCTGTAGCCAGCAGCTGTAGCTCCAATTAGACCCCTAGCCTGGGAACTTCCATATGCTGCAGGTGCAGCCCTAAAAAACAAACCAAAAAAAAAATGAGGACTATTATATAAAAGTGTGCTATATTTTGAAGAATATGATTAACATTTCTAAAATCAGCTCATATATTTAACTTATTTATCTAGTTAATAGATTTTGACAACCCAACATTTTATATATTCCTTCTCAGCCCAACAGAACCAGCCGTATATTTACAGGCAGGGTGAGGTGTAGACCCACATCACTATTAGCAAGGACTTTCTGGCCCTTAACTCATCCAGGATACTCTACCAATATCAAATGTTGTATAGAGGTAACAAATGTGATCCTGGCTCCGGTAGCTTATAAATTAATCTGGGAAAGGAGATTTCTTTTACCACCAATGACAGTAAGAGAAAAGGATGGTAAACAGCCCCTCCCTCCTTAGACACCAATAATGTCCAACCAAGCAAGTTGCACTCGAGGATTAGTGAAGAATAAGAGGTGCACTTTATTTATAACTTGTAGGAGAAGCGGATCTGATTCCACAGAGAGGCAAATGAAGTTAAGGGTTTCCATCCAGAGAGGACAAGGTGAACTTGGAGGGAGAGAAGATTCTAAGGGTTAAAATCACTGAGAATTACAGAATTCAAAGTTTTGGTTTAATATAGCTCAGAGTGATAGGTAAGAGGTGTGTGTATTTTTAGGAGTGGACCAGTGAAGGAGAAATGAAAGTCTTAAGGAACGAACTTCTTCATATTCAACACTCAACCGGCACTTTACACTAACTACTGAGAGCAGCAAAGCAAATACATCCATGCTCTGTTTTACAAAAAATCGCAGTGAGGCTCCGAGAAATGAAGTGCCTTGCTCCCTGGCAGGTGCTTTGTGAGTCACAGGGCAGGCCTAACCCAGGTTACATTTATCTATGGTCACAGTTTCCTCACACGTCCCAGGTTGCCTCTTGATTTCAAAATAACAAACAGGCCAGCCTTAAACAACAACCTCTAGCTGCAAGCCAATGATGACTTTTGAAGAAGGGATATTGCATATCCATATTAGATAATGAAGTAAGTCATGATTTAGAGAATTTTCAATCTTCTTCACTTTGCTCGTTTGTTAAATATGAAGCATTAGGCCATCTGCACTTCAAAAATCATCTCAGTGCACCCAAGAATCTGTTCCAAAGTTATCAAATTTTTGGAAAACACAGAATTATTACATATTAAAAGATGTAAGAGAATTTTATGTTCGAATTCCAAAGTTATTAACATCTCTTGTAAAGCAGTCATTATACATATAGGATCTATAAAAAATAGGAGTGGTGCAGTTGATAAGGTGGTATATCGCTGAATCTTGACTTTCTGTTTTAAGCACATTAAATATTTAGTCAAAAATCATAACAGTAACTAAACAGATACTAGTCTATTATAAATTAGCACAAATTCAAGCTAAAAAAGATCTCACTTGATATTAGATCAAGAAAACAAAATCAGACGGTAAAATCTCTCTCTTTCCAATAACCCACCAAGAATCACTGTCTGTAGTTGCATTCTAGTTCTGTTATTTATATCCTCCACAATAAACTGTGACCACATGGTTCATTTAATGTTTGGTAGGCTTAATCATTCTAACACACACTGTTGTCAGATAGTGTGAATGGCAACACTGAATTTCATTGTTTGTCCTTTTGTCACCTGGGGCATAATTAAACACTGAAAATGTTTGCAAAGCTGAAGATCCCATTCTGTTACTTTATCAAAAATAGTACAAGTTGTTTATGCTGTGAAATGGTATCAAGTCTTGAGTCAAGATGTTAGTGGAAAAAAAAAAACAACAAACCACAGTCCCACAAGCTATGGGACTGAATCCCATCTAGGCAAAAGATTAGTGCAGAGGGAGGGCGACTATGGATGATGATAACAATAATAGCAACAGCAGCAAGAATTCATGATGTCTAACAGCAGTAACAGCTGACTCTTGAAAGCTTAGTATGTCCCAGCCTATGAACTAGGCATATGACACCTAGTTCACCACATTTAAAGGCTCTATGAAGTATAATAAAAATACTTGATATTATTTTTGAAATAATTTAAATAATTATTAAATAATTGAGTGCTCAGTATGTGTTTAAAACTTTATAGGATATTATTTTTGAAATAATTATTAAATAGTTGAGTGCTCACTATGTGTTTAAAACTTTATAGGATTATCTCACTTAATTCTCACAAATTTCTCCAAAGTTCTTTGGGGAAATAGGCTTCTTTAAAAAAATCAAGGTATAGCTGACATATAACCTTATATTAGTTTCAGTTGTACAACATAATGATTTCATATTTGTATACATTGTGAAATGATTGCCACAATAAGCCTAATTGCAGAAATTTTTTGTGTGTGATGAGAACTTTCATGATTTACTCACTTAACAACCTTCAAATATGCAATACAGTACAGTTAGCTATTGTCTCAAGTGCTGGCAAGTGGAAGCACAGATAATTATTAGGGTCCCTTGAGCAATACCACCTTCTCCCTCCAGGTGAGGAAGGGGAATTGCTGAGATTAAATGTGGATCAACAACTAAGAGAAAACCAATATTTGTAAACATTCTTTTTTTTTTTTTTTGCTTTATAGGGCCACACTCATGGCACATGGAAGTTTCCAGGCTAGGGGTCGAATTAGAGCTGTAGCTGCCGGCTTATGCCAGAGCCACAGCAATGTGGGATCCAAGCCGCGCCGCACCTGCAACCTACACCACAGCTCACAGCAACGCTGGATCCTTAACCCACTGAGCAAGGCCAGGGATCAAACCCGCAACCCCGTGGTTCTAGTCGGATTCATTAACCACTGAGGCACAACAGGAACTCCTGTAAACATTCTTGTAAATGGGAACACATTCATTTTATACAGGACATTCTAGAAGGAGTTGTGCTGCAGACATTTGAGTATGAAACGATAGCAGCACATCAAGAATTAGGGTTACCATATCTGGTGAGACCCTACTTTTGCAAATAATGTCATAAGCAGTTGTGTGCCCTCATCAGGGCTATTGAAGTCAGCCGGATATGATACTAAGTTGCATCTCCTCTCATGCTGTGTGGCCATTTTTCTTCAGAGATGTTTTGAGTGGGTCCTTGGCCATTTAAATGAGGTGCTTACTCCAACTGCTTCTGTGTGTGGTGTATTGATGCGTGTGACAACATGTTGTCTTCTCTCCAGTCAGTACCTCTCCTGACACAGCGTAGCCCCATTTTACAGATGGAGTATCAGAGACTTAGTGTCACTCTGTATCTTGTCCAAAGTCATTCAGGTAATAAGTGGTAGAGGCAGGTTTCAAACTCAGAGTAGCTAACTCTTCATTTATTTCACCTCACTTGTATGAATGAAGTACTAGTTGAAGAAATGGTCCCTTCCCCTGTTAAGTGGATAACAATATTATTGACATCTTTTCCTTTTGTCCACAAAACATAGTTTCATCACATAAATTTTTTTTCCTATTTTTGCATTTTCCTCTCACTCTTAAAATACATGGCCAATTAAACACTTGTCATTTTTTTTCTATTTAGTCATTTATATCCTTTTCTTTTTCTTTTCTTTTCTTTTTTTTTTGTCTTTTGTCCTTTTTAGGGCTGTACCTGTGGCATACGGAGGTTCTCAGGCTAGGGGTCTAATCAGAGCTGTAGCCGCTGGCCTACACCAGAGACGCAGCAACATGGGATCTGAGCCACGTCTGTGACCTACACCATGGCTCATGGCAACGCTGGATCCTCAACCCAATGAGCAAGGCCAGGGATCGAACCTGCAACCTCATGGTTCCTAGTCAGATTTGTTAACCACTGAGCTATGATGGGAACTCCTACATCCTTTTATTTTTCAGAGAAAAGTCTTAATTCTTAAATCTTTGTAAAATAATATTCTTTTGAATAATTGCACATCCTACTATCACATTTGGTCATGATCATTATTTATGTGGAGTATTAGTGACATTTAATTCTGCTTTTGCTCACTAGATCTACTAAATGCATTTTGGTGAAAATTCAGATGAGATCAAGAAGCTAAGAGCTACTTTAAGACATGCACGTTTAATGACCTCCCTCCAATTTACTCCTTGAGGCTGGATGCCTCTGCCTTTAGGCAGTGGCTGATGCAAAGTGGGTGCTCAGGATATGTCTTTCAGGTTAAATATCGAAACCTCTTCAGGTCAGCAATATGATGGTTTTATTCTTTATGTTCTGGGAGATGAAGCATTAAGGAGTGGGAAGGGGAATTGCATTTTATAGTTACATTGGCAGAATCTGTAGAGTAAATGATTTCTAAGTAGTGTGGAAGGATGCGGTGATAGGAAAGAAAAAAAGATTCCAGGTTGTACTGATTTAGATGATCGTTTTTATTTTCTTGACCAAAGCTAGGATAAATTTTAAAATTTTTTTCTGATGTAGCAGTGAGGAGAAGGAAGGTGTTTTATAACAATGGCCACAGGCATATTTTTATTTTTATTTTTTTTCTGCCCATGGCATGCAGGAGTTCCTTGGCCAGGGATCTGATTTAAGACACAGCAGTGACAATGCCGTATCCTTAACCCACTGAACCAGCAGGGAACTCCCACAGGCGTATTTTAAAAAACTTGAGAGGAGACACAGTTTACAGAGATGTGTGCAAAGTCAAATAACAGTGAATAGAGCTTTATAAACCTGGTCGTGGAGGACTTTGAATATTAGGTAATCACACAGATTCTGAGAATGTGGTGACCTCAGTATATCAGTCCTGATAAAAAGAAGATATAATGGAATGGCAAATATGGGATACTGAAAAACACAGACATCAAAAATAAGTGAACAGATAGTTTAGAAACAAGAGCTGTAGAAGATCTGGTCAAAATTTACTTTGCTGGGTTCCAGCATCCCAGATAAGCATTTCATTACCACCTTGAGAAAGTACTGCCATGATTAAAAATAGGTCTCAATTTAAACCAACCATATATTCTACTCCACAGCAGAATTTCAGTATTTCTTAGTGCATGACTTTTGTGGTCTTTATTAAATCCCAGATTTAATGAGCCTCCTTAGATATGATTAAAGTTAGGTGATTAAGGTCTGGTACTAAACAGAAAATCCTACTCAGCATTCTGATTCTTGAACTGGATATACCAGATAAGCTCTCTCCCTTACAATATGGTGTCTGGACAAACTTTGGTGTTTGTTGTGTCACATGCTTTCTTTATAAGTATTGTTCAAAAAGCATGCATTTGGCTCAATCAATTTTTGTTATCAAAATGCGTGTTAGACACAAGTAAAAAATTAATTATTCCTGAGGTTAGTAATGAGGCTGTTAAGACAAGATAAGAAACCCCAAACAGTTAGTTAATGAAGCCTCAGGACACGACCATCACTCATCTGGGGATTTGTTCAAATAGCAATCTACAAACATGGCTTTGAATATCAGACTAGACCCTGATCCCAGAAGAAAACCAGGACAAGAGAGTTCAGAATATCCTCTCAGAATTTAGCAAAATCCGTGTTATTAGTTTTTATACAATAAACACAGGATGTTAACTGTTTAGAACTATCACAATTCTCTTAGAAACATGGAATTATACTCCCTGTTACTGTCCTATCAAATAAACACTTTAATGGAATACTTCTTTATTATTATTATTATTATTATTATTAAGCTTCATTGAGTTACAACTTACATACAATAAAAGTCACCAATTTCAAGTGTACAGTTTAAGCTTTGATAAATATATCATGTCCTGTAATCATCACCAAAACCATGCAATAGAACATCACAGTCACACCGTAAAGTTCCCTGGTAACTTTTGCAACTATTCCTTTGTCTTAACCCCTGGCTATGGAAACCTCTGCTCCTTATGACACTATAGGTTTCTTTTTCTACCTTTCATGTAAGTGAAATCATACATTATATTTTCTTTTGGATCTGACTTCTTTTCAGTTTTATTCAATATATATTTGCCACATGTCGATTATATGTTTGTCAAATGTTAATTTGACAAATATATACTTGTTATATATTGTAAGTTATTGCTATTAATGTCAAAAGAAGTTTTTCAAATGTTTATATGACAAATATACACTTGTCTTTATTATAATTTATTGTAATATTGATACAGTTTTTCTTTCTGTTGATGTCATAAATTACATTGATTGATTTTCTAATCATAAACCAGCTTTGCATGTGAATAAACACTAATTGGGAAAAATGTGATAAATTGAAGATAAGAAGGTAATATTGCTTGTTCTAATGACTATTATACCTTGTGTATGATTTATGTTTAGTAAATATTTAGTTCAAATAGAGTCCATTAAAAATTAAATGAAAAGTAGGAAAGAAAATTTTAAAAGTTTAGACTGAAAGAAAATATAACTTTGCAGGCTTTCCTGAGGTAGTACTTTGTTATAGAATTGTGGTCTTTTGTGTTGTAGTGTCCTTAAACTCAGAAATAGATAATTTAGACTAAATAGCCAATGCAGTTATCGAATGAATATGGAATGACAAAGACAATTATTTTATATAATTTGCATCCCATGTATAGCAGATACATATGTAAATTATACATACACACATAAATCAATTTGTCTTTCAGCTCTGACATTCTCTCTTTCTCTTTGTCTCTCTTTCTGTCACAGACACAAACACATACACATAGACACACACATATGGGCAAATAGGAAGTAACTTAATACATCAGTCGCTTAAATGACAAACCCAGTAACTTGCAATCCAGAGGCCAAAGCTTTCAGAGAGAGAGAGAGAGAATGTAGAAGGTATAATTGTTTGGAGCAAGTTTGGCTATGTGGCTAATCCTTACATACTAGGTTAAACACAGTACTTTAGCATGAGAAAATGAAATTTAGTAATAGGTGCAGAGAAGGGAGGATCTGAGAGCCGACAGCGTAAAGGGAGATTACAAAAAGCAGACAAAAGAACTGAAAAGTGAAGCAGCTGGGGCTCCTCAGTGATTGCATACTATTGTGCATGACTCATGCCCCTGAGGATAATCACAGAACTTTAGCACAGTCTAATAGCTTATGTTCAAGATGATGAAATGGAGTCATTAAGAATAAGTTAAGTCTGATCAGTATATTCTGTTTAACAAGGCATGGAAGTGTACAGTCCATTTTAAAAACTGTCCGTTAAAATAGTTAAAAATATTTTGGCACCTTTTTGGAGTAAGCTTTACTTCTTTGGGGAAATTTACTAGGACAAAACACCTCAGCATCCTTTTGTTCAGTAATGCTGCTTAAATGAGGAATTTGATATATTCAGGAGCAGTCACCACCATGTCGCACAGTCCGATACACTGTCAACCTAAGGGGGCGCTCTTCACATAGGGTTCAAGCTTACTAGCTCGCCCCCTCCGGAATTGTGCGGTATTGCAGCCCTGTCAACAGGGGCTGGGATTTTTACATTTGTGTTTTGTTCTTTGTCAGCAACCTCAGTGCTAGGACACCATGCCTGACCCATAGTAGGTACTTAATAGAATTTAAAACAATTAATTATGAACGAATGAAAACACAACTAAATTTAAACTATAACATGTACAAACAGAATATGTGAAGAACTAATTATCAGAAGAAATTAGTATTCTTCATTAAATGCCCATTTATTAAATGACAAAAATATCCAGGACATCCTATTTAAAGAAGAGCAGAACATACGATTGAAAGATAATAAGGAAGTGTCTCAAAAGGAAAGGAAAGAACTGGAAAACCTTCAGCTTCATGAATGTCTTGGAGAAAAATTCAGGTTTTCCTCTAAGTCACCTTTGCCTGCCAATGTTTCCCTGTCTTTCCTGGCCAAGAGTGTGGCCCAAGGTGGCTTCCTAGCATTATATCATGCTGCATGGTATGGACAGGGTTTAACTTCTTATTCTCTGCTCTTAAAACCTCAGTCTATTGTAAATTAATTCTGTGGTGGTGTTGGAGTCTGATTTACTTTGTCAGTTCTAGTTTCATACCATATGTAGAAAGCATTTAGCCAGATGATGATACTAATGATGACAACATATTGAATTTAGAATCTGGAGATTAAAATTCTACATCTGGCTGAATCATTTCTGCTAAGATAAGGGATATCACATTTGAAAAAAAAAACCAACAACTTTGTTCTTCCCTGATATCTTTCGTTTGTCTACAAAGTTAGTAAAACTTCAGCAGTATTATACTGTTATGGCTAGCAATTAAGCAATTTGGAATCCAATGTTTCCATTTTTAATGATGAATAAAATGCTATAATCATATTAAACATATTAAAAATTAAAACATTTTTGCAACTTTAAGTTTACTGATTTTTTTTAAAGGGACCTTGGGAGATCCGCCACTCACAAGAGTTCATATATAGTCATTAGATGTGTGCATTGGCTTTAAAGATATGTTGAAGAGAACAGGAGAGAAGATTAAGGAAATGTTTTTTATGGCATCTTGGAATGCTTATCTATTATAAAGTCAAAAATAGTTTTGAAAGTCCTATAAAGGATATGCTATTTATAGGGTCCATGGTCAGTTAGATGTAATGGTTTTCTCATATTGGTCATTAATCTTTATTTCAGCAGTGATCACAGACCACCATAAATTCTAAATACTCATGGAATTTCATGGCCCAAAATTATTCTCCAATTTAATGCCTGAGCATTAAAAATAGACCAAGAATTCAAGAATTTGTTTTCTTTTAATCAGTTGCAATGTAAAATGTTTAGGAATCTCAATCTTGAAAAAGTATTTTAATATGATGAAATACTTTGGAACACTTTAAAAAGCCGTAACAGGATTGAATTTCATCCTTTATATTGGAATCAACAGAGGAACTTTTTAAAAAGCCATATTTAGTTGCAAAGTTTTAAGATTCAAGGTGCAACTTGAAATCACCTTCCAGATGTCTCATTTATAGAATATGACCAGTTCATCCAAGAATCACCAGCATGTCATTCTGCTTCTGCATTGAAGTTTCATGCAAACTAAAGAAATACCAGAGCTCTCTGTTCTCTTGGGGCTTTTATTATAGGATTCACTCAATCTGTACTGCCTTTTGATAATGAAAGCCAGCATTAGAAGATAGGCCATGCTTCCAATGGGGTCAACATCTTAGTAATTGGTTCTAATTACTCTGGAATATTATATCCCAAGTTTAGGCTACTTTCCATCTTCCATACTTTATTCATCAATCATGGTTTCTGTCAAAACTTGGCAAGAGTCTCTAGAATGCTGTATATTGTTAAAACAATCCTACATTTCCCAAAATAGACATTCTGTGTGTCCCAGGGTGAAGAAATCTTAGAAGTTATTTCTTCTTGAATTAAATTGTATATAAAAATACACAATAATAATCATATATTAAGTATATATGACAAATAATTCCTAAAATCCTTTGATGAATCAACCACTTTTATGGCATTAGACTGTTTTAGGAAATAATGAGGAAAATTTCACATTATCTCATAGAAAGCTGATGATATAATGAAAGTACAGTATTACCTTGTATCAAAAGCAGTTTAATTCGGCAATAATAGTATTTTCAATTCAGAACCTATGATAAACAATTAGTCAAATTTTTATAACCTTCTGGAGATTCTCGATAATTATTATTGATCAGTTATTGACCTTTCCTGACAAGTCACATTTATGAAATTTATTGAAGAAGATTATGGGTACACCTGTCTTTGACATAGCACAACTGTAACCATAGATACCACTCTCTTGACTGATGCTCTTTAGGCTCCAGGGAAATACTCTCCATTTCTTCTCTGTCTGAAAAGGAAAGGTAGGTACATGCTATTGCTCTGAGTATTGGAAAGGTTTATGGGTTTTGCCTCTGCTGGCAGCAGAGACAGACCTGGCTCATGCTTTAAGAAGGCATATTTGTCAAGGTTGCAAAATACAACATACTTTATGTAAGTGTTTGTTACCTTGACTTATAAGTTAAAGTTTTAGCCTCTATATGAACTCTTGTCGGCCTCAATTTCTACCCTCACATATCTGACTCCTCCTTTCTTCCTAATTTCTTTTCTCTAAACACTTTATCTGGGTATTCTGAAACACCTGCCATTTCTAAAAACACCCTTATTTCTCACTCATTTTACCCTGGTTATTCCCTTTCTTAGAATCTTCCTTGCTTCTTTGTCTTCTGGATGAAATTCTTTCATCTTTAAGATTCTATTTAAGTGTTAAAACCTTTTTGAAATTTTCTCGAGCACCCCATACTTCAACATAGATTGATCTAAAATAACACTTAAAATATGAAATACTAATATTAAGTGCTAATATTAAGTCCTAAAATATTAGGGTTTATATGTATAGGGTTTTATAAATAGATAGATGTATACAAAATAAAACATATATACATACAAAACCATGTACATGTATATATATAGGCTTCTACATATATTTGTTAAGTTTAATTTTCCTCCCCTTACCCTCATCTCACCTCCCACCACACTAGATTAGCTAACACTATTATGTTTTCATAGCATTCTGTACTCCCATTTTGGTCATTTTTAACACTTACACACTCAACTAATATTTGTCTTTCCATGTATCTCATTTAATAATGTAAACCAAGCATCTAGGATTAAACTGAATTAACAAATTAGTTTTCAGAGGGAAAATAAGAGATGAGATTTGCAGAGATATATGAGGGTCTGGAATATAGAGAGGTAGATGTAGAGACAGTAGATAATACTACTGGATTTTTTAAAGAAATTTTAAAAACTATGAGGAATATAAAATAAATATTTATGAAATTAAAAGAAGGGGCATTTGAGGCATTTTCTTAGATTCCCTCAAGGGTGTTATTCATCTGAAAATGCAGAGAATTTTTAAATTAATGAGTTTACCCTCTCTTTTTACTCTAGTTCCACTAGAGATATTCAACTGCCTAACATCAATTGCCAAGACATCTTTTTCAAAGTTAATATGTCTTGTTCCTTGTTTACATCTTCTTCAAGGAAAAAACTTTCAAAGCTGGGGTAATTCTTTTTATTGTCATTACTTGGCATATAATAGTATCTTAACAAAGAGTGTCAAGTATTTGCCTTAAGAACAAAAATATAACTTTAAAAATATGCACAAATATTATCACTTCTGGAAAAAGAAGTTTGATATAAAAATCATAATGAAGGTTTTGGAAACTATTCTTATCCTGGTCAGCTCCGATATGAACTTAGTGATATGATGGCTTTATTTGCCCTCATATCTTAAGAGCACACCACCTCTTGTTAGTGTAGAAATATAATCTATTTCTATGACAACATGTCAATAAACAAGATGGCCAGTAATCAATACAATCTAGTTTCTATGGATTGTTATTATTATTGGTTACTTTTTTAGCTGAATCATAGGGAACCTCTCATTATTGTTTTGAAAACAGAATTTCTCTCTTTATAAAATACTTTTAGGGGATCTAGAAAAATACTGAAATATATCGAGTTAGAGGACAATTATAATTACTGAATTTTAGTGTAAAGATTCCTCTCTCTTTTACACTCTATTCCCTCAATTTATAAAATATAAGAAATATGTCCTATCTTGGGACTTTTCCCCTTCTGTTAAATTTAGTGATAATTGACCAATTTTGTTAAAAATCGAGAAATGAGTTAAGGAGTTCCTGTCATGGTGCAGCAGAAAGGAATCTGACTGGTATCCATGAGGTTACAGGTTCCATCCCTGGCCTTGCTCAGTGGGTTAAGGATCCTTGCATTGCCGTGAGCTGTGGTGTAGGTTGAAGACATGGCTTGGATCCTGTGTTGCTGTGGCCGTGGCATAGGCTAGCAGCTGCAGCTCCGATTCAACCCCTAGCCTGGGAACCTCCACATGCTATGGGTGAGGCCCTAAAAAAAATAAATAAATAAATAAGAAATGAGTTTAAAAGATATTTTCTTATTCCAGGGCTGGCAAAAATTAGCAGAAAAAACAAAGGAGAAAAATAAATGTCTCAAGTAGAAACTGCTTTAAGTCAAGCTTTCTAAAGTCAGTTATGTTCAATAATCAGTCTCAGTGACGCGATAGTTCTATGAGTAATAGGACAAAACACTGAAGGGCAGGTAAACGATTGTATTACAAGAGACTCAATAGCTTTTTTAAAAGTCTTTTCTTTAGGAATTCATTATCTTGAAGAAAATTACAGACTGTATTAGAAAGCACTTCCATCTGAGCTAAAAATTGTTTTAAAAACTCTCTACAAAGCACTAGGCAAGGTAAGCAAATTTAACTGCTTTACCCTACGACTGCATTTCCACCCTCTGTGCTTCCACATTTCCACAAATTCTCCCAGTGAAATCACACAGAAACATTGCTACATAGCTAACTCACATAACATAACTCATGTATGTGACACAACTAGACTAAAAAGGCAGATACACTAAACAGCAGAGGAATTAAAATTTTAAACCATGTTAAAGGATGGGGTAGAAAAAAACATCTGGAAAAGAACAGGTTGATTGAAATAGGCCTGCATGGTTTTAGGAATAGAATACTGTATTAAACTAATCTCCAAAAGGACTTTGAGAGTATTGCTGCCAAAATAGACAAAGGCAGTTCAAGGATATAATACATGTGGATTTTCAGGGATCATATAAAAACACTGGAGCTTAAAGAGTCAGTATGTCAATGTGTTATCCTTTATTTTATCCTTTCCATTGCTTTCAAAGATGGTGATCTGGCTTGTTACAGAGATCAGTGTGAATAGACAGAAACATTTATATTCATTTAGGAAATATTTATTGTGCCTATGTGCCAGGCTGGTACTGAGATTAGAGAAACAAGTGATGTATCCTCATCCTTGAGACTCCAGAATCTGGTTCAAGAGCCGGGCAACTATACTGACCACATGATAGACAGACTCTAACTCAGACAGGTTTTGCATGATCTGCTTGAGATGTTTCAGGGCAATATGAATTTTAAAATTCAAGATGAGGATAATCCTCCTTCTCATCCAATGGTGATGAAATACATATAGAGACGTGGTTTTCTGCAGAAGCAATTTGGAGAAGCAGAAAATAAGTGATGTAATAGAATCTTAAAATATCATTATGTACATTCTTTTACCTATTTCTAAAGCAGCTTCAATTCTCTTAAAAATCAGCTTAAACTCTATTGAATACATGAACCATGTAATCAGATGGGTGACTGCAGTTGTGAATCAAATCTAGCTACATGTTTTCAGTTTGATCATGGAATCATAAGCTAGAAAGAATCAAGGACAACCCTAGTTCAGAGATTCTTGAAGTGTGTTCTATAATACAAAATAAAATTGTTTTATCATGAAATAGTCTAGAAACCAATGAGCTAAATGAAGTTAAATGGGTATTTCTCCTGCAATAAGTTTCAGTGATTTTGGTCTACCAATGTGTATTTTTTTTTCCCACAAATAGACAGCTTAGTTTATAGCATTTCCCAAACTACTTTGACTCACTCTATCTATCTATCTATCTATCTATCTATCTATCTATCTATCTATCTATCTATCTTTCCAAAAACACTTCATGGCAATATTCTCCATGAAATATTGCCTTTAGAAATTATTGCCTTTACCCACTTCCTTTACTTTGCAAAGACAGAATTAAGATGCAGTGGGTAAAGTGACTTACACAGTCAAAAATCAGTTATAATGAGCCAAGACTAAGTATCCAGCATTTATATTTTCAATTAGCACTCATTCTTTTAAATCAGAGTCTTCAGTTTGCATACATATATCTTGAGGAACACATAATTTCCAGGCACATGTAGGCACAGGCAGTTTTAAGGGAATCTAGTTCCATATTTGTTCTTAGACAAATCAATATCTTCATATAGATTTGTCTAAGAACAAGTCTATAGGTTGATCATGGAGCAGGTTGCTCTTACCTTTCCTACATCCGCTTTCATGGTAGCCTTCTTTTTATTTGATACAGTGGGCAAAACAACTTACCTTTATAGAAAAGCAGTATGTTTTAATGGAATTTACCTAGCTGTCATTGGTTAACCATAGAATTAGAAACAGGAATAGTAAACTAAAATTTTGCTACCTCTGCTTACACAGTATTGGTCTCATTAATGCAATCATTAACAACACCCACAGAACGTTAACATATTTAAATTTTGTTAGCATTAGCCACTAATGTGTCGTGGACTGTTAACGATCAACAAAATAACCTGTATAAATCATTATATTGAACATTCAATACCCCATTGACTTTTTTGTATGTGTACATCACCCTTCTTCCTATTATTTTAGATGAATTCTGTATGCCTCTGAGACCTATCTTTCCATATGTGTAATAAACTCTCTCCTTTCGCACCTGCTGTAGGTATCACAGAAGCCTTTCTCTGTCTCTTGTATCTGTATATTTTCCCATTTGATTGCATGTCTCTTCAGCATACACACATACTAATTTTCTCTCATATTAAAAACAATCCCTCCTTGATTCCACTTGCTCCTCCAGCTCTTTCTCCTTTTCCTGTTCCCCTCTATAGCAATGAATTTCAGGAGTTATCTATACTCATTGTTTCTATTTTCTCTCTTCCAATTCTCTAAAAACTAATGTCTTGTGTCTATGATCTCCATCATGTCAAAGAGACTCTTGTCAAGATCATCTCTGTCTTCCACATTAATAAATATAATGGTTCACTCTCAGCCCTTGCCTTAATTGAGGGCCTTTACTATGGTTGATCACTTCCTTCTCTTTGAAATACTTTCTTCACTGAGCTTCCAGAACACCTCTTTCTCCTAGTTTTCTTTGTATTTCCCTTTCTTCTTCTTCCCAGTGTCCTTTGCTCGGTCCTTGATATTCACGGACTCTGATATTAGAGGACACAGGGCTTCCCTGTTTCTCTTCTTATCCATAAACACTCATGTGACTGCCTCTGGCCTCACAGCTTTAAATCCTATCTCTATGCTCATGACTTTCAACCTGGCCATCTCCAGTTTTCCCTCTGGATCTCCAGACTTATCTACTGTGATATGGACTTGATAGCTCTACTTAAGTGGAAAAAAGTCATCTCAGAGTTAGAATTTCCAAATACCCCATTTCTATTCCATCTCCAGTTGTTTTTCTTGCATTTTTTTATGTTTCCATTAGTGATAACTCAGTCTTGCAAGTTTCTCATCCTTGACTCTTCCTCTCTTTCCTCACGCCTCATGCCCAATGCCATTGAGAAATCTTTTAAGCTCAAACTTCAAAATGTCTCCAAAAATGACGATTTCTTACCATTTATGTTATTATTCTGATTCAAGAAAATATCATCTCTTCTTAGACTTTTGCTTTTATCTTTGGACTTGAACTCCCATCCCTCATTCCCATCCTCTATCCAATGCCTGTCATGACACCCAGAGATGTCCTGTTAAAATGTCTGCTCAAATATTCTAGTGGCTATTCTTCTTACTCAGAGAAAAGCTTGAAGAGTTTACAACAGCCTATAAGGCCCTACATGACTGGGTTCTTACTAACTTGCCACTATTAACTTCCATGTCTATGAATCTGCTCCAGCCAGACCACAAGAGCTTGTGCTAGTAACATGCTATTTTTTTTTTTTTTAATAATAAAAGACCTAGAGTTCCCATTGTGGCTCGGCAGGTTACAAACCCAAACACTAGTATCCATTAGGATGCGGACTTGATCCCTGGCTTCACTCAGTGGGTTAAGGATCCGGCATTCCTATGAGCTGTGGTATAGGTCTCAGACGTGACCCAGATCCCATGGTGCTGTGGCAGGGGTGTAGGCTGGCAGCTGCAAGCTCCAATTTGACCCCTAGCCTGGGAACCTCCATATGCTATGGGTGTGGCCCTAAAAAGCAAAGAACAAAAGAAAAATGAAACAAAACAAAACAAAATCTATTATGGTAAGAGTTTATTCTCATAACATATTAGTGATGGATGCAAGGGTTTTGGCTGTGTTTTTCCTCTGAAATTTCTGAATGTTTAAAATCTTTTATAATGTTAAAAAAGAGTTTACTGAGAAAGGAAGGTGGCACGTCAGGCAATGGTAGTTCTGCGTGGCTGGAGCATGAGAGAGGGAGAGGGTCAGAGGGCAAAAGGAGAGACAAGAAAGACACTGGCCAAGTATAAAGGAGTTAACAGTGGTACTTAGTGTGGCTATTTTATGAAGGGATATTTAGAACAAACATCATAGAGCAGTTCTTCTCAAACCTCAACCTGCAGAGGAATCACAGAGGGATTTAAGACACAAATTCCAATTCAGTTGCTCTGGAAGGAGGTGTGGTTCCAACCCCTGAAAGACTTCCATGTGATACCCAGGTTCCAGATCCTAGGGCACTGGTGACAGCGTCCTTTAATGTGGGATCGCTACCTTGGCCACACACTGGAATCCCCTGGAGAGTTGTAGAAAATACTGATGTCTGGGTCCAACCCATAAGACTTTGATTTAATTGGTGTTGGGTGTGGGCTAATTACCACCTGATAATCTAAGAAATGATTTTACAGTGCATCAGAATTTGAGAGCCATTGCATGGGGTCTAGACCAGGTGCCTTCCTGGTCTATTGCCTCTTGTGAGGACTCCTTCGAGATGCCTACTTCTTGCTATCTTCTGGCAGATGTCACTTGACTGTATGAATTGATGCTGCTGCCCCTTTCAGGCCATGTGCCAGGGATGAGGGCACAAGTGGAGACCTAGGCTGAACATCTGACAGGCGTGTTTTTTTCCTGAATGAGGACTGGCTGGTCAATTATTTCAAGAACCTGAATTACCTTTTATACAATGCAACAGTAGGGAAGACATATGCTTACTTATGAGAAGAAAACTACGAGAGATGCTGCTGACTTGCCAGAACTGTTGCTATACTATAAAATCAACAATTTAATAATTTTATTCATTTATTATTTTCCAAATATATTGATGATCAAATATGTACAAAATAAATGATTTAATGATGGAGAAGACAGACTTTTCCCAGGCCTGGTAGGGCTTACAGGTTATTAGTTAAGAATAACAGTAAAGAACTTATTACCCAATCACACATTTATTGATAACATGGTAAATGTTCTATACACACTCTGGGTACTGAAATCATGAGGGGTAGGGGCTGAGGGAAAGGCTTATCTGAAGAGGAGATAGATAAACTGAGGCCTGAAGGGTGAGTGGTCCTGTTAGGAGACCTGGGTAGGAGACAGGGGGAGCTGCTGCTGAACGCAGTCTTATTCTAGTTCTCAAGAGCATTTTCAGCTGCTTAAACAATTTCCTTTCTCTTTCTTCCTCAAGTGTTTTTACAGTAACTCTTTGGTAATTGTGTTATCCTGAATGCTTCACTGTTTTCTTGTTTTGTTTTTGCTTTTTTTGCAATCTGAAAAAGCCAGTCCATGTTGGAGGAAGTAACTTGAAACCAGTGGTTTAAGGTAAGAGAAAATGAAGAGAAGGAATAAGAAGCTGAGGGGGAGGGTCAGAGTCTGAGCTGTGCCTCATTGTGGTTGCAGTGTGGATAGTTATTTAGAAAGGATTTGGAGGAGAAGAGAGCAAGAAAGGGAGTGAAGAATGTGAGAAGAGTCTAGAGCTTGCAAAGGCAACTTGAAGACAGGTGCATTAAGTCTGGTGAAAAATGGTGGCATCCTTTATGAGGGGATTTGAGAAGGTGCCAAAGAGAAGCAGCCAGTTTGGGGAGGTGTCATTACAGGGTTTTGTGTAATTGGAGGTGTGTGATGGGAGAGAGGAAGAAGTGTGGATGCATTCCAGGATTCAGGATCTGTGGCTTATTTGTGGGTTTCTGCTCTGTGTTTCATGAGTTTTTAGCCTCATTTAACAATTTATTGACCATATTCCAATTATCCAATTTCTGTTATTGCCTGATTACTTTTAATATCTAATAATTCCAGACTTTCAATAATCTATCTTTTAATAGTAGTTGTATGAAAAAGTGTAGGAAATCAAATTACTTAGAATTTTTTTTTTTTTTTGGTCTTTTTGCCTTTTCTATGGCATATGGAGGTTCCCAGCCTAGGGGTCTAATCAGAGCTGTAGCCTTGGGCCTGCGCCACAGGCACAGCAACTCAGGGTCCGAGCCACATCTTTGACCTACACCACAGCTCATGGCAACTCCGGATCCTTAACCTACTGAGCGAGGCCAGGGATTGAACCTGCAACCTCATGGTTCCTAGTTGGATTCGTTAACCACTGTGCCACGACGGGAACGCCTAGAATTTTTTTTTTTTTTTTTAAATTGCTATCCTTTGTAGGAGATGGAATACTCTATAAATGGAAATATTTTGCTAGGCATTCCTTTGGAATTCCTTTTGCTCTTTGAGTCTTAGAACTTGATGTTTCTGTTACCGGGCTATGGCAGAACCAACAGAGAGATACAGTTATAAGCTAAGGGGTGAAAGATGGGTGAGTCAAATAGATGGAAAACATATGACCTGTCCTGAGAAGCATCCAATCATGATGATAATTTGGAACTCAAACATAAATTGCCAAAAATATTGACAAAATAGCGTGTTAATCTCACATGAATTTGTCTTCACTTTGGTTAATCATTTTGTCCAGATATATCTGTCAAATATAATATTGATACTTAACCCAGATATCTTTTTCTGGGACATAGTGAAATACTTAGAAAAGAATATCTAAATATAATCCTTAAATGGTTGGCAGAAACCATATTTATAGTTTTAAACTCCTCCAAACAATTTCCACTCCAAAATTGATTTTGATCTTTAACCCAGGCTAAACAACACAAGTGTTAGGTGAGGAATGGAGAGAAAGCACATCATTATACTTCAGAAAATTTTATGAGATTTCAATAGTTTTTTTAGGCATACTTTAAAAATACCTTATATGTGATGTGGAGAGGTGATTCAGCAATTACTGGAAATACCACAGGTCTGACACAAGTGCATTAAATCTATTATTAATATTATAATATATGAATATATTATAATGCTATTCCATATATTTTAATATGAAATAAAAATCTGGAGCTAAATCAGATTATAGCTTTATTCACTAACAGCATGCGCCTTGATCAAAGTTTGGTATATTTGATAGAAAATATTTTTTAATCTAAAAACATGAAGAAAAAGGAGGAAAACAAAATAATTCTACTTAGGGTTATGCATTTATATTTAAAGAGTTTCACAAGTCCAGTGCATGAATTTTAGCAAAGAAAAGGACAAAACTTGACCTCTGCTAGTTAGAACAAAAGCTTACATTGTGAGATTTCCTTTTCTTCTATTGACCTGAGAAGTTTGATAATCTCAATAAATATAAGAGATCAGAAAATCAGAAAAAAAACTCCTTGGGCTAGTAGGGCCCAAGGAGTTGATGTGTTTTAAAAGCTTCATTTTTTTTTTTTCATTCAAGGAAGTTACTTGTAGTTATTTGCTGTACAAAGTATTTTTAAGTGCAAGATACTGCTTTGGACAATCTTATTGGGTAGGTAGGATACAAATGAGAAACTTAAAAAAGTAAAATGCTTATTAAAAATTAGATGATTCATAAGGGAGAAGCCAATGTTAGAGGAGCTCTGTCTTCAGGTTCACTATTAAATCTACTCCAGAAGTGTAATGACAGTGGTGACTATGAATTTCATGCATCATCAGGTAATTAGCTCTTGTCTATATTATCTCATTTAATACTTAACAGCCATCCCAAAAGATGAGTGCTGCTGTCCCTATCACATTACAAGAAACAAAAGTGAAGAAATTGATTCAACTCCTCTCTAATTTTTTCTTTTTAAAATTTATATGTTTTGAGGAACTTTTTAATATTTCTTGTGTGTATCTAAGTCAACTGAAGTCTGTATCTTATAAAGCCCTATGGCAATCCCTCTGGCTTAGTTTAGGTCACATGATCGGAGCTTGCATTGGGACATATCCATATAATAATAGTTGAGGAGGAGGATGCCTAATTAGATAACACAGTTTGAGAATATTACCATGTTAACAAGTAGACCACTTTTAATACTTCTTAGTTACATTTAAGGTTGGACAATCCAATTACATTTGATCCACTTGATGCCCTACTTTTCTTTCTCTCTCTCTCTCTCTTTTTTTTTTTTTAAGGGCCACATATATGGCATATGTAAGTTCCCAGGCTAGGGGTCGAATTGGAGGTATAGCTGCCAGCTTACGCCACAGCCACAGCAACACAGGATCTGAGCTGTGTCTGTGAGATGCCCTTCTTTCATTCTGGATGAATTTTATTCTTATTCTCTTTCTTATAATGTTAATTCTTTTTTTTTTTTAATCTTTTCTAGGGCCACGCCTGTGGCATATGGAGGTTCCCAGGCTAGGGGTCTCATCAGAACTGTAGCCGCTGCCTACGCCACAGCCACAGCAACGTGGGATCCTAGCCACATCTGTGACCTACACCACAGGTCATGGCAATGCTGGATCCTTAACGCACTGAGCGAGGCCAGGGATCAAACCCACAACGTCATGGTTCCTAATCAGATTCGTTAACCACTGAGCAACAATGGGAACTCCTATAATGTTAATTCTTATCACAATATTTAACAGGGAGGATGAGCTTGTGGGAGGGCTTTCATTTCTAAGTCTTTATCTCAGAGTGATTTCAGAATTATAAATTGGTGGCTTTTGGGGGGATGCTATGCTAAAAAAGAGGAGAAAAAACAAAGAAAACCAGCTTCACAAACAGCAGAGTGGTTTAATGACAGAAAGCCACACGTATTCATAAAGGGTCTCACAAGTTTGGTGCATAAAATTTAGCCACAGAAAAGACAAGAAACAGCCTCTGCTAGCCAGGACAAAGGCTGACATTGTACGATTTCAGTGGCATAATATGCAGGCTTCAACTAAGAGTTCTGGTCAGTGGGACATAAAGGAAGTGCTTCATTAGCTATCATAGCGCATACCTCTCAGGCCTGTACCATGGGCAGCACGCAGCAAGAGCATGGGCGCGAAGAATGAGCTATTCACTCAGGTTTCATAATCTTGCTCTGTTTCAGCCTCCTGGTTGACAGCTTTCAAGTTAAGCATGGAAGGCTCTAAAGAAACAGTCCTACATTCTTCAGTGATAGAGTTTGTTTTTGGAAAATGCCTATCTAAAATAAGGAGATAAAATAAGTTGAGCCTGCTCAATTTATTGCATTAGATGTCTTTCCAGAGCACAGTGATATGATTACTCTGAACCCGTCAATAAAATAGTTCTACAGAAAGATTGGTCTCAGATGAAATTATTTGCAATTTCTATGTCATTCAACCCTATGCAATCACATGAATATTCATTTTACAGTGAAAGCTTACTTTGTAAGTAGGAAAATTACAGTAAAATGTGCTGCAAAGATATTGAGTAGAAGAAAAATAATTCTGTGCAGTAGTTTGCAGGAAAACCACTGTGAATTTCAATCTTTTTTTCCCATTCAGGGCCACAGACCTCCGCCTCTCAAGGAAAACACAAAACTATTGAACTTAAATTCAAATCTATGGCAACATTTCTAAATTCATTTAATACATCTTTGTGCTTTGTAGAGAAATGCATTATATTTAGGTTCAAATTTATATTAATTTGCTAGATGCTAAGGTCAGTCTTAAATACTATTGCCGGAAGAGTCAGGGACTTAACTGCATAAACTTGCAAAAAGATGCTGAAAATAGTTCTGAATTTAAGTTACAATGAAGGTGAAATAAATAAGTGAGGAATATTATCATAGAATTTTCAAAATAAAATAACAAAAGGTATCATACAATTCAAATGCACACTTAACATTGTTGCTTGTGAAGACTATCACAATTGATGCCTTAAATATATTGAAGATATTTATTTCTAAAATACCTAGTAATTTATGACCTATAGTTCTTTAGAATTTTACCATATATTCAGATGAAGCAGTGGGAAGTCATTGTGTAATGCCTACATACAAACATTAAAAATTCTGAAATACACCAATCAAATATCTTTTTAAAAAAATACATAAAATTAAATTTTTAAGAGTTACTTATTTTCCAATAAGAACAATAATTTATTACTTAAAATACTAGATGTAAACAATCTACTATCTGGCCAGTCAAGTTTGTGATAGTGTCAGAAACTATAACTTGCACCAACGAAGGACTGCATGGGCCATTATCTAAAACAATTATGCTTCTTAATTTACGGACAAATAGAGTAATATGTAATGTAGCTCCATATATATCTATAATGCAGTTGGTCTTAAGTCCCTATACTTAACAATTCTATTTTTCTCGCTCAGCAAATCAAGAAGTATTATACTAAAATTCTATCCTGGAGGTAGACAAATTTGCTTTTAATTTGATTTTCATATAAATCACATGTTATAGGTTAAATTACCCCCCACTTCCCAAATTCTTATGTTGAAGTTCTAACCCCCAGTATCTCATAATGGGACTTTATTTTGAGATTGAGTCTTACTAGAGGTAATCAAGTTAAAATGAAATCATTAGGGTGGGGCAGTAACGCTGGACGCCAATATAGCTAATGTCTTTAGAAATGGTGAAATTTGGGCACAGAGACATGAATAAAGGAAGAATGCTGTATGAACATGAAGATGGCCAGACACAAGTTAAGGAGAGAGGCCTGGAATATGTCCTTCCCTCACAGCCCTCAGTGTCATGAGTAGGTCGAGGGGGTGACTATTAGGGAGATGGTAGAAGGAAATTCTATAGCTGATTTTGGTGGTGGTTACATGACTCTATAAATGCGTTAAAATTTATAGAACTGTACAGCAAAAGAAAGAAACAAGCCAATTTAAAAAGAAAAATATATACCCTTAAAATAAAAAACCATTCTAAAGCAACAAAAATTGATTAAACTACTAGGCTATAAAATAGAAATATTGAAATCTGTAGCTTTCTTATATACAAATAATAACCATTTAGAAAACGCAGTAGAAGAAACAATGTACTTTACAATCACCAAAATAAAATAAAATAAAATACATAAATTTAAAAAGAAATGGGAGTTCCTGTTCTGGCTCAGCCGGTTAAGAACCCGACTAGTATCCATGACGAGGTGGGTTCGATTCCTGGCCTTGCTCAGTGGGTTAAAGATCTGTTACTGCCCTGAGTGTAGTGTAGGTCACAGAAGCAGCTCAAATCAGGCATTGCCATGGCTATGGTGTAGGTCAATTTGACCCCTATGCTACGGACTTCCATATGCCAAAGGTGTGGCCCTAAAAAGACAAAATAAATAAATAAATAAATAAATAAATAAAAATAAAAATAAATAAAAATTTAAAAAATCTTAGGAATTCCCATAGTGGCTCAGCAGGGTTACGAACCCAACTAGACTAGTATCCATGAGGATGCAGGTTCAATCTCTGGCCCAGCTCAGTTGGCTAAGGATCCAGAGTTGCTGGAAGCTGAGGTGTAGGTCACAGATATGGCTTGGATCTGGCATTGCCATGCCTGTGGTTTAGGCCAGCAGCTGCAGCTCTGATTCAACCCGTAGCCTGGGAACTTTCATATGCTGAAAAAAAATAAAAATAAAAATAAAAATAAATGGATGGAATCAATGAAAAAATATCGAAATGATATCAAATACCCTTGAACACATGGAAAGATATACTATATTTCTGGATAAGAAGATTCAATTAAAATAAATCCTCAATGTTTAGGGCATTTCAATAAAATACCATATGTTCTTTACTTTTATCCTGGAGCAAGACAAGTTGGTTATAAAATACATTTGGAAAAATAAACAAATAAGAACACCCAAGAAATTCTTGAAAATGGAGGAGAAAACGGCCCTACAAGATGTTAAAACATTACAGAACCATTAAAACCGTGTGGTATTAGTATGTGATAAAAAAAAACCAGACCAATGTACTAGAGTTGAAATACATATGGGAATTTATGATCAAGGCAGCATCTAAAGACAATGGGGTAACAAAGAATATTTTCGTAGGTATTGTTGGAATCACTGGCTATCCATATGGAAAAATATAAAATTAAGCTCATTCTTCCTACTACATTAGAGAACAAACCAGAAAAGAATCCGAGTTTGAAAGCAAGAGAATAAAAAGATCACAAGTACTATAAGAAAACATGAATGAGCTTCTTTGTATCGTGAGGGCAGGGAAAATTTTTCTAAATCTAAGAATCCAAGAACAATAAGGAAAATGATTGATAAATTTGCTACATGAGATAAAAAGTAAGATTTTTTTTGCATGGCAAACAGCACAGGCAAATAAAAAGACAAACTGGAAAACCATTTAGAATTTATGTCAAAGAAAATGAATATTTTGACCTATCATTTACAATTTATAGAGTTTGTCCTAATTTATAGCTATGAAAAGACTTAGCTAGAGAAATGCTTATTCCAACAATTTTGAGGAGCCAAGGCCTGGAAATGCCTTGTGTTTAAATAATTTTATTAGTTAAATAAATCAAATAATGCAATACTACCTTTAAAATTATGTTGAAAAATAAGTTTTAGAAATTGAATGGGAAAGTGTTCGTTACTGCTTATGAAGAAATCCAATTTAACCTAGCTTTTATTAAGAAAAAATTATTCAAGGAAAAAACATTAAGATGTTTTGTAAATGTTTATAGTGACTACTTTTGGGAGGTCAGAATTCAAATAACTTTTACTTAAAATCAATATTTCTGGCTCATCTTTTTCTTTTAAAGTACCTACAATAAACACATTATCTTTGCAAAACAATAGCAAAGTAAAAGGCAGCTCTTCATAAGATCAATCAATATCACTAAAATGATAAATTTTAAATAACAAATTGAAATTATCAATTTCAGAAAAATAAAACTGAAGGCTAAAACAGGGAACTAACCTAACTAAACTAAAAATCTAGAATAGGAACAAAAAGAATGAAAAGATTGAGATACTTAGTGAAACATTTTTTAAATATGAAGGACAACCACTGTGCTATAGATTGAAATCATTTTTATCAGGTGTGATATAAGATTCCTTACTCCACAAAAATGATTTCTCACAGTGAGATTTCTGATACATTCAACTAACCCCTCAAGGAGAGGAAATAATTTTTCATTTTGCTTGATCACAGAACCAAAAATAGTGTTGTGAAGTTTATGTAAAGGGTAAACTATTTCTGAAGGCTCTGTCAACTTAGTTTCCCTTATTCATAAACTAGATTTCCTTCTTGGTACCTTATCCACCATAAGGGCTCCAGGAAAGGGTATAGGCCAAAAGCCACCTTGGCAAAGATGCCACTATGATCCCTCAGAGGAGAAGTTCCTGCTGGACAGGAAGAAGCTGAAAGCTTGCCCTTCTCCCTCTAAGGAAAGAGAAATGAGAGAGAGAGGGACTCTGACAGGAGGAATAATTTGTTTTGACCTCCTGCCTCTGGGGTGAAGCCCCAGAGCTGCAAAGCATATCTGATTATTGAGGAAAAGTTGGAAGAGATTTTGCTCCTGCTCCCCATTACGACTTATGAGGGCGAGATGGTGACAGCAGGAAGATAAAAGAAGTGCCAGGCCATGGTTAGGCCAGGAGCACCTGATTTGTCTCTTTCCCTCCTGTGACCTCCCACTCACAGCCCAGGCAGCTTTTAGCCACAATATGATCTCTAAGGGACCCCATCCATCGTTCCATCAACCCCAAAAGATATCAAGATGCTTGAGATTTCTGGAACAAGAACTTGCCATAGGAAGTCACCTCAGTGACAATGAGTTTGCAAGGGCTGAAGGCTATACTCTATGTGCCAGACTACATTCCCCTTTTCTCTGCCACTTCTCAGCAGGCTTTTGAAATAAACAAAGTACCTGTAGATATTAAGATGCAGGCAAGAAGGCTGAGAGAGGTTTTGACAAGTTCCAGTAGCCTTGGATTTTGTCAGGATCCTGGAAGGAACCAGGCTACCTGTGCCTCGGTGGAAAACAGCACATACCCAGGGCCCAAAAAGATTTGCACAAAGTCTGATCCCCCTACACCAAGGGCCCCAAAGATAAGAAAGTTTTCCCCTCACAAAGCACAATCTTGGGTAGGAGAAGAGGGAAGAAAGGACTAACTCTCTTTGGGAGTCATCTCAACTTTGACTGAATATTTGCCATAATGAGGCTGACTGACATGGGGATATTGGGGATGTCATTAATTATCAGGTTAATGGTTTTCCATAGCTACCAAAATGAATGAGAACTTTTACAGAAGGTTATGTTAATAAGAGAAAATAAAAATGAAGTGTTATCTTGGTACATCTGAATGTTGATTGCATAATTTTGGGGGTTTTAGTTCATTTTAGTTTTAGATAATTCCAGTTTTGCAAAAAGTTGTTCTGAAGTTCATAGATATTTCCTAAAAGAAGGAGCAAATCTGTAATAAAGTTCTTGAGACACTGAAATGTTTCTATGAATTTTCTGGAAAGGCTGTGTTTCCTGTCAATTCCTCGATCTTTCTTTTCCAGATAAAAACAAACAAAAAATGTTTAAAATGACATACTACACTTTTTTGATGTAAATCTTGATAAAATCTGCTTTCAGTACAGTGAGTATGAGTGACTTATATCCATTGGGATAGTAAAAAGATTTTAGATAAGATGGAAAGTTGCAGCTCCCTACGTCCTTTTCCCATTTATGCATTCCTGGTTTTTGTACTTGTTTTCTCTCACCGGAAACATCTAAATTTAAGAATTAGTCTAAGACATCGCAGTTGTTTGCAATTCTCTTCTGAATCTCTAAACAATATGGAATATGTGTTTTTGCCAGTACTGCTCATGGAATGTTCTGAGATTTTCTTTTGACAGATACCTCAATGACAATTCCTATATACAGCAAAGAGAGTATGCAAATATTGTTTTTACTTCATGTATAGAAAACTGATAAAAAGAAGTGTGGATTTTTAGGTAAAGTCAACTTTAATCTTTATTCTGTGAAAAGAAAAAAAAAATATGCTTTCTGCAAGAGTAATAGTTTCTATGTTTCAAATCAAGCTTTGACCTCTGTCTTCATGAATCTTTTTTGATGAGAGTAATGGTGAGCTATTCTACTTAGATAATACACATATTAGAATGCTGAACAATTAACTGAATTCTGCTAGTTATCACAAAGAAATTGGTAATTTTAGCAAATTTACTTGCTTCTAAGGCAAAGTTATTTTTACGTAATCAAGATATTTACAATGGTATTTAAAAAAATTAAAAGACAGATTACTCCATACATTTAGCATATTAGAAGATATGGCTATACTTTAAGCTCCCTTGTTCAATGTTTTGGGTGAAAATGTGTGTTATAATGAATTGTGTGTAAATAAGAATGTGTAAATATTTCAGGGAATGAGATAGAGTTTTGAAACAAAAAATAAAAATGAAAATCTTGAACTCTTGAGCTAGAAATTATTTGGTGTTCACCACAAATTATCTATTACCTCTTTTAAAAAGATGAATATTATATGATAAAATATGTTTTGGGTTACATAAGTGAAATGGGGATCTCTTTATCTTCAGTATGAAGCTGGCTCATAATTGAGAGATGCTTTTTGAACATTTCAGACTTTTTACTCTGCCAAAATGAACATTTTTAGAATAACCTTAAATATATCTGGCTAGACTTGAATAACACCACAGAGAGAGAGAGCGCGCACGTGCGCGGGAGAAGGAACTGAGCAAGGGAACCCTTTCTCTCAAAATTATCTCAGGCATTTCCTAAGATCAAGATTCAGATATTTATTAAGATCTAGAAAAAGTCAATCTTCAGAGTTTACATTTTATAATTTCCGAGAATGACTGCTAATAAAAATCTTCCTTATTTTTAAAAACTCTATTGTAAAAGCATGTATTATGAGTGGCAGTCAATTTGGAGGTTTCAGGAAGAAGACTGGAATTCCTTGAGCTTCCACAAGATCCAGGTGTGGGCTTGTGTGAAGTAATGCTTATTTCTGTTTCCATAGCCATTCAACACATTTGCTCAATCAGAATATACCCAACATCTTCTATGTATCAGATACCTGCTCACTGCTGGGCAACACTGAAGGGATTTCTGCTTTCATGGGGTTTTTAACCTGGGCGGGGGTGGGGGTGATGTGGAAGGACTTGTCAAATGTGCATAAAACACAGAGTTGCAAACCCTGAAAGAAAGGCTGTAAAGTCAGGTATTGGGGGGCATGAAGCCCTTCCTGAAAAAAAAAAAAAAGGAACTTGTAAGAGGAGCAGTAATTAATGATATAAAGGGAGAGGAATGCCAGTGTGCCATTCAGAGAAGACACTGCCTGACCTAACATCTGAGAAACCATGATTTGGAAAACTGCAAAGTCGTCCGAAACGCTGGAGCACAGAAAGCTGTGCAAGATGAGGCTAGAGAAACAGGAGCCGCCGTGACATTCAGGAGTATTATAGAATGGTTTCAGTACTTCAATTTTTACCCTAGCACGTGGTCTATGATTAGGTGATCTCCTGGCTATCAGCCTGGCAGATATGTTTTTGCTTGTGTGTTTTGGCTAGCAGGATGTTTTTGTTGCTGCCGTTTAGGGATTTTGGTGGGGGAGGGTGGTGGTACTTTAGGCAGCGCATCCATTCCTGCATTAGTTAAAGACCGCCTTTCCCGGTTGGCTTCATACACGTGTACACTTTTCTGAGTTCCAGGGGAAGAGGCGTTTGCAACCTTTTCTCGAGGATTATTAGATTTTGTACTAAAATAACACGGAAGAAGAGACTCCAGCGGGTAAAAACAGATGGCAGCCCGGAAAACCTGGCAGGAATTAGGCAGGTGGAGTCGGCTCTGGAAGGGCGGGAGAAGGGGGAAGGGCGGGAGAAATGGGAAGGGCGGGAGAAGGGGGAAGGGCGGGAGAAATGGGAAGGGCGGGAGAAGGGGAGGAGCGCGGCGCCTCAGCTACCCACTGCGCATGATCTTTCCGGGTTGCCGAGGCAGCAGGAAGGCGTCGCCCGGAAGAGGTTCCTGAAAGAACCGCTGGCTCCAAAACGCGTACCCTGGGGGCTCCAGCCTTTCTACTTCCTGAGGCAGCCTTGACTATGGCAAAGCAGACGAGCAGCAGAACCTGATACAACATGATGGCCATCCGCCTAGAAGCCTGAGGATTCGGAGAGATAGGGGGATTGGCCCAAGCGGACACCTGGACAATGGCAGACCTTTCTAAGGAGACCTTCGAGTCCTTTACTGATGAGGTACAGAGTTCTAGTTCATTCAGTTCCTTTGGAGGACCGCATCTCAGGTCCTACGGCTCTGGAAGCATATCTGAGGGTGGAACGCCGACTACACGCTCAGAATATGGAGGCGACCAATCTGAGCTTTCAGATTTCGAAAATAATGAAAAGAAGTTGAGCAGAAAACTGATCAACAACCTCAAGAGCAAGGAAGAAAACTCTGGACAGTACCAGCCAGACACTAAACTTCAAACAAAAATCTCTCAGGCATCCTTTGAGGAACTGAATGCCCTGCAGTCTTTCTGCGCCATTAAGATAAATCTGATCCATCATAGAGGGAACTCTAAGGGGAAAACAAGCAGCAGACATAAAAAGCTGCAGCCTAGATCGAATCCAGAGGCTCCAGAGACAAATGTATTAAACTGCACTGTCCCTAATGAGCTTTTGAACAGAATCTATTTTGAAAACATGAGGACAGCACTCAAACAGGTGGCAACATCTAAGCAACACATTTCTTCTCAGTGTCCCAGTTGTAACAAGAAAAGAGCAGAACTGGCCCAATCTGCCTTCCTGAAGCAAAAGAAGACTTTACTGGAGTCTGTTCTACTCCGAGAGAAAATAGATGAACATCTTCATACAAAAGACTTTCTTACCCTTATCAGAGAAGCACATCAGAGCCTTCCCAGGCTTTCAGATGACCCCAGAATAATCTGGAAAAGACTGAATGAGAAAAGTCGTATTGGATACTCTGCTTTTGAAAGGTCAGATACAAAGCAGAAGATGTAGCAGAATGGAAACAGTGCCTGTCATTCACCTTTTTCTCTACCAGTTCTCAAACTATTCTAACTAAACAGGGGATGGTATTTATTAATGATAATATGTAATGTAGATAAATGTTTCTGCTGTGTATTTAAATAATTATTATTCCTACAGGCACTTTGGAAATTTAAGAGTTTACTATCTTCCTTCACAAATTTGAGGGCTGCAAACTTTCCACCCAGTATTTTTTCAGATTATAGAGGGCAACATTTCAGTTGGAATAGTTACAAAGTTTTTACCACAATCCAGGAGAGAGATGCTGGCAACTTGGACTAGGGTTTTGATAGTACAGATAGAAATAAATACAGGGTTGTAATAAATAGTTAGGAGGTAATAATTGACATTCCTTGGTAAAGAAATGGATATGGGGGTTTATTAAAAGGTAAATGTTAAGAATGTTACTGTTTCTGACTGTGCATTTGGATGAATGATATTGTCCTTAAGATAGGAACACCAAAAAGAAAAATGTTTGATGAAGAGGGTGATTATTTGACAGGGTTAGTTTGAGGTATATTTGAGACATTCATATTGAGAGCTTGAGAGACATTTAGTTATTTGTGCTTGCAGTCTGGAGAAAAGGTCTAGCCTAGAGATTAAAGTAAAGGGTTGTGGCAGTGGGGGTGGGAGTGGTGGTCCTCTGGCATATACTGTAGTTGGAAATTAAAGTCATAGATATGGTGAGCTCTTCTGAAAGAAAGGAGAATGAGAAGATAAGAAGCTCTATGACCAATTCCTGAAAATTCACTAATAATGGCTGGGTAGAGGAGAATAGGCCAGCAAAAGAGGTTGAGAAGATGTCATCATAGAAGATTAAAGGAAACCAGGAATGTGTAGTATCACAGAGACCAAAGAAAGAGAACCTTTCAAGAATGATGGGTTGTCCAAGCATGCCAGTGCAACAGGGAGTTTGCATGAGGTGATACAGCCATGTGTTGGCCTTTTGGCCTTAACCACAGCCACTTCACTCATACTGATTGGGCAGACTGACAAAGTAGATGGAATAAATGCAGGTTAATGCAATTAGGGAAAATAGGTATAGACTGCTTCTTAAAGTGTAGCTGTGGAGGGAGAGAGAGGGGAGGTAATTTTTCTGCATGTCTAACACCTAAACTATCATAGTCAAACATTTGTAAAAATCAGCAAAAAATAGCTTTTGTTTCATATTCCAATATTACTCATTGACTTTGGACTTTCACTTAAGTATAGACGCTCTTTTTCTCCTATAAAATTTAGTATATTTTCTCTAAATCATTCCTAAATAAAATGGGGAACAAATCATTACCACTTTTGTAGTAATGTTTTATTTGAAATCCACATTGTGTCATGCATTATCTTTGCCATCTTAATATATTCATATTTCATGTAATCAAAATTCCGAATAATTTCCCATTTAGAATTTCCCCATTAAAGGTCATAATTTACTCCTTTAGTCTTTTGTTCCTCCTTTTAAAAAAAATCTAATTTTGGAGTTCCCGTCGTGGCACAGTGGTTAACGAATCTGACTAGGAACCATGAGGTTGCGGGTTCGGTCCGTGCCCGTGCTCAGTGGGTTAAGGATCCGGCGTTGCCGTGAGCTGTGGTGTAGGTTGCAGACGCAGAGTGGATCCCGTGTTGATGTGGCTCTGGCGTAGGCCGGTGGCTACAGCTCTGATTAGACCCCTAGCCTGGGAACCTCCATATGCCTCGGGAGCGGCCCAAGAAATAGCAAAAAAAGACAAAAAAAAATCTAATTTATATATCATACCTAATTTTTAATTTTCCTCCCCGTCTATATTTGACCCTCTCATCATTCTCTGAGCTCTTGAATTCTTTGCACCACACTTGTTTCGTTCTTCATCTTTAGTTTTAAATTTTCATTATAAAATGGGTAACACATTTACATGGTTCACAAAACAAAAGGATATTAAAAGGTTTTGTATGCAAAGCCGCCTTTCTACTCTGTTACCATTCTGCCCCAGTCTGCCAGACCCCTGCCCTGCCACGGTTAACTCTTCACTTGCTGAATCATGGGGCAATCAGGTATCCTGGGATTAAAGCAGAGGTATAGAGAATTCAGAGAATGGGGGAGTGGCCACTTAACCAACTGGGACAGAGTATTTCTATATTTTAACCAGTACAACTTGATGAGTGTATACAGGCTGAATATTCATGTTGCCTAAATAGCCACTTATATTAGTTTTGGATATATTCTCCAAGTGTTTTCTTTTCTTTGCTTTGCTTTGCTCTTCTCTTTTTTTCTTTTTTTTTTCTTTTTTGGCTGTTCAGGGCTGCACCTGCAGCATATGGAGGTTCCCAGGCTAGAGGTCCAATTGGAGCTATAGCTGCCAGCCTACACCACAGCCACCGCAACACGGGATCCTAGCCATGTCTGTGAACTACACCACAGCTCATGGCAACACTGGATCCTTAACCCACTGAGCGAGGCCAGGGATCAAACCCGCAACCTCATGGTTCTTAGTCATATTCATTTCCACTGTGTCATGACGGGAACTCTTCTCCCAGTGTTTTTTTATGCAAGAACAAACACGAAAGATAATTCTATACCTTTTCTTTGGTATATTTTTCTTGCGATAACACACGTGTGTGTATATATAAAAAACATAAAATGTGTTCTTTTAGCCATTGCTAATTGTACTATTCAATGTCATTAATTTACAAGGTTGTGCAATGTTTACCACTATTTCCAAAATTTTTCATCACCTTAAACAGAAATTCTTGATCTTTTGAGCAATAACCCTTGAATCTCTCCTCCTTATCAGTCTGTAGTAACCTCTAAAGTACTTTCCTTCTCTATGTATTCGCTATTCTAGATGTTTTATACAAGTGGGATCATAATATTTGTGCTTTCCTGTCTGGTTTATTTTACTGCATACTATTTTCAAGATTCATCCTTGTCGGAGACTGTGTCAGAACTTCATTCCTTTTCATGACTGAGTAATAGTCCATTGTATGTATAAACATCATATACATGTTTATTCATGATGGACATGGGTTGTTTCTACTTTTTGGTTATTTCGAATAATACTGCTGTGAACATTGGTGTACAGGTATCTCTTTTAGCATGCATTTTCAATTGTTTGGGATTTCTACTTAGGAATAGAATTACTGGATAACATGATAATTCTATTTAACTTTTTGAGGAATGTTCAAATTGTTTCCACAGCAGCTACAACATTTTACATTTCAGTAAAGATGTACAAGGGTTCCAATCTCCCCACTTCCTTGACAACACTTGTTCTTTTACATTAAACAAACAAGCAAACAAACAAACAGTATAACCATCCTAGTAGATGTGAAGGCACAGTATGGTATTCAACAAAAGTTTCATGGATGAAAAAATAAGTGCATCCAAATAATGAGATTTAATATGCCTTTTTTGTACCAAAAGAAGAAAATTACCTGCTAGCATACTCTTTTCTGTCAATGTTTTGCCTCTGTGAAACTTTTTTCTCTAATTTTTCTCTCTTTCTTTCTGCATGGCTTGGCTCCCCCCCCCTTTTTTTTCAATATATATACATGCTTTTCCTCAGTGGAAAATTAGTGGAAAACCTCATCTTTTGTTTTTTTGGATATCTTTCCAGGAGGCATGCAGCCAGTTAATACAGTATTTATTTGAAATAATTAATATAAAATGTCTCCCTGGAATTCACATCTTCAGATAGGAAACATTTATGTGAATTGTTAATTTTAAAGATAATTCATGACTTTTTTCAATTTTGAAATGAAGTAAAAATTCTTGATGCTCAAACTTGAAATTAGTTTTATTGCATCTGAACAAATTCAAAAGGAATGAATATGCTTTCTCCAAACTCTCTGGAGCTGCACCCAAGAGATTCCAGTACAGCTGGAAAGAAAAGCCCATCAGATCAGATGCTAAGAAACCACATATTTCCCCAATGCACTACAAATGTATCTGGCAACTTGCTACAGGATTAGATAAATATGCAACTTCTATAACTATAATATATAAACTATATAAATATGCATCTAGTTTGCTTTGTCATCTCCATTTCTTATAACAAAAATTCTGCACAGAGAAACAAATCTACACATCTAATGAGCATTAGAAAAATGAAATCCTTGCAACAGACATAAGTGATGTGCCAGATCGAGAGAAAAGAAAGTTCAGTCCTGAACATCTGAGTCATTCAAATTCCAATCCCAGAACTGTTTAGGAATGTTTGGGACACCCAGCTCAGAATACCTCCAATTTTAAACATGTTAGTTTATTTCATGATGAAGCCTAATATAGTAACTTAGTTGTTTCTTCAGCAACATAGCTAAACAGGCTGCAAAGAACTAAGAATTGTGGCTTCACATGGGTGTGGGCTCTTCCTCAACTTTTACCAGAATTGGCAGATGAAAAGTACATACACAAATAGTTAAATTGAGAAACAAAAAGGAAAAGATAGCTGAATTCTCAGTTGTTAATACCCTTCTCAATAGAGAATTCCAAAATTTTCCAGTTTTCAGTAGATTCAAATTACAGTGAAAATTGCAAAATTCTATCAGGGTGGCTCAAAGCCTAGTTTTGATGAGCCCACTGTTGAAGTATTAATTGAGGCTTAGGAGAAAGTATGTTGTGGTCATTCCATGCCATATTTGCTTTGGATGTTGGGTCTGATGATGCCACTCAAAGCCCGAGAGAAAATGAAAGGGTTTACTACCCACATAATGAAGGCTTCTGGGGGGGAGGGGCAGAGGTCAGGCTCCTAAGCTGGTCTAAAAATGGCTTGAGAGAGAGGAAAGGGGACTGGTTTGGCTTTTATTGTGATTAGGGAGTGGTGCTGAGGAGACAGTTCTTACCTATGGGCTAGGCTTCTGTAGTCTGAACTGCCTGCCAGTACCAAGGAGGGAGCACCTGGGCTTTCTTATCCTAGTCCAAAGGTGGAGCAGGAGGATGAGGCTTGAAGGTTTTTGACTGTCAAACATCAAAAATTGGAGTTCCTGTTGTGGCTTAGGGGTAACAAACCTGACTAGTATCCGTCAGGATGCGGGTTTGATCCCTGGCCTTGCTCAGTGGGTCAAGGATCTGGTGTTGCTGTGAACTGTGGTGTAAGTCACAGACATGGCTCAGATCCCACGTTGCTATGGCTGTGGTGTTGGCCAGCAGCTGCAGCTCAGATTCGACCCCTGACCTGGGAACTTCCATATGGCACAGGTGCAGCCCTAAAAAGACAAATAAAATAAAATAAAAATAAAAATAAAATAAAATAAAATAAAATGGAATCAGACTATTTATTATAAGCCATCCCTGATATGTGATGATGGAAATATGCCATGTTTCATTTCATTTTATCTTCTTGGAGTATGCCTTAAGGGTGCACTATGAGGCTTGTACCCTAAGACTGCTAAGACTGGTGAAAGTTCCACTGAGCACCTTGTTCAAGAGGCCAGAATTGTATATTTTCAGAAGTGAAATGGTCACCCTTAACAATGTCTGGAATGCCAAAGTAAATAAGTGAGGCCTGTATTGTGGGATTTAAGATGTCACCTTGACTTATATTTTTGGGTATCTATAAAGCAAGAGATTCCCATAGTTATTTCTCCCAAGGACAGAAACCTTGGATAAATAATTGCTGTGATTACCATTGGTAGGACCAGGTCTCTACACCATTGGTGGAACCAGATGGCTAGGCCATTGGCAATGGCCTGAGAGTCTGTAAACATGCACTGATGGAGCCAGTTGTTGGCCAGGACACGATGACTGCCTGAAGCTCAGCTAGTTGTGCTGACCCTGGGATCCCATGCTTTATCAAGGACATCTGGATTAAGGAATGAAAAACAACAGCTCTCCAAGAAGCTCCATCATGTGCGGTTCTGTTGCTGTCCATAAACTGTACAAACTTCCATTGCTGTTCACTCGTTTGATCCAAAAGGGCACCCCACACAGCCAAGGGTTTGAGAGAGGAGTGACCTCTTCCAGCACCTTGTCAATTGGCAAGGGATGGAGGACAGAAGAGGCCACCCTTTCCTGGAGTAGATGGGGGTACTCCAGGAGGCCCAGACTTAGCTCTATCTCTGTCTTAGCAAGGAGCCTTGGTGGCTGTGCTGAGCTCACAGAAGGCTACCTCCTGGCCTCAGGGTCTGTGAGAATTTCCTTCCAGAGGACTCAGCAGGCATTCCCCAATGCCACTCTAATGGTGTACAGCATGGGCCTAGAAGGGCAGCTTCTCACACCAGAAACCACAGGCAACTATGGCCATCATGGGTGGTCCAGAGATTTCAAGAGTGAGAAGAGGTGGCTCAAGCTTCTACAGTGAAAGGAGACACTAATGGAGAGACTGTTGTATTGCTATTTGCACATTCTAGAGCCCTTTGTTATAGGAAAATACCAACTCAAGATGGGAAAGTTTTTGAATAATGGCATAAATAGGCTTAAGTAAGATTTTTAAATGAGGAATATGTTGCCTCCAGATCCCAAAAAGGTCTAAAAGACACTAGGCTTGTTCAATATTGTGAGTACAGAGAGGGTCAACTGTTTACTTTTTTAAAATAAGTCTTATTGGAATATATTTGCCTTACAAAGTTGTATTAGTTTCAGGTGTATGGCAAAGTAAAAGTCCATCAACAGAGGATTGGATAAAGAAGATGTGCTACATATATGCAATGGAATATTACTCAGCCATAAAAAAGAATAAAATAATGCCATTTGCAGCAACATGCATGGACCTAGAAATTATCCTATTAAGTATGTCAGATAGAGAAAGACAAATATTATATGAGGTCACTAATATGTTGAATCATAAAAAATGATACAAAAGAATTTACAAAACAGAAACAGACTCAAAGATTTTGAAACCAAATTTATGGTTACCAAAGGGGAACCATGAGGGGGAGAGAGAAATTAGGGGTTTGGGATTGACATATGCACACTACTGTATATAAAATAGATAAGTAACAAGGTCCTACTGTATACCAGAGAGTAATCTCTTCAATACTGTGTGATAACCTATTAACCTATATAGGAAAGGAATCTGAAAAGAATGGATATATGTACATGAATAACTGTTACTTCTTGATGGTGTTAGAGATGCAGGGAGCCTTAGATTACCAAATACTTTTCAGGAATGTAACCAGGGTTGCAGGGCCTTTTGCTAAGTGCAGGGAAATGCTCGTCCTCCCCTTTTTTGAGCTCTCCCTTCTCTTCCTCATCTTTTTTTAACTCAGTTTTGTTTTCCTGTCTAAAAAGAGATGTACTTCATCCAATTTAAAGTGCACACATCAAAGTCCCCCAGAAAAAAATTTAATGCATTAAAAATAAAATTAAAAAAACTTTGTGGGGTGTGTGTGTGTGCATGTGTGTGAAGGAGGTGGAAATGTCCTCGTCTCAAAGGGTTCCTGAGAGAAAAAAAATTTGGAAAAAACACCCCATGCACTCTCCCTTGAGAATAAACTTCATTTTTCATCTGAGAGAATATTTCTATAGACTGTGGAAGTAATCACACAGAGATCTAGGTAAACAACATTTCCAAAAGTCAGGCTATGGTAGGAGATTTTCTTCTACAAGGAAGTTGTGCAGAGAAAAATAAATAAAAGAAACATTTCTGCCATCACTTCCTTCAAGACAACACAATAAATATGATATCTAACATTTTCATTTCACAGTATTGGCCACACAGATAAAGTTATTAATTACTTAGGAACATTGATTCTTTAGAGACAGGAGGAAATAAGGCTGTTAGGGAGAATCTGTTCTATGTCTCTCACCAAGTTTCTGGTGGTTTGCTGACAATTTTTGATGTTCCTTGACTAATGGAAACATCACTCCAAACTTCATGGTCACATTGCATTCTCCCTGTGTGCATGTGTGTGTCCAAAACCCCCCTTTTAGAAAGATAGCATTTTGGATTAGGGTCCATCCACATGACCTCTTTTTGACATAATTATCTCTTTAAAGACCCTGTCTCCAAAAACAGTCACATTCTGATGTACTATGAGTTAGGACTCTAACACATAAATCTGGGGAGGAACACAACTCAATTATAACAGAGAGGGCAGTAAGGAAAAATGATATCCCCAGAATTCTGTCTTAATCAGATTATTCTAGAATATTAATTAAAGAGAGATGATCAAGGTAATAATTTTCAACCATGACTGCACATTAGAATTATCTGACAAACTTAAAATATACTGATGCCCAAGCCCCCCTTCTGTATATTCTTATTTAATTGTTGTGGGGTGGTGATCTGGCAGTTTTCAAAAGCTTCCTAGGAGAGATAATGTACAGTTGCATTTAGAACTGCTGTATACATGTATGTGTAGCTGGGTCACCTTGCTGTGCAGTAGAAAATGATAGAACACTGTAAACCAGCTATAATGGAAAAATAAATAAATAAAAATAAATAAAAGAACTGCTAAGAAGTACTGTTTGGGGATGATAAAGCTTGAGGCAATAAGACCAATTTGAAGGCTGTTTCATTAACTGAAAAAAGAGATAATAAGACTCTGAACCATGACATTGGCAGTGAAAAAGAGGAAAAAGAAATAGATTTTTTCTAGACACAGGAAGTAAATCAGAAAGACCTAATGACTGAACTGAATGGGGCAGGGCAAGGGGGGTGGGTAGGGACTAGCTAATGGTGACACTTAAATTCCCATCAGGTACATGCTGGTGTTGTTAGAAGACATTAAAGATAAAAGAAGTTTGTTCTCTTGGGGGAAAACATAATAATTGAGTTGACTGAGATTTTAACAAACTTATTTTGGGATCGTTGTAGACTGACATGCAGTTCTAAGAAATGAGACAGAGATCCTAAGTACCATTTACCCAGTTTCTCTTTATGGAAACATCTTGTAATCTAGAGTACAACTTCACAACAGGATGACACTGATACAGTTGAGATACAGAACAGTTCCATCACACAGGGATATACTGAGTTGAGATGTCTAAGACTTGTTAAGGTAGAATTCCATAAGAAGTGCTCTTTCCTAGTTTTGATCACACTGGAAGGACCAGAAATCTGGCAAAACTTTGGTACTTCAGTATTATAATAAGAAGAAATAAGGATTTTTTTTCCTTTTTTTGTAGGCCACACCTACAGTATATGGAAATCTCCAGGCTAGGGGTTGAACAGGAGCTGCAGCTGCCAGCCTACGCCACAGCCACAGCAACACTGGATCCTTAACCCACTGACTGAGCTAAGGCTAGGAATCCAACCCACATTCTCATGGATACTAGTCAAGTTCTTAACTGGCTGAGTTACAATGGGAACTCCAGGAATTTTTTAAACTTCGATTATGTAAAGAGTATCTAACAGTGACTTGGGAATGTACATAGGTAGCCATTCCACATATAGAACAAGATCTACTTGGGGAAATTCTTTAAATACACACACTTAAACATGTATGCACACCCACAGAGTCACACATATATACCCCACAAGCATGTATATACACAGATGTAACCCTTATTAGAAGAGAGAAAATTTTGTGAGTGGCCAAAGATCTCCCCATATTCGAAGAGAGTGATGATTCTATCTTTTAAAGGGTGTGCTTTAATTTTAACTACAGCCAAAAAAAAAAAAAGCGATTAAAAACAGCTGGAACATATGTCTATTTTCACCTCCTCCATCTGGAGCTTTGTTTTTGGATATCACAGACATTTTCCAAACAAAACTCTGCTGAACAAAATGATAAATGTGGAAGAGACATGTATGATTCCTTTTCTATTTGAAGAGCTTTATAGAACCCAAGCATTGGTGTGTGCTTCAAACATAAAACTAAACCTTTGAACACCACAAACAGAGCTTTCAATGGGTGATGTGAAGTTTATTTTATACTTGAAATTGGGTAATGTTGTTAACTACTATGCTGGAGCTTAACTAGTAGTTGTATTTACCTGGGAAGGAAAAATGAAGCCTTTTATTATATGCTGATATTCAAATAGAACAATTAGAAAACTAAAACAATATGCTAACCAACCTTTCAAGTTTCTGTCAGTACTTGACTTTCTTACTCCTTTTCCTTAAATCTCCCCTCTAAAACTACTGTTGCTGGACCCTTATCATGCTATGGTCCAATTACTATAATAATTTTCTTAGTCTTTCTTTGACTGCAGTAACATCCTAAATAATGACTCCAAACTAACCTCTTTAGATTGCTTTGGTAACATCACTTCCATTGTGTATAGACTAAAATCCCAAATCCTTGCCTTTTATTACATAGGGGTCTTACTTCACTTTTCAACAGGTATTAAGAGCCAAGGTTTGAAAAGACTCTGGTTCAAATTCCAGTTCTTTTGATTACAAGTATGTTTTGCAAAGATTCCATTGTCCGAGCCCAACTGATGAGGTTTGAGTATCTGAAATTAGGTAATGGCAGAGCCAATGGATGAAAAATGGGGGAAAAAATGATTGGGAATACTAAAATGGATAAACCTTGGTGACCAATTGATTAAAAGAGAGAAAATGGTATCAAACATTATATTTATCTTAAGCCACAGTATGGATACCTGAGAAAGACAATCCAAGAAAGAGAGGTTTGTCAGAATACGGAGGAAATCATTATTCTGAATTTGGTGTATGACATCTAGGTGAATACATTTACTTCACACACGTTAAGAGCCACGGAAAGAGAACAGAGGCAAAAAAAAATTTTGGAAGCAGTAGAAAGTAATAATCACCATGTTCTAACATAAGATCATTAAATATAAATTCACTCAACTACAGAAAAATATAGCTGGGGGTATAGCATATTTAAAACCCCCAATTTTACTGGATAATAAAGCAATAAAATTAAAGTGTATTCCATAAAAACGACAAAAAGAGTATTAAACAAAAGTTCAAATAAAAATCTTGGTACCATTTACCTTGAACTTTTGGCTCGATACAAGATGATTCAGAAATTATGGCTACTTTACTATCTCAGCAGCTGTTTTCACAAAGACTAAAGATACAGACTTGGGATTCATGGTGAAGTGATATTTATTAGACCAGGGAAGTATGGGGGCTGGGAGAGGTCATGGCTACTCTTTTGCTCCACATTTAGGGAAATTTGTTTATTCTTAGTGATCAAGCACATAGTTTTGAGATAAGTGAAAAAGGAGAGGGTCACCTGGCTAACAAGCTAGATCACCCCAGGGCAGTTGACCAGGTGACAGATGGAGTCAGATTGCCCTCACATTCTTTTAAGAGAAGATATTTTTCACAGTTCTGGACCATATCCACTCAACATAAAACAGAATCTGATAACAATTATGAGTTGCTAGTGCACAGTGAGAAGTCAAATACCAAAGCCCGTCCTTGCCAAGTTTTTCTTTGTATTTTAACCACATGATCCATATTCCTTATTATGCTATCCTTCATCTGTCTAAACAACAGGCTGTTAGTTTATAAAACTTAATGTTCTCAGCTCAGACATACTTATGCATACTTCTTCAAACTTATAGCAAAATAATGATTTTCGTATTTCATTTAATTTCAGAAAAAGCTAATGGAGAAACAAACAAATAAATAAAAACAAGACCAAATCTTTGTATGAATGTTTGGGAAGTTCTAGTGGAACAACATTTGCTGTTAGGACAGTCAAGGGCAATGTTTCTCCATTTCGCAGCTTTGAGATAGGGACTTTGTTGGGTAGAAAGCCACATTCAGGCGCATGTTGACTTGTGTTGAGTTGATTTTTGTGCTGTTCAGAAGCTCAACTATGAGCTCATGGAGAACTGCTTTTTAATTTGCACTTATTTTAGTGATCTTGAAGATTTCTTTCGTGTTGATTATCTACTTTCATGTTTCTTATCTTGTGGATTGTTCTTTGTGTCCTCTCTGCCCAGTTCTATGGGAAATGTTCTATTTTTTTCCTCATAGATAAAAGGAGAAAGCGGATTCTTGATGATAAAATAAATTTTGACTTGGACAAGTGAGACGGATTGTGGTGAAATACACTATCATGAAGACAACGAAGGGAGGGTTGGTTTATGGAACTTGGAAAGAAAGGTTCTGTTTGACTTTGTTAAGTTTAGTGAGTGTGCCTTTTGGGCATTATTGTGGGGATTTAAAATCAGCAGTTGGATATAAATAACTGGAGTTGGTGGGTAGAGATCTGATATTGATTGAGTGATATATGGGGTTTAAAGACTTAGCACTGGGTGAGGTCACCTAGGGAGCACCTGTTGATAAAGAAACAGGCCAAGGATGAGATCCCCGGGCAACCCAGCAGTTAGAAGCCAAACAGCAAGGGGACAAAGCAAGTGGAATGAAAAAGAGTACCTAAATAAGGGCAAAAGTTCTTGTAATTATGGATTTTTGAAACAACTTTAGAAATTTTAAATTCAAATATTCTGTATCTTCCCCCTATTTTTCCTATTGAGTTATTTGTGACTTTTCATTGGACCATAAAATTTTTTCATACATCAAAGACACAGACCCTGTGTTATATATAATTCTTAACTTTCATGCACCCTATTTGTCTTTTCTCAGTTTCATTTAACTTTTGACATCTCCTTCATTTTTGTAGCCAGATCTATTGATTTTTTTTCAGTAGGCTGTGCACCTTATTTTTAATTTTATTTTATTATTAAATTAATAAAATTAATTTATAATCATTTTAAATTTTATTAAAAATAGTTGATTTACAGGGTTGTGCCAATTTCTGCTGTACTTCTTAGTAACCCAGTCATATATATATGTGTATGTATATATATTATATATATATATATATAATATATATATATTCTTTTTCTCATAATATGGTCCATCATTTTCTATCCCAAGAGACTGGATATAGTTCCCTGTGCTGTAGAATAGGACCTCATTGATTTCTTATGTGCTAGATAATGCATTGCTTTTTTTTCTTTAAGTGTTCTTATCCATCCCAAATCTATTAAACATTGACAAATATATTTCTCCCATTTTTTATGAAATCATAAAAAAAACAAACTTTCTAATTCATCTGGGATGTATTTTGGTAGTTGAGCAGACATTTCTTGAAACTATGGAGTGAATCCTAGGTAGCCAATCTTACTGCCAAGGTTCTTCCCACTGAGAGGATTTCCCTCATTTAGCATCCTGGTCCTATACCTAAGAAGGGCTTTAAAAGCAGTGTTCAGCAGAAGAGTCAACAGCTTCATTTTGGTATAGATTTGTGAGCTTTAAACATTTTTTTCTTTTCTTTTCTTTTCTTTTCTTTTCTTTTCTTTTCTTTTCTTTTCTTTTCTTTTCTTTTAGTGGCTAAGCAATGATTAATCTCTGTTAACCAGGTTTTGGTCACGTTAGCTTCACAAGTATTCTACTTGAATCCTGTTGCTGGTAATTAATCCCAGAAATCTTATTGAGTCATGCTCTTTAAACAGGGTTACACGCTCATGTCCTCCTCCCCCTCTCCCTTAAAATATTCCAAGCTCTAGTGCTATTTCTCTTTTATTTCTTTTTAAGGGATTTAACTTCAGTATACAAATAAGACACTACAGTCTAAGGTAGTGATGCTGTTCACATTTCTTTTGAATTTGTACTGCAATATTCCCCACCACATCTCACCCAATCTCTGTCCCAGTTGGATGTGACTTTTAATAAGTGCCATCATCAATATCAACAGACCAAGAGGAAGTATTTTGGAGAGAGAATCTGGCATCCTTACTTCCAAATTCCAAATCTGGCATTCCTAATTTCATCCCTGATGGCTTGAGCCCTAAGTGTTTCTTCTACTTCTTCTTTCTTCTTTCGGCTCGGATCTGTTGTTGATTTTAGTGCTTTATGCGTTCGTTTCCTTTCTTTCTTTCTCTGGTCTTATATTTCTTTTCTTGTCTGTTGATTGAGTGTATGTCTGTCTTTCGAATTACGAGTCTATAGAAAGAAATGAATTATGAACTAGTAATGAGTGAAATGCACATGATTAGATAATCTGGTCACTCTACAACTGCGCGTATCCTTTGTTCACTGATGTTACTTTGAGGGCGGGAGAGGCGAGGCGGGGACGGGCGGGAGGCCGGGAGAGAGGGAGGTCAGGGGGCCGGAGAGCGACAGAGGCGGGGCGGAGCGACGGCGGCGGGCGGGAGGAGGGCGTTGTTGTGCGGTAGTGAGAGGTATGCTCGCGGGGGGAGAAAGGAAGACTTCTCGTTCTGGAAATTATCAGAGTTTTTTTAACTATATTTTCATTTCTTAATTCCTCCTCTTCTTTTTTTAAATCATCACACCAACTTCAGGAGCATAAGAAAATTAAAAGAGAATATAACTGCTTCAGTTCAACTGGCAACATGTGGTAGCCAGCAGTTCTGCTCATCAGTTATTACCAGTTCTCATTCTGGGCATATGAAGATTTGCAGTTCTTTTCCCCTTGAAACTTGAGTGTGATCACCTCATCTGCACTGATCAGTGAAATGTTGAGTGGAGGTGATGCACCTCCAGATGGAAGTGTTAAGTGTCGATTCACTATCCACCAACCTGCCAGTTTTCGAGAGAGTGGATTACCAGTCAGCCTGGATGCTGGACACATTCACAAGAGTGAAAGCTGCAAGTTTGGATTGAGAAAGAAACCTATGTTGTTTTAAGTCTCTTACTTTATGGGGTCATCATTACTGGAGTCTAATGGAGTGCCTCCTGACTGATACAGAATTGGTACCTTAAAGTGGGTTGCTGCGACACTAACCTAACTTGACATCATCTTTGAAAAGAAGACATATTGTGTCACATTCAAAAATGATACAGTAACTGTTGATTAGGAAATCAGTTGTGCACATCCTGGAGGGAAGGCTGAGGGGTGGGCAAAGAGCGCCATCCTTCTGGGTGTGGTACACTGTGGTACACCAGGGTGAAATGGTAATACTGTGACAAAGCGCGGGTCAAAATATTGAAAGAAAATATTCACATAAAGGTTCTCTCGTCACCTCATAATGATAAAACTTGAATAAAATAAACATAAAGCCTAGATATAAGGCTTCCTGATTTAAACAAACAAATGTCTCCTGATTTTGTTAGGTAAAGGCCACTTACTGACTTTGCCTGGGACCATGTAAGACTTTTCAGTGCAGCCTGCTTAGCTCTAGATTTCATTTAGAGCAGTTTTCTGAAATTGTTGATTCTATGGAAGTTGTTTTTATTTATTTTTTAAGAACAAGCTAATTCCTTGCTCTATCATTACTATCTATCCTAACATTCTACCAAATTCTCCTCCCATTTCACTTTCATTATTAGCCTTCATTTTGAGAGAGTTTCACAAATCAATGCTTTTTATATCAGCTCTTCAGTTTTCCTCTTCTTAGTGTCTACAGCCCTGGCTTGAATTGTACATTTATTGTGCATTTCCACAATAAATGCAGATTGTGCATTTCCATTTCTCCTCTGGCCAGTCCCTTTACCTCTCATGTTGTTATCTTTTCAAAACAATATTCTGACCAGCCTGAAGTCATATATTTGCAATGTAGAGATGTTGCAGAAGGTTTTAAAGCAAGTGAGGAGTGATGCCCTAATTTCAAATTGTCTTTATCTTAAAATTTCATACAAGGCAGGTTTAAGTTGATTTATTTCACCTTCCCTTTCCATCAGTCTTATAGATTGTGGAAGCTTCTCTCAGATTTGACAGTCGATTGACTCTCAGTCTTGATTTCTATTTGATTTCAGTTTCTATAGATTTCTGTGTAGATGTCTTTATTTGTTGGGGAAAAAAATGGGATAGTTTGAATCACAGACACCATTTTTCTCTTCAGACATCTGGAGAATCTGGCTGGAATGACTAAAGGTCATTTGTGAAATTGCAGTCATGACTGTTTTACACAGTCACAAGCATTAAGGTCACTGAGAAAGACATGATGGAGATGCTTCCGGTCCCTATTCCCCAATCGAAGGCACATTTAGTTACTTTCAGTTTTTTTGGCTGATAAAAATCACAAGCATATTCCTTTTGAATGAGAGTAGTGTTCTGATGTCAGGTAACAATTCTTCTGACTCTTCTATGAGAAATGTGTCATTTTCATGAATGTGTATTAACTATCAAACCAACATCAGTGACTACAGTATCTTGGAATAATGAAAAGAATGATTAGGTGCACAGAAATAACATATCTTTTGGTATCTCCAAAGTACTTTGTGTGTTTAGAATATCACCAAAGAGAAATTCATCAGAATGAGATGAGTATCAAATAAATACTGAAATTGATTTTTAATCTTGATGTCCTCAAAGACATTTTATAATCAGTAAAGAAGCACTTAAGTAAAAAAGAGAAGCATACCCCAAATTTGTTGAACAGCTATGACACTTGTTGAGTTAAAGAAGTCTGGGTGAAGGATACCCCAGTAACTACTAGAGATACATATTTAAACATAAACATACTCTCAAGTAGAACTGTGAAAATATGTATCATTAACACAGTGCCAAAAGTTGCCTGTGGTTTATTACGCTAATATCTTAGAAAAGATCTTTAAATAGAATGGCACATTTTTCCCCTGTAGACCCATAAATGTTAAATCAACCTAAATGAAATGGTTTCAATACATTTTGTGGGAAATCTTTGATCACTGCATGTTATGGTACTGGAATTTTTGTTTCTAAATATATTACTCAAAAATTATCTAGAAAAATAAGATATTAAGATGTCTTCCTTCTCTAGAGCAATCCTTACATATATATTCATATATCTTCCAGAAGTATATGTGATGAGTTTAATAACTCCCTAAATTAAATCATTTTCAGTATACCTGCACTAAATGGTTCACTCTGGATATGTCCTTTCTCGTTTTATGAAGTTTTATTGAAATCCAGCTGATGTTCCTTTGAGATGAAAATGATTAAAATCCTATGGAGAGAGTTAAAATGAAGAATAAATTAATTTCAAGAGTATCACATCTTATAGTCAGTTATTGTGTGGCTTCCTCAGCATAAAACTTGCTCTTTGTAGGAAAGAGAAGGCATTAGGAACTCCTCAAATGTGGCCTTCATTTTCATTATTTCTTTGTCCCCTGGAAGTACCAGGATGGTCATATTGGAGAGTTTGAGGACAGAAGGTGGTGTTTCTTGGCAGAGCCCCCCATCCCTTATGGCTCACAAAACCCTGAAAAAATAGCTTTCAGCCTCGAATGTGTCTTATTTCAGGTTCTGCCACAGAGGCTCTGTGGAAATTTCCCAACCTTGCTCACACCTTTTGAAAAACAGTTTCCTAGATGAATTTTTAAAAAGTAATTAGTGTCTTTATGGAAAAGCTAATGCTTGAGCTCCTTAGGAGGTTCACAGAAGAGCAGCACTGGGGTTTTCAGGAGCATTTGTGTGTTGAATGAGAGCATGTAGGCTGGGAAGGAGGCAGAAAGAGAACAGGGATGCTCTTTGGGATATAGATGGAAGTCTTTCCAGTGAAAGCTTTTCCTTCCTTTATAAATTTTCCTGGGAATATCCAGGTAACTCCTCAGACCCTGGCTTCAGGGAACTAAAAATAATCACATGTAAAAATTCACACAAACCATAGTTGTGCTAAGAAGTTAAAGCTCAGGAAAGCCCTATTATCAAACACAAATTGTCTTAATATAAATCTTGAGAGGCAATTATTTTAGAATCATAATTGTTCTATCGTGTTAAATGCTTTTGTACCCAGTATAGGTAGGGGGTGCAGATTGGAAAAAAATGTTTTCACAGCTTTGAACTCTAAATGATATAGATGCACTCTCTTATTTTTCCAAGCTCAGTTGTTTGAAAGAGAGATTAAAACAGTGGTGACATCTTGTTCCTTATAAAAAGTCCAAAAAGGATTAGGAAAATTTAGATTTTTCATCTTATTATGCCCACTTGAACTTTTTACTGGCCATATATCAGTATTGTTACCCTAGCACTACTGAAGCCAAAAGTTCTTATCAAATTTATTGATATTATTTTAACACTCTGAAACAGATTACCCAAATTCAATTGAGGAAAAAAATTCAGATGAAAGTTGGATGCATTTCCAATTTATATCTCAAGTTTTAGTATAGCTGACATTGGAGAGTTTTCAAACTGGAAGAATGACATAAAAAGTGACTGGGCCATCTGCTTTACTTCTCCCTTTTCTTATGACAATTAATCATCCAATCTTTGTTGAGACTGCTAATTTTGGCCACTGGGATGAGAGTTTTAATACCACGTTAAAACTAGTAAAAATTTTTTTGAAACACCATCCCCTTTATTGGGCTATACTTCTCAGCATATTGGTAAATTTAGATATTTTGCTCTTTTTATCTTTTGGGAGAAAGATCATAGTGTTTGTATGTGCGTGTGTTTGTGTCTGTAGCAGAGAATAAAAGCTTGGATGGAATTCTTCCTATATGCAGAAACATAGGAGGCATTGACCAGGATATTAGAAAAGATGTTGACATATGAAGTGTGTGTGTGTGTATAAATATATGTATATATATTTAATGAAGATATTCTTATTCAAAGTAAATATCTTGCTCTCTTGCAGAATCCCACTAAAAATGCCTTTCATAACTGCATAGGACAGAGTTAAAAAGAAACAAAGTTGTAGACACATTCTGATCTATTTTTAACTTTAGTTGCTATATGCAGCATTTGAAATTACATCATATATACAATAAGAGAGCCCCCAGACAACTAAATTTAGCCAAATTTCTAAGGAATGTAGACTTGAATAAATTATTGGGAATTAAGGAAATTATAGAGAACAAAGAAAAGAGATATCAAGAATCTTATTACTAATGTTACTCTGACACTAGTAATGGTCTGCCCTTCATCTAAATAAAACCCTCTAGGTTTTAGTTTTCTCATCTAACAAAGGAACTTACTTTCTAGAGTTTTTGGGTGAACAGTTCAGATTTTTAAGTATAATTAGAATTATTAAAATATCAAATCAAAAAGAATTCAGAAAGATATAACAAGGAAAGTAAAATCCAACTAAAATTTTACTCTTTTTCCCCCTCATGTCACCTTAAAAAGACAAGGAGTAATGATTGGCCCATCTGCTAACCAGAGCCCTTTCAAGGGCTGCCCCACGCTGAGGAGCCTGGGGGAAATGGAACAAGAGACTCTCTTCCCATCTCTGTTAAGTTCACTTAGAGTGGCCCTGCTTTGGTCATTTTTATTATTAACATATACAGCAAATATTTTTTTTGGAGAAAGAGTTTCTTAGCTAGGTAAGATATAAGAGTGAATGACAAATACTTCCTAAGATCCCTTATAGAACCAAGCTACTATTTTAGCATTCTATCTCTTATGAACCTGAAAATATGGTAAGATTTCCCAGAGTGGTTATCTTTATTTTGCTTCAATATACAAGCTAATATTCACACATTTACATTTGCTTGCACTGGATTTTTCTTTAAATGACTCATGTAAAATTTATTACCAATGCATCGCTACCTTTGTTATTTTGCTCTATTAATCAGTATTAGATAAATCAACTTACACAATGGCCTTCTAAGAGGCCATTCGATTTCTATGAGAAATCAGCCCAAAATCAACTCCCTGGTGCCTGTGGTTACATCAATGTTTCCTGGTTCCATGAATGAATTAAAATTTTGAAAATAATTTTGAAATATCATCGCAAAACTAAAATTTCATTTTATATAGAAAATATGAGATTTTGGTATAGAATATTAATATAAAAATGACCTATATATATGGCTATACTCTAAGAAAAATTATAGCCTTCATTGCTTCTGTAACTGAAATGTAACTGCAAATAAATCAAACTATTTCACTTAAGTACCAAAAGACATAAGGCAAAGGGAAGTAGCAGAAGTAAATTAGCACAGATGAACCCTGAAAATTGTGAATTAGAAAACAAACCTACTGAAGAGTCTGCTTCCATAGAAAGATCAATGATAAAAAATATCCCCATTGTGTGTGATTAAGGCAAAAAAGAAAATATGACATAGGAATTATAAACCCAGATACATTCACAATTGTAGGAATGATTAAAGAATTATGACGATCATTATGTTAATCTCATGTCACTGATTTTTCACATTCAACAAAATGGGTAACATCATAGAACAATAACAAATAACAAAAATATTTTTGAAAGATACAAATGAACTTTTGTGCTGAACAGAAACAGACTCACAGACTTTGAAAATAAACTTTTGGTTACCAAAGTGGACAGGTGGGGGTGGGGGTGGGATAGACTGGGAGTTTGGGACTGGCATATGCACACTGAGGTATATGGAATAATTGGCTAATGGAGACCTACCATATAGCACAGAGAATTCTACGCAATATTCTGTGATAACCTATGTGGGAAAAGAATCTGAAAGAGAATGGATACGTGCATGTATAACTGAATCACTTTCTTGTACAGCAGAAATTATCACAACATTGTAAATCACCTATACTTCAATAAAACTTTAAAAAGTGAAGAAAATTGAAATTGACTTAAATAGAAGAAAATTTGTACAAATTAAGACCTATGGGAAAAATTTGTTAATTATTTATTGCTAAAATAGAAATTAGGCTCAGATGGTTCCTTTTAACATTTTTATATTTGGCAAAATATTCCAGATTACAAAAAGATAGAAAGTGTCTTACCTTCTTTTACAACTTTATTATCAAATCTGATGAAGAAGGCAAGAGTAAAAGATTAACCAAGAGCATAAATATCTGTGAATAAACTATAAAACCTGAGACTTATTCTCCCAGAATATTACAAAAAGCTTCTGAAACAATAACAAGTATCTAAATAAACAGACACATATACCAAATACATGAATTAGAAGACCCAATATAGTCATGTCAACTCTAGCCAAATTAAAATATAAATTTAGCCCTAATAAAAATCTCTCTTTTGGTAGAAATTGACCAGGTGATTCTAAATTGGGAGACATAAAGGTCCTTAAATGGCCAGGACAATTTTTAAGAAAGAAAAAGCATTATAAAAATCTTACATAATAAGTAAAATGTACAGTTGAGAAAGGAAAACAAATCTCTAAGTATGTGTGTATCAGTTTGCATGACATGTGAGCTTACTGGACAATTTGATTCAGGTTAAACATCCAATCCTCATTTTGTTCACCATTCTCCACTGAGACTTGCCTGAATCTGAGGCTCAATCTGTTTTTATTACTTGGGAAAAACTGACAAGGTGGCAGTACCTGAGAAACTTAAACTTGAAAAATCAGCAGGAAACATGCTTTTCTCCATTTAGGAGTTATTCCAAACATTCAGACTATAAGGGGCCCCACATTACATAATACTCAATTCTTTATGGATTTGTATTTAAGTAAGGAGACATACCTGTGAGGAGACGTATCTACATCTCTGACAATCTCTCTCTTAATTTATAGACCCTTTCAAGTCAAGGATTGTATAGAATTTAATGATTGAAACCTAGTAAGAAGAAGTGAATTAAAGAATTCCTAGAGGAAATTAAAACCTAAAGTAATTAAAATATCTCACGAGGTTCAGTAATCAACAGTCCCACTTAAAGACTGTATACAGTTATTCATGTTATCTGAACCCAAGAAAATTAGCTACAACTGGAGTTTATAAGGAAATTTCAAAATAACTCAACCTGAAATAAATTTTGCATTTTCTGTCAATTACTAGCACAACCCTCAAGCAGTCATCTTCACTTAAATCAGAAAGTAGTACAAATGTAGTTAAAATGAAGGCAAAATGGCAACATAAAAATATACCATAGCATTCTCGGACAATATTACTTTTATTCCTAATAGAAGTTTCTTTTCATTTTTATGCCTTTCAAAACTTTAGGCAGGTAGAGAGTTCTTCTTTATTTAAAGTAAACTTGTTTTAACGTAAGATCATAAGACTGCCACAAATAGCATCCAAAATGAAGTTCATTCTCATTAATTTTACTTTCATGTTGTGTACATATACAGTTATAATCATCAACTGATCAAGGTCTTTATTTGTGTATATTTGCCTATTCACGGTGTAAAATCTTTTTACTCCAAATGGAGTATTCTCATTTTTACAGGTAATATCCATTTTATAAAATCATCATGGATATTTTCCCAGTTTGTTACATTTCATTCTTTACTTGTTCAGTACTTTCTAATAAATAGATATTCATTTATCTTGAGTCTCATCCATTTTTAAAAATGGGTCTCCATTTTCATCCAATCTCTCAAGATAAAGCCATGTGCACTCCTCCTGAATCACAATCTTGTCCCCTTTAATGTTATTATAGGTATGGCAGCCTCAAGCAGCTGTTATACAACACACAACTTTGCACTAGGCCTGCATGTTTTTGTTTCAATAATCAGGTTTCTGACTAGCTCTTGAGCTCAAATTCCCATATGCTGTCTTATGCCTTAATGCATAAGTTCCTGTCTGATAAAACTATCACTTAAAATATTCTATCCATTTGATCCCATGCATGATAGAACTTTTAAAGAAATGCGGGTGTTTTAGCCTGGGAGCCACATTTGTCAGACTGCTAGAGATCGGACAAACATTACTTTTCAAGCTGTGTGCCCTCTTTTTGATTTCTGTCATTGCTATAATCAATTTAATTTGTAAGGAGGAGTCCCCGTTGTGGCACAGTGGAAATGAATCCAACCAGGAACCATGAGGTTGCAGGTTCGATCCTTGGCCTCACTCAGTGGTTAAGGATCTGGTATTGCCATGAGCTGTGGTGTAGACTGCAGATACGGCTTGGACCTGGCGTTGCCATGGCTGTGGTGTAGGCAGGTAGCAACAGCTTTGATTAGACCCCTGGCCTGGGAACCTCCATAGGCCGCAGGTGCGGCCCTGAAAAAACAACAAAACAAAACAAAACAAAACAAAACAAATTTGTAGGGAAGCACTTGTTAGAATTATCAGGCTAACAATATGAAGCTAGCATATGAGATGGTAACTGGGGTAACTTGGCTAAGTGTCCAGTGAAGAGTGAGAGTTAATAGGACAAAGAAATAAGAAAAAAGAGAAAAGGAAATAGAGGAACAAATTGGGTGTGCATTTTCTAGGAAATCTAAGACATTCAGTTTTTACTACATATAATTTCAAGTTGTAGAAACTGCATTTATATACAAGAAACAAATGTACTTTGATGATTTTGCTAGCTAAGTAACCTAGAAGTAAAATTCATAATTTGTGTTATTTTTCCATAAGTATTTTTTGGGGGCACACTTTTTTTCAGAATTAACTTTACGTTTTTACATTTCAGATTAAAGTAATAAGACATTGAGCAGCAGTGACTGCTGACATCACAAAAAGGAAAACAACCACAAATTAAGTGCCTCCTCATGGAAGGTCATCACTCTAACTGAAGTTCCTGGCCAAGAAACTGAATCCGAATCTGAGAAATTCTCTAGTCCCAAGTACCAATCGAGAAAAAAACATGGAAGGCAGAAAAATCCATGAAACTACACCATGGTACTACAATCAGCAAGGTCTAAATTGGGAAATTCTACATGACAAAAATTCAGGGTTTTTTTCCAACAAGGCGCAAGGGAAAAACAACTCCGGAGAATCTGTAGATCAACCTTTCCTACCCCCAACCATCAATCAATTGCCATGTGTGAGGTTTATTTGGATCCTAATTTTTTTAAATATAAAGAAACAAAGACATTTGGAGATTATAGAATATTTATACACTTACTATATATTTGGTGTTATTAAGGATTTTTTTTTAAACAGTGATCATGGTACTGTACTGTTTTATTTATTTTCATTTTTATTTTTTTTGTGTCTTTAGGACTGCAGATGTGGCATAGGGAAGTTCCCAGGCTAGGGGTGGAATCCTAGCTGTAGCTGCTGGCCTACACCACAGCTACAGCAACGCCAGATCCAAGCCACATCTGTGACCTACACCACAGCTGACAGCAATGCTGGATCCTTATCCCACTGAGCGAGGTCAGGGATCAAACTTGCATCCGTTTCTGCTGAGTCACGATGGGAACTCCATTGTACTGTACTATTTTAAAGATGAGAGCTTATTTTTTAGGGAAGCATACTGAAATGTCTACATATGAAATGACATGCTATCTAAAATTAACATAACATGGGAATTAGGATAAATTGAAGGGACTATGTATGAAATAAGAATGGTCATATGTGTTCATTGTTAATGCTTGGTCCTAGGTACCTAGAAATTCATTAACCTGCTCTGTTTTTATAAATGTTTAAAATTCATCATAGTTTTTTTTTTTAAGTTAGGCCAAAATAAAAGAATTTTCAGATTATTGAACAAATTAAACTAAACTAAAATAAACTTTTTCAAATTTCTATTATTTCCCGATTTTGGCTATAAATTTTCCAGTTCTGTGAAGGTTTTGGATTCTCTGCCTTATTTTAAAAGTTTGTGGAGTTCCCATTGTGGCTCAGTGGTAATGAATCGACTAGTATCCATGAGTTTGTGAGTTTGATCCCAGGCCCTGCTCAGTGGGTTAAGGATCCTATGTTACTGTGAGCTGGGGTGTAGGTCACAGACGTGGCTCTGATTGGGTGCTGGCTGTGGCATAGACCAGCAGCTGTAGCTCTGGTTCGACCCCCTAGCCTGGGAACTTCCATATGCTATGGGTGTTGCCCTAAAAAGCAATAAATAAATAAATAAATTTCTTTAGATAAAGCATCTGTGGCCAACTTATTTGTCATCAGATCATGTCCATATGTAATGATAATGTAACCGAATTTTAAAAGATAGATATTTTTGCTAGGTTGAAAACATATTTTAAGACATCAGAAATTAAGAGTTCTTAAGGCTTTTAGGTAGCAATACCTTAGACAAAACATCTGCTAATATAATATAAAGTGAACATGATAATTTCAAGATAAATTTAAGATAATGAATAAATTACATTGTTCAAAGAATAAGCAGTTTTGTTTAGTAAAATTCAAATTTTTTTCTTGCTCTGTAAATTGTAATAACTAATATTAAGAGAATGCAGATTAATACTTAACTTGCAATAATTTATTTTTATCTGTTAGAGATTCTATCAGAAAAAAGAACTTAGTTTTTCTCTTCAGGATGCTGATTTTCACTGTCACCCATTTGTATGTAAAGTTTTTAACATCATTCATTTGTTTATAAGTCTTAGCAATATTAAAAAAGTAATTAATATATACAATTCAGTGACCTAGTCAGAGTGTGATTGATGAGAATCAGTAATTATTTTCTTAAACAGAAGAGAAATTGTTTAATCAACAGAGAATTAATAAGACCATAATTAAAGTTTTATAAGATTACTCTGTAGTAATATTACCTTTCTTGTAAATTATAATAAATAATGTATTCAACATTAGACAAAAAAGATGCATAGTAAATTTTAGCTATTTATGCTAAAGGGTCCTATACTCTACATCCTATTGACAATTTAAATCTCCCCAGTCTAAATGTTCAGGACCTTTGCCCTGTTAGAAAATCAACTGAGTAAATGCAAGTGATTTTAAATTAAGGAGGCAGTGCAATTACTTTAGGAAAGAAAAAATTAACTTATCCATTAGCATTATAGGTTGCTGTAAGGGAAAATCAGGCTGTCTGTTCATTCAATTAACTCTCGACCTCAAGGTAACTGATCATTTCATTTGTAACATTGTTGATTAAGCAGCTCTGAATTTTTAAAAAAGCTATGCCTTGGCAATACGTTTCTCTGGGATTACTTGGATCTATTTGGTACATTGGTTAATTATCAGAAGAAGTAAATGATTTATTTAAAAAATTTTGATCAAATCCATGAAAAAGTTTATGATAAAAATAACACTATAAAATTATTTTTCTAGTCAAAATAACTTTAAACATATATGAATACTATTTCAAAATACAATGATAATCTTATATCTATACTGAAATTATTCAATAAAGTAACAGAAACAAAAACAAAAATGAAAATGTGTATCACAAATAATAGCATCTGCTTTCAACACAATAAATATTTTCACTTTGAACTTTGTAGAGGAAATCATCTTTCCAAACAACTATACAACACAGCACTGCAGTTTTCACTTACTGTTAAAAATACATACTCCCATGAGAAAGCATTTCACATTTTTAGATGAATACAATTTCAGTCAATCCCAGAAAGTGACACTAAGCATCTTGAGGTTTTCCTAGGTATATTTAGTCTTAGGCATTTTTCTCTACTAATAAAACTTCATTTATGAGTAAAGTATTTTGTTTCTGTTTTCGGAAACAATTTAACATGCAAACTGCTCACACAACAATGTACACAAATTGTTATATATGGTATTAAATATAAAGGGTGAAGTAAGGCTTTTACCTGGTAATCACCTGTGTCCGTCTGTCTGAAGCTGAGTAGAACAGATCCCCCGGCAATGTCTTCTCTGATGATCAGAGTGAGGGCAGCCGCATTTGAAGGGGTGGGACTTGTCTTCAGCAATGAATTCCCAAGGGGCTGTTTCCAATCAGAGAATGCTACAGCAGACAATGAAACCATTCTCCATTTGTTGACCCTCCTTTTGTAAGTACAATCAGCTGTGGGTGTATTCAGGCATCAGTGGAGGAACTGACATAGATTTCACTGAGGTTTATGGTATGAAGAATATTTTGAAACAAGGATTACACGAAAATAAATTTGCTCTTTCCTTTCTTTGAAGTTTTTCCACTGTGTATTCATTTCTTCTCATGTTCTCCCATTGGGGTGCAAATCACAAAAAAGCTTAACCTCAAGCAGTATAATCTCTCACCTAATGAACCTGCCAAGTCCTCTGAAACACCACTCATGAATGTATACTGTGGTCTCTGCTGTGAAAATTTCTATGATGGGAGGGGAATGGAGGGCTTCCTGCTTTGGGAGCCCCTTTATCCAACTAGGGACAGTGTTACCTGGTAGAGATCCTATATATGATGGTTGTTTATGCCTAGTATTTTCACCATCATTGTGTGCAAACTCACACGTCTCATTTCTGTGTTACAAATGTTACAAATCAGACAGCTTTGTTTGATTATCCCAGAGCTGCACTTGCTGAAAGTATTTTCCATATTGGTGTAGTTCTTCTAGTTTGTTTCAACACGTTCTACACCCAATTCTGTCACTTTCTTTTAAGTATATATGTAGACTCCAACAGCTCTCACCACTTTGACCTCTACTGCCCTGGCAGAGTTGACCACGAGCTCACCTTTCTAATGCACATGCCTTTTTCTGCACCCTGGCCTCACAGTCTAGTCTCCATAATAGCAGCCTGGCTGGTGCTTTTAACACCTGTCAGATCATGTCATTCTCCTGATCCTCCAATAAGGTCCTACTGTAATAATTGATCCTGAAATGTTCTAGTAATGTCCAATCTAATTTACAATGAAATAAAAATGGTTGGTGATGGCCTGTGATAACCCAGCCCCTCACCGCAGCTCTGAACTTACATACACTTTCTCTTGCATAGCCTGTCTTGCTCCTTGAACTCTAGGTGCCCAGATCTTCCTGCCATTCTTCGAAGGTGTCAAGGGCACTCCTGCCTCAGGAATTTGGATGTGCTAAATATTCTCCTGGAGGAGTCTACCCCAGATAGATTGCTCTGCTTTCAATTTTCAGTTCAAATGTCAGTTTAACTGTGGGATCCTCCTTGACTACCTTTAGATACAGTAAGTACACTTTCATCAAGCTCTCCTTACCTGGCTTTATTTTTTTCTTCATAGAGTTTAGTTATTTATATGCTTTGTTTACTAGTTAACTCACCCAACAGAATATAAACTCCCAGAGAAAGAGGACTTTGTTTTATTTTCTGATGTATCTTAGCATCCTGAAAAGGCTTTTTGGAGTAGGTATTGAATAAATATTTTTTGATTAATTGATTATTAAGCTTTGCTTTTTCTTCCCTACTTTATAGAACATTCTAACAAATAGACTCTAATGAAATAAAAGAAATATCAGTCTATTCTCTTAATGACTTATGTTACTGTGATAATTATGTGATAGTTATGATAGTGTAACTATCAAATGTATCTTAAAATCTTAGAACCTAAAAATTCCTTACCATTCATCATGATTCATCATCGTTACCACGCTGGACTGTAATATGGTCCAGAATTGAACCTATCGATAATTTTCTTGGTCTCCTTTTATACTCACTCAATTGGCTTAATTATCTTTAGTATGAGAAAATATTCTCTGCATAAAAACAGATTTATTTCCACAATCTCTCAGAAGATTCTGCAACGTTCTTCATAAGCCTTATTTTCTGCCTTAAGTTATGTGAGGCTTTTTATGAAACACCTAATTTACTGTATGTCTTAATTTTTCTCTCTCACAATAAAAATTTATTTCCCTATTCATTTCAGCAAAATCTCTACATCTATGTTAAAAGCTAAAGACTAGAAAAAGAGGTGTCAGTTTTGTGAAACAGCATATAAGTAAAGGCAGCTTTGCTCCCATTTAAAATGAGCCTTAACTTTTGAATTCTACCTTTAGTTAGCCCCTGTGGTTATTTCTAGACGATGCGAGGGAAAATGGTGCAACCAACATACAACTCTCAATTTGTGAAAGGTCTCTTCTAACAATTTGTAAATCTTCTAAAAGTTGAGCCAGGTCATAGATCAAGATATGAGAAGTGATGTGAGAGCAAATGTGTTAGAACTCAAGGTGTATAAAATGCATAGGATTGGGGTAGTTTCAGAATGCTTGGAATGTTTAGGTGTTTTAAACCAACTATATATTTTAGTTGGTTTAAAATATAGAGCAGTGTATTTGAGGTGGTTGTAAACTTGGTAAACCAATTGGAGAGTAAACAATACTAAAGTCCTAATTGTTTTAAAACAGGTTCCAAATATTTTTGATTACATATTACTTTTAGGATTTTAGCAGGAACTGTCTATCTACCTTTTATCTATCTATCTATCTATCTATCTATCTATCTATCTACCTACCTACCTATATTTTAACACACTTATTCAAAGGGGATTTAAAGGGAAGATATTCAGAATATTTGACAGTATGCTTAGCTGAGGCAATAACTAAATAAAATCAGTGTTGTCCATAACCCTTGAAGCGGGGTCCCAGAGGCTCCTTACTTTGCTAGGCACCACCCTGATATGTTGGATTACAGAGACAGTGTCCCAGTGCTGAGCTGCATAAGGGCACTTAGGGTAATTGATACAATAGTTAAGGACCAAATGGTTGGGAAGTGTTATGATATTTAATAAGCAGTATGGATACTTAAATTTTGTAAGCTCTGCATTTTTAAACTCCACACCCACAAAGAAAACAAATTTAAAAGATGGAGTAGAGATAAAACAAAAATTGTGGTATCTGTGCACAATTATTAGCTAACTTTTCATCAGCCACAAGAAACTCTCAGAGCAAGGTTGCTTGTTAGCATTGCTGGGGAGAAATTCATATTGCAAATAAGCTTTAAAGAATTTTTGGCTGTCAGATTTTACTGTGTAAATTTGCTGATGAAAGACACACATCTCAGCTTTGCCAAGTTCATATTGCTATTTTTGTCTGTGTTCTTCTTCCTCTTCTTTTTATTATTATTATATTCGATATATAGACAGTAATTGACCACTAAGATCAGTACAGAGATTTGAGAAGAAAAAATAAAAATCTGGCTATCTTCTGGAAAAAAGAGATTGATTTTTCTGCTCTAATTGGACAGTGTGCCACTCTTGAAGCATCTATTTACATTGCTTGTGATTGTATTACGTGACGTTTGCCTGATTTGGCTACTTGACTGTTCTAGGGGGTTGATGCCAGGAGGTCTTCATTTGTAAATTTGAGAACCTCTAGACCAGATAAAGAGCTCCTCAGGAAAAAGTCATTTTATCCATTTCTGTATACCCCAATCTTCATAAATCTTAGGCTATATACATCCCTTAATGACCGTTTCCTAAACAGAATTTTGTATTTCCTAATCTGTGTTACCAGGTATAGTGAGAGATACTGGTGATAAGTACAGATATAAATATACACTTGCCTTCTAGGCATTTACTGTCTCATTGAGAAACTGGAACAAATTTATCAAGTGATAAATTACAAAGAAATCAATTTCAGTAATGAATGAGTGATGGAGGCAACATGAACTCCAAAACAACTTCTGTCGTTTCACCATTTAAAAAGAAGAAAACCTGGAGTTCCTGTCATGGCTCAGTAGATTAAGAACCCAACTAGTATCCGTGAGGATCTGGGTTCAATTTCTGGCCTCGCTCAGTGGGTTAAGGATCTGGTGCTGCTGCAAGCTTCAGAGTAGGTCGCAGATTCGCCTTGGATTTGGCGCTGCTGTGACTGTGGTGTAGGCTGGCAGCTGCAGCTCCTAGTCTGGGAATTTCCATATGCCACAAATATGGCCCTTAAAAAAAAAGAAGAAAAAGAAAACCCTAACATACTTTTAATAAGTGTTTGGCAGTCTATGGTAGTCTTCCCTTCAATTATTTTACTAAACATCAGCACAGGATTGTTTATAATGTAGACCAGAAATTATTATTCAGGCATAACAGTCATTGAAACAGTTGTGGTCTAACAGGCTACAGATAATAAATTATGGTAAAATATATGTGCAACAATTAGATGAAGGCCAAGGAATGGAATCTGGATTATATTTGAATTATTTGGTCCGTGTTATGATGAAAACACATTTATGTTTATGCAATGGAATAATTTAATAATTTTAAAGTAGAAACTGCCAAATGTACTATTAGAATACTTTGTTATGATATTTTGGGGAAAATAAAGAAACGCTGGTATTGCAAATTTGTGCATCCTTATGAACTTTCAAGCAAATGCTAAATATTTCTCCATTAAAGGTTTACTACTGACTTCAATGGAGGTTGTTTAATTGCCAGAGATACACAAATCAGTTAAGTAAAAACCAAAACCATGAGTTTAGCCATAGGAAATTTGAGAAAAACTTAGTGCTATTTACATGCTAAAGAGGTCAAGATCAGGAGCAAAATCCTATGAAGAGCAAGATAAACTTTGCTACAAGGAGTAACTGCTGAGGAAGGGAAGTGATTCAGAAGGGTCTTTATTCTCTGGATTTGAAGACAGCTACAATTTTCATGCTGATAATGAAGAAGAAATTCATTTAGTAAGGCAGGTAAAATGTTATTAAGACAAATGAATTCACTTGTGATGAAACAGGATGGAGGATAATGTGAGAAAAAGACTGTATATATCTGTATAACTGGGTCACTTTGCTGTACAGCAGAAATTGGCAGAACATTGTAAATTAAGTATAATAAAATTTTTTAAAGACAACTGATTTTTGATGGCTTAGAAGTGGATATTTAATATATTTTTCTTTGAAAAAGCCTTTATTAAAAATATATATTATAATAAGTTATCTTCAAATGCAGACAATATGTATATAAATATTTAAAGAATATTTCACATGTTCATAATAAGGTCTCAGTATTGAAATATTCAAAACTTTGAGGGTCAAATCTGAATAGCTACAGGGCAGTGTGACAGTACTTCTCTAAACAGAATTGGACCAGTTTTCTTATCATTTTTACTTCCCAGTCCATGCTGTAGTTTCTACCAGTGCTTCCCCAGACTGAGCTGTGAATGGAAAAATGGCAGGAGCACAGAGAAATGCCACTTCAGGTTAGAGTGTTTCCTACATAGACTTTAGATCTAGAAGGACCTTTGAACATTAAACACATGTGCGCACACACACACTTTTACCACATTTTATAAATGGATGTATAAGTTGTTTTTAGACATCGTATTTGTGAGGATGACATTTATTTTCTGATAAGCAAGGATTAAATGTTAGTGTGTAGTAACATTGAAATGTAAAAAGTCTATTGGGGGATTTTCCATTCTGGGATCTGTTGTGTTACTATAATATTGGGCAAGTATTTGACTCTTAGTAAAGATTTCTTAAACTTGGTTTTTAAGTTTTTTTACTGTAAATATAGAAGTTAAGATGATGGTTTTCTAGCAACTTTTATAATCCCACTAAAGAGGAACTATATCCTTTAGATTTGTTTTGGAAAATACTTCTCAATATCCTTTGAAATAGTGTTCATGACATTACCATATTCCTGGCTTTCGAAATCATTCTCTCAGATCAAATACAAGCCTAAGATACCATTTAACTGTTATTCAGTAAAGGAATAAATTTGTTCATTTTCTGAGTTCTGTATTGTGCTTCTATTAAATTACTGTCTAACTGGTTTCCATCCACTTTCCGGCTTACCTTAATAGAAAATAACATTACTGCCCCAGGTCATTTCTCCTGATATAATCAGATTAGATGCATATATTTTCTTTTTGCTGCTTTAGGGAGGTTTAATCTGGCAGCAACATTTTCTGAATTTAACGCTGGCTAAGGAACACTGTATCCATTAGCGGCCAAGGTACTGTTAGATGTTAACTAAGTTATTGTACTCCATTTTGTAGGTAGGCTGTGTTTCTGCTAGAGAAAATTAAATTCATAAAGAATTCTTTTTCCTTGGAAATGGATGCATGGCTAGTAGCTTTGGATGCAATATGTGTGATAGAAAAGATGAAGTATTCATAATTAAGACAGTGTCTCAGAAGAGACTGCAGTCGTCTATACATCTGGGAGAAGCCTCATTCTATATTTGCAGTTAAACTTTTTTTTTTTTTAAGATTGGAAATCAAATCCTTTCTCTGAGTGCTGAGACATGAGAGGCAATTTTCATTTCACAGCATCGTTATTCTAAAGTGCTCCAGAATTATAAGCATGTTATTGTGTCTTTAGTTTTCTTCATGAGAAAGAGCATCCTAAAGCACCCTCCACATGGTGCTGGGTTTGTTAGAAGCCCTCCGTGTCAGAAAGTTGGAAGAAAGCCTATTATCCTAGAGATCTTCTCTGCCCTTTCTGGACTAAGCCACAGGATTAATGATACATTTTTTAAAAATTGGATTTAGAGTTATCTGCATGTTGAAAGTATGTTTACATTACCCTAATTTCTATACCGTTGGTCTTAAAGATCCCCTTTTTTCTTTACCTCTTATTATCTGATTATCCTCCTGAGCCCTAATGCTAGTCTGGTTTCTCTAGGTGGAGGGGGGTCAGGTTGGGTTATGTGAGGGAGGGGACAAATAACATCTGCATTGGCTTGAATGTCAGCAAGCAGAAAGGAGCTGTCATGTATGAAAATGGCTCACATTCTACTTATTGAAGCCCCTCAGGGACATGTTTAGAAAACCCCAAGCTGGGAGAGTGAATGCAAAATTTTGCTTTTAAGTCTAATATTCTAACATGGTCAAGGAAACTCTTGTTTAATTTTGCTGATTTTTTTGTTTGAAATATTGAATGTGCATTTTGAAGTTCTTCAACTCTAAATATGCTGTTATTTATGTATTATTTTCTAATTTTATCTCCTGAACAACTAGCTCTATGGATCATGGTACCTATACATGTAGGATAATAAGATAGTTTCAATTTTTGACTTATTTATCTGAAAACTGGACCTGAGAAAGATTAAACAGTTTTATTAAGCAGTTTTAAGTTGTTCTTTCCTACTCTGTGTAGCCATCCTTAAAAGATTGTCCATCTTCACATCTATTTTTTGTTTTTGTTTTTTAGGGCCACACTTATGGCATATGGAGGTTCCCAGACTAGGGTCTAATTGGAGCTACAGCTGCCGGCCACAGCCACAGCCACAGCCACAGCCATGCCAGATCCAAGCTGCCTCTTTGACTATAGCATAGTTCACGGCAATGCTGGATCCCTAACCCCGTAAGTGAGGCCAGGGATCGAACCTGCAACATCATGGTTCCTAGTAGGATTCCTTTCTGCTGCGCCATGATGGGAACTCCCATCTTCACCTCTATAATATGACTGAAGCATCTCAAGAAATTATGTCTGCTTTAGGAAAGCAAAGGCTTTCTAGAAGCCCCATTCAGAAGATTTGACTTCTGGAGTTCCCATTGTAGCTCAGCAGGTTAAGAGCCACATGAGGCTGTGGGTTCAATCCCTGGCCTTGTTCAGAGGGTTAAGGCTCCAGCATCCAGTGTTGCCACAAGGTGTAGTGTAGGACACAGATGTGGCTTAAGTCACAGACTCAGCTCATATCTGGCTTTGCTGTGGTTGAATTAGCTGGCAGCTGCAGCTCTGATGATACCCCTAGCCCAGGTACTTCCATATGCTGCAGATGCAGCCTTAAAAAGAAAAAGAAAAAAAGATGGGACTTCAATCACTTCTCAAGGGGAAAGAAGTTATTGGAATTGGCATACAGTACTCAAGATTCATCCTTAGGAGCTCGAATAGTGACCACTTCAATCCCTAAAAATAAGGAATCTCCACCCTTGGATCTGGAAAAGAGGAGGAAATTGACGTTGGATTGGTCATATCCTGTGTTAGAGGCTGTCATACCAGATGGGATTACTTGATTAGATTTTTTTCTGCTGGGGAGCAGAATTATATTTTTTTCTTGCAGTAGTTTAAAAATCTCTCATAAAACTGTAGCCATCATTTTCTGAAACAACAATAACAATAACAGTAGTTCCCTTTTCCACTGATTTGAGATAGACTCAATATATTCACAAAAAGTACATAAATTTTGTGTAAATAAAACACAAGATGTGCAATTTAATAGAAACATCAAGTAGTTGGGAAACCAGATGGTGTTTTGTGGAAGTTCCACCAGCTTTGAAGCAGTATTTAATTTATTTATCCTTTTAGAGACTCCTTTTATTCATATAAAACAAGATTCAACTTGCAGGATACTAGGTACATCAAATTAGATTATGCACGTGAAGAATTTTAACAGTTTCTGGCCGTACTAGCTGTCTCATAAAATGGTAGTAATCATTTTTTTTTTCTTTTTAGTGCCACACCCATGGCATATGGAGGTTCCCAGGCTAGGGATTGAATCAGAGCTACAGCTGCCAGCCACAGCCACAGCCATAGCCATTTCAGATCCAAGCCGTGTCTGTGACCTACACACAGCTCAAGGCAACGTTGGATCCTTAACCCAATGAGCGAGGCCAGGGATCGAACCCACAACCTCTGAACCTTCTTAGATTCATTTCTGCTGTACCACTATGGGAACTCCCGGTAGTAACTATTATAATGTATGCCCTCCTAATATATCTGATCACAACAAAAACCTATGATCTTACATGTTTTTAGGGGTGTACACACTCCATCTGGAAGACATATATGTTTGCATTATAGTACTCTTGTTAATACAGTCAAATTGTCACTTAAGTGGGGTTAACAATATGGTGTATTAATAGGCTAACTGGATAGCATATTTGCTTGCTATTAAGTTAAGGATTTCTTAGCAACTGGCACATGTACCATTCTTGCAGGTTCACTTATGAAATATCCTGAAATTAAGTGCCATGGATATTGCATCCCAATATTGTGAAGCAGAGCTCAAATTCAGTAGGAAAATATAGCTTCTAATTATTACTTTGGTAAAATGGTAAATAGTTTCATTTTGAATATGTGGTTGTTACATAGTCCTGGATTGGAGAAAAGCTTACTCATTCTTTTTTCAAATATTAGGTACTTAAGGCTTACATCTGTAGCTCAATGGACTAAATCATTTTTTAAAAAATCTTTATTGTTTGTTGTATTCACATAAAATTCTAATTGTAGAATGTTAGAGTAAATTAGATAACTGGGTACATTTTCTTGGATTTATTTAAAGATAAAATTAATTTTGACCTAGCTGCTAAGAAATAAAATTACAGTTATTAGACTAGATTTTTTTATTTTTAATTTTTAGGGCCACACTTGTGGTATATGGAAGTTCCCAGGCCAAGGGTTTCATCAGAGCTGCAGTGGCTGACCTATGCCACAGCCACAGCAATGCCAGATCTGAGATGAAGCTGTGATCAATGCTGCGGTTTGTGGCAATGCCAGATCCTATAACCACTGAGTGAGGCCAGGGAGGCAAATCTACGTCCTCATGGATACTAGTCTGGTTCTTAACCTGCTGAGCCACAATAGTAACTTCTGGACTAGATATTTCATTTAACACTAATTTCATACACAGCTTTCTCTTACTTTTATAAGCATTTGCAGAAAAAAGGAACTAGCATATTTTTCATCTAATGCCTTAAGATAATACATGAATGGAAACAGAAGTATTCTAAGTACCACTTAAAATAATGAAATTGGCTTGCCTTACCACCACTTTGAACCATAATTGAATTTACTCTATTGCTAATATAGAGCTAATTTAATGCAAATAGCACATTTACCTTCCTTGCTATCCAGATACACTACAAAACACTTCTAACTCCAAACACGGCTTCCTCCAAAAAAGAAAATGTTCACAGTTACATGTTTAGTATGAGGGGATTTCATTAAAAGGATAAAACTTAAAAAGATAAAATAATATAAATAATTTCCTTTAAAGCATATCTCTACTATTATTCTTTCCATGTGGATATATTTACTATGAAGGAGACCAGAAAAGACAAAGAATTTGGGAATTAAGGTACAAGGTATCTATTGAAAGAGGGTGTCACTGAATAAACTAGGTTAAGCAACAGATATTATAAATAACTTCCAAGCATTAGTGGGTTAATATAAAAATGTTTGCTTTTTGCTCATAGCAGAGTCTAGAATAAGCTAAATGGCTGTCCTGTAAACAATGACTCAGATTTCCCTCTTGTGAGCTTACCATCTTAGAACTTCAAGTTAATCCTGGCAGCAGTAAGCTTCTAGCAGGAAGAAAGAGTGAGTTATCTCATGCATTTGATACTTAACTACCTCAGCCCAGAAGGAGCTTCACTTTTATTCCATTGGCAAGAAAAAATGAGCAATCTGACCTCCTATACACAAAGGAGAGAAGTCTTGGAAATGTAGTTTCTTATTGCTCAGCCACTTCTAAGAACTTATTCCATACTATGGAAGGGGAACTTGAAACTTTTGTGGTCAGCTCTCTCTGCCACTGTCCTCAACTCTCCAAGCAGAGATTTTTAACTCTGAAGAAAGGCAGTAGGGAGGCTAATGTACATTAGTGGCTGTAAATGAGAGAAAGGCCATCTGTGCCCTAGAATCTAGTGACAGTTCCTAAAGATGACTTTTCAGAGAAATGCATATAATTATTCCATTTTTTGTTCCAACTTAACGTAATTGAGAGATGGGCAACTTTTAAAAGTAATATAGAACATGGCTTTTTTGGCGGTAGAGAATCAGAGTCGACAAGAAAGTATCGTGACCAATGTTACTGGCAAAAGTTGAGTAGAACATGTTTTAGAGAACTACTGTCCCATATAAACTTTGTACATTGTTGTTAGTATGGATAGTCAGAAAAAAGTAAAAAGTGAGTTTATCTATTCTGTCTTAATAATGATTAACAATTTTCATTATCCCTAGGTAGAAAAAGCTACCTTCCTCACGACTAAAATAATCAGTTTGAAGGGGAATGTTGACAGGAAAAGGAGTACATGGTAGATATTTTCATTTCTGCTAATGTCATGGATTGGTAAGAAAAAAGTCTTCTGATAAGAAAAGACAAACTAAATATTGGGGATAAAATCAAAATTTATAAAATCAAGTGTATAGTGGAGTTTACATGTACAAGTAAGATGAATCTGTAGGAACTCTAAATGAAGTGAGTAAAGCTTTTAAGGCGAGGGCACCTGTGGAGTAGGAAAAAGATGGAACATATGATTTTCATAATGAATAAACAAAATGAAATTAAAAACATAATGAATGAAAATATGTCAGGAAATATAAAGTATAAAAGGCAAAAAAATAAGCTAGCTCTAATGACAGTAGAAATAAAATTTTAAAATATCAATAATCTCTGTAAATATAAATGGACAAATTTTGTCAGTTACATTAGAAAGATTGTTATATTGAATATATAAGATCCATCTAAAGCTCAAGGCACAGCTAAAACTAAAAAATGAAGAAAGTTGAAAGGAAAAGGATAATAATAAATCAGGAAAAATACTCACAAATGAAAACCAGAATGACTGTACTAGTGCAAAGATATAGGCACATCTGGAGAAAAGAAAGGAATATTCTCAAATCATTTGTCAATAAAATATCATTATGTAAATATATTTATTTACATAATATGCTTATGATTAAATAATAAATTATTGCGTATTCAATGTAGTAATACTTAGAAAATATACTTTCACAAATGTATTAGGAATGACAAAAATCTTGAAAATTAGTCACTTAAAAATTCAAGCCAAGAAATTATAAAAGAAACAAAATAGACCTGAAGATGGTAGAAAAATATAATAAATGTAAGTATGAAATTACTAAAATAGAACAGGTACAATAGAATAGAACAATTACAATAGAGAAGAATGACAAATTCAAAGCTGATTATTTGAAGAGACTAATAAGTAGTCAAATCTGGAAGATCTTTTTCAAAGAAAAGGAGATGAGAACTCACAAATAAATAATAATATAATTTTTTTAATTAAATATAATTAGTGATAGATACATATTTATGTATGTATCAAAATTGCTAGATATACAATCTGCAAAAATAATTTACTACATTCCAGAAAAAAACATTTCAAAAATACATACTTCAAAATATCTAATTCACAATAGCAACAACAACAAAAAAATAAAAAGTACCTAGTAATAAATCAAGCATAAGATCAGAGAACCATCTGAAAAAAAGGATAAGAGTTTACCAATAGATAGTGAAGAAACTATGTATATAAGAAGAACTTAAAATTAATGGAGACATATTATATGTTCATGGAGAATTATTAATATAATAACAATGTCAATTCTTTACCAATTTTCTCCAAAAAAGGTAATACAATTCTAATATAAATCATGATTAGGGTTTGACTGGCACTTCATAAGATGATTCTAAAAATGCATAAAAAAATCAAAGAGCCTCAAAGAAGTAAGCTTACTCTGAAGGATTAACAACCTAGTGGGTGTGCTTGCTCTGACACCAAGCCCTACAGAGTTTTAAAATGAGACAGTCTGAGACAAATCAGAACAGACCAATAGGCCAATAGTATAGAAATAAGGATCCCAAGAATTGACTCTGACATAATAGAAATTTTATAGATGATAAGGTTGGCATTGTAGATAAGCAAAGACAGAGAGAGAGAGGGAGAGAAGAAAAACTTTAAACTCACTTGGAATAAAATTAAAAATATTTATAAAATTTTGGAGTGAGGACAAAAATGCCAAAGGAAATGATTAATAAATGTGTCTGTTAAAACTAAAAATATCTGGTAGCAAAAGACGCAATAAAAATGAAAACCCTGGGGAAGTCTGGAATAAGGTATTTGGAGTGTAAAAAATTGACAAAGATTAGTATTCAAAATAGATTTTTGAAAATACAAATCAAAAAGTAAAAGAAAACAACCAGAGAAGTTTTTTAGTAAGATATGAAAAGGCAGATCACACAAGAGGAAGTGCAAATGGCCAATAAATACATGAAAAAATGCTCAACCTCACTAGAAATCAGCAAAATGCAAATTAAAGTCACAAAGAGATACCATTGCTCAGTCTTTAGACTGGGAAAAATCTAAATAGTCCAACAATAACAAATACTAGTGAAAATATGGAATGACAGAATTTCTTTTCACATGTGAGGAAATATAAATACTTTTAACCATGCTGGAGAAGAGTTTGTTATTATCTAGTAGAGTCGAGATGGATATAGTTTATGTCTCACCAATCGCATTCCTAAACATATATCCTACAGATAGGGAGACGTGTAATAATAATTATAACTCAGCATTTTAAGTTACAGCAAATATTGCGAAAATTGAAATTTATTCCATTTCATTTTTTCCCAGGAAAAAGAGTAGATTAACTTGATATGTCTACCTAAAGTAATATAAACATGAGTGAATAATGAGTCAACACAAATAAATATATAATCTTGGATGGGTTTTACAAATATTGTGTTGAGAAGGAAAGACAAAACTGTCAAGGAATTTGGCAGTCTGCTATGAGTCATAGAAAGCTGGGGTTCCCCTCGTGGCACAGTGGAAACGAATCTGACTAGGAACAATATGTTGCGGGTTTGATCCCTGACCTTGTTCAGGGGGTTAAGGATCCAGCGTTGCTGTGAGCTGTGGTGTAGGTTGCAGATGTGGCTTGGATCTGGTGTTGCTGTGGCTGTGGCGGTGTCTGTGACGTGCAGCAACAGCTCCGATTAGACTCCTAGCCTGGGAACCTCCATATGCCAAAGGCGCGGGCCTCAAAAGACAAAAAAAAAAAAAAAGTTTAGTAGTCTTCAAGATTATACTATATGTGGTTTAGGATAAATACATAAGTACTAAGTACAAAATTCTTAGTAAGGATAAAAACTAAATCCATCATAGGGACAACTATGATGGAGGTTGGAGAATGTATTTGGGGAGTTGAGGAAGCCGCGATTATATTTGTAACATGGGTGTTGATATTATTGGTATTATTATTTATCCCTTTTTGTGTGTCAGAATGATTTCATAACTTTTTTCTCAAAAGGATACAGATTGTGAAATAATTCTAGTCTAATCTGATGCCTTTATGTGTGTAAAGGTTGGCTCACTGTATTTGTAGTTTTTTATGTGTGTAAAGGTTGGCTCACTGTATTTGTAGTTTCCTTAAACAAAGAATCAAACAACTTCAGATTGAAACAGAAAAAAGATTACAGAAAGTTCTAAAAAGCAAAACTTGAATTTGCTCTGCTCTAGCAACAATTTACATGGCCTTTGCATTGTATGTATAATTATTTACATATTATTTACATTGTATTAGATATGATGTGTAATGTAGGGATGATTTAAAATATCAGGACACATGTTGTAGATTATATGCAAATACTATGCCATTTCATATGTGGGATTTGAACACCTGCAAATTTTGGAATCTCAAGGGGGCATCCTGGAACCAATCCCTTAAAGATATGGATAGTGATGGGGTTCCCTTGTGCCACAGCCATTTAAGGATCCAGCATTGCCACTGCAGCTGCTTGAGTCACTGTTATGGCATGGGTTTGATCCCTGGTTCAGGAACTTCTGTATGCTGTGGGTTCAGCCAAAAAAACTTATGGATACAGAGGAATGACTTTACATGTTTGATTGATTGACTGAGTAGTAACTAAGGCACAGAGGGAGGCAACAACTTAAACAATGCTATCTAATTTGTTAATGACAGAACTAAGGCTAAAAGCCATGTACCTCACTCAAACTCCAGTGTCTTAATAATTTCTATTGCTAAGCAACAGTAAAGAATTAAATATTTAGCCCCTTTTTCCAGTTAAGAGAACTGATACTGAGAGACATTTAATTGACTGTGTTAGGGTTTCAGAATCAGAAAATAGAGTTTTTTTTTTTTTCTACACTAACATAGTCAATATAAGCATTCTTATCAACAAAAGTACCTTAAGTGGCTATGATTTTTAAATCAGGTAAAAGGTAAACATTACATATCAGAATTTGTCTGATATGAAAATGTCCACTAACACTTTGATTTGCTTTTCTTTGATGATTAGTTACATGGTGCATATTTTCATCTTAGCCATTTGTATGTCTTTGGGAAAATGTCGCTTCTGAGTACATATCTGAAGGAAACAAAATCTTGAAGGGGTATCTTGCACTCCAACGTTCATTGTAGCATTATTCACAATAGGTAAGAAATGGAAAAAACCGGGAGTTACCGTAGTGGCACAGCGGTTAACGAATCCAACTAGGAACCATGAGGTTGCGGGTTCGGTCCCTGCCCTTGCTGAGTCGGTTAACGATCCGGCGTTGCCGTGAGCTGTGGTATAGGTTGCAGACGTGGCTCGGATCCCACGTTGCTGTGGCTCTGGCGTAGGCTGGTGGCTACAGCTCCAATTGGACCCCCAGCCTGGGAACCTCCATATGCCGCGGGAGCGGCCCAAAGAAATAGCAAAAAGACAAAAAAAAAAAAAAAGGAAAAAACCTAGGTGTCCTTCAACAGATGAAAAGATGAAGGAAGTGTGATATACACACACATATTTGCTATACCTTGTATATTCCTTAGGGCATTATGTTGAGTGAAAAAAATTCAGATAGAAAGGTAAACACTGTGTGATCTCTCTTACTTGTATGTGGACTTTAAAAAAGTTGAATTAACAGAAACAGAATAGATGGTTGTCACCAGGGCTGGAGGGAGGAGGTGTGGCGGAAATGGGGTGGTGTTGGTCAAAGTGTATGAATTTTTGCATATAAGATAAATAAGTTCTGAGATATAACATACAGCACAGTGACTATAGTTTAAAATATGGTGCCGTATACTATAGTTTAAAATATGGTGCCGTATACTTTAAATTTGCTAAGAGAGTAGATCTTAAATGTTCTCACCATAAAGATAAGAAAAGGTAATGATGTGAGGTGATGAATTTGTTAAACTCTGTTGGGGTCTTTTCACAATATATGTATACATCAAACCATCACATTGTACACCTTAAATTTATACAATTTTATTGTCAATTATTCCTCAATATAGCTAGAAAAAAAATCAATTTGCCATTGGATTCTTACTAGTCTATGGAGAAAACTACCTACATTTAGCCTGGTAGAGAAAGTGAAGGGTGATGCTAGATAAGGACTATGCCAGCAGTAGTTCTGATAGCATCTCTACTAAAAAGATGACTGGGTCTCTACTTAGGGGGGAAGGCCCTATAACTTTTAAGAAGAACACTGGAAATTCATATGTAACAAGTGATGTAAATACAAAGAAGAAAGTGGTCAGAAAACTTCACCTTCATTGGGCACCTGTCCATAGCATGTCTAGGGTCAATTGTATCCTGCAGGAAAGGCACCTCTCATACATCCTCTAACTTGGCAGAGAAGAGACTCAGATGAAAAGGTCTCCTTCAGTTGGGGCCCAGAGCCCCATTAAAGAAGGAGAGGAAACTCTCATTTGCAAAATAATCTGCTCTGTCCATTTAGGATCCAAAGCAATTATTTGAAGCCACTCCCCCAAGGGTGGGATCTTTCTCTCTCTATATATAAACATACATACATACATAATTAGAGGCCTCCTTCCTTTGACTGTATCAGGTGAGCTATCTACTCTCTCGGTTTGATAGAGATGGAGATGGGGAAATGGATGGGCAGTAAACATACTGGTTTTGGGGTTCTTTGAAGCTCTTGGGCAAAATTTATATATTAAAGTCTGGTCAAATTCAGGGAATTTGTTCTTGGGCCACACACACACACACACACACACACACACACACACACATACACACACACAGCAAAGTCTGGTCAAATTCAGGGAATGAGTCAACTAAAAATGAACTGGAAATAATTTTAATGGCTATATTAAGAGTCTGAAGGCCAAATGCACCCAGCTGGGCCCCAGCTAAAGTTACAGATGGTTTTGTTTCAAAACAACCACTGAAAGTTTAACTCCGTAGTTCCACCCCACCACTAACAGACACATTCACTTCAGGGGCCTCTGAGGATTACACTATTAAACCTAATTAATTGTCACCACCAAGGTGGTATTAATAAAGGAGGGAGATTTAACAAGGCATGGCCCAAAGATACTAAAACCAATTCACTATCCCTGGCTTTAAATGAATTACAAGATTTTGCTAATAATTTCAGGTAACTACCTGTGACACTAAGCTTTACTGTATTCTCAGATTCTAGAACTGGGTATGGGTATGATCTTTTCCCTAGATAATCATAGCCTGGACACATTAAACTCAATCAACAATTTTTCTTTGACCTATCAATTATTTGATTACCATATGTATTAAGAGCTGTTGAGTGCTTACTAGGTACCAAGCACTGTTCTAATTTGTAGGCAATAATTTATCAAATCTTTAATCCAATGACATAGGTACTAGTCTCATTTCACAAATGAAAAAAATGAGCTTTGAAAGGTTAAGTAAATTGCCCAAAGCCACACAGGTAATAAGTGACGTTGTTAGACTATTAACATAGGAAAGCTGGGTCTCCAGAGTCCTTACTTTTAACAGAAATGTCTAATGGCCCTCATATAAGAGGTATGTATTTATTTTCCAAATAAGAGATATGGAGAGTCATGGAATTCTCTTGTCATATATTTTATTAATTTATTTTTGATTTTTTAATTTTTATTTTTTTGGCTACACCCATAGCACATGGAAATTCCTGGGCTAGGGATCAAACCTGTGCCACTGCAGTAACCTGAGCCTCTACAGAGATAATACCTGATCCTGAACCACTAGGCCACCAGAGAATTCCCACTTGTTACATATTTTTAGTTTTGTTGTATTATGAATAGAAAGTGAAGTCAATATGAAAGCAATTTTTTGGTGTTTATTAAGAATAAAATTTTTAGGCCTAGCACTTGTCTAACATTTATAAATAATTCACGTGTGCTTGAACAAAATGTCTATTCTCTCATTGTTAGATCCAAGATTTTATATAATTCTATTAGATAAAACTTTTAGTTGTTTTATTCAAAACTTCTATATACTTTCTTTTCTTACTTGACCTGTACATTTCTGAAAATGGTATCTTAAAATCTCCAATTATTTTAATGAATTTATCAGTATTTCATGGTGATTATATTAGTTTTTACTCTATGTGTTTGGGGTATATGTTTTAAAATAAATATAGATTCAAAATTGTTATAGATCCCTGATGAATCATTTCATACCTTCCCCAAAGTTATTCCTAATTATTTGATAATAATAATGTTTTGATAATAATAATACTACTTTGATTATCATTTACCTTTATTACTATAACATCTTGACTTTTTTGTTTATTCTTTTCCTGATCTTTTTCTATCTTTAACTTGGAACATCTTTTACAAAAATCTCATAGCATATATATGATGGTTTTAACAAGATGAAATGCATAGCTGTTATTGGAATTGTATCAAAGGAACTTAAATCTGTAATTCAGAATTCATTGACTTCTAAGAATGATAACATTAGTCTGGTAGCTTGTCTGATGGTATAATAATAATATTATGTAACATGTTAAAGTTAACGCTCTTAGAAGATACGTGGTGTGGTACCCCTTATGGCTGCTACCTCTGGTGTTAACTCTAAATTGAAGCCATATCCTTCTACTGTAGCCTAGGTTATTTTTAATTAGTTCTGGGTTTTTTTGTTATCATTTTCTGCTTGTGTATTGATTTTTTTTTTTTTGTCACTAGTGACATTTTGTAGGTGAGACTAGTAGATAGGGAAAATAACCTCTTAGGGGCCACTGCCATCATAAAATAATTAACAGTGAAGTAGGGTTGCCACTGGGAGAATAATAACTATGACCAGCTACTGAGAAGTACCTCACAGTCCCCCAACACATCCCCCTGCACTGGCCAAGTTCTGTGTTAATGGGCTATAGGAGAAGGCACCTAGTATCTGGTAAGACACTATATTCAGGTAATGGCTGCTACTCAGATGTCACTATTACCTAACAGCAATTCTCCATATCTACTTTTTGACCAATGAGTAAAGCTTAATTTCTACCTTGTTGCTCCAAGTGTAGTCCCCAGATTAGCAGCATCAGCTTTGCAGCCCGGATCTACCGAATCAAAATCTACATTTTAAACAAGATGCACACATTAAAGTTTGAGAGCTAGAGAAGGGTAGATGGAGTATAGGGTATAGGGTATGCTAGAGGAAATTTTCCAGATGGAAGAGCTAGCATTTTTGAAGCTAAACCAGCATGAACTATTTGGAAAAGTGGAGCTACAAGGCTTTATTTTTTTTGAATTCCAGTAAGTGCTTGTGCACATATGTGTGTGAGTGGTTGAGGCAGTAACAGTGCTAGTGGAGGTAATGGTGGTAAAAGAAGCGAATGTACTTTAATTTTAAATAAATGGGAAAAAAGAGAAGTGCATGGATTTGAGGTTGGAGACAGAGGCAGAAATTCAATTACGCAGAGTTTGCATTAATTGTAAATGGTCTGATGGAATTTAGTAATGTGCTGAAATTAATGACTTGCAAAGATCATTTTGGTAAAAGAGTGGAGAAGAGATGGAGGAAAGAAAGGCTAAAGGGAGGCAGACTATTAGCAGGTAATGTTGGTTATCTGATAACAAATGACAAAGATCTAAACTAAGGTAGATTTAAAGAAAGAAAGGAAAAAAGAAAAAAAAAAAAAAAAAGGAGTTCCCGTCGTGGCGCAGTGGTTAACGAATCCAACTAGGAACCATGAGGTTTCGGGTTCGGTCCCTGCCCTTGCTCATGGGTTAACGATCTGGCCTGGCGTTGCCGTAAGCTGTGGTGTAGGTTGCAGACGCGGCTCGGATCCTGCGTTGCTGTGGCTCTGGCGTAGGCCGGGGGCTGCAGCTCCGATTGGACCCCTAGCCTGGGAACCTCCATATGCCGCGGGAGCGGCCCAAAGAAATAGCAAAAAGACAAAAAAAAAAAAAAAAAGAAAAAGAAAAAAAAAGAAAGAAAGTGTGGTTGTTTAGAAGAGGGTTCCATAGTGTATATAGCCTATTGGAGGAAGGAGTTAAGGAATATAAAATCATCAAGATTGAATTCCTGCTTTCTTGGGTTGGGTGTGGTATCCTTGGAAACAGACACTGAGGTAGAGATTTTGTGCAGCGATTTTTTTGTGGAGTGATTTCAGGAATAACATTTTTAAAACATTAGGGAAAGTATGATTGCATAGAGTGAAAAGGTGAACCGTGATGAACTTGCAGTGGAGGCCTTCATTGATCCTATATTGAGATCCGGAGATGTCCCCAAAAGAGAGAAGGAGAGTAAGTCTTTGTTCTTCCATATTTAACAATCACTGAGTGTGGACTGCCTCCAGGAAAGGATGTAACCTTGGACAAAGGAGCTTCCTTAAGCTAAGGGCACTTAGTACAGAGGGACTTATCAATCAACTGTCAGCATTCCTCTAGCAACTGGGGAAATGCATGCCTTGGTCTTAAAGGGGGAATTTGGGTTGCACACTTCTGAACCCACTATTCTTGTCCTCTTTTCTCAGGCAGATATTCATTAAAGTGAGAGAATTCCGGGGAAGAGATAGGCTAGAGATAAAGATGGATTAATAAACAGATATGTTTGTTTTGAGATATTGAAGAGACGTCAACTTAGAACTGATAATGAAGCTGTTGAATATAGGGCATTAGCAAAAATATCCATAATTATGGATTTAGGAAGCTTCCGCATGTAAGTGGTCATTGAAATTATAGTTATTCCTGAAATCATATAGAATGATCATAATGAATACAGGGACTTGAAGAGCAACATCATTTAAGTTAGGCATATCAAATAGGAGCTTTTAAGGAGTAGAAGAAAAAGGGATATGGTAAAAGGCAAATCTAAAATACATGAGAAAGAAAGGATGAATAATATTCTCCAGGGCTTTGAAGGGCATGTGTACTAAATGAAGTCTATTTCTAATGGATTTGGCTTGTGGATGCCAACCAGTGACTTCAGTGGTAGCAGGTTCACTGGAGTGAGGGACAGTGAGGATGTGTAGGCAGAGGAGGTAGGTTACTTTTTCAGTAAGTAAATTGCTCCTGCAGATCATTAAGGCTAGGATAAGAGCAGTGGATGGAGAACTAAGGAAGAGGCAAGTCTAATGCAAGACTACTTTCAGAGGTAGAAGTTAGGTGTAAGGAAACCAAGAGAAACAAAGAGAGAAGATGAAAGTCTCCCAGGACAATTAGGATAATGGGGACAGGGGGAGAGACAAAGAGGGAGATATTGAAAGGGAGATATTGAAAGTGAGATCGAGAGAGAACCTTTGACTTTTTAGCTGAAGGATGTTGACAGTCTCCAAAGTGATCCTCCAGGGAGGGGAAAAGAGGTTAAGTCCCCGACCCCATTCTCCTCTCTCCCTTTCTTCTCTTGCTGGTGTTCCCCTTTCAATAGAAGTCAGAGGGCAAGGGACCTTTTGACTATGCCCATGATGGCTGAAGGAGAAGAATGGAGGATGAATCCAAAAGCCAAATAGAAACTCTAGCACAATGGAGGAGCAGTTTCTTGCCACAGATGGACCTGTTCTCTTTTCCTCACTTATATGTAAAGAGAATTTTCTCCATCAGTCAGTGCTCCAGACAACAGGAATGAAGAATCTGATCTGTAAGGCTAGAGCTATTCCCATGACAGTGAAAAATATAAACACATTTCAATTTATAGTACTAGAAAAGTTTAAGGAAGTGAACACTCTATGATACATAGTAAAATATGCCATTAAAAGCTGTACATTACTAATGATACATAGACTATGATTGCGATACCAAAGAAAAAAAATAAGATGATGTCATAGCTTTTAAAATCATCCTTTTTTGTTGTTGTTCTGAAGAAACGAAAAGCAGAGAAGCTTGGAGATTTACCAGGACCAAGTCTTTCACAGTCAACAATTGGCTCTTAAACTTGCAAAATATTTGGAGCATGTGTTTTTCTTTGCTTGTTCGTTTTCCCACACTACAGATTTTCTAGATTTTGCTAACGCTAAGCTAATCCAAGTGCCTGGCTCCTTTCTCCCTCAGCATCCTTATGCATTTCCTCTGTGGATCAAATTCCCTGTCTAAATTAGTACACATTTTTCTTGAAGGAAGGACCAAATAAAAAGAATGAAAATGGGCCAGCATTTCTTAGCTTTAGTTAAGACAAACTGTTCTAGTATTATTCTTTTCAGTTTGTTCATTTAAAAAGCAAAAGAGCTATACAAAATAATAAAATCATAGTTCTTTTTTTTTTTTTCTTGTGTGGGAAGAACACAATGTATAATCAATCTGCCCTTTTATCAAACTTTTAAGGAGCTCCCATTGTGGCTCAGTGGGTGAGTTAAGAATCCAACATGGTGTCCCTGAGGATATGGGTTTAATCCCTGGCCTCCCTCAGTGGTAAGGATCTGGTGTTGCCACAAGCTGTAGTGTAAGTCACAGATACGGCTTGGATCTGGTGTTGCCTTGGCTGTGGTGTAGGCCAGCAGATGCAGCTCCAAATTGACCCCTAGCCCGGAAACTTCCATATGCCCAGATGCAGCCCTGAAAAGAAGAAAAAATAATTCAAAAATCCAAAAAACCTTATAAGTGTATAGTACCTTCTTGTTAACTAGAAGCACTACACTGTTCAGTATATTTTTAGGGCTTGCTTACCTGAAATTTGTACTTTTTGATTAATACCTCCCCACACTGCCCTGTCCCTGGTAACTACCATGCTATTCCTCACTTTAATAATAATAATAAATGAAGAAGGCAGGATGAAACCTTTGGAGGTGATAGATATGTTTGTGGCATGGTTATGGTGATGGTTTCACAGGTGTATACTTATCTCCAAACTGATCAAATTGTGTGCATGAAATATGTACAACTTTTTGTATTGCAATTAAACTTCAAAAGAGTAGTTTTAAACAATGACAGGCATGTTGGGTTTGAGTTTTGAAATCTTAATATTACTAATCTGTTTTTTGCTGATGGAGATATTTGGCTTGGGGCAATCTAGGAATTAATATGAGATAAGAGGATGAAACAAGTAAACTCTTTCAAGGGAGTTTTACTGTTTTCCCTCTTCCAAGCTTTGTTTACCTACAGAAGTAAATGTAGGTAGAAAAGCCCAGGTTGTATGGGGCAAGGAGAGGGGAGGAAAAGGAGAGTAGAGAGGGAAACCTGGGGAAGTCCACCGGGTCTTTACCAGTCCTTGGCTCATTTGACATTATAGAAGAATAGAGCCTTTCAGCAAGTACAGACAAGGACATGTGGATTTTGAACCAGAATCTGGAGCACAGATGAATAAAGAGTAGAGGTGACCTTCAAGAGGGATTTTATTTTGAAGTGGCCAGTCTGCTTCGTCTGGGGATGGCTCTCTTGAGGTTCTTATTTGCTTTTAGGGGGCATGGTTTACAAGTACAAAGGGACTTCTAGAAACACTGACTTCTGTCCTACCTACATGTTTTATGAGAATTTTCTCTAGGCAGTCTTAGCCTTCCCTGTGTAGTTAACCTCGAGCTAACAAAGTATCAATTACAGAATATGTTTATACTTCCTAAGCTTCATCACTTAACATTCATATATAGGACTCAGTAGAGAATATTAAGCAACACTCTTATTAAATAGGTAAGATGGCTTTGATTTGTTTTACTTCTAATCAACAACCATGTATAAAGAATACGAGAATATTTTTCTTGCCGGTGGTGGATGGATTAGGAATAAATGTTCACTATTGTCAGGATGAAGTGCATACCTTTTCTCCAAAAGGACCTACTCTGGATGCTTTAGATCTTTGTCTCAGGCCCCTAAAGGAGAAGTTAACCTTTGTAAAAGAATCACCAATTTTACAGGGAATTTAAAAATACCTAAAGGTTGTAATTCATTCCATCAGCTATTTATTGTGCACAAACTATTTGCCAGGAGGTTTGGGGGTCTTGCTTATGTAGAAATGAACAAACAAATTCCTTGCCCTCATGAAACTTATCATTTACTGCTTAGTAATACAATTGGTGGAAAAAAGCATTTTTTCAGTTTCCCTCAGAAAACATACCTCAAGGGTGCCCAACACAAATGGCAGGTAAACAGAATTTTAATTCTTTATTTCCTAAGTAATAGAGCCAAAGTGCCTCCTGTTGAAAAGTCTGCACTGGTTTCTAATTGGCGTTGTATGTAGGAAATATTTTTCTTTCTTGTTTCACATCTCTCTTTGGAAGTCTTTTCCTTTGGATCTGGAATCTATCCTGAGCCACAATATTAACTTAAGTATCAACTATAATTCCATAGAAAGCTTGAGGGATAGATCTTTCTGGAGCTATTACATTTTCAAAGTAACTTTTCAGGACAACAACAGAAAAAAAAATTAAATCCTTTCAAAATCAGAAGAAGTAAAGTAAGATGATCTTTTGATGAGCAGTTTGTAGTTGATAGTTTTGGTTTAAGGACCTTCATTAGCTAATTTATTATCAAATAGCTCCAAATTAGCTGGAACCATCTCACAAAGTTCACTTTGTTTTAATGTTACTGAGTCTATAACATCAAATCAACACATTTTTTGGTACCCCTGACTTGACTGAATGCCCTTAAAATGCCCTTGGCATTTTTCAAAGGCTGGTAAAAATTCCAGCCAGGTAACAAAAATAAGCTAAAGACCCTTAATCCTTGTGAACAATGAATACATACTTAACATGAGTAATTTGATTTTTGATACCCCCATCCCATCAGTCCTTCTTTTCTTTCTCAAGTTTTTCTTTAGAAAGTCTGTTGACTGTTAGGATTAATAGTGGCTTTGGGGGAAAAAGCATTCTGAGCAGGCTCTGTCTGTGGCATTCCAAATCAAGAGTATTTATCAACAGTAATTTCTATTTTTATAAATTTGAAATCATCTAAGTTTACAAGACAGTGTCGTCTATTTATTACGGTGAGATTCTTCATGCTCTCCCACGACAAGAAAAGGCATAAGGCTAATAATTTATCTTTTCACTCCCTGGATTTACTTTGAGAACAGTAACTCTTCCAGCACTGATTTATGGATGTGTCAAAAATGATTTCTGTTAAAGATTTATGTTATGTCACAGGAGCTTCAATTTTCGGGGCACTGATAATCTATTAAAATACATATTGACCTTTCCATAAGGCAAAATCCCACTAATCCACATTAATTAAAACAAAAACCAGACTGAATTAAGATGTTTACATATTTAAATGTTTAAAGGAAGCCAGTCTTATCACTTTCATACCCTTATTCCTTGTAGGAATACAATTGTTATTGGTCAAAGTCTTGAGATTACATGGTTTAGTAAATAGGTAAGAATGAGCTAGAGTTAATATCCAGAATATGAAAATCATTCAACAAAAAAATTCTAAATTAAGGTGTTGTTAGCATTTCAAATCCTGCTTTGCAAATGTATGTTCTCTCAGTCAAAAATGTATTTTATCAGAGCTATATAGCAGCTTTAAGATTGAACATAGCTCATCTCATAAAATCATGCATTGTAAAATGTGGACCTTTAAGATTTTTCTCAGTTCACTGATTTTCAAGATGATGATATTTAAAAATGTTTATAGCTATTGTTTGGGACTCTTAAAACTTCATACAGTATAAATTTATTCATTTTCTTGGACTCCTTGGCAGCTTCACAAACTCAAATGCATGTGACACATGACACTATTTTAGTCTAATGCTGTCTCTACGTATTTCTGCTCCATATGAATGGCACAGCTATTTTATACATACTTCACTGTGTGGCAGGAGAAAAGACAGGACTTTATATAAGTATCTTGATAGGAATAGAGTATATTACTCCATTTGCATTTGATGTAAATCCTAGAAATTCCCTTGAATCAGTATATCTAAAAATCCATGTTCCCCTGAATAAAATCCGTGGCTCACAACTCACTTTCCATCCAGAGTTCTTGCCTTTTCAGTACGAAATATCTGGTTGATTGCAGTAAAGTCCTCAATATTTCACCTCACCCTCTATCTGTGCCCTTTGTCAGGTTGGTCTGCACTTCCTCTAGTTAAATGGTCAGAAAACACTTTTTCAGCCTGTAACTCTGAGTTCAGCTATGTGTTTTGCTTTGTCCACTAGAGTCAGGTGGAAATGGCAGCAGGTCTGTTCTGAGCCCAGGACTCTTAGGACCGCGAGTGCTTCTACTTGCTCTTTGGCATCTCTGGCATCACTTTAGGGACTCTTCTGGGCTAGTCTGCTGGAGGCTGAGAATTGTCCAGGCATGGCCACTGAGGCCAGTCTGGATGAGCAGATCTGCCTACTCACCTCCAGACAAAGAAGCAGCCCAGCCTTTATACATAGATAGAGCTACTTAGAGACACTGAGCTTGATTTCAGCCATTTGAACACTGAATTCTCATTGCTATATGCTACTGAGAGTTTGTATTTTGCCGTTTCACTGCAAAAAATTAACTCACAACTGGATAAGAACATTTATCCCATTGGAAGCAGGAAAGTTTACGTACTGGTTTTTCCAAATGAGCCTTTCCACCTCCATTTTAGTGTGCATTTTGGTGTAGGTTCCTAGGTCACATCTCAGACCCACTGAATCAGAATACTTGGAAAGAGGTATCTGAAAATAGACATATAACCTAGTCATGTTCATGTAAAGTCACAATGTATTTTTGCAGCCATAAACAGATATATGGCAAAAACAAATAAGGCTAAAATTTTCAGTAATCTAAATTTCTTGATACGTTTATATTTTAAGGAAGTTATTTCCAGTCCTTTTTTTTCCTGCATAAAAGGGTGTGGTAAGTTCTAGCTTTTATAACCATATATATAACCTCAAGATAGTCTTAGGTAAATTTACTTTCTTTCTTTTCCCCCCTCTTTTTTCTTTTGGGATTCATAAAAACCAATCAGATCACGTAACTGAAAATTCCAGAAACAGATCTGTAGGTATATAGCAAGATCTAAATGATTAAACAGTGTCTTTAAAACTAAATTTCTAGTTGTATTTTAGTCTACATGCTCTTTCACTTTTAGGTTAGTTATTTCCAAGCAAGTTTTGAAAATAGTCTCTAACATCTTTAGACTTATACTCTACTTGCTTAGTAATCTTAATAAATAAATGGATCTTCTTTTCCTATATCTGCAAAAGTTGTAAGGATAATGCTTATTATCCTAATTTAAATCAAATGCTTACTCCTTATACATGATGGCTAATAGGAGCGATAAACTTTTTGGCCAGGCATGCATCACATTCTCCCCCTCTTTGGAAAATGGGGTGGGTTGGTTGGGTCCCAACAAAATCAAATGGATTAAAGTTGAGGTGGATGAGGTTAACCAAAAGAAAAGCAAACTGTTATAGTTGAAATCCAAGGAATACATAATAGGTGATCAAAAACAACAGGTGTCAACCATAATCTAATGATTTATTTTTCATGGTTTTCTAAATAAACTTGAAGTGCATATATTTTAAAAGCCTCACATATGACTGCTTCAAGGGCAGGGATAAGGAAAACTAAAAAAATGTTATGAAGTTGAGTTCAAGCCCCAGGGATGGATACTCACTATAAATACAAAATTTGATTCAGTTAAAAACTGACACAATGTTTCTACCTCCAAAGGATGCTTAACAAGCACCTTGAGCAAATTCTCTTCTTTAGACAATGCATGAAAATAACCTATTTGGAATATAAAACTATCCTTATAAATCAGTACTCAATCTGTAACATGGATGTAAAATACAGCAATTGATGTGACCAAAATATAAATTTTAATAAAAATAATATAACGATGTATTTTAAAATTAGATTTAAAATTGTTCCAGTGGTTACACATTCCAGATGTTAACATTTAGTACTTGCTTGTTAATAAATACAGATTTGGAATTAACTGACAAATTTGTTCGGTACGTTTCATTCTATATTTATGGCTATGTGTGCCAAACTTGCTTTCCTAGAATACTAGGTAATTCTTTTATTCCACAAGGCAATAACATCCAGCAGATGGTACAAATATACCCACATAAAGCCCAGATGTCAATATTTTTAAAACTTCATTTTTAATGAATGGGGATGAACATGAACATGCATTACATAATGGTTAGCATTCAACATTATTCAAATTCTGGGGGAAAAGTTGAGAATGTTCTCTACTATTACACTTGCTATCCATTTAAGAAAGTGAAAAATGAGATAGGATAAAATATGGGTAAAATATTTTTGCCTGGAATGTATTAAGGCTAATGGTAAATCCTTGAACTAAGGTACAAAACGGCATCTGCGGAAGTGCAACATTAAGATGACATTACTTAACAGAAACATATGTGGAAAACTTGGGAGCCTCAACATAAGACTTCATTGGATTCCTCTTGAAAAAATAGAAGTTAATGTGATGACGAGTGAAATAAATTCAGGAGATGACAATCTTGTTCCAGTATGCCCTAGTGTGAAAACACATGGGGAATTTCGTGAAGTTCTAGGCAATAAGCACTACATGGAAAAATGACAAATAGGAATTCACCCAGAAAATAGCAGCTGTGTCATATGGGGAATGCTTATTACAAATGGAAATGTTTAAGTTGGAGCAAGGAAGACTTAAAAGAGACAAAGCACTGTCACAAGCCTGCCATATGGATGAATCTGTGAAAATAACAGAGGGCAAGTTTCCCATTAACATAAACTAAAACATCCTAACATTAGCTTTGATTCAAAATGGAACGTTTCTTGGAGGGTTGTAAGTTCCCAGTACTAGGGATGTTCATGTGGACCTGGAACTTTAAAGTCTGATATCAGGTGTTTTATCGATAGTTTTGAAATGAATAATTGAAGATAGGGAAGATAAATTTATCATGCACCTACATTTTCCTATCTAGAAAAATAGTCATATAATTTATTCAATAATCACTTCCACTGCAAATATAATCTTAATTTACTGATTAGAGACTTAAAGCCCAGAGACCAACTTAGTAAAGATCACAAAGTAAGTGAAGACCCAGAATTCCTCCAAAACCTATCTGGCTCCAATCTGTGCCTGCTCCATCCAGTTTTTTTTTTTTTTTTTTAGACTCAAGATTATATAATCCACCAGTTACTATAGATAATATTGGAATGGAGAATGATAAAATGCAGATACCTGAGTATGTTACAAAATATTAGATACATGTAAATAGACAACCCTATCAATCATGAAGCTTTTTTTCTACTGAGGGATGACAGAAAGCAGAACAAGATTATTTTAGATAGTGCTAAGTGCTCTAAAGAAAATGTAAATATAGAGGGGTAAATGGAGGAGGACTTTATGTAAGGCAGATAGGTGAGACCTCTTCAAAGATGTGAAATGCACCTGAGACCTGCAAAGAGAAGGAGTCAGGTGTGCAGAGAGCTGTATGTAAAGAGTTCCAGGCTGGAGTAACAGAAAGCCATGAGGCAGACATGAGATCCAAAAATCTGTTATTAAAATTTGGCAAATAACAGAGGTAATTCATGACATGTCATCAGAGAGAAAGTCAGACGTTAGCTAGACCTTCTGGTCTATGCCAGTGTCTAGATTCTATTCTGTATCTGGTGGAAAGCCTTACATGATGTGGGCACATGCTAAAAGATGTTTATTACAAGCTGTGGAGGATATCTTTCAAGACTGACAAGGGTAGAAATAAAGAAATCATCAATAAAGATATTTCAGAAGAATGAGAAAGTAATACCCAACAATAAAAATGGAGATAAATGGACTTTTTCCAGCTTGTAAAGCCTTTATTGAAACATAAGTTACATAAGATAAAATACACATATTTGAAGTTTGTGGAATTTTAACACATATATGTGCTTTCAGCTACACTTTTGAGGGAACACAATCAGGACATAAAGAAATATTTTGGATAATAAAAACATTTTTTTAAATAAAAATGAAGTCTTAGAAAATAAATTGAGGTCAAACTTCTAGAATATAGGACAGACTAGATATAGTGACAGAAAACTTGAGGCATAGAGGATCACTGCAATCTCCAACTATTAAATATTTTAAAAAGTGAAGAATATTAGTGATATAAAATGATATTGCATAGTTTCATGAGGGAAAAATAGGATTTAGGAAATAGTAGAGCCAACCTGAAGTAATATTAAAGGGACTTCTTAGATGGTCAGATAGGCAGTAGGCCCACAAAGCCAGACTGAGAAGCATTGATGGAATTATTTGTGACTAACCTCTCTGGGGGTAAAAATAGGTGGTCTAAAATATGATTGAAACTTTAGAAAAACTTGAGAATATGATGCAAGTAAGTAGAGATTTTAAATATTTTTTTTTTGTTGTTGATAAACTCCACTATTTGACCCATTTCAGAGATTAACCAGACAGAGCAGAACATAGCTATTATCAACTCTGCTGATATAAAACTTAAATGCATAGTTGACATATGTGGAAGGGAAAGGAGAATGGAAGGAAAGGTAGGAGAGAGAAGTTCCTCATTTCACAAAGCAAGAAGTGGTACTATCATTAATGGATCAAGAAAAAGTGGTTTAAATTGATTTTTTAAAGTTGCAGCAGTAACCAGGGAAGCATCTATAAGCAAAGAATTACTGTTGGAAAGAAGGAGCAGGAAAACTAAAGCTTAGGATAGGTGAATTCTCTCTTTTCCTGTTAGAAACTCAAACAATGTCAGTAATCAACAAAACAAAAACCTCAGTATAAATACATGATTCAGAACTGAAGAGATAATCACCAGATAATGAATTGAGAACAACAAATGATTTTTTGTCTCTGAAAGCAGAAACAGAAAAATAATGATTAGGACTGCAACTTGTTTTTAATTCTAGATTTTCTAGAAATATTTGAGTTTTTAAACCACATGTATGTTTTGTGTATTTCTTTTCTTTTCTTTTTTTTTTTTTTCTTTTTAGGACCACACTCATGGCATATGGAGGTTCCCAGGCTAGGGGTCTAATAGGATTCTACAGCTGCCGGCCTGTGCCAGAGCCACAGCTACTCCAGATCTGAGTCGCATCTGCGACCTACACCACAGTTCACGGCAATGCAGGATCCTTAACCCTATGAGCAAGGCCAGGGATGGAACCCATAACCTCATGGATCCTAGTCGGATTCGTTTCCTCTGCGCCACGAAGGGAAATCCAATAACAGACTTTTTAAATGTTTCTCTAAGAAATACACAAAACAGGCGTTCCTGTTGTGGTGCATTGGAAAGGAATCCGACTAGGAACCAAGAGGTTATGGGTTCCATCCCTGGCCTTGCTCAGTGGGTTAAGGATCCTGCATTGACGTGAACTGTGGTGTAGGTCGCAGATGCGACTCAGATCTGGAGTAGCTGTGGCTCTGACATAGGCCGGCAGCTGTAGAATCCTATTAGACCCCTAGCCTGGGAACCTCCATATGCCCTGAGTGTGGCCCTAAAAAACAAACAAACAAACAAAAAGTCTGTTATTGCTAATTAGTAATAGAATTTCTGAAACATTAGATATGTTGAAACATTTTAAATTATGATACTGTTTTTCTTAATATATCTACCTAATATATCCATCTATAACTACTCTGTAAAAATGTGAATGTGATAAAAAGTATATCTGTATTCCAAATAGAAATGGTGCCATTACCTTGGAAGAAAAAAAGCAATAGATTTAGAATTGAAAAAGAAAAACACTGGGATAATTTCCTGGAGTATGCCTCAGTTGATAATTATTTATCTTATTTGTATGTTCTTTCTTATTGCTAGGCAATTGGGATATTTATACAATTACATCATAGCTTTTTATTATTATGTGCTGGAAACTTTGATAATAAAATGAGAGCTCATCTTGCTTGCTAAACTCAAGTGAGAACAACTTTAGTAAAAAAAAAAAAAATTGGAAGAATTAAGGAAGCAACCAGCCAAACACTAATAAAAATCAGATGCACTATAAATTGCACAAGATCTGAATATAATCTGTTCTTTGTTAACATCAAATAATTATTCAGTAGCTTGAGATTTCAATTCACTATATATCAGGGATATTCAAAAGTTGTTAGTGATAAATCACATAGCAAAGTAAATTAAGGGTACTAATCAATTATGTTTTATATATTGCCATTTCTTGATGTCAGGTTATCCATTCACTTCTGGATGATTTTTAATTGAAATAAACTTGTATTAAGGTTAAAAAAATATGATCTTTATTATTCAAGATTATTTGTAGCAATATGTTCATATGGTTGGCACTTTTTATATTCCAGAGCATTAATATTGCACAAACTGAATTGGCATGCACTTATTTCTTGGCCAATAATAACTTCCATGGCATGTGACTATGAAGGCATGAACCTGAAAGCGATCCAAGAACTTTCACATCTCTGAGGGACCATGGAAAGGAACAAGCAGACTCTGACCAGAGCTATTTACTTTTTTAAAAAAGTAGATATTTATTAAATGTTTACTTGGATCCAGTTTCTGCACATTTGAAACATGCCCTGGAATCAGGATGATATACTTTGAAATTGATTTTGGTTACTTTGCCCTGGGAAGGTGCTATAAAATCCAGAATCCTTGGGTTGATTTCTTCTATTTTGACTTCCTTGTTTTTCCCTCTGACCTGTCACACAATTTCCATTTTTGATCTACATGATTATTCAATTCTCAAATAATGTTCTTAATGGCCAGCTGCAAGAGAGATAGCACCCAGTATTTAGACAAGGGTACTTTCTGATTAAGTTATCCCTTAATTGATCACCCCATGTTTACTATAACCCACTTTGTTACATTGGAGATAATTGTATATGACCTCCAAATTCTCAAATGTCACATAACGATCTGGTGATGGCTGGGACATGGAGACGGGGATGGCATACTCTAGGAGGCTGGCCTTGACCAATATTTATTAACTGCTTTCTGTGCCTCTTTCAGTTAAGATGTATCAAGTTCACAATTTTTGCATGTTGCAGGGAAGCGCAATTTGGAATAATATCCATTAGAGTCAATTGCTGTGGAATATGTTGCCTTCCCCACATAGTTACACACTAGGAACTTTCAAATCACAAAACATATATATAGGTGAAAACATATGGAGAACTGCGAAAGGAGAAGGAAGAGGAGGGGGAGAGAAAAGGATATATGTGAATGATGATGATCTCCCTTAACTTATCAAACATGGTAAAGCAGCCATCTGAGAGTGCATTTCATTTCTGAAATCCTTAGAAAATATCCTTAGACGTCAACCCTTTACTTGAAGATGAAGCTGTTCTTTCTCACACTATTTTTTTTCCATGCATGATATGCATGATTGTAACTTAGAATATGCTGCAAGTATTTGGGTTAATGGAGATGTGCTCCCAAAGCTCCTGGACTTAATTTTTAAAACATTTAAAACCTAATTTTTAAAAGGTTGAATTACTGCTCCTACAGGGCATCTTTTCCCAGGCACCCTCTTAGGTGGTTGCTGGATTTCCATGGGTGTTGAGGAAAGGCATGGTCACTGGCTTTGCCAAGGCCGTTGGAGATCTGCAGTCAGGCACCCTTCCTGGTGGAAACCAACTCCTGTATATCCCTAACACTTTTTGTACTTGGGAGATCTTATTATGACTTATTATGCTATTCTTAAAATGTCTTTTCCTCTTGGTAATTAATGCAAACTTTTGAAATGTCCTTGAATAATTATTTTTTAAGACTTTTAAACATAGGGAATTCCTGGGAAACTACAGCGTTGTTTAATTTTGGGAAAGATGAACTAGAATGTGACCCTTTTAACTAAGTAATGGATTTGAATTTCATTTCATTTTGAACTGGTATGAGGTACAGGAGGTAATTGCCATCTCATCATTTTAAAAGGTGTTACTAAAAATCTTCCTTGGACTTAGGAAGCTAGATTACACTTCTCTATTGAGCCAGTTGATTGAACTTTATCGGGCAAACTCACAAACTCCAGTTTGAATAGTGAGTGAAAGAAAAACCCCAAATGAAACAGTCAACTAATCTGTTCCTTGGTTTCCAAAATACCTTGTATCTGCCATAATTTTTAAAAAACATGTTATTGATCTGATTATTTTTGGTAGATTAGAAAATAAATTTTAACAGAGCAGTAGAACTTTTTTCAACCATGGTAGTTCTTTTCTCTGTTTTTTAATTGTAAAAATTAAATCATACTATAAAAAGCTCAATTATCCATAATGACAGAAATCTAACAAGGCTATTCCAATTTTTCCTATTCTTTGCTTATCTTTGGCAGGAGCTTTTAGTGGGTGCAGAAACATGCCTTAAGTCCTTTTTAGGCTGATATGACAAAAGGAATTCAAAAAGGGAAATCAAGAGAAAAAAAAGAGTGAAAAGTTTGCTGTCCAGCAGGGCAATCTTCCCAAAAGTAATTCCTTTTGGCCCCAAATAAAAGGGACTAGATAAGCAATTCCTCCCACCATCCTGGGAAAAGTGCAGAGCGTGCTGATTTTGCAATCCACTCAGAAAGGACTGTGGGAATTATGATACTTGAAATGTGGTCAAGGTGAGACTGTGAAGGGTCATCCATTTATTCATTCATTCCTTCACTGATGCAAACTTTTACTGAGAACCTACTATGTGGTGTACTTTGTCCTATGTACTAGTAAGTCAGAGGTGAATAAAATACTGTTTCTGGCCATGCAAAGTTAATAGTTATTTGGAAGATGTTGAAATGTGCAAACAGATAAATAACAAAACAACATGGTGACTAGAGATTACCATACTAGTGAAGTAAGTCAGAAAGAGAAAGACAAATACCATATATCACTTACGTACGGAATCAAAGATATAGCACAAATGAACCTATTTACAAAACAGAAACAGACTCATAGACATAGGAAACAGACTTGTGTGTGCCAAGGGGGTGGGAAGAGGGAGTGAGATGGACTGGGAGGTTGGGGTTAGTAGATATAAACTATTACATTTAGAATGGATAAACACTGAGGTCCTACTGTACAGCACAGGCAACTATATCCAGTCTCTTGGGATAGACCATGATGGAAGATAATATAAGAAAAGGAATGTGTGGGTAAATGCTATATGACTGGGTCACTTTGCTGCATAGCGAGAAATTGGCACATCGTAAATTAACTATACTTTAAAAAAGTAAAAGCAAACAAACAGAAAAAAAACCCAACATGGTGAGATTGTAACACAAGTATCAATAAGCTTGGTGGGAACAAGGGGTATGGACAACTCAGTTTGATTATGAAACTTGGGAAATTCAACAGAAAAAAAGCCTATATCTGGCTCCTGAAGAATGAATGAAGGTGGCACAGGTAAAATGATGAAGTTATTAGGGTGGATTAGTTCTTGGGTAGGAACTTGGCAGGGCTCACAATGAAAATGAGAAAGAGACATAAAAACAGCTACCATTTATTTTCCAATGTATCAGACCCTGGGCAAACTGCTTTATATGCGTTAATATGTTAATTTTCACTACAACAACTTCCTCATGTTAGGTATTATTATCCTTATTTTACTAGTAAGGAAAACAAACTCAGAAAAGTTAACTAACTAGCTCAAGGTCAAAAAAGATTCAGATACACATTTGTTTGGTACTCTGGGACCAAGGAACTCATACAGTCCAGCTCTGCAGTTTTTAGACTATTAGAAAACTTAAAATCTGTCTTGGGTAGCCAAAGTGAAATACAACCTTGAGGATGGACATATAGCTTTCTTTGAAAAGAAGAGAACACAACACATAAAACCCACTCAGAGCTGGGTGAGTCCAAGAGTGGTCAAGTCAATGACTGAGAATTCATTGAGGTCAGGTGCACTATTCACAGATGGTCAGTGTGGATTCAGAGTGAGCCTTCCACTTTGAAATTTCCGGTTAGGTCCAATCTACATTGTTTTTCATTCCACTAAGAGACAGGTTATACAGACAGAGGTCATGTACTTGGCACTTCAATTCAATAGGATTTGCTTATAGCTCTACTGTAAATAGAGCCTAGTAGTGCCCAAGATTATAATTTTAATGAGACATTGCCCTCTAGAGGTAATCTAGAGAGCTGATCTGGCATTGCCATAGCAAGATTTAGACATTTCAAATTCAGATGTTAATGTGAAGTAAATTGAACCCATATACTTTAAGAACATTATTGTACACCAGACAAATTGCCTGTAGATGCTGCTCATTGGTTTTTAAATTCACTGTTCAGCATTAAGTATTTTTAATAATATTTAAAATAAATTGTTTCATTTTTAAAAATTATTCATTCTCTGACTTGTGTTGTTTTCCCCAAGATTAGTACTCTACATATTTAGGACAATCAATTTTGTATTTGTAAAGCAAAGGCAAATCTTTATAGACCATTTTTCAATTACCCACTTGTTGACTGTGTTACAAAAATTGTTTAAGAGGTTGTAGGAACATACTTCTTTTTGAAAGACAGCTATGCTAAATGGCAAGTCACAGGCCAATTTATTTACCATGGAGTTGTGTGGAAAGACTGGATATTTCTCATGGGGGAAAGGAATACAATCTTATAAAAAGGGTGTGGGATATGCACTAAATGAGAACTACGTTTTTATTTAATATCAAATCTGGTATTTAACCATGTTTTTCCTGAAACGTTTTTCTTCTTTTTCTCACTGATTTAAGGCTAAAATTAGATTTTCTTTTCTTGCTTTATATATTCTCCTCATTGCTTTTCTAGAACCTTGGCCCCAAGCAACTTGAGATCCTACTCCACACTTTCCTCTTCCTTCACCTTAGTAATCTTGAGCTTCTCATTGTTCTATTCTATTCCCTAACATCTCAATGCGATTCTTTTTTTTTCTCATAATGGAAATATTCTATTTTTTAATTTTTTAAAATGATCTTTATATTTTCCATCATAGCTGGTTTAGTGTTCTGTCAATTTTATACTATACAAGAAGGTGACCCAGCCACACATACATATATACATTCTTTTTCTAACATTATAATGCTCCGTCATAAGTGATGAGGTATAGTTCCCAGTGCTAGTCTTGAAGAATGATTTTTACACGGAAGAGGATTGTGCAGAAGGAAAGGGCATAGATCCAAAACTTGAGTGATGACCCCCAGTTGACTCTGAATAGTTCCATCTCCATCTAACAAGTTGATATGATAACCAGGGAGCTAAAATTCATTCGGTCGTCACTAGTTCATTCCTTTTTCCATACATCCATTCACTCACACAGCACTCATATGTTCAGCATCTATGATATGCCAGACATTATCTAAGTTGAGTACTGAACCTGACAGCAGGGATTATTACCCTCATAAACCTTACCATTTAGTATTAATAACCCCTAGTGAAATATCTTCCCTTCCACATGTCCCTCCAATGTCTTCCTCATTTTTTCTTCTAAGTAATCTCTTTTTTCTTGAACATGTGAGACTGTAAGTGGAGATTGCCAGTCTACCCTGAAGATTCAGTCTAGCCCCATGAGACACCTTGCAGTGATGATAGACACATTTTAGTGAGGATATGGGGAAATGTGGAGTATCTTTTTTAAATGTCAGCTCTATCCCAATCTACACCGCCAGCATCTTTATGAGATCTGGACCATTTCCCTTAATCACTTCAGCTGTGGTCAAATGCTTGGATTCTTCAGGAAATGACATCATTGTATTCTAAATTCTCAGCTGCTTGTTCCATGTCCGTATTAAATATCTGATTCAACCCTGGTTTTCCTGATACAAACAGCTCTTCCAATAAATAAGAGAACATCCACTCCAGCTTTGATAACTCTGTGACTCTCCTTACCTCACCTCCTGTCTTAGCAATTTTCGAGGGTAAATACCAGAAAAATTGATGGGACATCTATCAGCCCTATAATTCCCTGAAACTTGCAGTCAGATTTAATGATTTGTTCTGTGACAAGGACAGATATGTCTTCATTGCTGACCGGAAAATGACACAAAAGAGGGAAGGCCTGTGGTCCCTCTGTTACATAAATGTCATTTCATGAATATGAGGACTGACTGGGAAAAAACTATCCAGAGAAAATGATCACTAAACTCTGAGATCCCTACCTTCTCAAACCCTCCAGAACTGGAAAGAGAGGCAAGGTGTTCTTTGGGATGAGGACAGAACACACAAGCAATCTGAGGCTCGACAGAGTAGAGTGGGGTTGTGGAAGGTGCTGATTATCTTGCATGGAAGAACACTATCCATTTAGTGGAGAAGGGAAGAAAGGAAAGCCTAATGAGGAGGGGGGGGTTCAGTTTGCTGGGCTTTCTTCTACCCAGTGATTCAAGGAACTGTTTCCATTCTATCTTCTGAGCCTCGATCCCTTAGTTCTAGCAGACCTTCTAATGGAAGAAGGGGAAAAAGGGAATGGAGAAAACTCATCTGCTCCTAAAGGCCTTGGCCTGGAAGTGATAAATATCACTTCTGCTCATAATCTATTGGGAAGTCCTTGACATTTGGCTACACCTAGATTCACACTGGGCTGAGTCAAGGACTCCTGGAAGGAAAAGCACACGTTTTTAGAGAATGGCTGGTTGAATTTTTGAGGTAGGAGAAAATACCTACTACTCCTTGGATGTTAATGCCATTAAGAAATAATTCAAGCGTTCCTATTGTGGCTTAGCAGGTTAAGAACCCAGTGTTGTCTCTCTGAGGATGTTGGTTTGATCCTTGGCCTTACTCGGTGGGCTAAGGATACATCGTTGCCCAACAGTTGCAGATGTGGCTTGGATCTAGTGTTGCCATGGCTGTGGTGTAGGCCTCAGCTGCAGCTCTGATCCGACCCCTAGCCTGGGAACTTTGATATGCCACAGGTTTGGCCATAAGAAGAAAAAAAATAAAATAAAAAAAGAAATAACTCAATGTTTTCATTGTGGTTTGCAAATCATCCCCTTATAAGCAACTCTTAAATCATGTTGCAACCACAGGATCAAATATTTATTCTTCTCAAATACTCAGAAAGTACAGTGTCCTTGGTTGTAAACAAACACCAGAGCACCAGTTTGGGGAATTATTAAGCAATATAGCCAAGCGAGGTAGCCATCATTTATTGTTTACATCATGTTTCTGAATCCAAAACACACATGAGATGATAAGTCACTCTACAGCTTAAAATCCCAGAGACATTTCATTCCAGCATCAGATCTAAGCTACTTTCAGGGACCAGCACCACATGATCTAGTCCTTACCGACATTTCCAACTTTTCTGTCTCATTGATTCACCACAGGTTTGCCATGGCTAGATTTTTCTGCCTTCAGTCAGTTCAAGAGAATTACACCCCCATGGCTGGTTCTTTTTCTTTCCCAGATCAAGGACCACAGCATGAGCCTCATATCAAATAGAAATAAGAATCTAATCACAAAGTGACATCTCATTTATTAAAGCAAGCTTCAGGATTTTTCTCAAATCCAACCAGGGATTAGTATTCAAATTTGAAATGAATTATGAAATGCTCAATCTAATCTTTTCTTCCAGAAGTGAACACTCTGGCATTTATCCAGTGACGCTTTTTCTTTTCTTGGAGAAGAGTTAGAATTAGCTAATTATGACTCTTGTCTATTACTCAAATAAGATGCACCATGATCTGGGAAGATCATTTCCAGGAATGTAAATAATGTTGGGAATGAGAAATTAGTATACCTAAAGAAGTTCCTGCCCTAAGCTTCTTTGTCTGCAAATTATTCTGGCTTGTGTGATGGCTGTCTAAAGAAAATTCTGCCTCTTTAGCATTTCAAATTAGTGTGGGATTGGATGTCACCACTTAACTTAAGGTGACTTAAGTAATGGAGGCAAACATACTTTGTAGTTTGTAGTAGAATATGATTTCTACTCTAAAGGAGGTAATAAAGGGAATCAAAAAACATTTATCTTTGAGGCAGTCACCTTACTTCCCTCATAAAACTAAGCTATTGTCTAGGCCAACTCTTCTGACCAGTTCTCAAGATTTAGTGAGCTTTGGAAACTTGGAGTTCATAGAGAATGAAGAGTCCTGCTCTAGGAACCCCACCTTGTTGTTTATAGTCTAGTGGGCATATGAGACCACCCCCTCAAAAAAAAAAATTGAAAAAGGAATTTAAAGAGGAAAAGAGCAAAGTGAAATAAAAGCACAGAAAACCCAAAATAAACAAAACCCCGGAAGGAAGGACATTGTCCGTGCTGTGATTGAAGAGAAACCTGGGACAAGATAAGGCTAGAGAAATAAACATGGGTCAGATCACAGAGGCTTAGTGCTGTAAGGCCAAAACACACAGGCATTGTGTATCAGCCAAATAAATGAACATTTGCACACCTGCTGTGTGACAATTTCATTAAAGACTCACAATAACTCGCTATTTTCAAATGCTCAGTTTTGAGGATGAGAAGTAGGATTTAAGAGGATTAAATCCTACTTAAGAGGATTAAATGTTCAACTTCACTGGAAAATGTGTGGCAAAACATGGTAAGGAATCCAGTCCTCCATGCTCATTTTTACGTGACATTAACATAAAATAGTAAAATACTTATCTGTCAAACATTTTACATACACACATCCAATAAATACATTTAAGAATCAAAGCAGTTAAAATATTTCTGTGGGCTGTGGATAACAGGTTCAAGTGTGAGGAGGAGAACACATAATCAGTGTTTAGGACTGAATCTAACACCAAGTGAAAAACTGTCCAATTGTATTGCATCTCCTTTTCTTATTCCTCAGACTTTCAATATCTCTTGCCTCCTCCATCTTCATTGCCTTTTCCCTGTACTCTTTTCTAATTTTCCTTCATTTGGTCTTTTCTTTCTTGTTCTCTCTACTGGGGAGAAAATATTTGTTATACTTATTGCTTATTGCTTACTGATGCATTAAAAATATTACAACCTATAGTTTTCATTCACAAACAAGTAAGCAAAACCACCACCACCACCAAGAATAGATCCAGCAAATGAATGCGTGGATTGAGAATAGCTCAATATTTTGAAGTTAGAAGACCAGCCTTCGAGCCTAGTTTCTGGACTGAGTTTTTGCAAAGCATCAGCTTTCCTATCTGCTTAAAGAAGATACCTTTGACCTTCTAAACCCATAGGGTCATTGTAAGGAACAATTTGGATATTGTAAGTGGAAGTGATGTGTCACTAGTGATAAGCCCTTAAAAATACTGCTTCTGTCACCAATAGGCCAAGATATTTCATCTGACCCATTTCCTATTGTAACAATTCTTTTGCAAAGGTTTTAAAAGAACACTTAAACCATCGTAGCGCCCAATATTTTATGATATTTTGGCAATAATAACCCTAATATCATGAAAGAATGACAATTGTGAAATTGATTTTTTTTTATTTGGAAAATAGACCGTCCTCTGCTGACTTTAAATAGCTCAGTGTCTTGTTAGGCAGTTCATTTTTCCTGGAGTGTTGTTATAGCGCCATCTGCTGGAACCTAAGGAGGTTAACACGAAAGACTTGGAGGAACCCATCAAAGATTTACCTAGACAAACGCGGTTTAATTCTTGAAGTGCTGCATATAATACTGAGCTTTATTTGAAAAAATGACTCGTTACCTTCACATAATATGATATATCCATGTAAAAAAATACTGTGTAGTGTTTAAAATAATTAAATGACTCTGAAATGAAGTGGCTTCCCAATATCTATTAGAAAAATCTAAGAAAAATGCAGTAAATTGTTATTGTATCTTTACTAATTCAAATATAGATTTGGCATGTAAATGTATGTATGAATGACTTTAATGGAAGGTATTATACATATTGACATTTTAACTCTTAACAATGTTTACTTTGGAGCAAAAAACTTGGTGGAGGTATGCCTTATTTTTTAATAAAATAATTCCTGTCTATATTGTTTGAATTTCTATCTTGCACATATATTACTTTCTTTTTGTTTTATTTCTAGTAAAATAATTGGGATTATCAGTATAGTGAGAGTCCAGAGATATTTGTTTCATTTTAATGTTTGCCTATGTTTAGAAATTACGTTGTTTTTTTAGAGTATTATTAACTCCTTTCTTCATGCCTCTATAACATTTTGCCTATATTTGTGTTATAGCAATTATGCTAATTTGGTTCTAGGAGAATTGCTATAATAATACATCCTAACATTTTTAGAAAAAACATGATTTCAAATATTCTGACCTTTTGTCCCCAGTAATTACTCATGTACATTATGGACTGTGAAGTCTCTTTCTTATAATTGTAGTAAGTTGCCTCATTGTTAACGGGCTTTGCTACTAACTGTGTGACCTTTGGAAAATTACTTAATGTCTAGGTGCCTCGATCCCTGATCTGTATAAGGAAGATAACATTATCTATCTTAAAGGGTGTTTATGAAACATAAAGCATAAAGCACATAGAAGTACCCATATTCATAATTATTGAGATTGCATGTGTATGTGTGTGTGGTGTTTTGTGTGTATATGTTGTGTGCATCTGTCTCTCTCACTAGTTTGAAAACTCTTGGAAGGCTCCAATATCTAACTCATCCTCAAATCCTCAGAAGCTAGCAGAGTAAGTGCCTTATATGCATTAGTAATAATAACTTTTTAAACTCACTTCCTAAGACCTTAGGAGATAATTAGGGGAAAACAAAATCTAAGTATCAAGAGAAGCTAGGATGTGAAGGTGACCCTTCACAAAATCTGATTTTTTTTTTTTTTTTTTTAGGGCCACAGGTGTGGCATATGGAAGTTCCCAGGCTAGGGGTTGAATCAGAGCTATAGCTGCCAGCCTATACCACAGCCACAGCAACTGTGTATCCTTTACCCTGAGCAAGGCCAGGGATCGAACCTGCGTCCTCATGCCTCATGTATGTTAATGGAGTCATTACTGCTGAGCCATGATGGGAACTCCTCAAAGTGCTTTTTTTTTTTTTTTTTAATTCGTCCCTGTTGTTACACATATCAATAGTTGGTGGCTCTTAATTGCTGAGGAATACTGCATTGTGTGGACATATCATATTTTGCTCCTCTGTTCACCTCTTCACAGGTGTTTGGGTAGTTTCCAGTTTTTAATTATGGCATATCAGAGCATTCACAGAGGATTATACTCATGTACAATTCGTAGTTTTCTTCGATTTCAATAGAAACACATATTGATAAAATAATTTGATTATTCACTTGCAAGTGATAACATATCTTTGATTCTTAACGTAAGAGTTCATCCTTTCTCATTCATGCCATTACTGCCATCAGATTAGTCATTCTTAAAATGCTACGGACTGGCTTAAAAAGCTTGGATGGTTCCTCATGACCTATGTGTGACTAGATAAATTTGTAAGATAGTAAGGTATGTTTTCTTCTCTTTGCTTTGTGTGATTTTTCTCCCCGCCATCAGCTCTCTCTTTGCAAGAAAGTAGACAAAATTTGCCCTCTGTTTTAGGAGATTTTATGTTGTGGAGTCAAAAGAAGGAGTTGCTATGGAAACTCAGTTCTATCAATATCCAATTTTCTGAAGCTTCTGTATATCGAGGGGACTTTAGGGACAATCATTGCACAAGGGATGGGTTGGAAGCGAGGATTGTTTGGTTGGAGATCAGACATAGCAGAACCTGGAGATGTTTGGAGACCATACCTCATCCTGGACACCCAGTGAGGCTTCTGTGGATCTTGTGAGTATCTGGGTACAATTACCTCATATCATGTAGTATCTTTCATGACAATAAGTCTAGTGTTGCTGAAAGAGGTCAAAGAGGACTAATGAGGATGGCTTGTCGCCATGGGAACAAGAGAGGACTTCCATGCCAAGGTTGCCGATGAAGCTTGGACAAGAGGCATTTTCTGGATGACTACTGAAGAAGGAGTGTTGGGGTTATTTCCTCTAATGTTTATGACTATTTAAAACACCTAAAAGTAGAAGTTGGGATTCCCCAAACATGACTGACGTTGGATTTTCCACCAGTTAGGCAACTGGAAAACTGAAGCAGGTTATATTCCATTTGGAAAAATAAAGGGAAAGTGACATTACTTTCCCACTAGCACTGTAAATTAAATCCTACTCTCTACATCCACAAAGTGGTAGCTAGGAAAGTATCTGGCTACAAGAAGCAGGAAACTCAACCAAAGGTGATTTATACCTAAGGGTGCATCTTCCCACTTAACACCAAGTTCAGAGGTCAGCTGCAAGCACTGGTTCAGCAGATCTTTAGCGGCCACCTGCCCAAATCAGCACATGGGCTCTATGCTCCTGTTAATTTTTTAAATTTGTTTTTATTTTAGGGTCACACACTCGGCATATGGAGGTTCCCAGGCTAGCGGTGGCATCCGAGCAGTAGCCGCTGGCCTACACCACAGCCACAGCAATGCCAGATCCAAGCTGTGTCTGCAACCTACACCACAGCTCAAGGTAATGCTTGATCCTTTAACACGCTGACCGAGGCCAGGGGTCGAACCTGCATCCTCATGGATGCTAGTCAGATTCGTTTCGGCTGAGCCAGGATGGGAACTCCACTCCTGTTAATTTTTAATTATAATATGGTCACAAGCTGGACCATGACAGATTCAGATTTATGTCCATGCTCAGGGCCATAAGAAGAGGGAGAAGCACTGTGCCAATTGCACCTGTTCCTTTCATAGGAAAACAAAAAATGTGCTTGAAACCTCCCAGTGATTTCTCATCACCAAGAACTGTTTCTCCTGACCACATCTAACTGTGGTGTTTTGAAGCATTTTTTGCAAAGCCTAGAATGGCTGTAAGCAAGTGGCACAGGGTGGGGTTCAGCTAATCCGAGGGACCTACCACTCACTGAAATTCCAAAGTAGTCTGGCTCTGCATACAAGGCCCTCCAAGTCTAGCCCCAACTCATCTGCCATATATTCTATTTAAATTAACAGGGACTCTGGGAGCTCCCACTGTGGCTCAGGGGAAACGAACCCGATTGGTATCCATGAGGATGAGGGTTTGATCCCTGGCCTCACTCAGTGGGTTAGGGATATGGCATTGGCATGAGCCGTGGTACAAGTTGCAGATATGGTTTGGATCCCACATTGCTGTGGCTGTGGTATAAGCCAGCAGCCACAGCTCTGATTGGAACCTAGGCCAGGAACTTCCAATATGATTCAGGTGTGGCCCTTAAAAGCAATAAATAAATAAATAAATAAAAATTAATGAATGAATTAACAGGGACTCTTACTCCTTCACATGTGTGCTTCACAACCCTTCAGATGCTGCATTATTAGTATCCTTGCTTCTACTGCCTTTGTCTGATCCCTCTCCTGGATACTCTTAAGTCCTACTTGCTTCGTGAAATCCTTTCCATGGATTTATCTTACATTGGTTTTCACATTTTAAAAACATACTGGTAGGGTACTGTTTAAAATAAGTGATATTTTTATAGCTCTTAAATTTTAGGGTGTGAATAACATCCATATGTTTTATAGGAAAAATAAAAGGGTGCATTTGCAAATTCTCTTACTGAAATATTTGATCATTTTAAACAAAGAAATCACAGGACTCTGAGAACTTCTTTCTTTCTACTTGATTATTTCTGCCTGACAACATTTCAACACCTTTCCAAGGGACCTAGTAGAAAAGAGAATGAAGATGCTTGCATAAAATTCTTACATTATAACTCAATGACTTTTCTTGATCATAGAGACACTAAGTTAACATGAAGATTTCTGGACCCATTCCTAAGTGTAATGAACCTTATAAGCTTTGAGGGACCTAAATATGCATTTTTATAAAGGTCTTGGGTGATTTTGTGTTAATTTTTTTTTCTTTTTAGGGCCACACATAGGGTATATGGAATTTCCCAGGTTAGAGGTCAAATCAAAACTGCAGCCACTGGCCTACGCCACAGTCACCCAATGCCAGATCCAAGCTGCATCTGCAACCTGAACCACAGCTTATGGCAACGCCGGATCCTTAACCCACTGAGCATACCCTCATGATATCAGTTAGGCTCACTTCCACTGCACAACAGGAACTCCTGATTTTGAATGAGATGGTCTCCTGATCATATTTGGAAAGTCACCTCTACAGAGAAGGCGGAGCCATTAATAAAGCTACATCTCAGACATGGGGAAAAATCAAGAGAGCAGCAGTGTCTTTGTGATTGAGGTTGGTAGCAATGACTATGACTGTCTGTGAGTCTTTGCCAGGATAGTCCAACATTGTGACTGTCCAACAGGCTGACTTGTAGGGACTACATGACATGCCCTCTGCTTTTGCTAGGAGCCAATTTGTGGGTAAGCCCTGGCAAGGTTTGGAGGGAGGAAGATGAATGGTGGAAGGATGGTCAATCCTCTATCTTTCTGCAGGCTGCCTTAGTCTAGTTTTTTCCTTCCACAAAATGTCACTGCTTATCTCAAGGTAGCCTGCGCCTCACAGATCTCTGTCTTTCTGAGTGCTGGTAACCACTCTACCTCCTTGTTCCCTACGACCTGGGATGTTAGCAGAGTCACTGCAGCTAGATTTGGCTTCTGCATCATGGTTCCCCTTCAGCTTTTATTTTTTATTTTTATTTTTTAAACATAACTTTTTTATTTTTAACTTTTTCTTATTTTATATTTTTTTTTGCTTTTCAGGGCTGAACCCAAGGCATGTGGAGGTTCCCAGGCTAGGGGTCTAATTGGAGCTGGCCTATGCCAGAGCCACAGCAACACCAGATCCCAGCCTCATCTGAGACCTACACCACAGCTCATGGCAACGACAGATCCTTAACCCACTGAGCAAGGCCAGGGATTGAACTCTCAACCTCATGGTTCCCAGTCAGATTCATTTCTGCTGCACCACGACGGGAACTCCCTCTTCAGCTTTTAAATAGACATTTTGTATACAACCTCTTTCCCTTTGAATTTTTCTAATTTGAGTGTGTTTCTTATTTCCTGTTGCCTCAGTATAAAGAGAAGTGGAAGACAGGGTAGGACAGTCTAATATGGGGATAATATGAATTCTATGAATAAATGAGAAGCACAGTGAAAAATATGCCATGTATAAAAATACAAATCAATGAAAACGAATAAACATCCAACACAATATAAAGATAATAATCTTGAGATAAGGGAGCCAAAATGTAGACTAAGTAAAATAAATTAAGATAAATTCAATTTATGTATAACAGATACTTCCAAAAAAGAATCAAAGAAAAATAAGAGATCTTAAAAGCTGTCAGAATGAAAAATAGGCTACACATAAGTGAAAGATATTTATACTGATGCCTTTCTTCTCAATTCCAACAAAAGAAGCCAGAGGACTGTGGAATAATAGATTTAAAAGAGTAAGAGAAAATAACTATCAACCTGGAATTATAGACTTGGGGAAAATGTCTCAAGGATGAAAGTGACACAGGGATAGTTTCAGCCAAATGACAACTGAGAGTTTATTTCCAACAGAGTATACTAAAGGAATTTTCTTTTTCTGGCTTTCAAGATTTTTAGAATTTTTATTAAAGTATAGTTGATTTGCAGTGTTTTGCCAATTTCCACGGCACAGCAAAGTGACACAGTCATACATAAATATACATTCCCTTATGTTATCTTCCATCATCGTCTAAGAGATTTGATAGAGTTCCCTGTGCTGTACAGTAGGACCTATTGCTTATCCATTCTAAATATAATAGTTTGCCTCTATTAACCTCAAGCTACCAGTCCATTCCACTTCCACTCCCCACTCCCCTAGCATTCACAAGTCTGTTCTCTATTTCTATGAGTCTGTTTCTGTTTTGTGGATAGGTTCATTTGTGCCATATTTTAGATTCCACATATAAGTGATATCATATGGTATTTGTCATTCTCTTTCTGAATTACTTCGCTTAGTATGAGAATCTCTAGTTGCATCCATGTTGCTGCAAACGGCATTATTTTGTCCTTTTTTTTATGGCTGAGTAGTATCCATTGTATATATTGCCACATCTTCTTAATCCATTCATCTGTCTATGGACATTTAGGCTGTTCCATGTCTTGGCTGTTGGAAATAGCTCTGCTATGGACATGCAGGTGCATGTATCTTTATGAATTGTAGTTTTGTCTGGATATATGCTCAGGAGTGGAATTGCTGGATCATAAGGTAGTTCTATATTTAGTTTTCTGAGGAATCTCCACACTGTTTTCCATAGCGGTTGTACCAATTTACAAAAAATAAAAATAGGGCAATCACAAATCAAAAATAAGCAATACATTCACAAAAAGCAAAAAGAGGACACAGGTATAAAATAAAAGGAAATCATCCAACCAAAAAATAAAGAGAAAGGAACAAAGGAGAAACATAGAGTCAACTGAAAACAAGGATTAAAACGGCAATAAATATACATATATTAATAATTACCTTAAATGTCAATGGACTGATGAGCCAATCAAAAGACATGGCATGGCAGACTGGTTTTTGTGAATGTATTGCTTATTTTTGATTTGTGATTGCCATGTTTTTCAAGCATTGTAACCCCCTTTCTATATCTGCTTGCTTTAGACTGATAGTGATATAGGCTCAAACACATTCTAAAAAAGGTAGTCTAGATTTTTCTTACTCTCCTTCCCCACATTTTATGATTTTGATGTCCTTTTTTACATCTTTGTGTTTATCGTTTTACTGTTCCTTGTGTTTATCATTGCTTTCACAAATAGGTTACTTTTTTGATCTGTATATTGGCTTATTTAAGTGATTACTTTTCAACTGTGATTTCTTCCATCCTATATCTTCTTACTTCTTTCCTAGTTAGAGGAGACCTTTCAATATTTCTTTTAGAATATATTTAGTATTGCTGTATTCTTTTAGTTTTTGTTTGAGAAATTCTTTACCTCTCCTTCCGTTTTGAATCATGATCTTGCTGGGAAGAATATTCTAGGTTCAAATTTTTCCTTTTTAGAACTTTGAGTGTATCTTGCCTCTCTCTTCTGGCCTGTAGTGTTTCTGTAGAGAAATCAGCTGAAAAGCCTTAGGGAGGTTCCCTTATAATTAACTCTTTCTTTTGCTCTTGCTGCCTTTAGAATCCTCTCCTTATCTTTTAACTTTTGCCATTTTTACTATGGTGTCGGTCTATTTGGGTTCAACTTTTTTGGAGTCATACAAGTGGAACTCAGACTCTGTGCTTTCTGTATCTGGATATCTGTTTCCTCCTAAGAGGTGGAAAGTTTTCAGTCATAATTTCTTCAAGTGTATTTTCAATCCCCTTTTCTTTTTCTGCTCCTTCTGGAGTCCCCTTTATGTGTAGATTGGCAGTAATCTGTGTTACTGTTGAAATCCTTTCTTAATTCCTTCGGCATTTTCATTACCTCCTTTTCTGCACTCAGTGTCTGTTAGACTGCAGAGGGCTATTTCATCATTTGCTCCTTCAGGGGAATTCTCTTTTTTAACTGGGAATGGGTCTTTGTGCTTCTTCATGTTACTTATATTTTTTCGTACTCTGTGAGTTTAGGGAAAACAGCAATCTCTGTCTTGGAGGGCTATTTATACATGGAGCATTCCTGGGTAGCTTATGAGGGCATGCTATTTTTTTTCTTGGTGCGATTTTTGCTTTTAGTTTGGATGCTTGCTTCTCAGCATGTACATACTGTTATCCCCTTGATAGGGGATGTGCAATTGTATGACCTGCTATGCTTCTAGGGAGGTGAGGAAAATGGCCAGCTCTTGCAGATTGCACTTGGTTGCAGGGCCCTGGGCATTGACAGTGACCCTCCAGCTGGTGGGGACAGCACCCAGAGCCCTTGGCAACTATAAAAACTGTGCGTGTATATTCCCAGGGAGGTGAGGCTAATGGGCAGCATTTGACTGAAGGGCCCTCTGCAAAAACAATCCTTGAGGTACCTGGGGCCACAGGTGGTGCCTGTTCAGGGCACCCTTGGTGGTGCTGGGCCATACCCACCTCTGGAGTCCGAAATGGCTGAGGCAGTTTACACCTGTCCTGGTAGCCCACGCAAGAGGCGGCACCTCCTGAGAGCCTGCACCTGTGCAGAGAAAGAAGCTCTTATGGTGGCCCAGCCCCTCCTCCTCTCACCTGCCCAGCAATGGCGCCTTGCTTCTCCTATAGGCCCAGGCCTCCCTGGCTGTGGTGCGCTACTTCCTGGCCCCTCAGGGTGTTTCTGCACAGGCCGACCCTAGTCCTCTTTCCAGAAATGATCTCCAAAGAAGCTAGAAACATCGCAGTGTTTGTGGTGCCCCAGGCAGTGGTACGGATTGTCTGTGCGGCTCTCTCTGGGCTTTGCCCTCAGACCAGTTGCTGCACTTTTCTCCAAAGCTTTGAGGTTCCACCTCCATCCCAGCTGATCTGTCAGGTCAGTTAGGTGCCTCCCAGGGTGCGGATTCCTTTCCTATCTCACAGCTCCCTCTCAGGAGGGCCAGTCCTGTTGTGGTTCCTTTTTTCTCTTCCCTCTCTCTCTCTTTCTTTTGTTTTACCCAGTTTTGTGGAGGGTTTCTTGCCCTTTTTGGAGGTCTGAGGTCTTCTGCCAGTGCTCAGTAGATGTTCTGTGTGAACCATTCTACCTGAAGGTGGGTTTTTTTCATGTGTTTGTGGGAGAAGGTGAGCAAATGCATCTTACTCCTCCACCATCTTGTCTGCCTCTAAAGGAATTTTTAATGAATGTGATCCCAGAAGAAGAAAAATGATCTCTGAGGAAAATCTGAGAAGTGAGAAGACAGCCAGCTCTTGAAAATGGAAGACCATTGGGTAAGTCTATCAACTCTATAAATTGGTAATGATATATCAAATTTCTGGAGTTAAAAATTTTTAAAATCTTAAAAAGCAATGGTGTATAATTTGGGAGGTATATATTGCAATGTGTTCAATAAAATTCCTGTTATTGTAAGAATGACAGTTGATGTTTAGGCCTTTGTATGTAGAGGATAGGCCTGCATTTTCATAGCAGAGATTTAAGGCAATTAACTGGGAGTAATTCAGGGGAAAACACCTAATGGAGTTTGCTGTAACCAGAGAAGTACTTGACATTTTAAAGTTTCCTCTTCCTAGCATTCCTAAAGCACAATGAAACAATATTTTGCCTTTAGACAGAAAGGTGCAGGAGAGTGATGGACTGAGATACTTAGGAGATTCCTTTTCCTGATTATTTGGGTGGGATTTAGAGAGGTTTCTCTTCCTAATTACACATCCAGAGAGGCAGTTGGTAGGGGAGGTGACTTCTAAATTAGAGATGAGGTTCACATGCTGAATGGCCTGCACGATTACTCAGCAGGGGACTGCCATTCAGAATGAGGATTCCCTTCTTTGGCCTCAGGGTTTTCTTTAATTGAAATAGATTTTTATTTGTTTAATGCAGTTCTGTACCAGAGCAAACTACATTTTATAGACAAAAAAGAAAGGTCATGGAATTTCTTCTTTGATTTACTGCATTAGCTGTGGCTGGCACTGGAAAGTGCAATGAATGCTGCTGCTTTGCAAGGCGGGGCTAGGCCAAGTAGTGAGATTGGTTTCATTTTGGTTTGAATGCTTCCTACAGACAGGGCCAGATTTCTTCCCATAACCATCTTGCCACACACTCATGGACGGCCAGGCCCTTCGCTTACCTCATTATTTCTTAATGCTCTATTAAGCTCTGAATTCAAAGCCCGGACTTACACTTTCTGTCCAACAGCAATACCTGACTTTGGGTGCCATGTTTCAAGGGAAATTATCAGCAGTTTAATAACCTAGAAAGGTTTTCATCATTTCTTTCACTCTACATTTTACCATTACCCATGGGGTATAAAAAATAAAGAGATTGATTTTCTTTGCTCAGAACAGAATTCTGTCTTTGGTCTTACTTCAGAGACAAGGATAGGTCCCAATGCATCCAATTGCATTTCTGGAAGCCTAACAGCTCTTAATTCACCTCACAAGTAGCTTCAGATGTGTGGTGCTTTGGGGACTCAGATCGTCTGCAGAATACAATCTTTCAGGCTGCCTATTTGCTGCTCATCAGCATCATGCTCTGACATGGGAATAATTTAGCCCCTAAAAATATTAATTGGTATATCTCAAGAAAATTTAAGACTTTATTTATTTATTTACTTTGTAGAGCAAGATTTCTATCAAACAATGAAAGGGAAAATAATTTTCCAAATAAAAATTTCCAAAAATAATGCAGCATTGAGCTTGAACTCTTTCGAAGTCCCTCATTTTTTTTTTTGAAATTAACAGACTTCACAGAAGTAAATGAATTTCTAGGAAGAAGATAGACCCTCAGGGCTTAGACAACCTCCAATTGGCATGGAAATCTTTTCCTCTGTTTGACTGATAAGTTACAATTGTCTTTAGTTTTTAATCAATGAAATTCAGTTGACAGAGCTCTGTTTTGTGAGGTGGCATGGGATTCTATATTCCACATCAGACACTGAAGTGACATCTCTATTTTGTAGGCCTGAAACCTCTGCCTGTGCACGTAACAGAAGATCCTCTTTATTTGGAAATAGGAAGATCCATATTTATATTAAAAACACAGTTGGTAAATTTTAAACAAATTGTGAAGAATGACAGTGTATTTAAGAAATGTAAATGTACAGCACAATAAATTCTTGCAAAGAGAATACTTGTGTGACCACCCAAGTCAAAATAAATGTGGATTCCATTCCAGAAGCACCTCTTATGTCCCCTCCCAAATTTTAACCCCCCACTTTCTTCCCATACTTAGCCACTATCTTGACTTCTAATACAATAGTTTTTTTCTGACTTGGAAATATGTTTAATTAGAACATTATTTCTATATATATATATTAATCTATACAATATCTATTTATACAATCTCTATAAAAGATAGATGGTAGATAGGTAAAATGTGGAGATAAAGATGTAGATGCCAATGAGTATACTTCTGTTGGTAATACACCTAGAAGTAGATTGTAGGATATTTGTGTTACGTGTCTGTTCAAATGAGTAGTGAATATGATGCTGTTTCCAAATAGTTGTACCATTTACTCTCTATGAATATAGTATTGAATTCCTGCTGCTCCGTGTTAGTAGTGATTGGTAATGCTATTCTCTCCAGTTTTGGCCACTCTGCTGCATATGTAGCAATATCTCATTGAAGTTTTAATTGGAATTTTGCTGATGACTAATGAAGTTTGAGCATATTTTTGATTGTTAGTCTCTTCTTTGTAATTCTGGCACATTTTTCTACTGTGCTGGCTGCACAGTTTCTTATTGATTCATGAGTTTTTTTTTTCATTTTTTTATTACTCAAATTAATTTATCACATCTGTAGTTGTATAATGATCATAACAATCTGATTTCACAGGATTTCCATCCCATGGGCTGTGGGATTCATGAGGTTTTGAAAAAGCATCCCAAAAGTTTTCTTGACTAGGTGTGTTACATATTGTACTTTGTATGATGTATTTTGGTGAGCAGACATTCCAAATTTTAAAGCAGTTTGCACTACTGATCTCTTCAAGGTTAATACCTTTCTTATATGGTTAAAAAAACCTCTACCTATAACAAGACAGTTTTATTGCTTTGCTTTTTTACTGAGAACTAGAGTTAATCTAGAATTACTCCTTATATGATTGGATGTGTAAGTCTTGTCTCTTTCCATTTGGATATACCAATTACACAAGTCCCAGGATTTCCTCTCAACATTTTTAGACATTGACACTACATGTCTATATTACTTTGCCTGCATTAAAATACAGCACTTTTATGAGTTAGCATGTAGTACCCATTTATGATTTAACTGGTCGGATCTTAGCAAAACTTTTGTTATATAGAGGAGAGGGAGAATGAAAAAAGGACTGAAGAATAGTTAAAATTCTCTCAATAAGTTATTTTTGGAGAAAACCCCACATGGCTATCTCACCCATAGGGAATCTGTGTTAATAGGCTGGACAATTGATTAGTTGCTTGTCCCAAATTAGAAGCTACCCCAGGCTAGAAGAGCCACTGGACCTTCTTGCTCATATGATACTGAGATAGACATTTTAACAGATAACATTCTAAATTAAATAAGGTCTCTCTGCAAAGTTAGGAATGCTATTGATTTCCATAACATGCCCTGTTCTAATTAAACTGCTGCCTTGACAGAGTACAGGGTGAGGGAATTGGGAACCCTAGGTAAGAACACCAGACTAGTCATACTTATTTGAAACTCAATAGTTTTTGTGAATAAATGTTTCTATTTGGGGAGTTTGTTTCTTGAATATTGAAATCTTTGTTTCTGACACTCTTATTCAACTTTATAATAGCTCTCTTGGGGAAATAACTTGTTTCCATTATGTCAGGCATCAGATCTTATAAGGATATTTTCAGTCACAAGACATCATGTTTTTAAGATTTTTTTCTAATTAGAATGTGTGTATGTGTGTTGTACAATATATTAAATAATTTATTATCATTCAAAGATGAGAATTCCAGATTGTGTAAAACAATATGGGAGATGTTAGCCTACTGCTACCATTTAAAGCCATGAAACTAAATAGGATAATATAAGAAGTGATTGTATTTAAAAAATTATCCTAGAACTAAGCTCTGGGACGTTTAAATATTTAGTGGTTGACAGATGATGTAGAAATAGCAAAGGAGACAGAGAAAGTTAACTACTGCATATGAAAAGAACCAGGAGTGATGCTGGGAAAAAAGGTATGTGTTTTTTTTTTTCTTTCTTTTTTTCAGCTGAGTTGATTCAACTGGGTCAGATCTTGGTGTGGCCAAAGAAAATGAGAACTGAGATTAATACACTACGTTTGTTTACATAATGGTCACTGGATATCTTGATAAATGTTTCAGTGAACAGAAGTTTCATTGGAGTGAATTTCATAAACATGAAAAATTGGCTCTAGGCAATAGTTTTGAGGAGATTTTTCTGTAAAAGCAAAAAATGATGGGGGGTATAGCAGGAGTAATACATGGGGTCAGGGGAGCTACTATTTAATATGAGGATGGGAGAGAATTAACCAAGATTATAATCTAACAGAGAGAGGATAATTTGTTACAGAAGAGGCAAGAGCTTCCTGTCTATCTTAATATAAGAATATTGGAAGAGGAGTTCCCATTGTTGCTCAGCAGGTTAAGAATCTGATGTTTTCTCTATGAGGATGAGGGTTTGATTCCTGGTCTTGCTCAGTGGGTTAAGGATCTGGCATTGCCACATGTTTCAGTGTAGGTCACAGATGTGGATCAGATCTGATGTTGCCATGACTGAGATGTAGGCCAGCACCTGCGGCCCTGATTCGACCCCTAGCCTGGGAAATTCCACATGCCACAGGTGAGGCCTTAAAAAAAAAAAAAAAAAGAATATTAGAAGAATTAGCTCTGGATAATGAAGAAGGTATAGGGGAAGTTTACAGAAGGAGTATAGAGAAAATGAGAGGAGTTGACTCTGGATAGGAATTCATCCATAGGAATGGGGGATAAGGCAAAGTATTTGGGGACAGTCTGGGGGAAGTTTAGATGCCATAGTGAGACCACATGGAAGTGGGAGTTCTCTTCTGATTTCAATAAGTAGTAAGGACATCATTTGAGAGTGAGGATAGGAGATGAGGTGTTAGATTTTGAGGAGAGAGAAGAAGTCTGAGTAGAGTAGAATATTTGACTGATTCCCTAAAATAGACAAACTTGTGTCCTTAAAATAACTACATGATTTTTGTTCATCTGATACTGAAAGAACAGATTTCAGTGAATTATGGTCTTTTAACTCAATAATTCTTTTTTTCAGGTAGATTCGAGCATTCTTTAGGTTTTATAATCCCCATCTTTCATCCTTTCCCCCTGCTCAGCATTAGAGCAGGGAATAATTACTCTTTCTGCATCACACCTTGCATGGTGACTGGGTTTCACAGTGGACTGTAAAAGCCAGAAGGAGTTGTTCTCAGCATCATAATGTTACATTTAAAAGGTATAGAAATTTTTTTGAAACAAAGCTTGATAATTCCAGGTTAACCAAGATTTTGAGGTTTAACATAGTACCATCATGTTACTCTTGCACCCTTTCACTTGTTACTATTTATAACCATTTCCATTTGCAAGTCAAAATCAAATACCAGAAGATATAAATAAAACCACAATAGTTCCTCAAAAGGTAACATCAGTAATGAGTTATTCTAAGCAATCGAATGAATAAACTACTGCAGGTGGCTATTTACATTAAATGTCTATTTCCAGTGCTACTCAGTTTCCAGAGAGTTATTCCTTTTCTTTAGAAGTGTGTTAATTTTTACTTTTCATTTTACCTATTTATTATAGGATAAATGAATGGACATGCAATAAACATGGTATTATCTTTCACTATTTGTTGTTGCCTCTGAACTAATGAGCAATACACTACCATGTAAGTAGATACATAAAGGAAATTGTGAATTTGATAAAAGTGAAATTATAGATTTGCCACATAGAAAGCGGTTGTTGGAGAATATATAAAATCACTTTTGTAGTATAGTATATCACACAAAAATTAATGAGTAAGAAACAACCATTTGTTTCACTGCTCTGGGGTTGGAATTTGAGCCTAAGGTCATTGGGTCCAGGTACTTTCAGTCTCTGTTGAGCTCATTCTTCCTGTATGCAGTCAGCTGCCAGTTTGGCTAGTGATGGCTGCCTAGCTTGCTTCTGCTCCTCCTGGTTTTGCTTCATCACTGAGCCAGAGCTGATCACGTGGCAGTAGAGGGTCCAAGAGATCCAACACAAAAGTGCAGGAATCTTGAGGACTAAGCTCATGATTGGCACCTGTGCTTCTGACACATTCCACTGGTCAAAGCATGTCATGAATCCAGCAGACATTGAAAAGCTCTAACTCTTGATGTGTGGAGCTGAAAAGTCACATTGCACAGGAGCTTGTGTATAGGCAGGTGAATCATTTTGGTTATTTTTGCAAAAAAGTTACCACAGCAACAAGTTAACCAAATGGACAATTATAGCATAATCATTGGAAATGAGCAAGCGTAAAAGCACTGGAAAAAAGGTAGAAGGAGATTACTGAATAAAGGGAAAATCGTCTTACCTTTTAAAAAAGAGATTATGTGATTTTCTGGGGAAAAAAAAAAAAAAAACCTCTAGGATTTGTGATCAGCCTGGGCTTATTACTCAGTGGCAGCAAGGGGAACACACTATGGGAAACTGGGACATAATTGGAGGTCGTTACAAAGATATATTATAGAATTTGGGCTTGTGTGAGGTTATTTTGGATTCAGTTTAAAAAAGGAAAGCTTAGCTCTGGATTGGATGCTTTCAAGAAACAGGATATCTTATTAATTCTTATCCAGAAGAAGGGGTGGCTGCCGTAAGCCAGAGCTGCAAAGCTATACTACAGTAGTCACTCATGTTAGGTGATAGGAGGATGTTTGATGCTTTGGCAGTTTGCACAGAACTTCAGTGTGTGCCTATAAAAATGAAGTATGCATAATAGACTTGACCTATTGTTAAGTCTATATTAGGCTCCAGGTCATGGTAACAATGTTATACTTCCAATGAGTTATTTTCTTATAATTCCCCTTCAAATTATTGGCTATTTATCTTATACAGCTGTATTTGTTTCATTCCCTACCTATCAATCCCCTTGGTTAAAACATTTAGAAATGTTATTAAAATTAAAATTTTTCAGTGTTTATAAGCATACATTGCATTAGATTAGGTTTGTTTTATATGTGGTTTTATACTGTGGTCCTTAATGTGCTTTTAAGCATTTTATCACAAGTAAGATTGGTCCAAGTATCAATAAGACACTAAATTAATATACAGTAAGTCACATACAGAGTTTCAAGAGTGATCATTTAAATTTTCTTAGAAACAGTTTGTAACTGGAACAAGCTATTTTATTTATGTTTCTTTTTTTCTCCTAAATTTTATCAAATTTTCAGAGTATTTTGTCATATTAGTCATTTGGAAATGGAAGAAAACAAAACTAAAAGTAGTCCTGTAGGTGGCAGTCAAATTCTAAATATGAATTTAAGTTTCCTACTTGTTGCAGTTGATTGCTATCCTTGGAAGGCATTTTTTTTAAAGCCTACATACTTTACAATATTCTCTTTACCATTATTTTGCAATATGTCTGAATTATTAAATATTTTGTATACAATCATTTAAGACACATTGTATAAAATCTTTGGAAAACTAAAATAAGAGAAAATTGACATATAATAGGATAGTCCATCTAAATCAATTAGATTAGAACTATATATTTGTTATAATTCTAATCTTTGAGTTATAAGCATTTAAAGTAACTAATGAGTAGAAAATACTGTTACTTAGCATTTATCAAGTAAAGAATATATTAATGTATACATGTATGTGTAACTGGGTCACCTTGATGAACAGTAGAAAACTGACAGAACACTGTAAACCAGTTATAATGGAAAAAATGAAAATCATTATAAATGAAAAAAGAATATATTAAATGCCATTTCTTTTCATTGTGGTGAGTATATGTTACCACTTAGAATGTGGTAACTTCGAATGCTTTAAAAAGCCATTGACTTTCACCTTTACATGTCTGTAAAAGGATAGTTATTGATTTTAATCACTCAGAGAAGTGTGATTCCTTCTGTCGTATATTTAAAAAAAAAAATATGGGCATTCCTGTCATGGCGTGATGGAAACAAATCTGACTAGGATCCATGAGGATGCACGTTTGATCCCTGACCTCACTTCAGTGGGTTAAGGATGCAGTGTTGCCCTGAGCTGTTGTAGGTCGCAGACATGACTTAGATCTGGTGTTGCTGTGGTTGTGGTATAGGCCAGCGGCTACAGCTCAGATTTGACCCCTATCACGGGAACCTCCATATGCCACAAGTCAGGCCCTAAAAAGCACATATATATATACATACATGTGTGTATATATATATACACACATACATGTACATATATATATATATATACACGTACATGTGTGTATATATATATATATATATATATACAGAGTTCGGCATTAATAATGATATGTTATAATATTACATAGTAATAGTGACTCAAAGGAGGGAATTAATTATTGAAATTTTATAGGTACAATCTGTTTACTTATTTAAAATATCCTATATGATTGATATGATAAGAATTATTCAAAATATTTTACAAAGTAAATGATGTGAGCACCGGTCAATTGGAAGAAATGCCAGCTAAAAACAACATGTATGGGCATAAGACCATCTGTCTGTTGGAGATTCTGAAAGTAAGGCTCAGAGTCTAGCCTATGTTCAAGATAATTATTAAAGCTAGAAACTGAGCTGATCTGATTTTACTTTTTTGGTCTTTCTATGAAAATTTAGATTTGTATATGATACCATGTATGTAAACATAACAGTGAGTGGACTTTTTCGTTATTATTATGGTGGCAGAAATGGAACTAAATTAACCAAAGTGATTTATAAGAAAATGAATCACATGACTCTAATTTCTCCTCACCCTTGTCCACTTTCCTCAGATCCATTTCAGGCAAATTCCAAAATCATCCAGCATTTTAACTTAATAGTTCAGAACTTAATAATATTCAAATTGAAGATACTATGTCAGCATCTGATCACAGGTAAAAATGCCTGAAATGCAAATACTATTTACCATAGTGATGTGGATCGTGGTGCAGCAACAACAACAAAAAATTACAGAATTTCAGAAAAAGTGAACTAGACTTATTTTTGTATGAATACTAATAATAATGCAAAAGTGGCTCAATTTAGGTCATGATGCTGATGAGGAGATGGATAGATTGTTTCATTGTTATTACAAGATGTATCAGAGCATATCAGGTGGCTGCCTAATGTTCATTGCATCCTTATTTTCTAACTGTACCCCATTTTTAGCAGGAATATTAATGTGCAACTGTAACACATTTCTAGCCTTCTTTGTAGCTAAATGCAGCCTCTATCCCTTCAAAACAGAAAAAAAGAATAGGAGTTCCTGTTGTGGCTCAGCAGTAACGAACCTGACTGATAATGAGAATGCAGGTTTGATCCTTGTCCTTGCCCAGTGAGTTAAAGATCCAGCATTGCTGTGAGTTGCGGTGTGGGTCACAGATGTGGCTTGGATCTGGTTTGCATAATATACTGACAACATGAAGAAAAGTCAGATCTTTAATAAACACTACTTATAGATTTTCTGTATTTTCTATTTTCTTGAAATAGCTGTTCTGTTGTTTTCTTTGATGGTGAAGAGATACTAATTCATCTTCTGCATAGAAACCTGTTACCCTGAAATAGATTACCAGATATTTCTCCAGCAAAGATGGGTTCATTCAGGATTGGCAAAGAATTGCAATTTAAGTTCTGAAACCCTGCAGATTCCCACAAGGCAAAAGGAGAATGCTTTTACAGAGGGGGAAAAGGAAGCTGGAAGGAGTAGAGTAAACACAGTTTTTCATTGGCTGAGTTCTTGCCAGGAAAGAAGAATTTTCTTCCTGTTGGGATCTGCTCTTGTCACAGGGCATTAGAGCTCCCACTTCTAGTCTACCAACTCTCTTTAATTGAGGTTTTTCATTTTTTTAACAACCCTCTATAAAACTGCTTTTCCTTTATTTAATTTGAATAATCTCCACAGATTTATCTGAGTAGGTATGATTTTATGGTATTTAAATTGTTAAATATTCAAATTCATCTGCCTCTTCAATTTTAGTTGTCAGAAATACATATTTACCATTTGTTCATTTTTTTAAAAGTTGTTAAAAATTAATCCAGCTTTTTTAGTGGATATTTTCTTGTACTACTAATGCACATCATATAAAAAATATAATGCAATATTTTTACATCTATCAATTAATTCCTTTTCCAAAGTAATATCTTTCTAATCTATAAGTCACCATAAATATCTAAAAAAAATGATACTTTCTTTTTTTCTTTTAGTATATTGGGATATAGATACAATGGATATATATATTTACTTTTTTGAACATATTTTATTTATTTATGTATTTATTTATTTTTGTCTTTTTAGGTCCACACCCATAGCATATGGAAGTTCCCAGGCTAGGGGTTGAATTGGAGCTGCAACTGCTGGCTGACACCACAGCCACAGCAATGCCAGATCTGAGGTGTGTCTGTGACCTACACCATAGCTCATGGCAATGCTGGATCCTTAACCCACTAAGTTAGGCTAGGAATCAAATTTGTGCCCTCATGGATTCTAGTCAGATTCATTTCCACTGAGCCACATGGGAACTCTGCAATATTTAGCTTTAAGTATAATTTAAAATTTTTGTGTTTACCTTTTCAATTTTTTTTTATTATTATTATTACTCTTTCTGAAACTGTAAGTTCAGAAGACTCTGAATGACTATCTGGGAAAGCACTCACCCTTCTAGGCTATTTTTTCTTTTTCTGAAGGACTTAGAACTCAGATTAGATGAGCTTTCATATTCCTTCCAGCATTAGGTTAGAAAGTGTCAAAAATTAAGGAAACTCCTCTTATTTTTTTTGATATATTATGTTCTTTTTTTTTTTTTTGGTCTTTTTGCGATTTCTTGGGCCGCTCCCATGGCATATGGAGGTTCCCAGGCTAGCGGTCGAATCGGAGCTGTAGCTGCCAGCCTACACCAGAGCCACAGCAACATGGGATCCGAGCTGCGTCTGCAACCTACACCACAGCTCACGGCAACGCCGGATCGTTAACCCACTGAGCAAGGGCAGGGATCGAACCCACAACCTCATGGTTCCTAGTCGGATTCGCTAACCACCGAGCCACGACAGGAACTCCTATGTTCTTTTTTGTCTAAGTTACACCATATTTACTTTGGCATTTTAAGCTTTTCTTTCGTAGTCTTCCTTGCCAGTTTCTTATAACTTAGAACCATTTCCATTTATATTTCAACTCCTTCTGTAGATTCATTGTAACCTTGCTACCTTATTAGAGTAGGATGGCTTTGGGTATGGCCCAGGGCTATGGTAAGAGAAAATCAGAGGGTCTCACTTGAAAGAATTGGGATGTTACATTTTATTTCTGGGAGGCAGTGATTTTGCCAGAGGGAAAGAGTCATTCTAGCAGGGTTATTATTATTATTTTTTAAAATATTTTCACTTTTGCATCTTTACCCTTGGACTCTAGTGCCTGAACCTACAAGCCCGCTAAATCCTTCTGTGACTTTTTATCACACCACATACAACATTCTTTCAAATGCAAGGTCAGAGAGTAAGTCTCTTTTGATATCATGGTTGTAAAATGAGAAGTGATGCTTATTTCATATAAAACCTCTTTTTACCTTCCACAAAAGCTTTATTCTTTCACATATAATATCTGATTTTACATTTCAGTAAAAAACTAGTATAAAGCTGAGGAGAGAGTAATAATGTTTGCAACTATTGAAACCTCAGAAATGCATGGCTGATTGATACACTGACAGGTCATTTTTTCATCCCTTCCATAGTCAGATCAATTTGCTATTAAATCAGCCAGGGAAATGGGTCTAAAATCTTTTTATGCTGCTCTGTGGCATCAAGGCAAAATGCTGCTTTTTCAATGTTGTTAAGTCATCAGTCTGGGCTTTTAATTATACTTCTATCATTGGGCCATCAGCATATAGGAGTTTTTTAAAAGGCTGGGACATATTAACTCAGCCTGACTCCTTAGCCTATTCAAATTACAATTTCCCTCATGCTTTGAGGGCAATTAAAGGAGACACTTGCATGTTTTCTTTTGACTCCTCATTCTTTCAAGTTACTCCTGTTTATTAAGATCTAGGTATGAATTCACTCAGATTCAAAGTTCAAGGCTTATTACAAAAAATGATTTCCTCATAAAATGTTTGGAGAAATATGAAAGGGGTAAAGCAGTTATTTCCTCTTCTCCTGATTACAAAGTAAATTGTATATAATTGTATCTTTTGGTTCCATAACATATAGAAATATTTGCTAACAATAGCACAAAGAAGCTGAGTGGAAGCAAAGTTGTATGGCTAAGGAAATGATGCCAGGTGGTAACTGAAATCCACCTGGACAAGTGAAGAGAACCAGATATGGTATATACGAAAATATAAATACAAATGCTATAAATACATACTTGTTTTCCTTTTCTCAGCTCCTTTAAAATAAATACAATTATATAAAGTAACGATTATAGTAATTTATTGTTGGATTTGTTTGCTATATAATTATGATGTGAATAATAATCACAAAAAATCAAGATCTTCAGAAATGTTTCTATATCTGAATAGAATTAATCCAAAATAATTCTAGCTTAGATTCTCATAAATTAAGATGTATATAAAAATCCCTAGAGCAACAACTAAGAAAATAAATTTCTAAAAAGTGAAAAAAAAGAAATCATAATGTTACATTAAAAATATTCACTTAGTGCAAAAATATTCGCTTAATATAAAGGAGAAATAGGGGAACAAAAAAGATATAAGACAAAAAACAAAAAACAAAGTATGTGGTGATGTAATCCAACTCTAACAAAAATTTAAATGTAAATAAATGTAATAATCCTCTTTACATATAATATAGATCACATTAAAATTTTCTTATATAATAAGATATAATATATATTATGTATTAAAATCACATATAAAATTATATATTAAAAGTTGATACCAAACTGACATAGTGACCTCTTCACTGGATTCACAGGATAATAAGGATAATAAAATCATAAATTTCGAGTTTATCTTCTTTACCATACAGAAATTATTTCTATGAGACAGTAATCATTTGCATCTCATCAGTTTTCTTTTTCTAATTTCATGTCTAGCTTTATAGTCTAGGCCTTAATTAATAGTACATATAATTTTTCCAGTACAGATTCAGATAGCTCTTAAGTGGCTGTGTTAGACAGTGTTCCAGTATTGCACAAAAAGAGCTTGTGGTCATTCTTCTACCTTGATTTTTTAACATTTTTTCTTTTCTTTTTGCCTTTTCTAGGGCCGCACCCGTGGCATATGAAGTTTCCCAGTCTAGGGGTCTAATCGGAGCTGTAGCTGCTGGTTTACACAAGAGCCACAGCCACAGGGGATCCGTGCCACGTCTGCAGCCTACACCACAGCTCACTACAACACTGGATCCTTAACCCACTAAGTGAGGCCAGGTATCAAACCTGCAACCTCATGGTTGCTAGTCAGATTCGTTAACCACTGAGCCACAACTGGTACTCCCAACATTTTTTTTTTTAATTTTTATTATAGTTGATTTACAATGTTCTATCAATTTCTGCCATACAACAATAACATTTTTCTTAATGTTTCTATATGATCTGCTATTTCTTAATTTGTACCTTCATGTAAGAAATAAGGTGACCAGAAGCAAGTGTTCCTTAATACTAATCTACCCACCGACACATGCTCAGACACCAAAATATTTATGTACCAATGATAGATGGGCATGCAGAGTTTTGAAAGGAATACTGACCTTCCTTTATAGCTAGAGGATTACATTACAGTTGAAGTTATTTGGAAGTTCACTGTGTCTGTTTTCAAAGTATAACCTCAGCCCCTAAACCATCCTCCTCTGTCCCGTTTTGTAATACTGGAGCTGGACCTTGTCACCAGTTCTCCTTTACCATTCGGCCTAAAGTTAAGCATTACAGTAAAAGGCTCTGGAAGGGCAGATGCAGGAGAAAGGATTCTCTCTTCCTGAGCCCAGTGGTTTTCTCCTCCTGATCTAGTGATATGTAGCTGGGCTCCGTCCTCATGCAGGTCACTCAATAGTTCATTGGGAAACAGCTGCCGTCTTCTCCAAGTGGTTCTGGACATCAGTCTGGACAGCCTTATTCTAAGATCCTCTTCCTTAGATTCTGTGTTTTATTCCAGGACCATTTTCTAGTACATTGCCATGTTCCCCCAGAAGTATAAATTCCCTCCTATGATATATAATGACTACATTGTTAAAGAGTCTAAAGAGTCTTGAGCTGGCTCAGTTCAGTTTTCCCAGCCTTACCACCTTCCTACCAGGTCTTAAGTACCATGTTTCTTCTTGGGCTTAAAAGAAACCCTAAACTTGGAGAGGAGACATGCTATCAGGAAGAAATTCAGGGAAGTGCATAAAATATTTTGACACTCCCGGCCATCCCTTCTTCTGGGTGGCTATTGGGCAAAGTGTTGGCTGTTAATAAATTGAGATCTCCTGCAGATGGTATCAGAAAGGATAATTAGTTGTTCCATGAGCCAAACTTGACTGTGTGAAGTTTAGGGGTTTACGAGCTCTATTCTCTGTAGTCCTGCAGGACAGCTTGAATAACATCTCTCCTGGTAGTCATTTACTTGTCACATATCAGCCCTGTAATATGATTTTTCTCTACTGTTTCCTTCTTTCTAGGTGTGTACCTGTTAAACTTTTTCCTCTGGCCATTCTTGCTGTCTTTGATTTATGATCTATCATTCTAATTTCTTTCTTTCGTTTTTATTCCTACCTCACCACCCACCCCCCCACCCAAAATGAGAAGGCAGTACACAATTATTTTATATTCTGGAAAAATCTTTTCCCCTGAATCTACTCCATTTGGTCAAAACCAAAATTCCTTGAGTTCTCCAAATTCTTAGAATTTTGGAGAAAATAGCTAGAAGTGGAAATATTCAGCAGCCACTTTTTAAAAAAATTTTTATTTCCTCACTTTAAGAAATAAAGACTCAGTTTCCCTTTTACATTGTCACAAAGAAAAAAGATAGATATTAGGAGGAAAAAATAACCCAATTTTAATAGCTCTAAATTACATCCTACTGTAGATTGGTATTTCAGATATTGTTTTTCTGTTTCCAATTGGATTGCAAATTCCTTGAAGGGAAGCAGCATGCAAAATATTCTTTTTATTATTTGACAGAATTTTGCCAAAACCAATATTACAAGTTTCTGAGGGGATAAGTGCCCCTTTGAATAACTCACTGATTCTGAAAGATTATTTTAGAAACAAGGGGACATAATCCAGTGCGGGGAGACCTGCAGTCTGCTTTTCCTTGGAGACTTAAAGACTGTTTTCCAGGGTATCAGCACATAATATCAGAAGTTATCAAGTCATGCTAGATTCATACTGTTAGTTTTTACTTCTCTTTCATTATGATTTTACGTAGAAGCCTCTCATGTAATAACTGTTTGAGAGAGCTGCTGTGTAATCAGAAACATGGATTCTTAAGCTTTTTAAATGCTATAGAACTTTGTGAAATAATGCTTGTAATGATCATTAATGTTTTATAACTTGAGGAGGAGACATCACAAACTAGAAACTGTAAGATGCAGTAAAAAAATAAAGACCTCAAGCTATTCTCACTCAATGGAGCTAAAGATTGTAAAGAAATCTCATTTCCATAAGAAATATTCTGCAAAATAAACTTAACAAAACTTAATATTTCCACTTATCAGGTTATCTAATGAATTGACAAAGCTAACATACTTTTAAAAATCTCATAATTTTTTCTTTCTAGCTTTTGATTTACATTATAGTACCATTTCCTGAATCTTTAAACATATTGCTTTGATATCACCACAGTATTTCAGCCTATAACTGTTTAAAGAAATCTTAGGCCGTGGGGTGTAAGCAGAGAAGTGATGCCATTGTTTAAAAGGCTTGTTCTACCATTTGTACCGTTCAAGACAAAATACAAAAAAAATTTCTTCTAAAAAATAAAAGACCTGCCTAAGAGATAGCAACCCTAGCACTCTAGTCCTGTCTCCTGATCATACTGACTATCTGAAAATGGTATAGACTTTCATAGTATAACTAGATTCAAACTTTTGTTCTAATTTGGACAGTTTCTATCACTAGAAAAAATAGCATAATCAGTTAGAGAAAATATTTGTCATTGATAAGGGAATATGGAAGACAGAGTCATTTGAATGAAGCTGAATATTTCATAAAGATGTGAATCAATTCACTTTTCTTAATAACAATGGCTTAGTCTCTTCACTCAGATTACCTTTAGACGGTATGTATTTGAAATACTATGTCTGCTGTAGGCAATTTGGAAAAGAGCATGCATCACGTGTGTAAACATTTCAGTGACTGTCCTTCATTTCAGTATCAAACAACTGTTTCCACAGTATGTGTGCATATATATGTGTGTGTTTATGTGTGTGTGTATTTATTTCATGTTAGCTGTTCTGAAAGTTTTTTTTGGAGGCTGAGAAAAGTTGAAATAAATTTTAAAAACATATTTTAGTGACATTTGAGAATAACTGCAAGTTCTTCCTTCTAGGAAAAAATAAAAAAGCACTTGGAGAGCTCCACACATATTGAAGTTCTTATAGCATTTGAATACAAATTTATATTTACATACAATATGGCTTTATATGTCTACGTTAGCTTAAATTTAAGAGTTTCTGATAAACAAAAACAAACAATGCAAAAGGTCCAGAAAGCTAGGTATGAACATTTGGATTCTGATACTTAAAAACCAGAGTCCGCTCATATTAAGCTGTTTGGAAATGGGTTAGAAAAAAAAGTACCATTTAAAATATCTGAATTATAGGAAAGTGCTCCTTCATTGAGCCATAATAAGCAGATTAAAATTTATTCATTTTTTAAAGGAAATATACTTTGTTAATTTTTTAAAGGAAAGGGATTTTGCTAATTTTAGACTTTCAGATTGAGTCTTTACTTTTTCCTTTTAAAAATGTCTGAAATGGGAAGTAAACACTGAATGTATATGTTAATTATAGTTCAGTAAAGCTGGGTAAAATCTCCCACTACTGTCTACTTTAAAAGATTTTCAGAGGATATTTCTTCACTTTCTGGCCAATCTAGATGAGCAGAGATGGAGCAGCCCTGAGCAGACTGTCCCCTTTGGATTTTGTTCATCCTCTCTGTGGCTGTGGCAACTGCACACATACTGTGTTCTATTAGAAAAAAAGCTGTCCCAAAGAGGCCCGACCAGGCCAGATCCTTTATGCTTTTTAGACTCTCTTAAAAGAGTAAAGCAAATATAATGGTCCCTGGCTGAGATAGCCCTGGGTAGAATGGTGACACAGGCGAGCTCCCCCCACTTCTCTTTCTAAAATGCTTCCTGCCCTTGAAGTTTCCATGGCCTCATTTGGCCACCCTATTGCCCAGCTCTCTGTCCATTCGATTTCTCTCCCAAATGTTTCATTCTAAAACTTCTCATTGGCTTAGTCTTGAATGCCTTCCTAGGTAGCAGAATATTTAACAGAGAAACCAATAAAGGCATGGCAGTTAATCAATTGTTTCTTGTGATTTTCCACTTTGAAAGTAAAAGCATTTTTAATTGTGGTGTTCAAAGTCTAAATAAATAACAAGTGGCGGATTACTGACATTGGTCAGCAAACCCACGGACAAAACATTTTGGGGGCAGAAGAACTTTTCCTAGCAGTTGTCCTGTTATGTTTTGTTTCTGTTGAGGTCAATGCACCACATGCAATGCCTCCCACAAGCAGGTGCGGTACTTGTAAAGTCTTTTTTTTTTTTTTTTGAAGACTATAGGTTCTAAACAGTAAAGAGGGGAATCACTACCTTATCCTTAAAAAGATAATTCAGAGGAAGGCAAGATGGTGTAAGAGTAGGGGGACACACTCGCCCTCTCCCACAAACACAACAACAACAAAAAAATCTACAAGTTAAATGACGCACACAAAATAGCAATTAATCGCTGGCAGAAGAACTTAAACTCCAATAACAGCAAGAATCTCATGACATAACTGGGTAAAACAAGAGAAAATAGAGTGAGAGAAGGGGAACTGAGGCTGGAAGGGCACTCCCAAAGGGTAACTGTGGAAGATAAGGGGATCCCACACCCTGGAAAGTCACCTAATTGATGGAAAGATCAGCCGAATCGGAGGGCTCTCCAGATGTTGAGAAGAGCGAGCAGTAAGTCTGAGATCTGAAAAGCAGAGTGAGAACCAAACAGATCATCTGAACTATTGGCACAGTCACCAAAAACTGAGACGCTTGGGTGGGGGCTGGGCACCGAGACCTTGGCTCCAGAGGTTAGTCCCTGGGAGCAGGCTGGGGTGGGCGGTGTGGGACTAGGAAGCGGTCTGTCAGGTTGATGGGGCAGAGACTGCTTGGGAGTCTAGAAAGTGGAGTGTCATGGGTGGAGGGAGCAATACGCTGAGAGCTGGGGAGTGGAAAGCCACAAGAGGGAACCTGGGAGAAAAGCCAGATCTGCAGGAGAGACAAGCCGCCAGTGTTGGGGAGGGGAGAGGAGGAGGAGTGGGCCACCATAGAATACTCCCTGCGTCACAGCGAGCTCACTTGCCTGCTAGCGAGCTCACTTGCCTGCTAGCTAGCAGAAAGCTGTTCTTCCCAGTGCATCTCCCCACGCACGTGACTTGAGGCTGCCTGCCATCCCAGAGGGCTGGCCTCACCATTTGCGGGAAGCTGACAACCACAGGGCTTTCCCTGCCCTGGCCTGCCTGTCCTCTGGAGGGGCTATACCCCTGTGGAGTAGCACCCAGCACCGCCAGCCCCCTGCAAGAGCCCCCACAGCCCAGAAACCATAGAGCAAGCTCTGCCCATCTGTGCAAAATCTGCTTCCATTGTGGCGCAGTCCTGCCAGTTCTGGCTGCCCTAGGGAAGAGCCCCTTGAGTTCTCAGCAGCCCAGCTAGTAGCTCCCACCCTTAGGGGGTGCTGCACTCCCGTGGGACAGCTGTCCAGCACCACCAGCCCCCTGGAAGAGCCCCACAGCCCAGAAACACCAGAGCAAGCTCTGCCTGGCTGCATGAAATCTGCTTCTATCACAGTGTGGACCTCCCAGTCCTGTCTCCTCAGGAAGTCCTCCTTTGCTTCAGGGAGACCCTATCAGCCCTGCCCAACCCCAGGAAAAGCCATGCTACCTCAAAGAAGACCAACCAACAATGCCAGCCCTCGGGAAACATTCCACAGCAGTGCCAAGGCAAACCCTGCCCAGCCACGGGGAGTACAACTCCACCAAGAAAAAGAAAATAACAAGCAAGATGAAGAAGCTGAGAACCCAACCCCAATTAAACCAACAGGAAAACTCACCTAGAGAAGTCAACAATGCAATAGACTTCTGCAGTCTGACAGACTTTGAGTTCAAAAGGGAAATAATAGTGAAAATACTGAAAGAATTAAGAGAAGATAGGAACAGTAATGCAGACATCCTCAGAAAGGAACTAGAAAATATAAGGAGGAGCCAAGAAAAACTAGAAAATTCATTTGCAGAGATACAAACTGAGCTAAGGGCAGTAAAAACCAGAATGAATAATGTAGAAGAACGAATTAGTGATGTGAAAGATAGAATAATGGAAATCACCCAAACAGGACAGCAGACAGAAAACCAAATGAAAAAACATGAAAGAAATAGACCTATGGGATAATATAAAGCACACCAATCTACACATAATAGGAATTCCAGAAGGAGTAGAAAAAGATAAGGGTATGGAAAATATATTTGAAGAAATTATCACTGGGAACTTCCCAAATCTAAAGGATACTGATTTCAAGATACAGGAAGCACAGAGGGCCCCAAACAAGTTGAACCCAAATAGACCCACACAAAGACATATTATAATAAAAATGGCAAAAGTTAATGATAAAGAGAGGATCCTAAAGGCAGCAAGAGAAAAGTAAAATGTTACCTATAAGGGAACCCCCATAACGTTATCAGCAGATTTCTCTACAGAAACTCTACAGGCCAGGAGGGAATCGTAAGAGATATTTAAAGTGCTAAAAGGAAAAAATATGCAACCTAGAATACACTATCCAGCAAGAATATCATTTAAAATAGAAGGGGAAATAAAAATTTTTTCCAACAAACAAAAGCTAAAGGAATACATCAATACAAAACCCAGGCTAGAAGAAATACTGAAAGTGCTTCTCTAAACCATAAAGAAAGGAAAAAAAAAAAAAAGAAGAACTACGATTGAGGAAGCCACAGAGAGCAGTCACTCCAATAAGCCAGCATACAGATTTAATCATGAACATGTTTAAAACAAAAGAAAAAGAAAAAAAAGTCATCAAAATCATAAAATGTGGGCAAGGGAAGTAAGGAAATAAATAGACTCTTTAAGAAATTATTTTTTCTCTTTTTCTTTTTTTTTTCTTTTTCTTTTTTTCTCTTAATTTTAGTATAGTAATGAAGTGTTTGAACCTACAGGACCATCAGGCTAAAACACACAATTATAGGAAGGGGTTAGCATACTTAAAAAACAGGGCAACCACAAATCAAAACCAAACATTGCATTCACAAAAAATGAAAAAAACATTCAAGCAGACAATAATTGGAGAACATCCAACCAAAAAAAGAAAGGAAGAATGGAGAATCATAGAATCAACTGGAACATGAGGTTTAAAATGGCAATAAATAATCATCTATCAATTATCACCTTAAATGTCAATGGACTGAATGCTCCAATAAAAAGACAAGGAGTGGATGATTGGATAAAAAATCAAAAACCTTCAATCTACTGCCTACAAGAAACTCACCTTAATACAAAGGACACATATAGATTGAAAGTGAAGGGGTGGGAAAAAATATTTCATGCCAACAGACATGCCAGGAAAGTAGGAGTTGCAATACTCATATCAGACAAAATAGACTTTAAAACAAAAGACATATAGACAAAGAAGGACACTATTTAATGATTAAGGTATCCATTTAAGAAGAGGATATTACTGTCATCAACATACATGCCCCAAATACAGCAGCACCCAGATACATACAACAAATATTAACAGACATAAAGGGAGAAACTGATGGGAGTACAATCATAGTAAGAAACTTTAATACCCCACTCACATCAATGGACAGATCCTCTACACAGAAAACCAATAAAGCAACAGAGATCCTAAAGGAAACAATAGAAAAGTTAGACTTAATTGACATCTTCAGGACACTACATCCCAAAAAATCAGAATACACATTCTTCTCAAGTGCACATGGAACATTCTCAAGAATCAACCACATATTGGGACACAAAGCTAACCTCAACAAATTTAGGAGAATAGAAATTATTTCAAGTATCTTCTCTGACCACAATGGCATAAAACTAGAAATCAACCACAGGAAAAGAAATGAGAAAAAACCTATTACTTGGAGACTAAACAACATGCTACTAAAAAACCAATGAGTCAATGAGTAAATCAAGAAGGAAATTAAAAAATACCTTGAGATAAATGATAAGACACAACTCTCAAAATCTATGGGACACTGCAAAAGCAGTGCTCAGAGGGAAATTCATAGCAATATGGCCTTCCTCAAAAAAGAAGAAAGATCTCAAATTGGCAACTTAACCCCCCACCTAGACGAATTAGAAAAAGAAGAACAAAAAAGACCTAAAGTCAGCAGAAGGATGGAAATTATAAAGATCAAAAAGGAAACCAATAAAATAGAGACTCAAAAAACAATAGAGAAAATTAATAAAACCAAGAGCTGGTTCTTTGAAAAGGTAAACAAAATTGACAAACCCCTGGCTAGACTCACTAAGATGAGGAGAGAACCCAAACAAACAAAATTAGAAATGAAAAAGGAGAAATCACAACGGATACAGCAGAAATACAAAAAACCATAAGAGAATACCATGAACGCCAACAAATTTGACAGTCTGGAAGAAATGGACAATTTTCTAGAATCTTAGAGCCTGCCAAAACTGAATCAAGAAGAAACAGATTAACTGAACAGACCAATCACTAGAAATGAAATTGAAGATGTCATAAAAACACTTCCTACAAATAAAAGCCCAGGACCAGATGGCTTCACAGGCAAATTCTACCAAACATATAAAGAAGATCTGGTGCCCAGCCTCCTTAAACTTTTTCAAAACGTTGAAGAAGAAGGAACACTCCCACAGACATTCTATGATGCCAGTATCACCCTAATTCCAAAACCAGACAGAGATACCACCAAAAAAGAAAACTATCAGTCAATATCTTTGATGAACATAGACACAAAAATTCTCAACAAAATTTTAGCCAACCAAATCAAACAACACATCAAAAAGATCATATACCATGACCAGGTAGGGTTCATCCCAGGTTCACAATGATGGTTCAACATATGCAAATCAATCAACGTCATACACCACATTAACAAAAGAAAACTCAAAAACCTTATGATCATCTCAATAGATGCAGAAAAAGCATTTGACAAAGTCCAACATCCATTCATGACCAAAACTCTTACCAAAGTGGGTACAGAGGGAACATACATTAACATAATAACATCCATCTATGACAAATCTACAACAAATATAATACTCAATGGAGAAAAACTGAAAGCCTTCTCACTCAAATCTGGAACAAGACAGGGATGCTCACTCTCACCACTGCTATTCAGCATAGTTTTAAAAGTCCTAGCCACAGAAATTAGACAAACAAAAGTATTAAAAGGCATCCAAATAGGGACAGAAGAGATAAAACTGTCACTGTATGCAGACGACATGGTACTATACATAGAAAACCCTAAGGACTCAACCCCAACACTACTTGAACTGAACAACAAATTCATCAAAATAGCAGGCTATAAGATTAACATTCAGAAATCAGTTGCATTTCTGTATACCAGCAATGAAATATTAGAAAAGGAATACAAAAATACGATGCCTTTTAAAATTGCACCTCAAAAAATCAAATACATTGGAATACATCTGACCAAGGAGGTAAAGAACTTATATGCCAAGAACTATAAAACTTTAATCAAAGAAATTAAGGAAGATGTAAAGAAATGGAAAGATATTCCATGTTCATGGATTAGAAAAATCAATATTGTAAAAATGGCCATACTACCCAAAGCAATCTACAGATTCAGTGCAATCCCTATCAAATGAACCATGACATTTTTCACAGAACTAGAACAAACAATCCAAAAATTTATATGGAACCACAAAAGACCCAGAATCGCCAAAGCAATCCTGAGAAACAAAAACCAAGCAGGGGGCATAACTCTCTCAGGCTTCAAGAAATATTACAAAGCCACAGGCATCAAAACAGTGTGGGACTGGTATCAAAACAGACAGACAGACCAATGGAACAGAATAGAGAATCCGGAAATAAACCCTGACACCTATGGTCAATTAATCTTTGACAAAGGAGGCAAGAACATAAAATGGGAAAAAGAAAGTCTATTTAGCAAGTATTGCTGGGAAACCTGGACAGCTGCTTGCAAATCACTGAAACTAGAACACACCCTCACACCATGCACAAAAATAAACTCAAAATGGCTGAAAGACTTAAATATAAGACAAGACACTATCAAAGTCCTAAAAGAGAACATAGGCAAAACACTCTCTGACATCAGTCTTACAAATGTTTTCTCAGGTCAGTCTCCCAAGGCAACAGAAATAAGCAAAAATCAACCCATGGGACCTAACCAAACAGACAAGCTTTTGCACAGCAAAGGAAACCAAAAAGAAAACAAAAAGACAACTTACAGAATGGGAGAAAATAGTTTCAAATGATGCAGCTGACAAGGGCTTCATCTCTAGAATATACAAGCAATTTATAAAACTCAACAGCAAAAAAGCCAATCACCCAATGGAAAAATGGGCAAAAGACATGAATAGACTGTTCTTCAAGGAAGATATACAGACGGCTAACAAGCACATGAAAAAATGCTCAGCATCTCTGATTATTAGAGAAATGCAAATCAAAACTACCATGAGATACCACCTCACACCAGTCAGAATGGCCATCATTAATAAGTCCAGAAATAACAAGGGCTAGAGGGGTTGTAGAGAAAAGGGAACCCTTATACACTGCTGGTGGGAATGTAAGCTGGTACAGCCACTATGGAGAACAGTTTGGAGGTACCTTAGAAATCTATACATAGAACTACTATATGACCCTGCAATCCTACTCTTGGGCATATATCCGGACAAAAGTTTCCTTGAAAAAGACGCATGTACCCGCATGTTCATTGCAGCACTCTTCACAATAGCCAAGACAGGGAAACAACCCAAAGGTCCATAGACAGGTGTTTGGATTCAAAAGATGTGGTATATATATACACAATGGAATACTACTCAGCAATAAAAAAGAGTAAAATAATGCCATTTGCAGCAACATGGATGGAACTAGAGATTCTCATACTGAGTGAAATAAGTAAGAAAGACAAAGACAAATACCATATGATACTGCTTATAACTGGAATCTAATATATAGCACAAATGAGCCTTTCTACAGAAATGAAAATCATGGACTTGGAGAATAGACTTGTGGCTGCCCAGGGGGAGTGGGAGGGATCAGGAGCTTGAGGTTAACAGATGCAAACTATTGCTCTTGGAGTGGATTTACAATGAGATCCTGCTGAGTAGCATTGAGAACTATGTCTAGATACTCATATCACAACAGCACAAAGGGTAGGAAAAAAACGTATACATGTAAATGTAACTTGGTCCCCATGCTGCACAGTGGAAAAAAAAAAAAGGTAATTCACATTTTTCTACAATTCCATAGCTTTATATACTTGGCATATGTTTAGATTAAGCAAACTTTGAAAGAGATATGTATTGTACTTGCCTTTGTGCTAGGCACTTTGATATTTTTATAGTATGTATAAGGAAATATATGTCTTTACCTTATAATGTACTAGTGACTATTGGTCCAGATCATAGTACAATGCAAAAAAAATAACTCTCTTCTTAGAGTGATATTCATATCTTCACATTACAATTGAACCGCCACCCTGCACAGCTGAAAATCTGTGTATGGCTTTTGACTACCCAAAACATAATTATCAATAGCCTACTGTTAACCAGAAAACTTACTGATAACATAAACATTTGATTAACAATATATTGTATGTAATACAATCACATACTATATCTTTACAATAAAGTATGCCAGAGAAAAGAAAATGTTCTTAAGAAAACTGGGTCACCTTATTGTACATTAAAAAATTGAAAGAACACTGTAAATCAGATATAATAGAAAAAATAAAAATCAGATTATAAAAGAAAAAAAGGAAATCACAAGGAAGAGGAAATACATTTACAGTAGTATAATGTATTTACTGATAACCTAAGTTTATTTTGCCTGTTTAGAAGATGAATTGCGTGTCAGTATCTGCATCAGTATTGTCTTATATGATACAGAACACTCTGGACGTATTACTAACGTTAGGCATCAAAAATGAAAAGATGATATGAAAAAGAAATTCATATTTACTTACAAGTATAACTATTTACATATTGATAGTTAAAGAAGCCCCCAAAGGATTGCTTTATGGTAGCCTAGTGTAATTGATAAGATTACTTCTCAGAAACCTAGCCAATAACACTAATGAATGGATCTCTTACCATTTTATGGCACATAGTATTTATAGTCATAGTCATAATATGGCATTAAAAACCTTGTTACCTTAAAAAAAAAACACTTGTGATAATAACCTGATATGCAGTTTCTTCATTTACATGAGAGAGAGAGGCATGCTATATGGTAATACAATTCTTTGAAAACAAAAGTTAATAAACATGAAAATACTATGCTATTTTATATAAGGAACTTGAACTTCAGGGAATTTTGGCTTCTGAGGGGGCATCCTGGAACCATTCCTCTTAAGGATACTAAGGGATGACTCTACAGTATTCACAAGTAATTGTGTAGAAAGGAAAAATAATTAGTGAATTAAAAATTAGAGGCAACAACTAATGATGCAAGGAAGTAAAGGATTCTGGGAGGTGGAAAATGATAATGTAAAGCAAACAAAAATGTGGTGCAGAAAGCAAGAGCATGCCAACATTCAGAAACCAAAAGCAGCTCTTTGAGAAACACACTCAGTGCTGTATCAGAGCCCCAGGCCATCTGCTCCTGCTTCTGACTCACACAGAGGAACAAGTCGGTCAGGAAGCCTCGCCCCAGCCATGGCCCTTAAAGATACTGGCAAGACTCCCATGGAGACTGAGGTCTTGATTCACCGGATTAGAATCACCCTCACCAGCTGCAATGTGAAGTCTTTGGAGAAGGTGTGTGATGACATGATCAGAGGCACAAAGGAAAAGAATCTCAAAGGGAACGGTTCAGATGCCTACCAAGACTCTGAGAATAACTATAAGAAAAACTTGTGGTGAAAGTTCTAAGACCTGGGATTGTTTTCACATGAGGATCCAGAAGCTACTCATTGACCTGCACAGTCCTTCTGAAATTGTTAAGCAGATCATGTCCATCAGTATTGAACAGGAGTTGAGGTTGAAGTCACCAGTGCAGACACTTAAGTCCAACTTTTTACTAAATTGATATTCAATTGTTTAAAAAAAAAAAAAACTGAAAGCATTTGAAATGGGTATAGATACACTAAACTAGAAAAGAGAGAGAAAAATGTGGGCAGGTTTTCAGGAGCCAGATTAGAAAATATTTAATGAATTATGAAAACATTTTGGACTGAAACAGTCAGGGTTTTAAGTAGAAGAGTAACATGATATTTTTAAATTAAAAAAAATAAAATTCTTGGGAGTTCCCATCGTGGCACAGCGGAGAGAAATCCACCTAGTAACCATGATTTGTGGATTTGATCCATGGCCTCGCTCAGTGGGTTAAGGATCCAGTGTTGCCATGAGCTCTGGTGTAGGTTGCATACATGGCTCGGATCCTGTGTTGCTGTGGCTGTAGTGTAGGCTAGCAGCTGCAGCTCTTATTTGACCCCTAGCCTGGGAATTTCCATATGTCCCAGGTGTGGCCCTAAAAAGCAAAAATAAAATAAAAAGAAAAAAAAATTCCCATTGTCGTGAAGATAATTGATTGGGCTGGAACAATCTTGGATGCAAAGAAACAAAAGGCTACTAAAGTAACAAATGATAGCTTATGGCTATAGAACAAGAGTGAGGGTGAAAAGAAGCTTGTAGATTTGAGAAATGTTTGGAGGTAAAATGCACTGCTAGTGAAGGAAGGTCAAAAAGTCAAGGATAACACACACCCAGGTTTCTTGCTTGAGCAATTGTGTCCCTTACTGAAAAATGGCAGAGGACACTAATCTTGAAAGAATGAGTTCAATTGTGGAAGTATTAAAGTTGAAATATGCATGGGACAATTTAAATGGAGAGGAATATTGAGAATTTGGGTAGATTATGGAGTGAGTTTTGGGCTGTGGCATAGTGTGAGAATTCTCAGTACACTGATGTATGAATTTCTGAGAATGAAAAAAAGATGCTGAAAGATGGCATTTGGAGGGTTGCAGAAAGAAAATAAACAGGGAGTTCCCATCTTGGCTCAGCAGAAACAATCTAACTAGGATCCATGAGGATGCAGATTTCATCCCTGGCCTTGCTCTGTAGGTTAAGGATCTGGTGTTGTGTGGTGAGTTGTGGTGAAGGTTGCAGAGGTGGCTCGGATCTGGGGTTGCTGTGGCTATGGTGTGGGCTGGAGGCAACAGCTCCAATTAGACCCCTAGCCTGGGAACCTCCATAAATGGGTGTGGCCCTAAAAAGACAAAACAAAACAAAACAAAACAAATCCAGCATGGGTAATCATTCCTTTGATTACTTATTTTTGAGCTACCAATGTTCCATCCCTGTGCAGCTGGGAAAAGATGCAGGAAACTGACTTTCTTTCTTTCTTTTTTTTTTTTTTTTTAAGTCTTTTTTCTTTTTCCAGGGTCATACCTGTGGCATATGGGGGTCTAATCGGAGCTGTAGCTGCCAGCCTACACCAGAGCCACAGCAATGCCACATCTGAGCCACGTCTGCAACCTACACCACAGCTCACGACAACGCCGGATCCTCAACCCACTGAGAAAGGCCAGGGATCAAACCCACAACCTCATGGTTCCTATTCAGAGTCATTAACCACTGAGCCACGAAGGGAATTCCAGAAATTGACTTTCTTGAACTGGTGCAAGGTGATTTAGTTATATCACCTAGAAGCATATAAGGAGAAGCAGAGTCAAAGCATGAGCAGTGAGGAATTACAATCAATGCTTGCAGGAAACCCTTTAGAGACTTTGATTATGAAAGGAGGAGAGAGGTGGGGAGGGCAGGATAGTGTTTTGTTTTCCACTGAAGAAAGAACTCAGTGGATTTAAATGCTAATGAGAAGAAGCCAAGGGAGAGAAGAAGGGCTGGGTGATTAAAAAGTGAAGCCTCAGGGAGTTTCATTGTGGCACAGTGTGTTAAGGATCTGGTGTTGTCACTGTAGGGGCTCAGGTTGCTGCTGCATCACAAATTCAATCCCTAACCCGGGAAATTCTGTATGCCACAGGTGCAGCCAAAATAAACAAATAAATACATATTAAAAAAAAAGAAAGTGAAGTCTCTAAGAGCTGAATATATGTGTCTGGAGTTGGAAAAAACAGGGATCCTAAGCACAAGATGAAGGTTTTGGACAGGGAGAGCCTAAACTCTTCTTTTATTAAAGCAGAGAGGGAAGAAGGAATAAATGCAGATGCAGATGGGTTTGCATGTTTATCGTAAGATCTATAGAAGTTATTCTCTGTATACTATGTATTTTGTAGCAAAGTAAATTGAATTAAATTTGAGGCTAATGGGAATGTGATGGGGATTGGAACTTCAAAGCAATTCCAAGTTGGAATTTAGAGCTGCTGGGAAGTGGTCCTTTGTTGAGGTCAGTGACTGTAAATTAATAGATGCACAATTCTATATGATAAGGAGAAAGATATAATGAGAGAGTGACCACGTGTGTAGGTGACTGAATGGAGGACAGTTGTGGGTACAGAGGCAATGAAATCACAGGATTATAAGGTCAGGCTTCTGTCTTGGTAATAAATTTGGATACTGAAGTCACTAATGATGATGCCAGAAATCAGTTAAAGAGAAAGCCCATTAGTTTCCAATAAAAGGATGATACTAAGGAGAATAAGAGCATTATGTGAGTAATATGAGTCTAAAAGCAGCAGTGTTACTTACATGGGGAGTGAAATAACTCTGGGCCTGAGTGGCTGATAAGAGGCAGTTGGTGCTACTGTTGAATACTGGTGATGCTCAAGCTTCATGGCAGCTGTTATTTGGGGAGTGAAGCGAGCATGGGAATCAGATTCTGGTTAAATCTATAAAGAGAAAGTAATGTTTAGTGAAGTAGGATTCTTAACTGCTATTTTTTGAAATTCAAATTGTAGACTTTTTAGAATTTTCCCCCAGTTTTTCTCCTTGTCTGGAGACTTATCTTGTGATTTTAGGTTTAGAACAACCTCAATAGATTTGTTTTTGTAACGTTAAAAAATGCACACGCCCTATATGAGGGAGGGGTCTATGTATACCATATTCTCATTCATTTTATCTTTTGAATATATGCTTTAATCTGTTGTTTTTGTGATGAGAGGCTTTGAGGAGGGGGTACAGAGCTAGGAGTTCAAAAGCTTTGGGCATCTTGGGGAGAAGGATGGGTCCAAAGTGGTGGAATGCTATAGAAAGAGCCATAGGAATGGCTAGAAAACACATTCAGATGTGATAAAATTGACTTCTAAACTCAGACCTCCATAAGCCTTCACTTTGAGAGAATGAACAGAAGCGTTTAAAGACTGGCTACTCTCTTTCTTAGTTATTTCTAAATTCTAGCCTCTGTGCCTTGCAGCATTTAAAATGTCCACTTGAGTTAGCTACTAAATGGATACAATGTTTTTATTAAAGCTGTAATCTGTTTGTCTTTTCAAAAGTACACCTCCTCTTGCCTTATTGCGTGTTATCACTGCCCTCCAGAAAAACTGGCACCTCCATTAACATCAAATGAATTCATAATGCATGGAGCTATTTCGCAAGTTAGTAAGTTTAATAATATTGATTACAGAAGGTGTTACCTTGAGAAAGCATTTGTTGGAGAAGACTATCATTGCATTTATGCATTTACTTAAAGTTTATGAGCTGCTTTATGTAATGCACCGTAGTGGAGAACAAATGCACAATTAAGTGAAATAAATTACATAAAGAAGCTCTTGTCTTTTACCTGGTGAAAATAATTTTTGGAATGCAGATGGCACTTTAGATCATTCCTAGTTTATATCCTCTGCATTTTCTGATAAGGCATACACTTTCAGTAATGATGGAGACGGCCCAGAGGTACAGGTGAGCATGCAGATTTATTGAATTTTAAAACTATTTTGTAGTTTAATCTGACACTGAGATCAGGAGCCAGGTTTAGATCCTTTTGGTGGTACCACATCATTGTGATATAATCTAGCATACATCACTTACTCTTAGTGAGCCTTAGATTACTCATCTGCATAGTGTTTTCAGGATTGATTAAACTTTATCTAAAGCACTTAGCCCAGTATCAATCAGTAAAGTACAACACATAGGTGATACTAAGTAAATAACAGCTGACATGCCTGCACATTTTTCTGGTTTGTGTACTTAATTTCTGCTCATGAAGAAAAACAAAATTTTAAGAATGTTTGCTTCTCATGATCATGTTCATACTGAGCAGCGGGTACATTGAAAGGAAAATTCTTGGGACCACACTGATGCTTGTTTAAACACACACACCAGGGAGCCTGAAAGTTCCATCCTGCACGCTTGCCTGCAGTGGACTAATATATGACTGTTTGACTGACAGCTTCTGGCCTCTCAGTTCTGTGCTTGGAGCCACTAGAAAATGTTTACATCAATCCCAAAGAGGTAAAGTTTTTAGGATCTAAATTTGTTACAGGTGCCTTCATATTTTTATCAGACCAAAAAAAATTGTGAATGCAACAATCAGTATATCCTAAAGAGATTTGGTAAGATGTTTAGATAATGGAAGTAACAAAACAGTTGGTTAGACAAACAGAGGGAAGGTGTTTTCAGCTGTAATTGACTAGCATCTACTTAACCTAGAGGAGGATAATTTTGTTTTATTCTTCTTTCTTTGGAATCTTGGCTTGCTAAAGGAAGGCACAGTTCAAATAAGCATAATTTTGGAAGTTTAGAAAACTTGGACCAAATGTCAAATATGGTTCAGATTATTTCTTCTCATAATATTAGAGTAGCAGCAATTTGCTTATTCTATTCTCATTAAATATTAAAAATAAAATTTATGTAGTTTTTTTTGTTTGTTTATTTTTAGGGCCACACCCATGGCATATGGAAGTTCCCAGACCAGGAGTCAAATCAGACCTGCAGCTGCTGGCCTACGCCATGGCCATAGCAATGTGGGATCCAAACAGCATCTGCAATATACATTGCAGCTCAGGGCAATGCCAGATCCCCGGCCCACTGAGCGAGGCCAGCGATCGAACCCACATCCTCATGGATATTAGTCGGATTTGTTTCCACTGAGCCACAATGGGAACTCCCATAAAATCTATATAATATTTTTAAACTACCTGGTTTTAACTGGTATGGGAAGGTGGGATTGTTACCTCCTTTTTTTTTTTTTTTTAATTCAGTCAACTTACGGCTGTTCAGATATAATTCCCACAAGAAGCTTTTCTTGCCAAGTTTCTAAACACATAGAAGTGCAAATGACTAAATTAATAATACATATCAGAAAGTATCAAACAAAAAATTTGGTCTCTAATCCTTTCTAGATAAAGATATATATTTAGCATTAAAAAAAACTACACAGTAGAGTATCAGCTTTTTAGAAGATTTATGTTTGGATTTTTCAAGTTTTCCTCTGGAGGGTGTTGAAAGCCCCTGGTTAATATTTTATACCAGACTGTGTTTTGTTAACACCTCTGAACTACTTCTAACAATAATTAGCCATGTTAAAATTTTAGAAATGTTGTCTTTTTGTTTTTGACTATCCTTCTGATAAAATTTCAAAAAATGTATTGATCAGCACGGGAAGAACTTAAGAACACAGGAAAAACCTCTGTGACCCCAAAGTAAAATGTAATGCACAGAAGTTAATGTGAATAAATTTAGCAACTAGATGAGTACCCACTATGGGATAGTGGGTTAAGAATTAAACTGCAGTGGCTTGGATTGCTGTGTAGGTGAGGGTTTGATCCCTGGCTTATTGCCATAGATATAGTATAGAAATTCCATATGTTGCAGGTGCAGCCATAAAAAAATAAATAGGTAAATACATTTAGCAATTAGACCTTTCAACAAGAGCACTTACCCACAGTTACTTTGGTGGACTGGGCTTCCTCAGAGCATGGTGGCACCAGGGTGGTCCTTCTTATAGTATGGTTCATGGCTCCAAGCATGAGTGCCCTAGTGAGCAAGGAGAAAGCAACATCTTTTATGAGCCAGCTTTGGGAGTCACACAGTATCACTTCTCCTGTATTCTATCCATCTTATTCTATTGAGTCACTAAGCCCAGCCTCGATTCAAAGGGAGAGGCTGTAGATACCACATCTTAATGGAATGAATTGTCAAAAAATTGTGGATGTGTTTTAAAACAGCTACAAGCTAAATATATGCCAGCAAAAGTCGTAGGGCATAATAAATAAACTTGCAATAATAATGTTGAAATTTGAATAGGAGACAAAAATGGCATTGCAGCATAGACATACAGATGGGTATATGCAGTTAACCTTCCAATTCATTACTGATCATCTTCTTACTGATGGAGAAACAATAGTTCAGGGAGGAAGAGGATAAGAAACTGAATATGAATAAATTATGGGATCAGTCAACAAAGTTTTAAAGGATATTGAGATTTTCAGCATGAAACAAAATTTCTTAGGAGTTTATTTATTTTTTTTGTATATTTAGGGCCATATCTGTGGCATATGTAGGTTCCCAGGCTAAGGGTCTAATCGGAGTTGTAGCTGCTGGCCCACACCACAGCCACAGCAATGCCAGATGCGAGCTGTGTCTGCGACCGATGTCGGATCATTAACCCACTGAGTGAGGCCAGGGATCGAACCCGCAATGTCATGGTTCCTAGTCGGATTTCTTAACCACTGAGCCACAATGGGAACTACTTCCTAAAAGTTTTAAAAGGGTAGGTAAAGTGGGAGAATTGAGTTTTCATCTAACTGAGAGTGTGGTAGACCAGATGACTTCGAAAAAAAGCCTGCCCCTGGGAGTTCCTATTGAGTTCCAACTAGGAACCATGAGGTTGTGGGTTTGATCCTTGGCCTCACTCAGTGGGATAAGGCTCCAGCATTGCCGTGAGCTGTGGTGTAGGCTGCAGAGGTGGCTCAGATGTGGCATTGCTGTGGCTATGGTATGGGCCAGTGGTTACAGCTCTCATTGGACCCCTAGCATGGGAACCCCATATGCCGCAGCCCTAGAAAAGACCAAAAAAAAAAAAAAAAAAAACCCTGCCCAAGATCAGTATTATATTTAAAGTACAACCAGCAATTTAGGAATTATTGTGAAATTTATTAATTTGAATTAGTTTTGTGGGTTGTGCTCATTTAATAAATATTTTAGGTTTTATAAATGTGTAAGAATTTAAACATTTTATCAGGTTTATATTTGTATCTTTTAAATTGCCATTATTATAACAATTTATGTTAAAAAGGTTGAAATAGAGATTTCTTTACTTTAATAAAATTTCCCTAGAGTATATCAAGTTCTTCCTGATATTCATCTTCAATCACTGATGCTTTCTACAGATATTTAAAAAACAATTAACTCTTAAATCTAGCTCTGGATATCCCTCTATAATTTTCCTTATTAAAACTTATCAAGACTGATGGATTTGCATTAATGGAAAACACAAAGTCATGTATTAAAATTTTTAATCTCTTCAAGCTTGTGATATTTAAAGTAATATGCAAATGTTATGGAAACGTTAAGAATTACCATAGAGCTAAAACTAAGCTGGATATATATAGACTTGAGAAAAGATGGTAATCATGTTGTAAAGCAAAGCTGTCATGTGGATCCTTAAAAGCAACCATGTAACTTTGGTCAGATATTTAAGAAAATGACCCTTAACAGAAAACACTGATCTAGGAGTTCCCATTGTGGTGCAGGGGAAATGAATCTGACTGGTATCCATGAGGATGCAGTTCGATCTCTGGTCTTATTCAGTGGGTGGGGGACCCAGCATTGCCCCAAGTTGTGGTGTAGGTTGCAGACATGGCTAGGATCCTGGATTGCTAAGGCTGTGGTGAAGGCCAGCAGCTGTAGCTCTGATTCACCCCTAGTCAGAAATTCCATATGCCATGGGTGTGGCCCTAAAATGCAAAACAAAAACAAAAAACCAACCAAACAAAAAACCCCATTGATCTAATTCAGTGCTTTTTCAAAATTCATTTGGGAAAGTGATTCAGTGATAAGGGAACTATAGTCTTGTGAAGGTCTCCTGACTCAAAAATTTTCCTGAATGGGTCTTTTTATAAGCAAATTTTTCAAACTGTGATTTTATAAGGTACACATATATAGTTTCTCAGAATCAAATGGAATGGTGTAATTGTTTATATCTAATGTCTTCCTCTGATTCTTAATAGAGATTGTTTGATAATAAAAGACCATGATTTAAAATTTTGCGCATATTTGCTTTAGTAAAGGCTCTGTTAAGGCAATGGCCACAAGAGGGCAGTAAATATGCTTATAATAGGAACTAATTGACTAAGGTGTCCTCTCAATTTTTTACTGGGTAGTTTTTGCATGGCTTGTATTTCAAATTAATCTGAAATATTTTATACTATAAATAATTTTAAATGCAAGTGTGATTATTATTAAAGTAAATATTATGGTCAAAATGTATGTGATATTAATAGTAAATATTAGTATTTACTGAATGATCTCTTACATGTTGGCTATGATGCCACTTTCCATACATAGTAGCTTTTTTTAAATCTTACAAAAAACTCTAAGATAGACTATTTATTTTTTATTTTTTTTTGTCTTTTTGCCATTTCTAGGGCCACTCCCGTGGCATATGGAGGTTCCCACGCTAGGAGTCTAATCGGAGCTGTAGCTGTCGTCCTACACCAGAGCCACAGCAACGTGGGATCCGAGCCACATCTGCAACCTGCACCAAAGCTCACGGCAATGCCGGATCCTTAACCCACTGAGCAAGGCCAGAGATTGAACCCGCAACCTCATGGTTCCTAGTCGGATTCATTAACCACTGTGCCACGACAGGAACTCCAAAAAATTCTAAGATAGACTATTATTATACTCATTTCATCATGGAAGAAACAAAGGCTTAGTGAGGTTTTAGTAGCCAATTATCTTTAAGCCAACATTTTAACTGTTGCTTTTTGGGGGGAGATAACAGTTGTTACGGCAGATACCCAGCAGCCCTGCACTGCAGCGTATGCAGCGTATCAGCTCTGGCAACAGCCCCGTGGCTGTAGTGGCAGCTTTGCGGCTGCTGGTAAAAGGCGAGAAACCAAGCGAGCACTCGGAGAGTTGGAGAACTCAGTTTTATTACGCCGGCGGGCTCAGAGGAGATCGCTCTCCAGAGTCTGAGCCCGGAAGAAGGGTTTCACAAGGCTTTTATGGGCTACGTCTTCCGGGTCCAAGCTTGACCAGTTGGACTGGAGTGACGTCAGGCAAGGTAGTAGATGCGGAAGCAGATGCATGGGGAAGGACTGGCTGGGGCAGTTGGCTAGACTTTGCTTAGTCATCATGGCTGGGGTCTCTCCTTTCTACATTTTATTGGGACGTTTTCTCCTACACAGTGGGCATAATATTGGCTTATTATATGCTTAGAAACTGTCTGCCTGAGAAAATTAGGAAATCAAGCTAACTAATCCTTTCTGTGTTGGTCCAAAAAGTAAAACTTGGAAAAATGAACTCTTTAGTTTATAAAGATGATGAAAGAATAACTTATGAAAAGGAAAAAATATAGTGTAGTGGTGCCTTTGGTTCAAGATTATTTTTGGTGATAATTTTTAAAAGGTTTGATGTTCTAAATAGTCTAATCAGTCTCACTAAGAAGACAGCTATTTCGCTATTTGTTGGGCTGAGTTGTATCCCCTAAAACATCATTATGTTGAAGTCTGAACCCTCAGTGCCTCAAAATATAATTGTATTTGGAAATGGAGACTTTAAAGAGGCAATTAATTTAAAGTGAAGTCATTAGTGTGGACTTTAATCTAATCTGACCATAAGAAGAGGAAATTTGGACACATATAAGTATAGAGAAAAAAGCTTTGAGGACACAAGAAGACAGCCATCTATAAGCCAAGGAGATAGGCATTAGGACAAACAAAACTTTCCAACATGTTTATTTCAGACCTCGAGACTCTAGAATTGTGAGAAAATAAATTCCTGCAGTTTAAGTCACCTCAGTCTGTGGTGCTTTGTTATATCAGCCCAAGAAGACTCATACAATGTATATTCCATAAGGAATAACAATGATTTCAAGGTTCCACCCACTGCCATATGCCCTGATTCTCAATACTATTCTATTTTCTGACTATCCATAAAGATACACCTCTCCCAGTATCCAAAGTCAAAACCAAGAAAGCAAATTGACAAATTGATGGGATTAAAAAAAAAAAAAAAAAGGTGGCGGGAGAGTGAAAAGAGAAAGACAATTACTTAAGTAAAAGTATGTTGAACCAGAGCTGCTTTAGTCAGAATTTCAGCCAAGGTCTCTGGGCCATAGTTGATGATATTAAAGTAAGAGGCAGGACCCCCTGCAGATTCTTGAAAAGTCTTCCTAACTGGTTTTGCTATCTCAACTGGTCACTGATTTATGGCCTATTTAGCAATTTGGAGAAAAGAATGGGAGTGTGAAAGAGGCTCTGTCAATGTGCTGAGTATCAACCCCTTCACCTCAGGACTCAAGAAAAGGACTTAATGAGGCCACTCAGTTTGATGCCTATCCCTTGAGCTCAGAGGACGCAGCAAACCGATGTCTGACTCATCCTTCAGGAACCTAAAAGGTGAGAAAATAGGACTGGATAGTTACTCTGATGGCAAAGAGGAAGGTTCCCTGTTAATCTAGAGCTTGTCAATGCAAGCCAAGGAGGCTTTGGTCTTTCTTACATGCTTGGTGAGAGCCATGTATGTGAAATACAGGGAGAAGAATCACCCTGTTTCTCTATAAGAGGGCAGGCTTGAGAGGCAAAAGAACCCAGTAGAAAAATTTAGCAGTACCAACAGGTATCTATGATCTGAGAAATTAAGTGTATGTAGCCCACTGGAATAGAGATGCATGGACCAAGCAACCTTCAAATGAGTGATCTTTCATGAGACAAGCATCCACGATGAAAACCCCAGGCACAGAGAGTGTCCATGTGGAACCTTATAACATCCAAATAAGAAATGCCACCATTTTTCGTGCCTCACTCTGTTCCTTCTCACTGCTTTATCCTGAAGGCTCAGAGCAATCATTAATAAAAGTTGAGAAAGGGGGAGTAATCAGTTGAATAAGCCCTCCTTTTCTGCTTCATGAACAAGCATTATGCTTACATGAAATAACAACTTACTAGTTATTACAAGGAACTTAACATTCCAATTACTGAACTGATTCTGTGTTTTGTGACCATAGTGACAAGAAGAGCTTTTATTATCCAAAAGTGACTTTAAAGAGTTCTCAATCTGCCCTTGTTTTCATTTAAGGGGAAAGCATCTGCATTCACTTTTTGGTTAAACTCCACTAGTCTCTCTTACTCAGTATAATAGTTATTGTAGTTTATGATATTTATACAAAATATAGAAATTCTAATCTTGAAGTCAGACATTTCTGACATATAAATTGATTGTAAAAAATTGTAATAATTTAGACAGTATTCAGTCTGGATAATTGGCCCCTCATATAATGTTGAGTTTATGCATTAGTTTTAATATATATTTAAAGTTCTTTTTATTATCTGGGGTCTCACAGACTAGGGGAATTCTCTGATAAGACAGTATTTCATTAGGTTTCATTTAGTAAGGTGCCTATAACACCTTGAGTTCAAGAGATGAATCATTCATTTAAAGTTCATTTAAAGTTGTCAGACAATATAGTAATTTAGAACTTTTTCTTCCTGACTGCCACCTGTAACTTGGCATCAGGCTGAATGACACAGGTTTTTTTGGTGTTTACAATTTAATTTCTGTATCTCTTGGGCATGAATAACAACTTTTCAAGAGCACTTTTCTTCCCAGAGGGTGTATACAAGACTATCTAATTTGAATTGCTTTTTTTTTTTTTTAATGGTCTTTTTAGGGCCAAATCCATGGCATATGGAGGTTCCCAGGCTAGGGGTCAAATTGGAGCTTGTAGCCGCTGGCCTATACCACAGCGACGGCAACTCAGGATCCAAGCCATGTCTATGACCTACACCACAGCTCATGGCAACACTGGATCCTTAACCCACTGAGCAAGGCCAGAGATTGAACCTGTGTCCTCATGGCTCCTAGTCAGATTCTTTTCCACTGAGCCATAATGGGAACTCCTGAATTGCTTTTTAAAAATATTTTATCACCAATATTTCTCATTTATTCTACCTGTTCATTTAGTTATTAGTACTTATTAGTCATAGCCAATCATAACTTGACTGCTCCTATTCACTTTTTAATTGGTAACATTTTCAAATGTTGAAAAGCAGAAGAGAAAATAATGAAAGATTCCCCTGGAGAAAAACTTGGCATAAAAAAAGAAAAATTAAAATCTCCAACAATACCCCAAGTGTGGGTGCTTTATCTAAAAATCTACAACTTCTTGAGCCCTTGCTATATGTTAAGCATAAATCTGATATTTTTACTATTTTCAGTTTACACATAAGAAATGTTTGGCTGAGGGGATTAAATAATCAGTCATAAGTCATAAGTCAAAAGACTTAATTCTAGGATTGTTTAACAGTGAAGCTTATTCACCTAGACACAGTACCACTCTGCCTCATTAGAAATGCTTTCTACTTAGAATCTCAACCTCTGTATGGATGGTGGGACAGAAGTTCAATGATGATAATAATTTACCAGCAATTTTGAAAGTTATATAATTTTCCTTTTAATATATGAGTTACTATAAAGGTTTGGCTGCTGTAACAGAGATCCTAAATAACAAAGGCTTAAACAATTGAATTTTAATTATTTTCCACCTGACTGTCTAGACAATGCTGTCCAGGGTTGCTTGGTTACCTCTGTGGTATCAGACATAAACATTCTTCTGTCTATCTGCTTTGTGAATTGTCTCCATCTATACATCCAAGACAATCCCTACCACCACATCTGCATTCCAGGCAGAGAGCTGAAGGAAAGAGAGGACACTCCTTTATAAGAGGAAAGTGCTGGTATTATTTTTTATTGAGGGAAAATTCATATAACGTGAAATCTACATTTAAAATATTAGAAGGTATAATTCACTGTTTTTTAGAACATTCCCAAAGCTGAAAGACAATCACCACTATCAAATTCCAAATTTTTCCTATCGCTCCAAACAAAACAAAACAAACCCCCACCTCCCAATCCCCTACCTTCTCCTCTATTTCCTGGCAACTGTTCATCTACTTTCCTTGTCTATGGATTTACTCGTTTGGACATTTCCTATCAATGGAGTCATACAATATGTGGCCTTTTGAGATTTCCTTCTTTCACTTAGCAGAATGTTTCCAAGGTGCATCTATGTTGTCGTGTATACCTGTATGTTATACTTCTTTTAAAATTTCATTGAAGTATAGTTGATTTACAATGTTGTGATAATTTCTGCTGTACAATAAAGTGATTCAGTTATGCAAGTACACACATCCATTTTCTTTCAGATTCTTTTCCCATTTATATTATCACAGAATATTGGGTCAAGTTCTCTGTGCTATACAGCAGGTCCCTGTTGGCCAATCATTCCATATACCTCATGTGCATATGCCAGTCCCAGTCAATCCCTCCTCCACCAGCATGTCTCCTTTGGTAACCATAAGTTTTTTAAAGTCTGTGAGTCTGTTTATGTTCTACAAATAAGTCTCTTTTTATCCTTTTTTTTAGATTCCACAAATAAATGATATCATATGTTTGTCTTTCACTGTATAACCTTACTTAGTATGATAATCTCTAGGTCCATCCATGTTGCTGCAAATGTCATTATTTCATTATTTTTATGGCTGAGTAATATTACATTGTATAACCACATCTTTATCCATTCTTCTGTTGATGAACATGTAGGTTACTTTCATGTCTTGGCTACTGCAAATAGTGCTGGAATGAACATCGGGGTGCACATATCTTTTCAAATTATGGTTTTCTCCAGATAGATGCCAAGGAGCAGGATTGCTGGATCAAATGCTAATTCTATTTTGAGTTTTCTGAGGAATCTCCATACTGTTTTCCATAGTGGTTGCACTGATTTACATTCCCACCAACAGCGTGAGAGTTTTCCCTTTTCCCCACACGCTCTCCAGCATTTATTTTTTGTTGACTTTTTTTTTTTTGTCTTTTTGCTATTTCTTTGGGCCACTCCTGCGGCATATGGAGGTTCCCAGGCTAGGGGTCGAATCGGAGCTGTAGCCTCCGGCCTACGCCAGAGCCACAGCAACCCGGGATCTGAGCCGTGTCTGCAACCTACACCACAGCTCACGGCAATGCCGGATTGTTAACCCACTGAGCAAGGGCAGGGACCGAACCCGCAACCTCATGGTTCCTACTCGGATTCATTAACCACTGCGCCACGACGGGAACTCCTTTTTGTTGACTTTTTGATGATGGCCGTTCTGGCTAGTGTAAGGTGGTAGCTTATAGTAGTTTTGACCTGCATTTCTCTAATAATTAGCAATGTTGAGCATCTTTTCATGTGTGGGTTCTTTTTTTTTTTTTTTTTTTGTGCCATCTGTATGTTGTCTTTGGAGAAATGTTTATTTAGATCTTGGGCCCATTTTTTGATTGGGTAGTTTGTTTCTCTGATCTTGAGCTGTAGGAGGTGCTTGTATGTTTTGAAGATTAATCTCTTGTCAGTCATTTCATTTGCAAATATTTTATCCCATTCTTTGTGTTGTCTTTATTAAACTTTTTAATTTCAGAATAATATTCTGCTGTACAGATGTATTCATTTCCTTTATCCATTGAACAGTCGATGGGCATTTGGTTTGTGTCCACTTTTTGGCTATTACAAATAATGTTGTTAGGAACAAATGTGTACGAGTCTTTTGGTGGACATATGTTTTCACCTCTCGAAGATACACACATTGGAGTGAAATTACTGGGCCATAAGGTACTTCAATGTGTAAATTTTTAAGGTGTTCATATTACTTCTTTCTCATATATTATTAGCCAAGACTTTGCCATATGGATTTTGGGAATACTGAGAAACTTGGTGAATATAGTCCATGTACTGTCAACTCTAGACCTAGCCGAAAATCTATTAATAAGTCTTAATATCTGTTACTCTCAGATAAGGGAGGAATGGGTATCTGGAAACAAGTAGTCTTTACCATATGCATTCTTTTGGTCACACAAATACCAATGCATTTTCTTCTTCCATGCATAGAATATAGTCAATCCTTCTCAAGAAAGACAATCCAAGTTTCTGTACCAGGTCCATTCATCAAATAAAAGTCATAGATTCTTGAGATAGGCTCCCTGAGAATCACCTCTGAATTAAATGACAAATTATCTGTCCCCTGACACATCTGGTGGACAATAATGATGGAACAACCATATTACAAATTATTATTTGAAAAAGGCAGGAATGGGAAATATCTGAAGTTAATGATTCATCTAAAATATCATGTGTTACTGGTCAGGAATAGAAAAGAGTACTGAACTGGTAGTTGAATAAACTCCTTGGTTAGAGCATCTCTTGGTTTGCTCTCTGGAAGAATCTTTTCTGTCCATTGATCTCTGTGATCCCAGATATTGCTCTCTGTAAGATTCCTCATCGTCCATGAATCTGCAAAAGTCACATCACTAGTGAGCATAAATCAATATCCTTGGAGAGAACTGGCTTTCCCAAAATAGGCTGAAGGGGATAAGGCAGTAATCTTAATCTGATTTTTACCTGTTCAACTGGCTCACATTATCTGGTCTTTAAGGCAGAAAACTTTTGGGCCATGGAGTTATCTCTCACCAAAACTACCTTTTGAGAGTGGCATCTTAAAATTATTTCAGTTGGCTTATTCAGTTCTGCAAAGCCCCAAGTTGCCAGATTTTTAGTCACCTCAAATTTTAGACATGAGGATGAGGAAAAACTGTCTTAAAAAAGAACTAAATTCCTTTCAATTTCAGCATATAAATTTGCTAGCCTTGATTTTAGTAGCTCTTATTCAACTTTGTTGAAAGTGACAAGAAAAAACTAATATATAAAATTGCGTAATTTCCCCCCATAGTTTCTACAAGCTCAGGGTTACGTGATGAACCCCACACAACTGCAAATAATTTCCCCAAATTCATTCTTAGGCATAGTAAAGGCATAAGTTTTCCTTTTTTTTTTTTTTTTTTTCTGTTTCTGTGTTGCTGCAACTGACTTCTAAATGATTTGATTGCTGGTTATTCTGGTACTTGTTAAAACCAAATTTTGTATTTTTTAGGGTATTCAGGTTCTGTAGTACAGATCTAAATTTATAAGATATGTGTTCTCTTTCATATGTGGTCTGACCACAGCTAGGCCAGTGGTGGGTGGTATGAGGAACCAGGTTCACTGCACATCATTTCTGCAGCATCCCCAGGGCCTTTCCAATTTCACCTAGTTCAACATGGCCCATCACCCTGTGTGCACTCCTGCAAAGGGAGATGGTGAAAAGATGAGGAGGAGAGTGTACTTACTTTTAATGTCAAGGCTCAAAAGTTGCACAGATTACTTAATGATCATATCCCACTGAATGGAAACCGGCTATAAGGTTACACCTGGATATGAGGTAGCTTGGGAAATGTAGCTTTTATTCTAAGCAATGATACACTCAGATACAGATCAGGGGCTTTCTTTCTTTTTTTTCTTTGAGGAGAAGGAGGAAATAAATATTGGGAGAAACCTAGCACTCTCTTCCTTACTTTCCAACTATTAACATGAGAAATCATAGTAAGAATCAGGTACCTTTGTTTATATTGCAAGTCAAATTATATATTTTTATTTTACAATTTATCTCTAAAATCTGATTTTTATTATTCCAAATTAACTCTATTTGGGCTCTAAGCCTATAGTATCATGTGAATGAAGCACCTAATAGAATGATCCTAATTTTAGGGGTAATACATAAAATTAGATAGTGATCATTTATTGACATTTTTAATTTCTCTCGTTCTTTAAACTTGCACACTTTTTTTGTTTTTTTAGGGCTGCATCTGTGGCATTTGGAGGTTCCCAGGCTAGGAGTTGAATCAGAGCCGTACCACAGCAGCATGGGATCTGAGCCACGTCTGTGATCTATACCACAGCTCCTAACAATGCTGGATCCCTAACCCTCCGAGCGAGGCCAGGGATCTAACCCACATCCTCATGGATGTTATTTGTGTTCGCTAAGCACTGAACAACAATGGGAACTCCATGCGCAATCTTTTTTAAAGAGTTATCCCAAGAACAAAAAAGAATAAACATTCTACACTTAAATATTTCTCTTTGACTTACTGGGCATATTTAAGACATGGATTAAAAGGGTAAAAACAACAACCAAAAGAAAAAAAAATGAAAAACGAAAAAACCAAACCCAGAAAACTAGCTCTCACAGAGTTGATTCTAATTCATACATTGATTAATAAACCAAGTTTCAGATTCATAAATGTCATTCCAACTAAAGTATAAAATAATATCCATAAGCAAGTCTTTAATATTCTAGCCACAGCAATTTTGTTCACTCAAGGTTTGTCCTTTTTGGCTGGTAATATCATTAATATAAATCTTTTTTCTCTCCTTGCCCGCTAACTTATTAAGAGCTGGTTTTAAAAATAGGACAGTTGCACTACTGTGAACATAGGTTTTGCACATTGTAATTTCATTCTCTTTGACTATTTGATAATTTGCAATGGCCAATGTTTTATTTTGAGATTGAATATCCTAAAGATATTTTAGATTGATTTTAGTAGGGTGCTTTTACTTAAAAGAATATAAACTTAATTTTCCAATTTTTTTGTGGAAATAAAATTTGAAAGTGGGTGTCAGGTGATCAGGATGATTGTAGGTCCCAGGTCACTCTTTCAACAAATTCTAATGATGAATCATACAAATTCAACTCATCTTGTTTTATGTTCATAATAGTTCTGGGAAACAGTGTATCCTACAAAATGATACAGGGTGTAATGTTCCTCAGAAGTCATCATGAGATCTATTAAAGAAAGAAATGGATGCTGCTAACATATTGTGGCTTGAAATAAATGTATTTTAATACTAAAAGCTAGAATTTGGACCAGGATGTGATTTCCCAATTGGCATGCAGATACATTTTCTTTGGCCAATACAGTATTTTAAAAAAACCAAAAAACTGAATTAATTAGACTTGTGGTTGCCAAGGGGAAGGGGGAGAGAGGGGGATGGATTGGGTGCTTGGGGTTAATAGATGCAAACTATTGCTTTTGGAATGGATTAGCAATGAGATCCTTCTGTGTAGCACTGGGAACTATGTCTGCTCACTTATGATGGAGTATGATAATATGAGAAAAAAGAATGTATACATGTATGTGTAACTGGGTCACTCTGCTGTACAGTAGAAAATTGACAGAATACTGAAAACAAGCTATAATGGAAAAAAATATAAATCATTATATCAAAAAATAAACAGATCCAGCAATGAGATCCTGCTGTGTAGCACTGAGAACTGTGTCTAGTCACTTAAGACGGTGCATGATAATGGGAGAAAAAAGAATGTATAGAATGTATACGTGTATGTGTAACTGGGTCACCATGCTGTACAGTAGAAAAAAAATTGTATTGGGGAAATAACAATAAACAATTTTTTTAAAAAATTGACTATTTTATGTACAAATTCATATTTGCAGATTTTCTTTAAAAAAAAATGTTAAGGTTTGGCCACGAGAAATTCCTAGTACACCATGAGCTAAGTAGCAGCTGCCCCCTCAGCAGAGATAACCCTTCCTTGGCTCAGTCCCCCAATATTTGTGTCTTACTAATTTTGGGTATTCCACATCTGGTTAGATGTAAAACTGCTTGATGGAATTTCAGTAGTGTTGAATAGAAGAGGAATGAGTGGAGAGCAAGTGACATCAACAGTAAGAATTTCTTTATTGAGATTCAAACAATGCCCAATCTCATCTTCCAGCCTATTTTTTTCTGAATCTCTTTCAAGAGCCTCCACTTCCCATCAGCCCTTCACCCAAAGTGCCTCTTCAGGAGAGTGTGCCACAGGGGACAGTGGAGCCTGTGTTCTCTCAGTGCCTTTGGATTTCTTCTACTTCTCCAGTCACTTCCAGGGATCATTGTCTTCTTCCTCATCGACAGGCATGAAATGGGATTTTCACTTTATTTAGCAGGAGTAGCCTTGGCACCACGACAGGATTAGATGTAGCATGGCTGTAAAGAGTGACACAGTAAATTGCAAAGAATTTTGGAATTATAGCAAGTAGTAAAATCTTGGGAAAGCTATTCAATCTGGCATTTCTGATTTCTATGGAAATGTTCATTTCACTTACCAAACACAGGTACAAAGATAATGTTCATTATAGTAAGAATGTGGGAGTTCCCGTTGTGGCATAGTGGAAACAAATCTGACTAGCATCCATGAGGATGCAGGTTTGATCCCTGGCCTTGCTCCATGGGTTAAGGATCCAGGCTTGCTGTGAGCTGTGGTGTAGGTTGCAGATGCGGCTCGGATCTGGTGTTGCTGTGGCTGTGTTGTAGGCCGGCTGCTACAGCTCAGATTAAACCCCTAACCTGGGAACCTCCATATGTCATGAGTGTGGCCTTAAAAAGACCGGAAAAAAAAAAAAAAAAGAATGTCCACATGTTGCATTTATATTATAGACATTTGGGATAAGTGTAGTGTGAGTTAGATGTCTGTATTATAGAAGATATCCCCTCGTGCCCCTCGTTACTGCTTTATAGGACTAGGTTTCTGTCCTATAGAGACAGGTGGAGTGAGATTCATGTACTCTTGAAAGTTTGAGACATTGATAGGGTGAAAGTGTCTATGTATGTCATTTCCTAAATTGACAGAAAATTGATATAGAGACTCAATCTCCTCCTCCTATAAAACCAAGCCACTGGATATGGTAAAATTTAATTTCCTTTATGTTGTAACGACCTGTGATCTTTATAAAATTAAAAGAAAAAAATTTACATGTGAAAGGTGAAAGCAGCCAAAAAACAAAATCTGGCAAAAATAAAATAAGTAACTTGTGAAATATGCAGCAAAGTTATAGAACCAATGACCTTATTTACGCTGTATCCCAAAGATTCAAAATTGATACGTGGAAGCTTCTACTCTAAGGCAGTTATCCATTGCCCGAATTATTTAGTATAATGCTCCACTTTTGGATACTTGAAAACCTCAAGAGGATACAGATTCTGCTCATTATCACTGTGCCTTGCTCCTTTTGCTGTATTTGTCCCTAGACTTATTATTTCATATTTATTTACTCATGCTGAGTTACATTAGTCAGTAAATTATTTCCCTGGACTCCAATTCTGTCAAAGTTATACTGAATTTGGTTATGTTCTCCTAACTTATCCCCTGTCTTCAGGATTTCCTTTTTCAGCATTTGCAAGCTTCATCGTTCTTACTGCTTTGTTCCTCTCCAGGCTTAGAAATAAAAAGTGAGCCATTGTGTTTTCCACATTGATTCCCATGGCACCTTACTTGTCACCATTTTCAGTGTTGAAACGCTTCCTTTCTCTGAGTCATTTGTCTCTGGACTAGCTCTCCTAGGTTGCAGGCAGTGCTTGTTGACCTTGGAGATTAATCTTCAGTTGGTGATGTATTTTTAAAAATGCACTGAATTTCAGGTACTGTCATTTATGACTGTGGTTTACTTCAGTCAGCTCTAATACAATTTCTTCCTAAAAAATCCAGCATAGGAGTTCCTGCTGTGGTGCAGTGGCTTAAGAATCTGGCATTGGCTTTGCGGAGGTGGAGGTTCCATCTCTGGCCCAGAGCTGTGGGTTAAGGACACAGCATTGCCGCAGCTGAGGTATAGATCATAACTATAGCTCAAATTTGATCCCTGGCCTGGGAACTTTCATATGCTGCAGGTGTGGCTGCAAAAGGAAAAAATAAATGCCAGCATATATGTAATGCAAACTTGCTTATCTCTCTGAACAAATTGTTTTTCCTCTTAAACATCTTTGGCTTCCCTAGGATGACTCCATTTTGGTTCACAGAATTAAGGGCCTTTTTTCCCCCACTCTCTATCACTCTCTTTTTTCCCCTCCCTGGGGCAATAAAAAGCATTTTGCTTTTGGTCCCAGCCTCCTAACTTAGAATAAAAAGTTGTGGATTCAAGTTTTGGTTCAGCCATTGGTTTTCCAGCATTGGGTAAATCGCTTGCCTTCACTCTAGCTCACTTTCTTCATCAGAGAAATGGGCATACTATCAACTGTCCATCCTTTCACAAGAAAAATACCAGGTACACAGGAAAGGAATTTCAAATTTAGAATACTATACACAAATAGGTTAATAGGATATTGTTGTAGGGTGGCAGAGTGACTGACACAGAGGGCATGTATGAGATAAGTATAATATGTCACATATCCAAGTTATTGTTAATTTTCATAGATTCATAGAGCCAAAGTCAGTCTTAAACTATCCCCTCACGTGTGAGGTCCATCTAGTCTCTCTCAGCTTATTTCATTTTTTTCTCTCTGCTTATTAATGGCAAATCCTCACTAGGTTTTAAGAGTCTTGACTCCTGGCTTGGCTCATACACAGCACAGTTTTGGACCACTGCTTCTCCTCGGAGTGTATACACTGTGGATGTGTTTGACTTTATAAACAATCACTGCCAATTTGTTTTTTTTTTTTTGAGGTGACATAAGTTTGTTTTTATTTTATTTCTTTTATTTTAATTTCCCCAATACACTATTTTTTTCCTACTGTATAGCATGGTGACCCAGTTACACATATACGTATATATTCTTTTTTATCACATTATCCATCATAAGTGATCAGACATAGTTCCTAGTGCTACACAGCAGGATCTCATTGCTAATCCATTCCAAAAGCAATAGTTTGCATCTATGAACCCCAAGCTCCCAATCCATCCTCCTTTCTCTCCCTCCCGCATGGCAACCACAAAGCTATTCTCCAAGTCCATGATTTTCTTTTCCGTGGAAAGGTTCATTTGAGCCATATATTAGATTCCAGATTAAGTGATATCATATTGTATTTGGCTTTATATTTCTGACTTATTTCACTCAGGATGAGAGTCTCTAGTTCCATCCATATTGCTGTAAATGGCATCATGTCATTCTTTTTTATGGCCGACTAGTATTCCATTGTGTATATATACCACATCTTCCTAATCCAATCAATGGTTGATGGACATTTGGGTTGTTTCCATGTCTTGACTATTGTGAATAGTGCTGCAATGAACATGCTGGTGCATGTGTCTTTTTTAAGGAAAGTTTTGACTGGATATATGCCCAGGAGTGGGATTGCTGGGTCATATGGTAGGTCTATGTATAGTTTTCTAAGGTACCTTCATATTGTTCTCCATAGTGGTTGTATCGCTTACATTCACACCCACAGTGCAGGAGGGTTCCCTTTTCTCCATACCCCCTCCAGCACTTGCTATTATTTTTTTTGTTACTCAATGAATTTATTACATTTATGGTTGTACAATGATCATCATAATGCAATTTTATAGGATTTCCATCCCACAACCCCAGTGCATCTCCCCACCCCCAAACTGTCTCCTTTGGAAACCATAAGTTTTTCAAATTTGGCGAGACAGTATCTGCTCTGCAAAGAAGTTCATTGTGTCCTTTTTTCAGATTCCATTTGTTAGTGATAGCATTTGATGTTGGTGTCTCATTGTCTGACTGACTTCACTTAGCATGATAATTTCTAAGTCCATCCATGTTGCTAAAAATGCTGGTATTTTATGATGGCTGAGTAATATTCCATTGTGTATATGTACCACATCTTCTTGATCCACTCCTCTGTTGATGGGCATTTAGGTTGTTTCCATGTATTGGCTATTGAAAATAGTGCTGCAATGAACATTGAAGTAAATGTGTCTTTTCAAGTCATGGTTTTCTCCAGATAGATGCCCAGGAGTGGGATTACTGGATCAAATGGTAGTTCTATGTTTAGTGTTCTGAGGAATCTCTCTAACTTTTTCCTTTCCAATTTGGATTCTTTTATCACTTTTACTTCTCTGATTGCTGTGGCTAGGACTATGTTGGATAGAAGTGGCGAGAGCGGACATCCTTGTCTTGTTCCTGATCTTTCAGCTTTTCACCATTGAGAATGATGTTGGCTGTGGGTTTGTCATGTATGGTCTTTATTATGTTGAGGTAGATTCCCTATATGCCCACTTTCTGAAGGGCTTTTATCAGAAATGGGTGTTGGAGTTTGTCAAAGGCTTTTTCTGTGTCTATTGAGAGGATCATATGGTTTTATTCTTCAGTTGTTAATGTTGTGTATCACACTGATGGATTTTCAGATATTGAAGAACCCTTACATCCCTCAGATAAATCCCGCTTGATCATGATGTACAATCCTTTTAATTGGGCCTGTGTTGGATGTGGTTTTCTAGTGTTTTGTTAGGATTTTTGCATGTATGTTCATCAGTGAAATTGGCCTGTAGTTTTCTTTTTTTGTGGCATCTTTGTCTGGTTTTTGTATTAGGGTGATGGTGGCCTCATAGAATGAGTTTGGGCGTGTTCCTTCCTCTGTGATCTTTTGAAATAGTTTCAGAAGGATAGGCGTTAGCTCCTCTCTAAATGTTTGATAGAATTCACCTGTGAAGGTATCTGGTCCTGAACTTTTGTTTGTTGGAAGCTATTTAATCACAGTTTCAATTTCAGTACTTGTGATGGGTCCATTCATCTTTTCTATTTCATCTTGGTTTAGTCTTGGAAGATTGTACTTTTCTAAGAATTTGTCCATTTCTTCTAGGTTTTCTATTTTATTGGCATATAGTTGCATATAGTAGTCTCTATGATCCTTTGTATTTCTGTGATGACCATTGTTACTCCTCCTTTTTCATTTCTAATTTTATTGAATTGAGTCCTCTCTCTTTTTTCTTAATAAGTCTGGCTAAGGGCTTATCAATGTTGTGGATCTTTTCAAAGAACCAGCTTTTCGTTTCATTGATCTTTGCTATGGTTTTCTTCGTTTCTATTTCATTGATTTCTGCTCTGATCTTTATGATTTCTTTCCTTCTACTAACTATAGGTCTTGTCTGCTCTCTCTCTGGAGCTGCTTTAGATGTTAAGTTAGTTTGTTTATTAGAGCTTTTTCTTGTTTCGTGAGGTGGGCTTGTATTGCTACAAACTTTCCTCTTAGAATGGCTTTTGCTGCATCCTATAGGTTTTGGAGCATTGTATCTTTGATGCCATTTGCTTCTAGGTAATTTTTAATTTCCTCTTTGATTTCTTCAGTGATCCATTGGTTGTTTATTAACATGTAGTTTCGTCTCCACCTGTTTGTGTTTTTTGCAGTGTTTTTCTAGTTGTTGATTTCCACTCCTATAGTGTTGTAGTCAGAAAAGATGCTTGATATGATTTCAATTTTCTTAAAGTTACCGAGGTTGGACTTGTAGCCCAGGATGTGATCAATCTTAGAGAATGTTCCATGTGCACTTGAGAAGAATATGTATTCTGTTGCTTTTGGATGGAATGTCCTATAAATATCTATTAAGGCCATCTGGTTTAATGTGTCATTCGGGGCCTGTGTTTCCTTATTGATTTTCTGTCTGGATGATCTGTCCATTGCTATAAGCAGGGCGTTAAAGTCCCCCACTATGATTGTGTTATTGTTGATTTGTCCTTTTAAGGTTGTTAGCAGTTGCCTTATATATTGTGGTGAACCTATGTTGGGTGCATAGTTATATAAAATTGTTATATCTTCTTCTTGGATTGATCCTTTGATCATTAAGTAGTGACCTTCCTTGTCCCTTAATATATTCTTCATTTTAAAATCTATTTTGTCTGATATGAGTATTGCTCCTCCAGCTTCTTTTGATTTCTGTTTGCATCCTCTCACTTTTAATTTGTATGTGTCTCTAGAAGTGAAGTGGGTCTCTTGAAGACAGCATATATATGGGTCTTGTTTTTGTATCCATTCATCCAGTCTATGTCTTTTGGTTGGGGCGTATAGTCCATTAATGTTTAATATAATTATTGATAGGTATGTTCTTATTGCCATTTTATTAATTACTTTGGATTTGTTTTTGTTGCTCTTTTTTCTTCCCTTCTCTCGTTCTCTCCTCTTCTGGTTTGATGACTATCTTTAGTGTTGTATTTGAGTTTATTTTTCTTATTTGTGTGTGTATCAATTGTAGATTTTTGGTTTGCAGTTATTCTGAAGTTTTGATATAAGAATCTATATATATATACAAGATTGTTTTAAATTGTTTGTCTCTTAATTGTAAGTTGATCTCCAGTGTCCTGCATTTGTACATACCCCTTCTCATGATTTCTGATTTTGGTGGCATAATTGTGCATGGATTATTTCATATCTTTACTGTATATATACCTTTACTGGTGAGCCTTGTCATTTGTGGTATTTTTGTTTCCTGTTGTGGCCTTTTCTTTTCTCTCTAGAGAAGTTCCTTTAATATTTGTTGTAAGGCTGGTTTAGTGTTGCTGAATTCTCTTAGCTTTTGCTTATTTGTGAAGGTGTTGATTTCTCCTTCCAATCTGAATGAGAGGGTTGCTGGGTAAAGTAATTTTTATGGAGGTTTTTCTCTTTCATTATGTTAAGTACATCATAGCACTCCCTTCTGGCCTGCAGGTTTTCTGATGAAAAATCTGCCAATAATCTTATCAGGTTTCCCTTGTATGTTATTTGTTTCTTTTCCCTAGCTGCTTTTAAGATTTTCTCTTTGTCTTTAATTTTGGTCAGTTTGATTAATCTGTGTCTCGGGGTGTTCCTCCTTGGGTTTATTTTATATGGTACTCGTTGTGCTTCCTGGATTTGAGTGAGTGATTCCTTCCCCATGTTAGGAATGTTTTCAGCTATTATCTCTTGGAATATTTTTTCTGTCTGCTTCTCTCTCTCTTCTTCTTCTGGCACCCCTATGATACAGATATTGGTGCATTTAATGTTGCCCCAAAGTTCTCTGAGACTCTCTTCATTTGTTTTCAATCTTTTTTCCCTTTTCTGTTCTGCATCCATGATTTCTACTAATCTGTCTTCCACCTCGCTTGTTCATTCTTCTGCCTCCTGTATTCTGCTGTTAGCTGCTTCTAGTGAATTTTTTATTTCAGTTATTGTGTTTTGCATCTCTTCTTCTGTAAGTTTTATATCTTGTATCTCTTTGGTCAGTGTTTCCTGTAAGTTATCCATCTTTGCCTCCAGTTTATTTCCAATGTCTTGCATCATCCTCAGCATCCACAGTCTGAAGTCCTTTTCCTGAAGGCTGAGAATCTCTTGATCACTTAGCTGTTTTTCTATTTTTTTTTTCTTTCTCCCTCATCTGAGTTATAGTCCTCTGTCTTTTCATTTTTATAGGTTTTTGGCTTGGTGACCTTTTTACAGATAATAGAGTTGTAGCCTGTCTTACTTCTGATGTCTTCCCCCCTTGTGGCTGAAGTTGGTACAGGGGCTTGCTGTAGGCTTCCTGATGGGGGGGACTGATGCCTACAAACTGGTAGGTGGAGCTGATTCCTATCCCTCTGATGGGTGGGGCTTTGTCTCTGGGTGAGACTAGAGGGCTGTGTGCCTGGGGGTCCTTTAGGAAACCTGTTTACTGATGGGTGGGGCTATGGTCCCATCTGGATTGTTTTTTGCCCTGGGGCTTCTCAGTGCTGATGGGTGGGGCCAGATTTTCCCAAAATGGCCACCTCCAGATAAAGGCATGCTGATGAATGTTTCCAAGAGCTTTGCTTCCAATGTCCTTCCCTGACAACAAGCCACTTTTAGCCCCTGTTTTCTCAGGATGTCCTCCAAGAACTGCAATCAGGTTTGACCCAGATTACTATGGAGACTGCTTTGCCCTAGGATCCAGTGCACGTGAAGGTCTGTGTGCTCCTTTTAAGAATGGGGTCTCCATATCACCCAGTCCTGTGGAGCTTATGCACACAAGCCCCACTGGCCTCAATGCCAGATGCTCCAGGGGCTCTTTCTCCCAATGCCAGATCCCCACACATGGGAGGTTGATGTGGGGCTCTGAACTCTCACTCCTGTAGGTGAGTCTCTGTGAACCAGTTACTTTCCAGTCTGTGGGGTTTCCCACCTGGGAGGTATGGGGTTGCTTATATTGCATAATCACCCCTCCTACCTCTTGATATGGCTGCCTCTTTGTCTTCTGGAGTAGGGTATCTTTTTGAAAATTTCTGGTCCATTTGCTTGAAGATTGCTCAGCCTTTAGTTGTGAATTTTGTTGTTTTTAGGAGAGAAGTTGTACTCCTGTCCTTCTATTCTGCCGTCTTAATCCCATCTCTTCAGCACTTGTTATTTGGGGACTTATTAATGATGGCCATTCTGACTGGTGTGAGGTGGTATCTCATGGTAGTTTTGATTTGCATTTCTTTAATAATAAGTGATCTTGAGCATTTTTTCATGTGCTTGTTTGCCATCTGTATATATTCCTCAGAGAAATGTCTATTCATGTCTTTTGCCCATCTTTCAATTGGGTTGTTGGCTTTTTTGCTGTTGAGTTGTATAAATTGTATTAGAGATTAAACCCTTGTCAGTTGCATCATTTGAAACTATTTTCTCCCATTCTGTAAGTTCTATTTTTGTTTTCTTTTTGGTTTATTTTGCTGTGCAAAAGCTTGTCAGTTTGATTAGGTCCCACTGTTGTATTTTTGTTTTATTTCTGTTGCTTTGGGAGACTGACCTGAGAAAACATTTTTGTAAGATTGATGTCAGAGAATGTTTTGCCTATGTTCTCTTTTAGGGGTTTGATGGTGTCTTGCCTTAGGTTTAAGTCTTTAAGCCATTTTGAGTTTATTTTCATGCATGGTGTGAGGGTGTGTTCTAGTTTCAGTGATTTGCATGCAGCTGTCCAGGTTTCCTAGCAATTATTGCTGAAAAGACAATAATTTTATATTCTTGCCTCCTTTGTTAAAGATTAATTGACCATAGGTGTCTGGGTTTATTTCTGGGTCCTCTATTCTGTTTCATTGCTCTTTATGTCTGTCTTGGTACCAGTACCACACTAACTTGATAACTGTGGCTTTGAAGTATTTCCTGAAGTCTGGAAGAGTTATGCCCCCTGCTTGGTTTTTGTTTTTCAGAACTGTTTTGGCAATTCTGGTTCTTTTGTCGTTCCATATAAATTTTTGGATTGTTTGTTCTAGGTCTGAGAAAAATGTCATGGGTACTTTGATAGGGATTGCACTGAATCTGTAGATTGCTTTGGGTAGTATGGCCATTTTTACAATATTAATTTTTCCAACCCAGGAGCATGGAACATCTTTCCCTTTCTTTACATCTTCTTTAATTTTCTTGATTAATATTTTATAGTTCTTGGCATATAGGTCCTTTACTTCCTTGGTCAGGTGTATTCCCAGGTATTTGATTTTTTGGGGTGCAATTTTAAAAGGTATTGTATTTTTGTATTCCTTTTCTAATATTTCACTGTTAGTATACAGAAATGCAACTGATTTCTGAAAGTTAATCTCATATCCTGCTATTTTGATGAATTTGTTGTTCAGTTCAAGTAGTTTTCGGGTTGAGTCCTTAGGGTTCTCTCTCTATATATCATGTCGTCTGCATACAGTGACAGTTTTATCTCTTCTCTTCCTATTTGGATGCCTTTTATTTCTTTTGTTTGTCTTATTTCTGTGACTAGGACTTCCAGTATTATGTTGAATAAAAGTGGTGAGAATGGGCCTCCTTGTCTTGTTCCTGATTTTAGTGGGAAGGCTTTTCACTTTTCTCCATTGAGTATTGTATTTGCTGTGGGTTTGTCATAAATGGCTTTGATTATGTTAAGCTATGTTCCTTCTGTACCCACTTTGATAAGAGTTTTATCATGAGTGGATGTTAGACTTTATCAAATGCTTTTTCTGCATCTATTGAGATGATCATGTGGTTTTTAACTTTTCTTTTGTTAATGTGGTGTATGAGGATTATTGATTTGCATATGTTGAAACATCCTTGTGCACCTGGGATGAATCCCACTTGGTCAGGGTGTGTGATTTTTTTATATGTTGTTGGATTTGCTTGCTTAAAATTCTGTTGAGAATTTTTGTGTCTATATTCATCAAAGATGAATATAGTTTTCTTTTTTGGTGATATCTTTGGTTTTGGAATTAGGGTGCTGGTGGCATCATAGAATGTCTTTGGGGGTGTTTCTTCTTTTTCAACCTTTTGAAAAAGTTTAAGGAGAATAGGTATAAGTTCCTCTTTGTATATTTGGTAAAATTCACGTGTGAAGCCATCTGATCCTCGACTTTCTTTTGTGTGAGTGTTTTTATGACGTTTTCAATTTCATTTTTAGTGATCGGTCTGTTCAGTTGATCTATTTCTTTGTGATTCAGATTTGGCAGGCTGTAAGTCTCTAGAAAATTGTTCATTTCTTCTAGGTTGTAAAATTCATTAGCACACAATTGTTCATAGTATCCTCTCATGGTTTTTTGTATTTCTGTATTATCCCTGTTGTGATTTCTCTTTTTTCATCTCTATTTTATTTGTTTTTTTCCTCTCCGTGGTGAGTCTAGCCAGAGGTTTGTCCATTTTGTTTACCTTTCAAAGAATCAGCTCTTGGTTTTATTGATTTTTTTTTCTATTGTGTTTTGAATCTCTATTTTATTGATTTCCTCTTTGATATTTATGATATCCTTCCTTCTGCTGAATTTAGGTTTTGTTTGTTTTTCCTTTAATTAATTTCAGTGGTGAGTTAAATTGTTGATTTGAGATTTTTCTTCTTTTCTGAGGAGGGCCTGTATTGCTATGAATTTCCCTCTGAACACTGCTTTTGTGGCATCCCATAGATTCTCAGTGGTTTTGACTTCATTATCATTTGTCTCAAGGTATTTTTTGTAGTGTGTTTTTTAGTCTCCCTGTAGTAACTTTCTCATCGCTTTTCCTGTGGTTGATTTTTGTTTCATGACATTGTGGTCAGAGAAGATACCTGAAATAATTTCTGTAATCTTAAATTTGTTGAGGTTAACTTTGTGCCCCAATAATGTGATCAATTCTTCAGAATGTTCATGTGCACTTGAGAAGAATATATATTGTGATTTTATGGAAGTAATGTCTTGAAAATGTCAATTAAGTCTAACTTTTCTATTGTGTCCTTTAAGATCTCTGTTGCTTCATTGATTTTCTGTCTAGAGGATCTGTCCAATAATGTGAGTGGGGTGTTAAAGTCTCCTACTCTGATTGTATTCCCATGAATTTCTCCTTTTATCTCTGTTAGTGTTTGTTGTAGGTATCTGGGTGCTCCTATATTAGGGGCATATATATTGTCAATTATGATATCCTCCTTTTGAATGGATCCTTTAACCATTAAATAGTGTCCTTCTTTGTCTTTATGGGTTCATTTTGAAGTCTGTTTTGTCTGATATGAGTATTGCAACTCCTGCTTTCCTGTCTTGTCCACTGGCATGAAATATCTTTTCCCATCCCCTCACTTTCAATCTATATATGCCCTTTGCCCTAAGGTGAGTTTCTTGTAGACAGCAGATTGAAGGTTTTTGCTCTTTTATCCAATCTGCCACTCTGTGTCTTTTGATTGGAGCATTCAATCCATTGACATTTAAGGTAATTATTGATAGATATGTATTTATTGCCATTTTAAACATTGTTTTCTAGTTAATTCTATGTTTCTCTTATTTTTTGGAGTTGGATGGTTTCCATTTATTTTATGCTTGAGTACTTTTCAGTTTTTGTGAATGTAATGTTCGGTTTTGATTTGTGGTTGCCCTGTTTTTTAAGTACATTAACCCCTTCCTATATCTACTTCCTTTAGTCTGGTAGTCATATAGGCTCAAACACATCAGTAAAATTAAAAAAATCTATATTTTCTTATTTTCCTTCTCCACATTGTATGATTTCAATTTTTTTTAACATCTTCATGTTTAGATCTATTTGCTGACTTATTTAAGTGACTGCTTTCCAATTGTGTTTTTCCTCCATCCTAATTCTTTTTTTTTTTAATTTAGGAAGCCCTTTCACTATTTCTTTTAGAATGGGCTTAGTACTGGTGTACTGTTTTAACTTTTGTGTGTCAGAGAAATTCTTTATTTCCCTTTCTTTTTTATTTTTATTATATATATATATATATATATATATATTTATTTATTTATTATTTGTCTTTTTGCCTTTTCTAGGGCTGCTCCTGTGGCATATGGAGATTCTCAGGCTAGGGGTCTAATCAGAGCTGTAGCTGCTGGCCTATGCCACAGCCACAGAAATGCTAGATCTGAGCTGTATCTGCAACCTACAGTACAGCTGATGGCAATGCTGGATCCTTAACCCACTGAGCAAGTCCAGGGATCAAACCCACAACCTCATCGTTCCTAGTCAGATTCATTAACTACTGAGCCAAGACAGGAACTCCACCCCCTTCTCTTTTAAATGATATTCTTGCTGGGTAGAGTATTCTAGGTTGCAATTTTTTTCCTTTCAGCACTTTAAATATATCTTGCCACTCTCTCCTGACCTGTAGTGTTTCTGTAAAGAAATCAGCTGTTACTGTAGAGAAATCAGCTGTTAGCCTTATGGGGTTTCCCTTATAATTAACACTTTGCTTTTCTCTTCCTGCCTTTAGAATCCTCTCTTTAACTTTTACCATTTTTATTACAATATGTCTTGGTGTGGGCCTGTTTGGATTCATCTTGTTTGGGGCCCTCTGTGTCTCCTGTATCTTGATATCAGTATCCTTTAGATTTGGAATGTTTTCAGCCATAATTTCTTCAAATATATTTTCAATCCCCCTTTCTTTTTCTTTTCCTTCTGAAATTCCTATTATGCATAGATTGGCCCACTTTATATTATCCCATAGGTCTCTTTGCTTTCATGTTTTTTCATTTGGCTTTCTGTCTGCTGTTCTGATTGGGTGATTTACATTATTTTATCTTCCACATCACTAATTCATTCCTCTGCATTATTCACTCTGCTCTTTATTGCCTTTAGCTCAGTTTCTATCTCTGCAAATGAATTTTCTAGTTTTTCTTAGCTCCTCCTTATATTTTCTAGTTCCTTTCTAAAGGAATCTGCATTACTGTTCATATCCTCTCTTAATTTCTTATGCATTTTCACTATCTATCTCCTTTTTGAACTCAAAAAGTCTGCCAGACTGCAGAGGTCTGTTTCATTGTTGACTGCTTTAGGTGAATTCTCCTGTTGTTTTAATGGGAATGGTTTCTGAGCTTCTTCAACTTGCTTGTGTTTTTCTTCTTCTGTGAGTTTCGGGAAGCCAAACTGTAGTCTTGTAAGGCTACTTCTATGTGAGAACACCCCTTTGTATTTTTTTGGGGGGTTATTATTTATTTTTGGTGTGGAAGTTTGAATATTTGCTGTCTCTTTCTTCAGTGTGAACAGGCTGTCGTCCCCAGGATGCTCAGTGTGTTTTCAGGGAGAAGGAGGCAATGGGTAGGGCCAGCAGTCAGTGCCTGGTCATTGGGCTCTCAACAGTAGCGGGGACCTACAGGAAAGTAGCACAGGGTACTCCTAGTGCAGGGCCCCGGAAAGTGGTAATGAGCTCTAGGTAGATCTTCAAGGTGATCAGAGCATTTGTCAGTAGCAGTGGCAGTGTGTGTGTGTGAGTTCCCAGGAGAGTGAGAGCAACAACAGCGTGTGTTTGATGGCAACGCCCTCCTCTGAGGTGATTGGAACCACAGGTGGTGCCTGTTCAGGGACCCCTAGTGGGAGTGGACCATGACTGTCTCTAGAGTCGGTGATAACTGCCGTGGTTTGCCCCTGCTACCTCTAGACTATGCATGAAGCAACCCATCTCATTTAGCCCACATAGGAGGTGCTATGCAGGCTGTTCCTCATTGCAGGGTCCTGGGAAGTGACAGAATTCAGGCCTGTGGATACTGCCTGAAGAATTTGGCAGTGGCAACAGCAGGGCGGGTATGTTCCCAGAGGTGAGAGAGCAACAACTGGTGGTGTTCTGTCTCAAGGCCTCCTCTGTGGTGCCTTTGAGGTGAATGGGGCTGCAAGTGGAGTCTGTTCATGGACCCCTAGTGGTGTCGAGCTACTCCCACCTCTGGAGCCAGAGATAACTGTGGTGGTTTGCCCCTGCCTCCTGTAGACCATGCCAGAATCACCTTGTCCTGCTTAGCCCCCACAGGAGGTGATGCACAAGCTGCTTCTAGTTTCAGGTTCCTGGGAAGGGACAGTGATCAAGCATCTGGGCACTGCCCAGAATGTTTGACAGTGGCAGCAGCAGGGAAGGTGTGCTCCCAGGGGAGCAAGAGCTGCAACAGGTGGTGTTCCATCTCAATGTCCTTCTCTGTGGTGCCCTCTGAGGTGGTTCAGACTTCAAGTGATTTTTGTTCAGGTATCCCCAGTGGTGGTGGGCCACTCCTACCTCTGGAATCAGGGATAACTGTGGCAATTTGCCCCTGCACCCTGCAGACCACACAAGAAGCACCCTGTCCCACTTAGCCCACACAGAAGTGCTGCACCAACTACTTCTAGTTGTAGGCTCTTGGGAAGGGGCAGTGACCAAGTGTCTGGGCACTGCCCAGAGCATTTGGCAGTGGCAGCTGCAGGGCAGGTGTGTTCCCAGGGGAATGAGAGTAACAGTATATGGTGTTTGGTTGCAGTGCCCTTTTTTTTTTCTTTTTTGCTAACCCCTGAGGTGACTGGGGTTGCAGGTGGGCCTCACTCATAGGACCCCTATGGTGGCAAGCCATGCCTCCCTCTGGCCTCTGGGAGGACTGCCGAGGTCTGTCCCTGCCACCTGTAGATTGTGCAAGTGGCACCACATTGCACTTAGCTCCCTGATGCCATTAGCCTACATAAGAGGTGCCTGGCCACCTGTAGTAAGCCTGCACCAGAAGCACCCAGTCTCCCCTAAATGAGCAAGAGGCTTCTCAGCACCCATAGCCTGTGCCAGAGCTGCCTCTCCCTCTGAGAGCCTGTGGGCAGTGCACCCACCATTGCAGGGAGTATCCTATGGTGGTCCACACCTCCTTCTCTCATCCTCCCCAACAATGGAATCTTGCCTCTCCTCCTTAGCCCCTCAGGCTGTCTCCACATCACCAAACCCAGTTCTCTCCCTGGGACTGACCTCTGGAGCCTAAGTCTCAGCACCCAGCCCCCACCTGAGCATCTCAGGCCGTGGTGTCCAGGCTGGTGGTTCAGATGATCTGTGCACTCTCACTCTGCTTTGTTGTTCTCAGTCCAGCTGCTGCACTTTTCTCGGCAACTTTGAGGTCCGTCTGACTAGGCTGATCTTTCTGTCACATAGCCTCCCAGGGTGTAGGTTCCTTTTCTTCTTCACAGCTAGTCCCATCCTAATTCTTTTTCTTTCTCTCTCTCTCTTTTTTCTTTTGTTTTACCCAGTTATGTGAAGAGTTTCTTGCCCTTTTTGGAGGTTTAAGTTCTTCCACCAGCATTCAGTTGGTGTTCTGTGCAACTTGTTTTACATGTAGATGTGTTTTTTTTTTATGTGTTTGTGGGAGAAGGTGAGTGCAACCTCTTACTCCTCCACCATCTTGCTCCACCCCCATCACTGCCAATTTGAAAACTCCTCGGTTGGAGAAGAGAAATGTTTTTGATCCCTTACATTGATTCTGGGAATGAAAAATGTGGGAGAATGTATAATCATTCTCCTCATGTATCTTTCAAAGTAATTCAGAGGATTTTCTTGAAATTTAGTTTTAATTTAGTTTTAATCTTCTCTCCTTCCAGATTTCATCACACCTTCCTTAGTCCAAAGCTTTTACCCAATCGTTTGCTGATTCTTTGAGTTGAGGTATGATTTTTGTTCTGGCCTCTCTGCCTCCTGGCCTCTGGCTTCTCCATGTGGATCTTAGCTTCTGTACCACCTCAACTCTGATATGGAACTCATTTATAAAACTGGATCTCTGATCCAAGCATTCATACAGTTAGGGGACTTTATTACATATATATTTTGGGGCGGTGGACTATTTATAGTAAGGGGTCAATTGCATAAGTCACAGCTTTCTGCAGTACTGCCAATCTCTCTCTCTCTTTTTTTAAGTGTTCCATTTCTTTTTTGTTATCTCTCAGATTATCTCAAGAACCATAAATGCTTTTCTCTGTAATTGAAAGAGTCATTTATTTATTTTATAAAAAATATTTGGCAAGAGATAGTGCAAAGACATAGATTAAGAGTAGGGGATTAGAGGTACAAATTACCAGTCTGTAAATAAATAAGTTACAGGGATGTAATATGCAGTATAGGGAATATAGTCAATATTTTATAAAAACTGAATAATCTATAAAAATATCAAATCACTCTTTTATACCTGAAACCAATATAATGTAAGTAAACTATATGTTAATAAATAAAAAAGATTAAATCAAAGGCTAATGCATATATGACAAAAAAGAGTTAGGGGATTGGTTAATTTTATCAAGTTAGTTTTTAATGCAGTTGCTAAGAGAAATTCTGGTGACATTTCTTTGTAAGTAATATTCCTCTATTTATAAATGCATTTTCTTATGGTTTTACTGAAGCAGGTTTCTGAAGCCTTTTGAGTCAGATTTTTCATTTTGGATCTTATTTTGTCAGTAACAGAGTATCCAGCATAAACTATGTTAAATTATAACATTCCAAGGTTGATTTAGTCTAGAAGTTGAACAATGTCAAAAATGATAATTTTCATGGGTGGACTGGTCCTTCTCAAAATGATGGGTGCTAACATTCACCAAGGCTACATCTTTCTTGTCTATACTCAGGAAGTGTTGTCTCTCTCAACTTTAAAATAAAAAATCTGGGAGTTCCAGTTGTGGATCAGTGAGTTAAGAACCTGACATTGTGTCCATGAGGATGCAAGTTGGACCCTTGGCCTCGCTCAGTGGGCTAAGGATCTGGTGTTGCTGTGAACTGTGGTATAGATTGCAGATTTGGCTTCGATCTGGTGTGGCTGTGGCTGTGGTGTAGGCCAGCAGCTGCAGCTCCAATTTGACCCCCTACCCCAGGAACTTCAATATACCACAAGAGTGGCCCTAAAAAGAAAAAAATTAAAAAAATTAAAATTCTGGACTCTATGCTGACTAGACTATTAATTTATGTTACATGCCTGTTTCTGATTCAAATCATTATGATCAAGTGAATAAGATTATGTTGATTGATTTAGACCAATGAATGTCCACCACTGGATCTGATTAAGAATTCATTTCAGGGAGTTCCCGTCGTGGCTCAGTGGTTAACGAATCTGACTAGGAACCATGAGGTTGTGAGTTCGATCCCTGGCCTTGCTCAGTGGGTTAAGGATCCGGCATTGCCATGAGCTGTGGTATAGGTCACAGACATGGCTCGGATCTGGCATTGCTTTAGCTGTGGTGTAGGCTGGCGGCTACAGCTCTGATTGGACCCCTAGCCTGGGAACCTCCATATGCTGTGGGAGCGGCCCTAGAAAAGGCAAAAAGACAAGAAAAAAAAAAGAATTAATTTCATCCAAACCATATTCTCCAGCAAAAATCTTAGGGTTGATAGGGTATTGAGTAAGAGACCAATGATTATGAACTATCCCACATGGAAAGTGTCTCTCCTCAAATAGTATTAATCCTAAAATGAGAGAACCTATTATTCGCATTTAATTTAAAAAATGGTATTGATTGCCCTCTTTTAGATGCAGGGACAACCAGTGTTAAATATTGTTAATTATAAACGAAATCCATTCTTCACCTTTTCTAGACTGTGGTAAAAATGAGTGCTGCTCACTGAATATTGGCTGATCTCCATTTTCTGGGTGCAAAGTAGGCTTGACCTTCAGTTACCATTGTCATTTGGTTGAGACCCTTGACAGATTCTGGCCAACATACATATGTTTTTTTCAAGTAAACTTTTAATGGAAGTGATATGTATCACTATTGGACTAGACCTTGTAAATGCCAATGAGAGGTTCTTAAGATTTTTTTTTCCCTCTTGTCAAATTATCTGGCATGGATCCAGGGAGTAGCTGTATATGAATGAGGATTGCAGAGTAAGGACAAAGAGGAAATACTAAGCAGAGCTCCCAGCTGACCCCTGATGGACATAGGGAATAGTTAAGAAAGAAAACTTTGTTCTTTTAAGCCACTGAGAGTCAAGGATTGATTGCTATCACAGCTTAACCTAGTGTATCCTACTCTATACACATTAATCTAGTTTTGACCTGGCATACTGGCACTCTGAGGGCCAAGAGCTATGTTTTTCAGTCCACTATTATGGTCATGTGACTATATTTTCCCCAGCAGAATGGGAAAGAAACTACTATATTCAATTTTCATATTACTTGTTTGAAAGGGTATCTGTTTCCCTGGGCTACAGCTTTGACCTCAGTGCTGACTGGAAATGACAGTGCCTATGGTTGTGAATGCCTCATGATGAAGCTGGCAGAGCTTACCCCACGTCTTTGGTCCATGGATGACTTGCTGGATCAAAGGCAGCCACTTGCTCAGTGCTTTACATAAGAGAAAAATACACTTCTGTTTTCTCTACGTCCTTGCATTTTTGGGTATTTACTGAAGTAGTCTATTCTTTACCCTGACAGATATATCAACTTGAACATATAAAGAACCAGCAAGAATTTATAGATATATTTATACTGTTTTTCTCTCCCCAGGGACTGCAAAATAAGCCAAAAAAGTGGCCTTTATTTTACTAATTCATTCATTCACGTGTATATTCCACTGATATTACTAAATTGCTATAATATGGGCAGGACAGTATTCAAGGTGAAGAAGGATTACTATTAAAATGTATGATGAGGTTTAGGGTTCGATCCCTGGCCTCACTCAGTGGGTTAAGGATCTGGCATTGCCTGAGCTGTTGTGTAGGTTGCAGACGTGGCTTGATCTGGCATTGCTGTGGCTCTGGTGTAGGCTGGTAGCAACAGCTCTGATTAGACACCTAGCCTGGGAACTTCCTATGCCATGGGTGTGGCCCTATAAAGACAAAAGACAAAAAAAATTAAAAAATAAGATGTATGGCACTTCCTATGAATGTGCTTATTATTTAAGTGGAAAGTTAAGAAATATGAAAATTAAGCATTTAGAAAAAACTGTGAAGCAGAATAGATTCAGTACATCATATTATGGCAAAAGGATCCTGCACTTTGAAGTCAGGCAGACACAAAATCTGAATTTAGACTCCCTTACCTGCTAATTAAATAATGTTGAGCAAGTGATAATAAATGCACAATGATTGTTATTTTGTAGGGTTGATGTAGCTATATCATCCTGTAGGTTGTCTAGAAAAGTTCATGGCAAATAATGGACATTCAATTGATGTAGCTATTGTTCATGTTAATTCCAAGCAGTTCTCATAAGCTATGAAATATCAAAGAAAGGATACATTTGCAAGGGGAAGCAAAATTAGAGAAAGTTTATGTAGATAGTGAGAAGGAAACTGAAATCTGAAAACTATAAAGGATTTTCCCCAGAAGAGGAGGTAGGTGAGTTCAGACACAAGTAGATATGTAGGAACCCTGGGTGAAATGCACATAGGTGAAATGGGCAATGGAAGAGAAGGGATAGAATGCAGCAGAAAAGGTATATTAGAAGGGAGTTAAGAGAGAAAGGTAGAAGTGCATCTTAATTCTCCTCCCACTGCTAGCATACAGCAGAGATAAGTATAGATCCCTCTGGGAAAACTTGAAAGATATTTTGCTCCCCCCCCCCCCCCCACTTTGGGAAAAAGAATCCAAGATTACAAATATAGGCATTGTAAAGTAAATAGCAGGTCTGTAACCCATTCTATCTCTTTTCTTGAGAAGAGAGGTGCTTCCAAGAGAGGAAAGTAGGTGACTTCATCCTGTTTCAGTGTTAATTTGCTAATGACAGAATTCTTAGAGGTGAACCAATAATACTTGCTAGCAGATGAGTTGCTATCTCTGGAATATTTTTCTAAAGGATCAACATGGCTCTCAAGGATTGCTTGTGAAAGTTATACCTTTATGGGATGGCTCACATTAACTATGTAGCTACCTAAGTGTAAAATGGAGATATTTTAATGAGCAGAATGTGTCGTTCTGTGTAAGGCATGTGACTGTACATATCACTTGGAAATCTTATATTAATATAGGCTCAGAACACATCTGGGGAACTTCACTGGCAACCTTGGATCTTTCCTTGCTCTACCTGAACCTTAAGATTACTTGAATCCTTTAAATTATTAGTAATGTTCAATATGGGATAATATCTGATTTATGTGAGTCTAATTTAGCAATATGAGTTTTCATGTTACTTCAGATTGGTGCATGAGCAGGGTTGCATTTCAGATCTGCAAAATGCAATAGCTAAGACATTATTATTATTATTATTTTGGCAAGAAAAATGAGATGGGGAAATATGATGAAGACTTGATGGCAAGTTAGTGGACTACCCATTTTTGTCTGAAATGGTGGAAACCCAGTGCATATTACTGGAATAAGTCTTTTTTTCTTTCTTTTTTTTTTTTTTTTTAGGGCTGCACCCTTGACATATGGAGGTTCCCAGGCTAGGGGTCAAATTGGAGCTACAGCTGCTGGCCTATGCAACAACCACAGCAAAGTGGGATCCAAACCATGTCTGTGACCTACACCACAGCTCATAGCAATACCAGCTACTTAACCCACTGTGCGAGGACAGGGATCGAACCTGCATCCTCACGGATACTAGTCAGGATCATTAACCACTGTGCCATGACGGGAACTCCTGTAATAAGTCTTATCATTGGAATATATAGAAAATCCATCTATATATGGGGAAAATGGCTAAGTGGATAAAGTGTGGTTAAAAGGGAGGGCAAATTAAAAGTTCTTTTCCTTGGCCATTGTTAGTAGCCTTGATAAAAGCTAGATTTCTGAAAGAACATTAGGCGGTGGTGGGGAAAGATAAAATCAGTAAGTCAGCTTTTTCCAGTCCTGGAAAACTTCTCATGCCTCTTCTATAACTGGGAGAAGTGTTACTTTCATTTAGCGAAATAATTCAACTATGACCATTGGTTACTCAAAAGTTTATATAAGCAACAAGAGATTAGGTTCAGGTAACTATGGAATCCTAAGGGGTTCTTTCTGTTGGAGCATTAGGACACTTAAAAGCAAAACATCGGGGAGTTACCATTGTGGCTCAGTGGTTAACGAATCCGACTAGGAACCATGAGGTGGTGGTTCGATCCCTGGCCTTGCTCAGTGGGTTAACGATCCCGCGTTGCCCTGAGCTGTGCTGTAGGTTGCGGACTGGGCTCAGATCCTGCGTTGCTGTGGCTCTGGTGTAGGCTGGTGGCTACAGCTCCAATTGGAACTCTAGCCTGGTAACCTCCATATGCCGCGGGAGGGGACCAAGAAATTGCCAAAAAAAAGAAAAATTAAAACATCAGGAAAGCCTGAAGACTAATTAGTGGCATAATCTCTTAGAAAAAGCAATCAGGGAGGCATACATTTGACACCATGTATTGCTGAATGGAAGTGATATTTTTGGGGTGATGGCTACCCAGGTTGCCGAGAATTTTGATGAACAAAGGGATCTGGATGGTCTACAATGAACATGTTGCAATGGACAAAGGTGAGAGAGATTGTCAGCCTCACTCTTACCTCTTAAAGGGCCATGGAGAATTTCCTTTAACTGTCCTGTCTGAAGAAATTTACTCCCTCTGTTAAAGGATAAGCCATAAAATCCAAAGAAAGTTTGACTGAATGGCCAAATCTGCTTGCTTAATTTCTGCCAAGGGATCTTAGACTGTATGCAGTGATTAGAGCAGGTGGCTTGGTAAGCAAAACCTTCTTAGGAGTGTTAGATCTAGCTGCTCAATAGGTTCCTATGAGGGTGGGAGGGTAGAGCTGTGCTCTGAATGGCATGGAGGTAAACCTGGGAGGGTTAGAGGAGTTCCTGAGGGAAACAAGTTCAAAGTAGAGTTAGGATTTAGGAAGTGTGACTGGATAATGATAGTTCCTTCCTTTTTGTTCAAGAATGCATACTTGGGGTGGATATTATGGGCAAATAGGGCATATTATATATCATATAGGAGGATATCTGCTAAATTCACCTTTCATGCAATGTTAATTGGCTGTGATAAATAGGAACCCTTGGAACCAAGCCTTCCTTTATTAACATGAAGCTATAAAAGTTCCATGAGGGAAATAAAATTGCTAATCTCATTAAGAAATGGTTGAGTTGGGAGTTTTGACTCTTCTACTTCCCTTTTAATAATCCTGTCTGGACTGTAATTATGGAAGACAGTGTTTAAAGGTTAATGCTGGGTTATTGAGGGTTTGCCAAGGCAGTTTATTTGATTGCTTCACCTGTGTTTGACACAATGGTGTCTACACAGGAAGTGCAGAAGGCCAGTTAAGACTGGTATGATGTTACCTGCTTGGCTGACACATTCCTTTTAGTAGCAGATTTGGAGTCCAGCCAGGTCCAATTTGCAATTTTGTGGAATGGAAATCAGTATGCAGTCATTGTTTTGATACAGGGCCATTTGAATTCTCAGGCATATGGCCCCAAACTAATGAGGTAGGACTTGAACTTGATAACCATTAGAGCAAGTTAGTATACTGCATTGATGATGATTATCATTGAGTCCTCAGAGGAAGAAGCTCTGAAGGACAAACAGAGGCTGACTTACATATCCAGCTAAGATAACTTTTAAGAGAAAACAGTGGTGCAGGCAGTCCTACTTGGTTACCATGAACCATAACTAAATAGACATAGACCAAAACTTTTGGCAGAAATTGGACTAAGGAGAAGACATCTTTGATTTTAGATTTGTAAACTATCTGAAGCTGCTGCTTATTACAGACGATTAGAAAACAGTAGTTGTCAGCTTGTTGCTAGGCAATGGTGAAAACTACCTATACCAGAGATATCTCAGGTGAGAAAAACCAGTCCTGTCTTGGGTGAGATCAGAGCAACTGGAAAAGGAATGGAGAAGCCAGCAAAATTCAATCATAAAGTTGCAGTACCATATTCAAAGGCATGTTAAGGGTGGGATTCACATATACAAGGATGTTGACTTTATAGAGCTCTTATAAATAAAGCTGGAATCTACTAATTTATTGGAAAATGTCACATGGACTATGGATCTATGTAGAAAACAGATGTGTCAGCATCCAAATTCCTCATGCTGTAAGTGAGGAGATGACACACTTTGCATAGAGATGTCTTGTATTAACTTGGGCCCAAGTGTGAGAAGAAAGTCTCAGGGGAGCTGCATTTGAGGTCCTGGCTCTTTCCCACTTTGTCTCTGCCTCTTAACTGCTTATGTTTATGAAATTATTAGTGAAGAACTATATTTAATTGTAGGGGTCTGATTTGACAATAAGATTGGATGTTATCTCAGTTACAAAAGGAGATATTTACTTGGATGTATAAAAGTAATTACAACACATCACACAGCTGAAAAGTGAATGAATATCCAGAAAAATGATGCAATATTTTTATTACTTAGTAGCAGACACCTCTATGACACTCTTTTCTCCTACATGATTTGACTGCATCTTCTATAATCACCTCCTTATATGATAATCCTCGTCATGTATCATTTTGTATATGAAGAGTGGAAAGATAGTTCTGCTTTTCCTCTAGCATGAACACTTCATTTTTCATTATTGATGGGTTAGACTAGGGGTCCAGGAGAAATTTATCCTCTACTTAGCGTTTTGAATGACTGAGGACTGGAAAATCCTTCACAAAGTATTCTTCGGTACGTTTCAGATCTTGTTTCTCCTCACTACACTCATATTTTGATTGCAGTCCCTTTAGAGCATCTGCATATCACCTGGCCCTGCAGTCCTTATCAGGACCTTGGGTGAGCTGGCACAGCAGGTGGCAGAAGTATTCCTGGAAGCCATTCCTAGCCAGGGTGGCTGGAAATAACTATACACGATAGTGACCGTTAACAGCATGAATAAACCCCACCATGTACAAATGAAATGTTCTGCCAGCTCCTTTATCTGGAGTCTGACAAATGGGAAGCATGGGTGGAAAGGGCAGCAATCCTAGCTCATTTTAAAAAGTCTGATTTTTGTCAATGTCACCTATGCCATGACCACAGTACTGGGGGTCCTTCCCAGGGCCTTGGAAGAGACCAACTCAAGTGAGGAGCCCTCAGAATAAAGCTCCATGACCTTTCTGGAAAATCTGCCTCTGAGTGGGACCAGATCATGAAAGGATTTGAAAGTGGTGGGGGAGCTGTGCTGGATGCAGTCTGCATCTAATATATGCAAAGGACATTATTATGAGCAGATAGCTTAGAAATTCAGAGTGGGTTAAAGATATGTGAGATGGGTAAATGGTCCTCATATACTAAAATTATCAACTCAGTACTCATTAAATTTCTTATTATAATATCAAAGCTTTTCTGTAAAAAATGTTTCATCTTTGCTAAATTTTTCCTAATACTGGGGTACTGGACATAGAAGAGTTGTATTAAAGATGTAGGATTGGTTTCACCAGTGCTAAATCCATTAGCAAGGCATTAAATCATCCTCTGGCTACATCAAATGATTATCAGTTTCCTAAAGCACCACCAAAGAGATTCTAGCTCAGTCTTTTATCAAGGTCATCACACATGTCAGACTTTGAAAATCCAGTGCCCTGTCATTATTTATTTTTTATCCTGCCCAAACAAATCTTCAACCATGAACATGCTTCTTCATTTGAAAAACAGGGTGTGTTCAATGCATTATTAAAATACTTACCCTTTAGTTGGCATTATCAGAAAAAGGAAGCTTCAATGGTTGCCAAAACTAAACAAATAATACTGCAATGGAGGAAGCAGCCTCAGAGATTAATTTGTTTGATGATTAAGACAGAGAAATTTTGTGCTGCTGAAGAAGTGGAAACATCTGAGAAATCACTGTGATGCTGCCCCCTTGAAATGGAGACATGGCCAGAAATAGCATCCTTATTATATCTGTCCCCTCAGCCAGCCCAGTGACACTGTATTAGACATAAGCCAGTGCACAGTTGGGTTGAGTTAGTGAATATTCCCTATTCTGATTATAGACATCTATATCCAGTTGCCCATTATGTCTTTTCATTTAGGTTAGTTATCATAGGCACTTCAAATTAGCATGTCTGTCACAAAACCCCATGTTTTGTTTACTGATCTGATGCTCTAAAATCTGCTCCCCAATTTATATTTCCTACATCAGTAATTGCCCCGGTCTCCAGTTGAATACCCAAGTTTTGTGAACACCATCTTCTCTTCCTCTATCTTATTGTAGTTCTGTAATTTTGTTCATGTGTTTAACCATGATAGCTTCCTCACAGCCTTCTCTGCCTTCAGTTTTCTTTCTCAAACTCATATTTCCAGATAAAATACAACTATAATATTCTCTAAAAGCAAAACAAAGAGAAATATGACCATGTCAGTCATCCACTTAAAATTATTTAATGGTTTTGTCTTGCATGAGTGTAACATTCAGTTTTCAACATGACCTATGGGCACCTGGTTCTCGCTAATTTTTCCAGCTTTACTGACTAAAGCTCTCCCTTCCTCATTCTAGCTATACCAAACCTTTTGTAATGTGCTCTTTAGTCTCTTTGCCTTTGCTATTTGATGAAAGAATAAATGTAGGCTGTAACTAACATAGACCATTTATTTACCCACCAAAAAACAAGAGTTGTTTTTTTGTTTTTTGTTTTGGTCTTTTTAGAGCCCCATCCATGCCATATGGAGGTTCCCAGGCTAGGGGTTGAATTGGAGCTATAGCCACTGGCTTACACCACAGCCACAGCAATGCGGGATCTGAGCTAAGTCTGTGACCTATATACCACAGCTCAAGGCAATGCCGGATCCTTAACCCACTGAGTGAGGCCAGGGATCAAACCTACATCCTCAAAGATGCTAGTCAGACTTGTTTCAGCTGAGCCACAATGGGAACACTGAGATTTTTTTTTTTTTAGAGTATAGTTGATTTACAGTGTTGTGTCAATTCCTGCTGTATAGCACATTGACCCAGTCATATATATATATATATATATATATATATATATATTCTTTATCTCATATTATCTTCCATTATGTTCTATCCCAAGATATTGGATATAGTTCCCTATGCTGTACAGTAGGAGCACATTGCTTATCCCCAGCAGATATTTATAAAGCAGGTAAAGCTTCCTGAAAAATATCTTATATAACCAGGATAAAATATGGTTGGTCCTAACCAATGAAACAGAAGATAATAATACCAAATATTAAATATCATTGTGTTTGATGTTTTACTGACTATAGAGGATCACTACATTAGATTCATCTAGAAAGCTATGAGGCTGTCAGGCCAAATTGATGGCATGACTGTGTTGTAAGTAGACAAGTAGAAGTATGACAAGTAGAAGTCATAAGTGAGCTATAATGAGGGTCTATGTTAGGGCAGAGCCAGTAGAAGTGAAACATGGGACATGGATTTGAGAAACATTTGGAATTGGTGCCAAATAATCATGGACAAGAGTAAATAAGTTTTTTGATATGGTCATGGACCTATGGGAGAAGGCAATACTAAGATTAAGTCTTTTATTATGATGCACCCTTATTTGAGATGATATAATTTAGAATGGTTGATTTAGAGTAGGTGCTACTCCTTTTATAAAATTAAAAAATGTATTTACCCTCCACTTGATGGTAATTACATTTTAAGACAGAATAAATTCTGAAAATTCATAGTGTTGTAGAGAAGTAGTACTTATACACACATGTAGCAGTGGTGGGAAGGATAGGAAGGAATGAAAACTCACCTTTACTGGGAGATAGGTTGCCTAATATACAAATGACAGGTGATGCTTATGAAGCAGAGAACAATAGTCATCAAGAGAATCAGCTCAGAATCCTGGTGCTAAAGTCTCCTCACTGTGTGACCTTAGGCCCATCACTTAACTTCTCTGTTTCTTGGTATAGCCATAAATATCTGCCACTTTGTGTTAAGGCCTTTTGCAAGTATTTTGCATTTATAATCGCATTAAGCCATTAAAATTTTTTTAAAAGACTGGTTTTTGAGATAGTCAATTTATTAAAAACTACTCAGTATTTCAAATGTTTAAAATAATATTTTATTAATTTTATATTACCATAGATGATTTAAAAAGGTATAGCAGATCAGTGTGAGGATAGTGCTTGGTGCTCACATGGATTCACAGTGCCTTTTCAAGGGCTGAAGGGGTCATTGTGCTACAGATTGGAAAGCTATTTCCTTCTCAGAAATAATTACTTTGGAAACCTTGAGAAAACACTATTAGTCCAATTCTGTAGCATATAAATGTCTTTTCAGCAGCATTATAATTTGATGTTTTGAAACAAAAAAATAGATCATATATTTAGCTATTAATCTGCCTCCTCCAAACTTTTGAGATTTATTTATGTAAAATATTCTGTAATCAGACTTTAAGGGAATAATGTAATAATAATGCTTCCTTTTATGTAAAGGAAACAATATGTCTGGATCATTGGCCAGTTAAATGTCTTCAATAACTGTTTTATTTTATCATCTTTGAGTAAATACATCTAGAGTTCTTATGAATGTGCCCAAATTTCTTTTTACAAGCTACTGACTAATATGGGACCAGAAGTACAGCTGGATTTTACTGGTCCTTAAGCAATGTTTCTGCCTCTACACCAAGTTGCATCCAAGTTGTATCAAATGAGGGTGAAAATTACTTAATTACATATTGATAGGCTGAGGATCTAAACTAGTAAACTGATTATCCTATTTTAACCACACATGTTCCAAAAAGTGAAAACTATTAGCTAGTAATGTTGGGCCTCAGTGATTAAAAAAAAATGAAACAAAAAATCAACTGGATGAAGGCATAGCATACATCATCCATCTCTGTGGATACACATCTTTCTATGGAGAAAATCTTCTGGCAAGTGCATACATCATCTATGTGGATCCCAGCTTATTTTATGTGAATTCATTATGGTCACTATATTTTTAAATTCCTTGAAAAATAAATTAATAATTCTAAGATATGTGGCTAAGTGGTAGGTAATATTGGATAAAATTGAGAATCTCAGGAGCATAATAGTTTCAATTGACAGTAAAGTGTTTCTGGCTCAATGATTTACTTCATTTTGCAGGAGAGAGGCTCTTTAATATATACACAAATAGCGAATGAGCCATTTCAAAGATTCCAAGGAAAAAATTATAAAGTCAGAATCCTTAAATAAAAATAACATTTTTTTCTCCCAACAATTCCTACCCAAGTGATTTATATCTCAAAGAGACTATATTTCATTAATCAGAACGGGAGACAGAAGGGTGAAGTGGCTATTTTTCAATTTTATCATTTCAGAATCATCTGCCTTGCAATAACGATGCGCCTGTGTGCTCTGTTTGCTGTGCTTTATTGCCTTCTGCTCTATGCTTTACCATCCTTGAGCTGGTTCTCAAATCCCTAGGTGGAGAAACCACGTCACTTCTCTTTTTCAGTTTAACCATCCATCCCGGGTAATCATGATTTCAAGGGTCGAAAACAGTTTAAATTAAAAGCAATCACCAGCACTCTAGGCATGACCTATGTGCAGGCCCTTGTAAGAGGTCTCCCAGTCTGGGTCAGAATGTGCCTCTTTCATGCTCCAGGGTCATCTGGAGAAAGAAGATATTTATAAACCTATTTCCTAACACCTTGAAATGTTGTAAGATATTCTGTGAAGAACTAGAGAACATTTTAGCTTGTTATAATCTCACAAAGGAGATCTCAAATCTGGAAAGAGAGTTCTCACTCTCCACCGACCTTATCGCAGAACCAGTTAGGCCAAAGCTGCTCATGAGATTCTATGTAGGATGAAAATGCCCTAAAAGGGCTAATTTGATGAAAGTTATTAATAATAAAATAAGAAGAAAAGATAGTTTAACCTTAGGTAAGTTTGTGATTAAAATAACTTGGTTTTGATAATGCCTCTGAAAGTATTTTTTTGTGTGTGTTTTTGCCATTTCTTGGGCCTCTCCTGTGGCATATGGAGGTTCCCAGGCTAGGGGTCTAATCGGATTTGTAGCTGCAAGCCTACGCCGGAGCCACAGCAATGCGGGATCCGAGCCGCATCTGTGACCTACAGCACAGCTCATGGCAACGCCGGATCGTTAACCCACTGAGCAAGGGCAGGGATTGAACCCACAACCTCATGGTCCCTAGTCGGGATTCATCAACCACTGTGCCAAGATGGGAACCTCTGAAAATATTTTTGAAGCAGCAATGTATGTTTAGAATACTGTTCATAATTTAAGACTCAAGAGTGATTCATCTACATCAGTTGGCAAATAGAAAAAACAAAAAAAACTATTTACTAAAGTTAATGCTGTAACTGATCTCAAATTGTATGGATTGCCATGAGAAGAAAAAGCTAGTAATAACACTAAATTCATAGTTTATAAGCCAAATACTTAAGATCTCAGCAAGGTTATGAGGTCAAACACAGGAGCGTGGAGAGGTCAGGGTACAATAAAACTCGAGGAGGATTTCACTGTCGGCTTAATGCTGGGACTCTTACACTCGGGAAAATCAGTGGAAACAATTCTCATATCAACCTCCTATTCAGAATTATCTATCAGCCCAAACTTCTGGTAGACCAAATGCCCATTTGAACTCCCACTTTCCATTCTTGAGTAACACATCATGGGAAGGTGCAATTTCATCTCTGTTCTATCAGTGTTGTTAGAACAATCTACTTTGTATTCTTGTATTCTAAAAGCACCTAAATGCAGTTACCCACATAGATGTAAGCAATTCCACTCTTATAAATCAAGATTCCCTAGCCTATCTTTGTTTTCTAAGGATTTTGTTAATCTCAGATTTATTTTTTTCATTCGGTAACACTGCTTTATAACATAAGTTTTCTGTGTACGATATTATATTTCTACTTCTATATACCCTACAGCATGCTCAAATTAATTTCTTTCTGTCAACATACAGTTGGTAGGATTAAAAATTTAAGAAGTAGAAACATAATGTTGTATACATGAAATTTAAATAACATCGTAAACTAATGTTAACGCCACACACATTTTGTTCTTCACTTTGCGAGTGTTTCTTTGGATCTTTGTCTGACCAACATGCATTTTACTAAATACTTCCTCCCTGTTGCTATGCCCTATCCATTAAAAAAAATATATATATAAAGCCATTTTTCAAAGTTGGGCACCATTCAGTAGTTATGAGACAGAATATGTTAAAAGAGAACAAAAATTCTCCATGTTCACAGACTTCACTGAGTCCTTACCACAGTTTATTGTCCAAATGACAACTTAGAAGAGACTCAAGTTTATATCTCCTATTACTTCATTCCATTGTACTTAATATGGTTGGGTTTTGAGGCTGATCATTCAGTGACCATCTGACTAAGCATGATACACTCATTTCATAGGCTACCTCAGTATCCTTTGTAGCGAGAGGAACAGGAAAACATTCAACTAGTAAATTCAGTTTATCTTATATATATAAAAAAAGACACAGTTCTGAAAAAAAGCCATTACAATACCCCTATTACAAGTAGAAAACATGTTCCTATTCATACAGCACCTCTGAGCACTAAATGCAGTAACATTATCTTCTTTTCCATTGGTCCCTCATCTGGGTATTATATTTTTATATATTCCATCTGCTGCTCTTTCACAATTGTAGGTTTATATGCTCTATCTTTTATTCTCTACCATCTCATCCTGCTGACAAATTTTAGTTTTATTTTTTCATATCAAAGCTTCCAAGATACTTGCATTACAAGGCCACATGGAAGGTCATTTATTCTCTCAAATCCTCAAAGAGATGTGGATGATACTGTGTTTCCTAGCTATCCTGTCCTTATATAATATATTAATGTTCCATTAGCCTTCTTTCAAAAGTGGCTTATAAATAAGATGCCTTTATCTCACGTTTTTTCTCTATTGGTTGTAAAGATTCTAAAGTAAAACTACACTTTTAAAAAATCCTGAGTTTTCTTCTTACTCAGACAAATTCCTTTTGTCTACCTAAGAAAAATTACAAGCCGACTACAAGTTCAAAAATGCACACCATTCTGGGGATGGGTAGCTATTGTCATTGGCAGATCCTGAGACATGCATTATTTGTTAAGCCTCTTCTACTTGAATTACTACTCACTCCAGAACAAATACCTTGTTCCTAAAAAAGAAATGGAGAAAAACCCAAAACTATTATTTTTCCCCTGAAAGATCACACCCAATGCTCAGAGGGTTTCTCAGAGACTGAAAGGAAATCTTTTTACCAGGTTACTGTTATGATTCCCTACAAGACTGAAGTCACCCAAGGGTATGCTCCTTCTCCTTAGTCCTAGAAGCCATTGGATGGCATACAAGAGCAGAGGGAAGATGATGACAATAGTGAAATGTAATTAGGATGCGTCCAATTTTCCTACCTGACTTGATAGACTATGATTCAGCCCAATTTGCCAAGCCCATAATGTTGGTTATTTTGTAAAGAAAAGCAGATTGACTTCTACTGTAATTGCATGTTGTAAATATACAACTTTATTTCATCCAGAGGAGGGAAGTTGGTTTATATAAATCTGTTTTCATAACCACATGAAAGTTTTCAAAAGGAACAGTGTTTGGCTTATCCAAGAGCAAAAGGTAACATGGTCACTATCAAAAAATGTTTAGGTCCCCACTCAGTTTAAAGGTCAGTTTCCAAAGGAAGTGTGTCACTTATGAGAGAGCTCACATGTTCCCCACATGCATCAATTAAAATCAGCTAGGACAGTGGAATGACAAATTAGAATTTTGAAAAAATAAACTGTTGTGACTTCCACTTTGAAGAATGGCCATATAAGTCACTTAGAGCAAGTGAAAATAGCTAAAATCTTAATTTTTTTTTCTTTTTTAGGGCCACACTGATAGCATATAGAGGTTCCCAGGCTAGGGGTTGAATTGGAGCTACAGCTGCCAGCCTACACCACAGCCACAGCAATGCAGGATCCTCAACCCACTAAGCAACACCAAGGATGGAACCTTCAACCTCATGGTTACTAGTTGGATTTGTTTCCACTGCACCACAACAGGAACACCCCTAAAAATAAATTTTAAATGCCTCTTTTGAAGAAACAAGACCTGACAAGATTGAGTGCAGTTATCAGTTGAAATTGAAGGGAAAATCAGAACTCTAATATATGGGTAAGCAAAGAAGCTACTTTGCTCAAAGGGCATTTTCTGATTCTGGCAAATTTGAACTTTTGTTATCTCGATTCACAGACCTCCATTACTTCTAACCTTTTCCCACTTGTTTCTCTCTGTTCTAGATACACTGCTCTTCCTAAATATCTTGTGATTGTACTGGTAATCACTATGACAGAAAAGGATGTATTGAACATTAAAGAATTTATTGTTTATATGTCCCATCATATTAACAACTTTCCAGCACAAAGATAGGATAATCATGTTAGAAATCAGCTTTGTCAAATCAAACAACAAGTAAATAAGAACCTACCATAAAATAAAACTGAGGTCTTCAGTCTATGAAAATAAACGACCAGCATTAGTGGCTGAACTCTCTGGCATAAGTATTTGGTTTAGACTGCAGAGTGCAGAAGTATGTTAATCATATTTTACTATTTCCATCATTTCCCCTTTGCTTTTGTGTGCCATCTAATGGCTTTCACAAGAAAGCAAGGCTTTGTCGTCATAAGCCGATTAAGATTGATCCTAGGGAATATGCATCCTAATCCAGTTATTATCAATATATTTCGTTTGTTCATACCCAAAGACAAAAGGAAAATATGTTTTTCTCATTTTCACATTGATATGCCAAATAGATGCTGTGATATGAGGCATTTGTTGCCCTAGTGATTGCTAAAGGCTGGTAGATAACTTCTGCCATCAGCAATTGCCCTTAGCCTAAGAAAGCTGCTTCATCCAAGTTCATGTCCTTTTCTCCAAGATAGTCCATATCCAATGACTAATTGATGCAGTGAGTAAAAAGAACTTGCGGTAACCTGACGGGTCACACCAGATCCAAACTTCTTCATGGAATTTTCTCAGGCCTCTGTTGTAGTGATAGCATAGTTCAGATTGTCCTTTGCCCAATTTTGCTATCATTGCTTTCTTATGCATGCTGTTCCTGAATGCACTTCCCAATTAACTTCTTATGGGCAAATCTCATAATAGAATCTCTTTCCAGAAAAAACAAAAAGTATCTAAGATAATTGGTATCATAAGTTGCCCTAAGAAGCTAATGAGTATAATGTGAAGTTTGGTAAAATGGATCACCCACTGGTTAGATGGCAATAAATGTCTGACCTCTGGTCTTCCCCTGGCATACTTTAGTGTGCAATTGTTAAAAATTTCAGGAGTTCCCATTGTGCCTCAGTGGTAGCAAACCTAACTAGTATCCATGAGGATGTGGGTTCGATTTCTGGCTTCACTCAGTGGGTTAAAGACCTGGTGCTGCTGTGAGCTATGGTGTAGGTCACAGACATGACTTGGGTCCTGAGTTGCTGTGGCTGTTGTGTAGACTGGCAACTGCAGCTCCAATTGTACCCTAGCCTGGGAAATTCCATATGCTGTGGGTGTGGCCCTAAAAGACAAAAAAAGATTTTTTTTTTTCATTAATTGTTAACTGAATGAGATGCCCTTGTTCTCACTTGTTTGAGAAGCATGGGGGAAGAAAAAAATTTCAGGACTGAGGAATCAAATGGCTGCTGCTAAATAAAATCAAAGCATTGGACAAAGATAAGGAAAAGTATGGGTAATCAATTTAAGGCAAAGTGTGAAACTTGGAGGGCCTTTTGGCAGTATATAAAGAAAATCTGATCTTTTTCAGTCAGAGGGTAAAAAACAACCAAGAAGGAGGCCCAGGGCTTGATTTCAAAGCTAGCTGATTTCTAGAAAAGAATTCCCAACCCCATCGAGTCTGCTACACCAAGGTCATGGCCTTGCTTTGGATGGAGTATGAGACTAAAATTGTGGATTGTGATATCTAGGTCAATGCACTTGAAACAGCCCACTGGGCCTGCAGAAGTGGCACATTTTTTTTCTTTTTTTAATGAAAGGTGAACACCCATATTGCTTATAAACAAAGTAGAATCCTCTGGCTTGTAAACCATTGTGTGTTCCCATCTGGATCCCACCCCTAGCTTTCTTCCTGATTATTAGAATGACAATTAGGGTCAAGTCACAGCTTAATCTGGCTGAGGAAATACTATTGGCAAAGAAAAGAGCTGTAGAACCTACCCAACAGGTATCAGTAGGAATTGGGAGGCTGTGTAACGTATGGGAATGAAAGGATGCTGGATCAATTGAGATTTCATACATAGTTGGATTAAAAAGAGTATTGTTATGAAAACACTCAACTGGAATGTAACATTTAATACCTTGGGAAGGACCTTTAGACAAAAGTGATGATGTTGTTAGGCCCTTGCAAGCTTGGAAAAAACAATGACACATACATAATGAAGCAGAAATATAAAGCTTACCATGGTGAATGGTGGGATAAGACATCAAAATCTCCAAGAAATAAACAGACTAGAACATCTACCAGGCAAACATGTTCCACAGGAAGGCCCAGAAAAATCTACAATTACCAAAGTTTTAAGTTATATGTTGGTGAGAGTGGTACCAGAATTGTTAAGAAACTCAGTGGTTACTATCCTTTTTAGACTGGAACTGATGATGAGATGTTATTATAGAACCGAGGATGATAGTCTTGCCAACTGGAGATTAGCACTTGCTGTCTGCCTCTGCAAGGGTCGAAGCATGAGCCATTGCAGTTGCTGACCTTCGGCACCCCCTGAAAAAAGCTCAGGGTGGAGATCAGGAGTGAGGCGCTCTGGGAAAACTGGCAGAACAGGTAATCAGATATAAGATATTTCCAGAAGACTTTTATGAGCCCAATTCTTGTATCTCCTCATATCTAGAAAAGAACTAAAATCCTTCATGGTGGTATCTGTTCCTTGTGACTAGCAGGAACCTTCCCAAGACTAGCAGCAACCTTCTGCAAAAATGTGTGCTTGATTGCATGTACTTCTCCCTTTCACCAAAATCACATGTATATTAACTCCCCTACACACCTATCTGAAGTGGTTTCTCAGCACTATCTGAAGTGCTGCCTCCAGGCTATAGTCCTCATTTCCCCCAAATGAAACTTAACTTAGAACTCTCATGTTGTGAATTAAAGTTGATAATCTCAAAATAATAAAGTCTAAGCTGTGATACCTCACTATAAGAGACAGACACAAATGCCATAAGAATGTTAAAGACACAATCCAGAAGACTTGACATGCAGAAAGTTCTGGAGATATTTTTCAAATCATGGTGCTCCTGGGAGGAAGAGAGATGGGAAAAAAAATATGAGTTCCTGAAACTGCATAATCAAAGAAGAAAATTTAGGATGCAAAATAAATCAAGGTCATGAATTCTAAGTCCGCTGCTCCAAGAAAAAGTCAGAAGTCATTGCCTAGTTTCTGGACCTGAACCAGTTCTTAATCAAAGAAGAAAATTTAGGATGCAAAATAAATCAAGGTCACGAATCCTAAGTCCACTGCTCCAAGAAAAAGTCAGAAGTCATTGCCTGGTTTCTGGACCTGAACCAGTTCTTAGTTCCAGAACCATCACCCTGAGGAGAGACCCAGTAATACCACAGCAAATGTATACTAAAACCGTTGTCCCGATACATCCCCAAAGGAAATGTAGCATCAACTTGGGTAACTTTATGATGGGAAAGGGGAATAACTAAACATTTTGAAGACTTTTGGATACAGTGTGTGCAGTGTTATTTGGGGGAATCAAAGGGTTATCATAGCTTCCTTGTTAAAGAGGCAAATTATGGGGACCAGATGATAAACAGAATCCTGATAAATTCTGATTTACAGTAAGTTGTTAGATCCATGCACCCATGAATTGGACATTACTTTGGTTCAAATGTGTAATTAGAACAGATATATTGTGTACTTGGTGGAGCATCACAACGTTTTTATTTTGTTTTTTTGTTTGTTTTTGTTTTTGTTTTTGGCTTTTGGAATAAGAGCTATTATAGTCATATAGTGAATCTGACCAAACTAGCAAATCAGAAACAGTATTACATCCCAGACAGAATGACAGGTGTTAGTGCTCTTTTTTGTTTTGTTTTTGTTTTTTGGCTGCACCCATGAACTGTGGAATTTCCTGAGCCACAGATCAAATCTGTGCCTTAGCAGCAAACCAAGCCTCTGAGGTGGTGGGTCCTTAACATGCCACAGGGGAACTCCTTAAGTGCTCTTCTTTTTAATGATCTCAATGATGCAGGGATGATGGCCCTAATTATATGCCTATTTCATCAGGCTGTTTCTGAATTCTGAATGATGACAGTAGACTAATGAAAACTTCTCCAAGTAGTAGCCCCATTTGTAGTGGTGGTGACAGATGTGGTATTTTTGCTTGACTAGAGAACAAGGCCTTGAGTGTGTGGTACATAATCAACAGTCTGACAGAGTTTATTCTATTTTCTTAAGGAGGGAGGATTTAAAGAGTTTTCATACTATGACAACATTATGCTTTCGTGGTCTGGCTCAGACCTATGTCGATTTTCCTGCTCTTTCATATTGTGGTCTGGAAAGATCTGGTTCAGTGAGACCTTGTGTACAACCACGCATTAGTTCAGTTTGGCATCAGTGTGCTGTTAATCCTGGGTCAGTGAGAAGCGGAAAGTGTGTTGGAGGCTCTGTGAAGATACATGCATTCAGAGGTTGGAAAATAAAACCTATGAAAATCTGGGTGCCCACCACATCACTGTGATTAAATGCAAAGAGTAGACAAAGAATATCCCTTATTGCGTCACTCAGAGCTTGCCTTCTCCATTTATTTAATCTGTTTTTCTTACTCCCTTATATTTGTTCCTGAGGGCACTTCCTAGTAAAGTTCCTGCAGAAATCTCTGTTCCCTTAAGAGAGAATCCAGACACTTAAATATTTGTAACTGGTGCTTGCTCTCATATACTTTAAAGCTCTGCAGTTGAAATCCCTGGATACCAGAATTTCCCCTCAGTTCATAATGAAATGGAACACAGCCATCATGGCATTGCTGTGTTTAATCAGCTTGTGACTATAACTTTCCCAATATATAAAGCGACCCAATAAGTAATTTCAGAAATTAGAGGTTTGGCTAACGTTTTGGAAGCCAGTTGAGATTAGCACTATTAAAACTCTAATACAGATTACAAAATAGATTTGACCAACAGAAAGAGAGTTTTACAGAACAAACGGATTCTTGATTTTATTCTAATCAGAAAAAAAATGGATTAGTATTCTCACTGGAAATAAATGATACGTATGCAGTGGAAAAATACTATAATATATTTCATATAATTTAAAATCTAACTGTGATGTAATTAGTGATTAGAAATAAAAATCCTAAAATGCATATGATTATGGACAGACCTATAATCATGGACCAGGAGCACAGTAGCATGTAAGTAGGCATAAAGCTGATAAGATGCTGCTTAAGCTACATTGTTAATAAAATGCAAAGAGGCTTATCTCACTAAGAGTCTGAAGAAGTATCATATAACATGTACTTGGAAAGAGTTGAAAAGAGGGTCAAAGTATAAAGAAATTATTTACCTCCCACAGATTTAATTCTGAAGAAGGGTGATGTTGAAAAATCGTTCAAGGAGGATTGTGGAAAAGGAGTTTGTCTTCCTTTTGCTAAGATAAGAGTGAAATAAAAATTAAGTACACTTTTATCCTCTAATTCTCCTCAATTGGGATTAAATGCAAAGAGTAGACAAACGCCTCGCATTAAAAATATTTTTTTTTTCTGAGAACCTAAATAAGTTATAGCTGGTGTACTCTGAAAGGTCTCACTTTAAGCTATTGAGAAATCTGTAGTTAAATAAAGGAGTTTGCTCAGTTGATTAATCAATTTGAAATAAATTCCCAGCTGAGATTACTTTTACCTATGCTGTACTTTATTATACAGCTATAAGATCATCTTGAGAAAAGAAATGAAGTCTCATTTGATTTAGAAAGTCTTTCTCAAGGGTCTCCAATTTAATCTTTTGTTGTGTTTTTGTTTTTCTAAAATATGCTTTTATAATAAAAATCCAATTTTACATATCTAATAGATATAACATATTCCATTATACAAATTAGTTTTATACATATTGAAGTAAAACAATGAAATTGGCACTGAGAAACTTCCATGAGCCTTGTCTATACAGCTAAGGTTCTCTCTAGCCCATGACAAAGCCAGTCTACTCTTTAGCTAAGAAATAATGTTTGCATTAAATTCTGTGTTCTTTATCATTTTGCTTTACTTTATGGTTTCTCTCAAATGGATATATCAAATAAAACATCATGTATTTTATTTGAGTTTACTTTACAGAAGTGGTACCCTACTATACTCTTCTGCAAATATTTTTCTTTCATCTTTTGCCATTATGTTTTAAGACTCACTCATGTTTATTTGTGTGGCTGAAGTTACATCATTTTGATTACTCTAAAATATTTAATTATATGTATTTCTAGTAGTCATTTTTTAAGAGCAGTTTTATATTCATAGCAAAACTAATGGAATCCTCTTATGGGCAGTAGGTTAAGGATGTGGTGTTTTCTCTGCAGTGGCTTGGGTTGCTGCTGTAGCTTGAACCCTGGCCTGGAAACTTCTTCATACTGCAGGCATAGCCAAAAAAAAAAAAAAAATCAAAACCCTGAGAGCAAGGGGGAGAGAGATATTTCCCAAATACTCCTGCCTCCACATCTGCAGTTTTCCCCATCACCAACAGACCCCCACCAGAGTAGAGTATCTGTTAATATTGATGAACTTACACTGATACATCATCGTCACCTAAGTCCATGGTTTCTATCTCGGCTAATTTTTGATGTACATTCTAAGAACTTGAACAAATCTGTGATGACATGTATCTACCATTATAGAAGTTTTACTGCCCTAAAAATTTCCTTTGTGCTCTGCCTAACCTCCCCTCTCTAATCCCTGACAACCACTGATCTTTTATTGTCTCCACTGTTTTGCCTTTTCCAGGAGGTCATATAGTTGGAATCACACAATATGCAGGTTGGGTTCTTTCACACAGTAATATATACTTAAGTTTACTCCAGGTTTTTTCATGGCTGGGTAGCTTGTTTCTTTTGAGCACTGAAGAACAGGCCATTGTCTAGATGTACTACATTTATTTACATTTACTTACTGAAGAATATCTTAGATCCAAAAAAAAAAAAAAAGGAGTTCACTGGTGGCCTATTGGTTGGGATTTGGCGTCATCACTGCAAAGACTTGGGTTCAATCCCTGACCCAGAAGCTTCTGTATGGTGTGGGCGTGGCCAAAAAAAAAAAGAAAAAAAGAATATCCTAGGTGCTCTTAACTTTTAACAATTGTGAGTAGAGCTGCTATAAATGTACATGTGTAGGTGTTTGTGTGGACATAAGTGTTCAGTTCCTTTAAGTAAATACCAAAGAGGGCAATTACTGGATCATACGGTAAGAATATGTTTAGTTTCGAAAGAAAGAGTCTTCCAAAGTGGCTGGGACCTTAACATGTTCCTACCATCAACGAATGAGAGTTCCTGTTGCTCTACCTCCTCACCTGCATTGGGTGTTGTCAGTGTTCTGGATTTTGGCCGTTCTAGTCGGTGTGTTAATTTGATACATCAGCATCATGCATTACATACTGGAAAATATACAAAAACTTCATCCTCTAACTTTTAACAAGAAAGAAAGTGTGTTTAAAAGTGATCTTGGGAGTTCCCGTCGTGGTGCAGTGGTTAACGAATCCGACTAGGAACCATGAGGTTGCGGGTTCGGTCCCTGCCCCTGCTCAGTGGGTTAACGATCCGGCATTGCCGTGAGCTGTGGTGTAGGTTGCAGACGCGGCTCGGATCCTGCGTTGCTGTGGCTCGGGCATAGGCCGGTGGCTACAGCTCCGATTAGACCCCTAGCCTGGGAACCTCCATGTGCCACGGAAGCGGCCCAAAGAAATAGCAAAAAGACAAAGAAATAAAAAATAAATAAAAATAAAAGTGATCTTGTAGGCATGACTTCATAAAGATAGTGGACTAGGAAGGCCTGGATCTCATTCCTCCGCAAAGACATTGATCTCGCTCTATGGTCCAAAAAACCTTCATGAGCACTCCAGAAGTTAGTGTGACCATTGTGGCACTCCGGGCAAGAGCAGCTGCATTGAAATAGGTAAAAAAGGAAAAGCCATTTTATTTCACCTGTGATAGCTCCTCCCCCAAACCTGACATTAACATAAAGCTATGCTAGATGTGAATTTGTGACATTGATAACATAAGTGAGGAGGAAAATGTAAAGGAGTAGAATTTTTGTTTTCAGTTGAAATTATTAGTTTAAAATCACTTTGGGAAGGTTTATCCATAAGGGTTTTTTAAACTAAAATATTTTATTGCTTAAAAATGCGAATAATCTGATCCATCAGAGGGTCATAATCTTTTTATTGGAGCTCTTGACTTGATGTTGATGGCTACTGAGCTATCAGGGTGGTGGTTGCTGAAAATCACTAAGGATGATGCTAAGTCTGAAAGGAGATAAAGAATTTCAAAGGGTACTAAGAGATGAAGAGGAATGGCTAAAAACAACTGAGCAGAATTTATGAAAAAAAAAACTCCACTTGAGATTGCTTCAAGGAATCGTAAGATGTCACTCAAGGCAAGAAATGAAAGGGCACTTCTGAGAAAAGATTGAGGGTGGAGTAAAGTTTGCTAATCAGATAAAGATGTTTCTAGAGAAGAGAAGTATTAGAAACAGAGTGGACGGGAGAGTTTGTGTCAGAATTAGAGGCCGCAGTGTGACACTGAGAGTCCTGGGGATCATAGAGGTCCAGAGAGGCTAGATTTCCAGTGGGGCCTGAGGGGAAGAGTTTTGGGAAATAAGGTAATCCATCTCTAAGATAATGGTGGAGTAGGCCTACATATACATATACATGCACATATATATGTGTACGTGTATACATGCATATATATGTATGTGTACATATACATATATAGTCCTGCCCATTCCACTTCCAAAATATTTCTAAAATCCATTTAATTTTCAACTGCTAGCAACCTAATTCAAATTACCATTTTCTGTCACCAGAACGAATTCACTTAAACTTTTGCTCTCTACGAATCCATTATAACTCACATTTTATCCATTGCAGTATTTTAAAAACATTTACATATATTTGCTTTAAAATGTATATTTATTTAAGAAATATATATGTAAATATATATATTTTTTGTTTTGGGGGGCTACACATGTGGCATATGGAAGTTGCCTGGATAGGGGTCAAATTGGAGCTACAGCTGTCAGTTTACTCCACAGCCACAACAACATGGGATCCAAGCCAAGTCTGTAACCTACACTACAGCCCATAGCAATGCCAGATCCTTAACCCACTGAGTGAGACCAGGGATCAAGTCTGCATCCTCATAGATACTGGTTGGGCTCCTTATTGCTGAGCCACAATGGGAACTTCCTAACAATTAAAATTTATCATTTCGTTCTCCTGCTTAAGAACCATGTAATAGCTTCTTACTGCTCTTAGGATAAAATCCAAAAGCTTAAGGTGGTTTACAAGTCAATGCCTGAGATCATTCTGCAGAATCATCATCTTAACCTGCTCCTCCCTTCCTGTTCTGTGCTCTCCAGCTATACTGACCTCTTACTTTCTCAAAATTGAGTGGCCACATTCAGGATATTTATACACTTTCTTCCCTGTGCTTGGAAGATGCTTCCTTTTCTTCTTCGATGAAGTTGCTAGATTTAGGAAAAGCATATAGAGTGTCCAGTTAAATTTGCATTTCAGATAAGCAGCAAATAATGTTTTAGTCTATGTCCCATGCAATATTTGGGTGGCCTGTTTTATCTGGCAACCCTGCTCCTTAGTCTACCTAATTCCTTGTCTTTCAAATTTCAGCTTAAAAGTTACCTCCTCTCTAATTGCCTCAGACTAATTTAGATTCTATTTTTTACACATCGTTAGAATAGGCAGTACTTATGTTACTTAATATCTGTCTTCCCCATTAGATCACAGGCTCTATGATTTAAAAATAATGTTTGACGAGCCACAATATTGACACATTATAGGAACTCTATAAATACTTTTGAATGAAGCCTGGGTTAAGTGGAGTATTGTGTGTGCAATATAAAATAAGGTAAATTTGTGCTTACATTCCACCATGAATCAACACCAACTGAGTTACCTTGGGTAAATCTGTGTTTGCTCAACAGAAAATTGGAGTGGCAATACTCTAAATTGCAAGACTGTTGTGAGAGTTAAATGTGAAGGTACATAATAAATGTTCAAAAATGCATTGCATTTTTCCTTCCTTCTTGAATTTGGTAAAGAACTGTGATGTACCCTTATCTTCCTTCATATTTAGTGCATCATTCAAAAATCCCCTCTGAAGCAAATCCCTTCATATAGCATCAATTCACATCAATCTCCTAAGTACATACTTACCCTTCCACTTTAATTCTGTTAATTCACAGATTGGGGCTCTCTTAACTCACAGATGTCTTCTAGGCCATAAGTTTAACTGTGATAAACACCTGTGTATAAGTGAAAATTTTTGTTTTTTGGGGGTCTACATGCATGAAATTGCTTTATGTTTTTATTTTTGCTTTATTTTTAGTCATTCTCCATGCCTGGTTGTAGTAGAGCTGCAGCTTTCCCAAAACTTTGGAGTGAAATCTAGGCTACTCTTAAATCTGGAGATTCCCTTCATGGCCATGTTTAGATGTGAGGAAATGGACATTATGGTACAGCTTCTCACCACTTGATATTTTGTTCCCTTCCCTCTGCTCCAGCTCTCTGTTAGTCTAGGGTACAGAGTGTGGGGCAGACAGGATGAAGATGGAACTGTTTTGTCATTCTCCATTATACACATTCTCTGCCTCATGAGGCAATTAGGATGCTGGCCAATACCGGCAGTCAAGAAGAAAACACAGCACTTGAATTAACAGTTTCACAAAAATTAATTCTTCACAAATTTCCTGCCATACTCTCCAATCTCCATTCTGTTCTTTGCCCTCCTTCCTTCCCTGCTTTTGAAAATTATTTCTTCTATTATGCTGTCCTTCCTTTCTTCTTATCTTTCCATTACTTTTTACATTTCATCTTTTCCCCTTTCTCTCTCTATCTTCTTTCCTCTTTCCTTTCTTCCAGATTATAAGCAAATCTATACCTTCATTTCTGGCCTGTAATTATGTTTCTGTAAAATACCAAATGCAAAATCCATTCCTTTCTAGATCTGTCAGATAACCTGAGAGCTTCCCAGCCTAAAACTAGGCTAAGCCCAGGTCTGAAAATCACAGAGAAAACTATACTTCTTTCTCTTCATCTGTATCCTAGCTTTCCGTGTTTTGCCTGTACCTATGTAATTTCTGAGCTGTTATCCTAACATTACTGCACTTGAATCCATGCCGAGAAATGTGAGTAGCTAAAGACGAGATTAATTTGATCTAAAATGTGGGATTGGAAAGGAGCCAGAAAAAAAACCTAAAAATCTTATTCAGCAATCCATAACTTTTTTCCTCCCCAATACTATTTAAAAAATTTTTAATTACATTATATTTGATTTACAATGTTCCGTCAAATGCCCTATTTTTAAAAAATCTCTTAGTGTACCGGCAAACACATATTAGGATAAGACAGGTGAAAAATGAACTTATCTTACAGGAATATACCCTCTGTGTGAGTGTGTGTGGGCCAATGATTGTGGTACTGCCTTTGGCTTTAAACAACCCCCACACTTCTTCACTGTGTCAGGTAGAGGCTGGTGCTTCACTAATTTACGTCTCAAACATTGTGTGGCTGGGGAATAACACATGCAAAAGTTTGTTCCAATTGCAAAAGCAAACCTGGAGAGATACACCACTGAGGGCAGCAATTTTCTGAGGCTGTGATATCATCGCCGAATGCCCACTAGCACTGCATGGAAAAGCCTGTATGGGAAATAGGCAACCACCTCTATACAAAATAGAATGATCCCAGTGATAACCAGACAGATTAATAAATCACATTTACAACAGAAACATAGGACCATGGGAAGGGAGGTCACCATTTTGATGCCCTCAAGATATGCTGAAAATGAGAAAAATGGCAAGTAATTTTGTCAGCCCTTATCATGGAAATCAGATTTGACCAGGGAATGGTTCATGGTCCCAGACAGAGCCTACTTTATTTCTTCTTCCTGTATTGCAGACCTGTCTTTAAACTTTCACTTGTTTAAAAAAAAAAAAAAAGAATGCTTTATGGTTATATGAAAGTATCATTTGGAGGGTTTTCAAGGCTGGTGCCTGGATTGAAATATGCAAATACAGATATTATAATTGTATTCAGATATTAGATATTATAAGATATTATAAGATATACTCAGGCAAGAAGAATGGACATACCTTCCCCAATATCACAGAGTAGGGACATTCTCTGAGCTTCACAAGGCTTGTCATCAGAATCTACTTTTTTTTTCCTCAGAAACTTAAAATAATTAAACTAAAGGAATTCCATTCTTGAAATTATGGGTACAATTTAAGTAATTCTGCTTTTTACAAGTCAAGATTCAGTGCAAGAAACAGCAAACATACTAAGAATTTTAAGAAGCAATAAGAAATATAATATGGAGAAGTGGGTGTTTACCAAATAGGAAGAGAGACCGAAGAAAGGATTCTAAGCAAGACCTGCAAGGATGCCTCCTGGATCAATACAGATCTGGTCCACAAGGAGAGCCACATTTGAGTGGCTACTGAAACTATGCCAGAATTAGGAGGCCAGTCCCATGGCCTCTGAATAGCCCCAGAGCTGGAGAACCAATAGCCATAGCTGCGAGCCAGGGACTGGATGGATGGACAGAGAAGCCACATCACTGCTTCACCTGATAACTTTCTTTCCACACACAGGAAGCTGGAGCAGTGCTGTCTAATGATGTAAAATGAGAGACACATTTGTAATTTCAAATTTTCTAGTAGCCCCCTTTTTTAAAAAAGTAAAATGAAACAGACAAATGTTTCTTTTTGGTTAACCCTAAATAGAAAATAGAAGCCTTGAGAAGTTCCTATCGTGGCTCAGGGGAAATGAATCTGACTAGTGTCCATGAGGATGTGGGTTTGACCCCTGGCCTCACTCAGTGGGTTAAGGATTCAGCATTTCTGTGAGCTGGGGTGTAGGTGGCAGACACATCTTGGATCTTGTGTTGCTGTGGCTGTGGCATAGGCTGGCAACTGTAGCTCTGATTCGATCCCTAGCTTAGGAACTTCCATATGCTATAGGTGTGGCTCTAAAAAGCAAATTAAATTAAATTAAAAAATGGAAGCATTTCAAAATATAATCCAGATAAAACATGCCATTAATCCATTAATTTTTTTTTTTAGTGTAAAGACTTCCAAATCCACTGTAGGTTTCATACTTACTGAACATCTTCCTTTGGACAGGCCACTTTTCAAGTGCTTAGTAACCACATGGGCTAGAGACTGTATCCTGGGCAGTGCAGGGACAGGAAAGGATGCTGCTTCACTGCCGTTGAGAAATCTTTGTTTCTTCCACGTGTTTTCAAGCAGAAACAGACAAAACACGATAGGATGGAGGCTTCTACCTCTGTTTTGCCTTCCAGAACCTTGATTCAAAGGAATCTGGAAATTACGTTCTTTTTGTTTTGCTTTGATTTCTAAACTCCTCAGTTAGAGGAAAGGTATCATTCAGATTAAATAAAACAATCTATAGTATCCAGTAGTTCTTTTTAAAAAGAAAAAGGCAAAGTTCCTATCATGGCTCAGTGGTAACAAACCCAACTAGTATCCATGAGGATGAGGGTTCGATCCCTGGCCTCACTCAGTGGGTTAAGGATTCATCATTACCATGAGAGGTGATGTGGGTAGTAGACACAGCTTGGATCCTGAGTTGCTATAGCTGTAGCTGGCATCTCCGACTTGACCCCTAGCCTGGGAATTTCCATATGCCATGGGTGCGGCCCTAAAAAAAAAAAAAGAAAGAAAAGGTGATTGCTATAGGAACCTATTTGTTGGATTTGTGTCATCTTACAAATACTTTCATATATGCTACTTTTAAAAAATGACCAGTTTATTTCTCCTTTGGAGCACTTGTCTTTAACTAAGACTCTGTTTTACAAAATTTATCATATTTTATAAGCATAAATATAATAGTATATCTCCAGAATGGTTTCCTATAACTTACTCTGTCCTGAAGAGAGACAACATATTATTTCTGAGGCTTTGATCACAACTCTGGAGAAGGACATTCTTCGTTGTCTCCAAGGATTACTACACAAAAAAGCATCAGCATGAGAAGTAAATCCTTTTTTAAATGTTTGGATCATTTACAATATGGATACATTCTTGAAAATTGCATGGGTCTGACTAGTTAATTCAAACTGACTCTGTAGCCAGCATTGACTTATTCCAATGCACAGCAGCAAGGGAAGAATAAGAAAATAAGATGCAGGCTTCTGGTCAAGATTCATATCGTGAGAATAGCAGAGCTTTTAGAGCTTATTTATAACAGAAGTAATGAAATGTTAGTGAAGTTAAGGGTGCATTTTTTGAGAAAAAAACATAACCCTATAGTCAAGGAGCACACAGTTCCACGCGTCTAAAAATCCAATCAATGAGATGCTGTACCGTGTCTCCACTCCACAGTCAGAGCCTCGATTTATCACCTTGGTTCAGTACACGAATGAGCTAGTAGCTGGGAAACCTGGATAATTTGTTCTGTTTAGACACCTAGAGTTTAATAAAACTCTAGACCTGTCTCCCAGGAATAAACAGTAATATGATACTACCTAGCACCAGCTTGGACATTGTCGGTGTGCTGGGTACACACATTGGATAAATGCTCAGATCCAAATACAATTGGTTCGAGTGAGCGTGAACTTATTATTATTATTTTTTTAATATTCAACTGAGACTTACTGCCAAGTGAGTATCCTAAGACATGTGATAAGGGCATGGGTGCTTTCAGAGGATTCTTAATGCCTCTTCTTTTCCCTCATATTATGGGCACCTCCCAGATTTCTTCATTGTGCTGATTTATGGTTTCTGCTGAGTGTGACCTTTCCATGACTATTGTTGCCATTAGCACCTCTCAGGAGGTGGACTTTAAAATCTATGTCTTGAACTTGGCTTCCCTTTAAAAATTCTCTTTTACATTACAGATCCATATTTTCAACAGATTGGTGATGAACTACTGACCATTTTCTGGCAGGCAGCTATGTTAAGCCCAAAATTATGTTTCTCATATTGAATGAAATCTCTCTGAGTTCACTAGTTTTCTTTTTTTAACCAACATCACCAGAAATCCTTATCCTTCTGCCTATGTTTAAACCTCTGAATAAGCTTGATTTCTTTCTCTCTCCTTCTTCCTTGAGGCAAAACCATTAGTTTAATCCAGGAAATTATTTTAAAATTCTGTATTCAGATCCATTTTTCTTTTATTGAAGTTACTATCTTAATTCACAGTTTGTTGTAATTTTATTTTTGAAAATATCTTAAGAGTAGATATTTTTTTCCCCTTTCAGCATATAGTTCTACAAAATATAACATGTATAGATTTATGTAAAAACCATCATAATCAGGATTCAGAACAATTCCGTCACCCCTCAAAAATTGTTTATGTGGGCTCTTTATAGCCACACCCTTCTTCCATTTCTAACTCCTAAAGAACAGCTGATCTGTTTTCTGTTCAAAGTCTATGTAAAATTGTCTTCCTTAGAATGTCAGATAGAGGAATTCTACAGTATGCAATCATTTAGACTGTCTTCTTTCACTCATTCTTGTCTTTGACATTTACCCAAGTTGTAGTATGCATCAGTAGTTTCTTTATTTTTCATGCCGAGTTAGGGTCTCATGGAATGTATGTACCACCATTTGCTTTCTTATTTTTCAAAACACATGGGATTTTCTTACCCTGCTGTTCAAGGGCTCTTGTGATAAGTCTTCTGTTTCAAGCCTGGTTCCCTTGTCTCTCTTCCTTGTACAATTTCTTTCAGGAAGACTCTTCTCAGTTACATCATTTTAGTCAAAAGTTTTCTTTTTGTTGCAGTATCAAGTTTAAATTAACTTGCTCCTACCTCTCCTTTCTATTAAACTCTTACCCATTACTGAGACCATTTCCCAGGAGTCTTTTTCTGAATCTTCTGAGTAGAATTTGCCTCTCTGAAGACTTTATGGAGTGCTTTGATTTTATGTGACTTAATGTTGATTTAATAGCCAAGATTGTCTTTTAAATTGTCTATGGATATAAGAGATGAATCAGAAAATTAAAATGGTGCCTTAGGAGTAAATATTGGAAATTAAGACAGTGGATCATCAGAAATATGCAAAATCCCCTTAAGCAGTGTTTCTTAAAGGATTTCACAAAGTGGGGTGAATGTAGCTGCAGAGTGTGTGCTTAGCCTTCAGCAAATACCAACATGTTTTTGGAAGGAATTCTACTTTGAGGCCCATTCAAATACATTCTTTTTTATATAATTATTTATTATAGTTGATTTATAATGTTGTGCCTCTGCTGTACAGCAGTGACCCAGTCACACATACATAAGCATTCTTTTTCTCATATTATCTTCCATCAAATTCTATCCCAAGAGATTGGATATGACTCCCTGTGCTATGCTATAGGACCTCATTGCTTATCCGTTCTAAATGTAATAGTTTGTATCCACTAACCCCAAACTTCCAGTCCATCCCACTCTTTCCCCTTTCCTCCTTGTCAATCACAAGTCTGTTCTCTATGTCTGAGTCTGTTTCTGTTTTGTAGATAAGTTCCTTTGTGCTGTATTTTAGATTCCAAATATAGGTGATGTCATATGGTATTTGTCTTTCTCTTTTTGACTTACTTCATTTAGTATGAGAAACTCTGGATGCATCCATGTTGCTGCAAATAGCATTATTTTGTTCCTTTTTATGGCTGAGTGATATTCCACTGTGTATGTACCACATCATCTTAATCCATTCAAGTGTCAATGGACATTTAAGTTGTTTCCATGTCTTGACTATTATGAATAGAGCTTCAGTGAACATACAGGTGCATGTAACTTTTGGAATTTTAGTGTTGTCTGAATGTATGCCCAGGAGTGGGATTGCTGGATCATATGGTAGTTCTATATTTAGTTTTCTGAGGAACCTCCATACTGTTTTCCATAGTGGTTGTACCAATTGACATTCCCACAACAGTGTAGGAGGGTTCCTTTTTCTCCACATCCTCTCCAGCATTTGTTATTAATGATGTCCATTCTGACCAATGTAAGGTGGCACCTCATAGTAGTTTCAATTTGCATTTCTCTAATAATTAGTGATGTTGAGTATCTTTTTAAGTGCCTATTGGCCATCTGTATGTTTTTAGAGAAATTTCTATTTAGGTCTTCTGCCCCATCTTTTAAATTGGGTTGTTTGTGGGTTTTTCTTTGTCGTTGTCGTTGAGTTGTATGAGCCTTTTGGAGATTTTGGAGATTAAGCCCTTGTCCATTGCATCATTTGCCAAGATTTTCTCTCATTCTGTGTGTTGTCTTTTTGTTTTATTAGTTGTTGATATTTTTATGTTTCCTTAGCTGTGCAGAAGCTTTTGAGTTTAATTAAGTCCCATTGGTTTATTTTTGTCTTTATTGTCATCATTTTAGAGGTGGATCAAACAAGATATTGCTGTGATTTATGTCAAAGAGCATTCTGCCTATGTTTTCCTCTAGGGGTTTTTAGTATCTGGCCTTACATTTAGGTCTTTAATTCAATTTGTTTTTTTGTATGGTGTTAGAGAATGTTCTAATTTTATTCTTTTAAATGTAGCTGTCCAGCTTTCCCAGCACCATTTATTGAAAAGACTACCTTCCCTCCACTGTATGGTTCTTGTCTCCTTTGTCATAGATTTATTAACCGTAGATGCTTGGGTTTATTTCTGGGCTTTCTGTCCTGTTTCACTAATCCATATTTCTGTTTTTGTGTCAGTATTATACTTTTTTGATGACTGTAGCTTTGTAATATAATCTGAAGTCAGGGAGCCTGATTCCTCCAGTTCTGTTTTTCTTTTTCAATATTGCTTTGGCTATTCAGGTTTTTTTTTTTTTTTTTTCTGGTGTGTTTCCATACAAATTTTAAAATATTTTGTTTTAGTTCTGTGAAGAATGTCCATGGTGATTTGATAGGGGTTGCACTGAATCTGTAGATTGCCTTGGGGAGTATAGTCACTTTGACAATATTGATTCTTCCAGTGCAAGAGCGTGGTATAGCTTTCCATCTATTTGTGTCATCATTGATTTATTTGATCAGCGTCTTATAGTTTTTAGAGTACAGGTCTTTTGTTTCTTTAGGTAGATTTATTCCTAGGTATTTTATTCTTTTTGATGTGATAGTAAAGGGATAGTTTCCCTAATTTCTCTTTTTGATCTTTCATTGTTAGTATATAGAAATGCAATAGATTTTTGTGTAATGCAACTTTGCCAAATTCATTGATCAGCTCTAACAGTTTTCTGGTAGTGTGTTTAAGATTTTCTAAGTATAATACCATATCATCTGCAAACAGTGATAACTTTACTTATTTTCCAATTTGGATTCACCTTTTTTCTTCTCTGATTGTTGGGCCTAGGACTTTCAAAACTATGTTGAGTAACAGTGGTAAAAGTGGATATCCTTGTTTTGTTCCTTATCTTAACAGAAATACTTTCAGGTTTTCATCACTGAGAATGATGTTAGCTGTGGGTTGGTCATATATGGCCTTTATTATGTTGAGTTAGCTTCCCTTTATGTCCACTTTCTGGAGAGGTTTTTTTTTTTTATCAGAAATGGGTGTTGAATTTTGTCAAAAGCTTTTCCTGTATGTATTGAGATGATCATATTGTTTTTATTTTTCCATTTGTTGATGTGGTGTATCACACTGATTGATTTGAAAATATTGAAGAATTCTTGAATTACTGGGATAAATCACACTTGATTATGGTGTGTGATCTTTTTAATATATAGAGTTGGATTCAGCTCACTAATATTGTGTTGAGGATTTTTGCATCTATGTTCATCAGTGATATTGGCCTGTAATTTTCTTTTTTCGTGGTATCTTTGTCTGTTTTTGGTATAAGGGTGATGGTGGTCCCATAGAATGAACTTGGGAGTGTTCCTTTCTCTGCAATTTTTTGGAAGTGTTTCAAAAAAATAGCTGTTAACTCTTGCTTGAATGTTTGATAGAATTAGCCTTTGAAGCCGTCAGGACCTGGACATTCTGACAGGGTAGAGTTACCATTGTGGCTCATCGGTTAACAAACCCAACTAGTATCCATGAGGACATGGGTTTGATCCCTGGCCTTGCTCAATGGGTTAAGGATAAGGCGTTGCTGTGAGCTGTGGTGTAGGTCACAGATACACTCATATCCCACACTGCTGTGGCTGTGGCCAGCAGTTGCAGCTCTGATTTGACCCCTAGCTTGGGAACTTCCATATGCCATGGGTGCAGCCCTAAAGAGACAAAAGACAAAAAAAATTAAAACTGTATTCTGACAGGATAAATTCTCTGCCTTTGCAATAAGATGGGGCCCTTCTTCAGGCTGAGGGCCAGGTATATCTTCACTGCAGAAATGGCTCAAACTCTTAGAACTTGAGTTTATTAAAATTTTGATTTATATATCTAGTTATATTTTTCTTTTTTACCTTTGTGTTTTTGATAGGGCTGCTATAACAAAATACTATAGACTGAGTGACTTAACAGAAATTTATTTTATTACAGTTCTGGAGGCTGGAAGTCCAAGGTCAAGGTGGTAGCTGTTTTCATTTCTTCTGAGTTTCTCCCCTTGGCTTGCAGATGGCCAATTTCTTACTGTATCCTCACATATTCTTTCCTCTGTGCCCACATATTCCTGATGTCTATGTGTACATCCCTCTTTGTATAAGGACACTAGTCAAAGTAAATTATGCCTACCCTAAGATATGATTTTGACTTAAATACCTCTAAAGGTCCTATGTCCAAATACATAAAGATGTACTGGATGCTGGGGACTTCAACATATGAATTGGAGAAAGGGGACTCAATTTAGTCCCCAACACTTGCAACTTCTTGAAAACTTTTATTTCTGTATAACTTATAAATAAACTGGTCAGGCTTACTCAATTAGAATGTCTTGACAGATAGATTTTGAATGAGAAATTAGTCAGCTGGCCTTCTAGATAGTCTCTTGTGTGTTTATGTTATATAAATCAGCATTTACTTGCCAATCAACCCTGGAACTTTAATAAAATAAAATTTTTTAACTATTGTGGCAGATACTGGGCAAGAATTTTGGTAAATATGGAAGATAAATGCCTGATCTGGGCATCTGTTTTGGAAAACAACCTGTCTCATCCAGCTATAGTCCTTTGCATTGTCTGCATCACTTTTCATTCAAGACTTCTGCAGTCTTAGTCACCCCTGATATTTAACCTTGAATAAGTTACTTTATTTAATTGATTATAAAATAAACATTTCCCACATTTTAAATTAGGATGCATGAAATAATAAGTGATATTTAATGGTTTACTAAATTTTTCTTTTCTTATTGATATATAAAATTAATGATGCAATTTAAAATTTATAGCATCACAAGTTGAAATAGAATACCTCTCCTTACCTCTCTAGCTGCTTTTTCAGAATTAGGAAAATAATTCTGAGGGTGAAATAAGTAATCTATTGCTTGATACAGGTCTTGGCATGTGACATGCTCTCAAGAAATATTGCTATAGTCATTATTTTAATGTGATTTTTTTGCTTGTACAAAGCCTCATTTATAGGAAATGAATAATAAATATTGATTTTATGGAAGAGGAATTCATATTTGGGGGAGGAATTACTGTTATGACATGTCAATTATGGTAACCTATAAACACAGAAAAAAATTTTATTTGTGAATTATATCCATTTCCCCAAATTCAGATTTTATTAGCTGGAGAGATGAGAATGAGAATATTGTGCTATAATTCCAGATTTGATGTCGAGCTGAAAAACACATGTAGATAGCAGCTTTGCAAAGCAGTATGAAGAAAAACATTATCTTATTAAAAAAACTTGGCTGTTGACCTCAGTACTAATAAAGTTCTCCTGAGAGGGTGTTTAAAACTCTGTGTTACTACAACATTCTTCTGTTTCTCCCATATCCTTTTCCTGATCTCCTGATTTCAGTAAGGAGAAAAACCTAAGTGACTCTTAGGTTCCTGACCAGCTCTACTTATAAATTTTACTTTTCTTCTCTCCCCATTCTGTCTCACTGTCTCTTGGATATGATTGTCTGCAAACCCTACTATATACTCCTCTGGAGTGGTGATCAGGAATAGAAAAATGTGAAGCTCCTCAGAGAAAAACTAGGGGCCAGTGATCTCAAGGCTGATACAAGAGTGTTATTTTTGGAGTTCCCATTGTGGCTCACCTGACATGGTGTCCATGAGGATGCAGGTTTGATCCCTGGCCTCGCTTAATGGGTTAAGGATCTGGTGTTGCTGCAAGCTGCAGTGTAGGTCATGGATGCAGCTCAGATCTAGTATTGCTGTGGCTGTGGCATAGGCTGATGGCTGTACTTCAAATTTGACTCCTAGCCTGGGAACTTCCTTTTTTTTTCCTTTATAGGTGTGGCCCTAAAAAAATAAAAAAAGAGAATGCTATTCTTCCCTCAACAATGTCAGTTTTATCCTGTTTCCTAATAGTACAAAGAATGAATGAGTCTACCTTTTATAATCAAATTTTACTTTCTTCCAGCTAGGAATCTTATCTAGAGGACAAGGAAGCAAGAAAAATTATGGTTACACTTATATCCTTAGGGTTAACATATGTCCTTAGGATCACTTGGAAAATTTCTCCTGCTAAACTCCACTGGGTGCCACATGACAGACACATCTTCCTGAAGTCTGAGTCTTGCACTTAGTGCAAGGAAATGTTCAGGTTGGGTCAAAATTTCAGTTTGTAGTTGTACAGCACCCTATTCTTAAGTTCACCAAAATTACATTCAAATCATCACTTGTATTCCACATTTGATGATGAGCTCCTTGAGGGCAGGTGCCATGGAGAAGATGGTTTATTTTCAGGGGATAATAAAGATATTATTTATTTGTCATATAATGTACATTCCTTAGATATTTGTTAGAAAAAGGAATAAATGAGTAAATAAATGAATAAAGGGAGTTCCCTAGTGGCTCAGGGAGTTAAAGATCTGGCATGGTCATTGTAGTGGCTCAGGTTGCTGCTGGTGATGTGGGTTTCATCCCTGGCCCAGGAACCTTGGCATGCTGAGGACATGCCCAAAAAGAAAAGAAAAGAAGTGAAGAAAGGTACATAGATAGTCATTCATTCCAGAAAAGCCCCAAATTAAATAATAATAATAATAAAAATTCATGGGAGTTCCCATTGTGGTTGAGCAGAAACAAATCCGACTAGTATCCCTGAAGATGCAGGATTGATTGCTGGCATCGCTCAGTGGGTCAGGGATCTGGCATTGCTGTGGCTGTGGCATAGGTCAGCAGGTACAGCTCTGATTCGACCCCTAGCCTGGGAAATTCCATATGCCACAGGTGTGGCCCTAAAAACAAAAAAAAAATAAATAAATAATTAAAAAATAATAAGTACAGAAATACAGAAAATAGCTTGACTTAAAATGCTAATACATTCAAGGGCTTCGTTCTAATTGTTTCTTGGAAGGGATGGATGCAAACCAAGCCAAGCAGTTTCTTTACTTGTTTGTGTCTACATATAACTGTTAGCTGCATGTCCTCTCAGTTAAGAGCAGTGGTCTCCCTGTGCTCCTCTGATTCTTTACAACCAGGACCATCTGGCAGCCTCAGTCCTGCCCGATTTACTCACTGTGTCTGCCTTCACTGATGAACAGATCTCTCTTCCAAACAACATCCTTTCCCTTCCCCATCACCCAGCCATAAGTCGCTCATGAAGATGTGAAAGGAATGCTTCCATTCTGATACAATTTGCCAACTAGTGATTTACATTTATTTAATCATAACAAAGATATAGTCCTAGCAAATAGCTATTTAGAGGTTTTTCCTTACAATTTAATTTATAACTATAATTATCATCTTTAGAGTTTAATTTTCTGGGCACTATGAAAGACAGACAACTATTATTCTTGGGATTTTATTAATATTAAGTAATAAGGCATTGAGCTGCCAAACAAGTCATTTATTTGGACATGGTAAAGGATAAATGATATTTGCTTTCCCCTCTGAAGTTAATTTTGTAATTGACAGATTTTTCCATATATTTTTATGGTTTTATTAGCATTTTATAGCATGTTTTATATTTCAGAAAACTGCTTTACACTCATTTTAATTAGTTATTTCTCATATATATATATCAATTAGTTTCAGTAATGGAAAGAGTAAAGTCAAAAAGAATTTGAAAAGCAAGATGTCACATATGCATACAAATTAAACTTTAATGACTTCCATCTGGGGATTATTACCCAGCATCACAAGTGGTTTTAGAGAAAAATTGTATGAATGACAGATGGGCCTTGCTAGCTTTCTCATCTTGTCCAGAAGAGGGTGAAATGAGTCAGGCTTTCAAAACCTTTAAAGTTTCTTAAGAAAATGGGCATACCAGATGACTTTAGTGGGTGGGAAGAAGAAATAATATGAAACAAGATATAATGCATGACCATGGGTAGTAGGCAATGTGATACTAATACAACCATTTAACTCTCAAGAATACAGGCTTCTGGAGTCTCTGACTTGAGTTTGATCTAGGCTTCATCACTTCGTAGTATGACAAAGTTAATATTTTTAATATTACAATAATTTTAATTTTAATAATTTTAATTTTAATAGTTGATATTTTTAACCATGCCTTTCCTACATGCACAATGGAGCCCTCAGGACTCACTTAGGTTTAAGTAAACTCTTCCACATTTTTGAGGTTTAAATAAACCCTTTCTCAAAGTGCTAAACTCAGAAGTTGACACATGGTGAACCCTAAAGAAATGTTCACTAGCGTTATCTGTGTTAGCCATCCAAAGGTTTTTTTCTTGAACTGTGATATTATTGTCATTCCCACTTTGACCTTCAACTTTGATCTTGGTCAAAATTTTATGAAACTATGCTGTTTTTAAATGACAACTCATACTGTGACTCAATCATTATGAGTTAAAATCTAAACTCTTCAATCTATAACTCATAAGGGTGATATATCCATTATTTCTGAAGGAAACTTTCACTATTATCCTAAACTTTCTTTATGTCTCAGATGATATATGTAACCAAACTAGCCCCGTTGAGGAGTATAAATATATTTACAAATATATCTAAATAGATAGAGATGGGTATATGGAAAAACTCCAAAACTTTCCTGCCTCCTAAAGTGAGCAGATGCTTCCTCTTATGATGGGGAGGTTGGGATGGGACTTAGGAGACCCATCATCATTTAATGAGCAGTTGATGGCATTCTGCTGCGACATGAAGCCTGGTTTCATGTGGTTATCAAATAACGAATTCTTAGTATCTCAAAGTTCTTCTAATTTCAGGGTTTTTTTATATTTGAAATTCAACCAATATTTAAAAATCAGCATCAAATTAAGAACAGCAAGAACATTATTTCTCATTAGAAATACATTACAGGCTAGACAGTATCACATCAATTGATTTCAGTTTTATGTTTGAACATTTATGCACATTTCCTAGCCCTAAGAAATAGCTAAAGTAACCCATGCTCTTTATATTTTGCCTAGGTAAGTCAGATATTTGCACTAGGTTCCTCAATATATCTTAAGGCATTATTATTTTTATTTCATGTAATGTCAACGATTATCAGAGTAATACATAGAGGAGAACCAAACTAGATAAATATGTTCTTTAAAATGCATTGTTAGTTATGGATATGTGTTTGGCTCACATGATTTTTTACTTTCTACTTATTGTTCAACTAGCCTATTTATTTTAAACAAAGCCTGGGAATAACGCTTTAAAGTTTTTATGTGAATTGTTGTTGCAATGTAAATTGTAGCCATTATTGAAAATCATGTGTAGAAACAGCATATAGTGAGAACTCAATTGTTAACAGTAGTTCATTGATAGCCAATGTTTATTTAATACATGAGCATTGTTCAATTTCAGTGGACTCTAAAGAGGGAAAAATGACTGTGCAGGAAAGTATGTCTTTAAAACTGATGGAGGAGTTTCCTGGTGGATTGAGGATCCAGTGTTGTCTCTACTGAGGTATGGGTTCAATCCCTGCCCTGGGAACTTCTGCATGGCACAGGTATGGCCAAAAAACCTATGAAACAGAACAAGACTGATGGAAATGTCGATACAGACCTTCTCATGTTCTCCGTGATGACTAGTGACCATTCACACTAGTTAGTGATCATCATTTATAGCCCTATGGTAAGGCCTGCCTTAATCATTTTGTAGTTCTGGCTGGTGTTGATGTCAGCTTTGTCCATGAGCTTTCAGTCTCCTACTTGCCTAAGATGCCTTTGGCATCTCCTTTCCTGTTATTTTTATTTCTAGCTATCATTCACCAGCTCCCCACCTGTCTCATGAGGTTGATTTTCCTACCTTGCCAAGTGTCTTTTGATGTCCAATCCCTAGTTAGTCCCTCCTTTTCACTGTGTTGCCATCCTCTTTACCTTGCCTTAGTGGTTTCATTTATCTCTTTGACTAATGACCTGTCAAACTACTAAGGAGTTTAGAATTTAAATTGATTTTCACATACCAATTTGAAAGGGTAAATAATGCATAAATAACTAGTAAATTACATGGCACAAATACTAATTATTGTAGGAACTTAAAGATACTATCAATGTTCATATGTACTCATTCATTCATTCATTCATATGCCATTTTTAGGCAGCATTTATACTCCACTGGAGGTTCAGTGAATTCACATGCAAGTGCATGCGCGCACACACACACACACACGAAGACAAAAATACATGAACACACACAGTTTGGATCTATATGACGTAAGATGGATACATATCTTATATAGCAATGGATATATGTTCAATAAAATTCATACCTTAACATAGTTAAATAAATTACTACTAGGTTAGTCGCACTTATTCCCCTGTCTTGTCTTTTGCTCCAAAATGGAACATTTTCAAATATGCTTCTGGAAAATGAGGCTGTTAGAATTTATTTTACATTGGTCCTCACTATAATTTTTCTGTTCCTGGCAGTGATCTTAAAAGATTATGCTGCCCTAACTCCCTCCCCCAGGAGACTGGGAAGGGCCTAAATGCTCTGAAAAGAGGTCTGTAAAAGTATCCATGTGATACAATTATACAAATATAATATCCTTAGATTATTTGAGTGAGAGCTTGATAAGAACTCTTTGAGGATATTATCACAGATATTGGAGAAATAAGTAAATTTCCTGTTAAGTCTGGTGTCTTAGTTCAGGCTGCAGGAACAGAATACCATAGACTGGGAGCTTCAACAATAAACATTGGTTTCTCATAGTTCTGGAGACTGAGCTTCTGAGCTCAGGGTACCAGCATGGTCAGGTTCTTGGTGAAGGCCTTCCTCAGGTTTATAGACAGCCACCTGCTCCTTGTATCCTCGCATGGCAGAAAGCAGAGAGAGATCCCATTTCCTTTTCTCCTCTTAAGGGCACTAATCTCATCATGAGGGTCCTTCATGACCTTATGTAACCCTAATTGTCTCCCCCCAAACCCATTTCCAAATACCATCACATTGGAGCTACAGATTTTAACACACGCATTTTGAAGGAGCATCAGTATTTGGTCCATAGCACCTTGGAAAAGTAACCAATCAAATCTTTGAGAAACAGAACTCTGATAAAGAGAAAAATTACAGGGGACTATGTAACTTGTCCCACTTTGAAGAGAAGAAATGTTTCTCATTAGGCTTTTATAGTGAGATCTCTCTGGCATAACTCTTCCAGGGACAGTTGCAGGAATTTGAAAGTACAGGGGTTTATAATTCAGCAAGTCCTTGGATGAAAATTGCTAGGAACTCTGAAACAAAATCACTAGGAACAATACCCATTGTTCACAAAGATGATCATATAAATCTACGGTGGACAGATAAAATATAGAATACTCACTTAAACTTGAATTTCATATATATAATTAATAATTTTGGAGTTCCCGTCATGGCACAGTGGTTAACGAATCCGACTAGGAACCATGAGGTTGTGGGTTTGATCCCTGGCCTTGCTCAGTGGGTTAAGGTTCCGGCATTGCTGTGAGCTGTGGTGTAGGTTGCGGGTGTGGCTTGGATCCCTCGTTGCTGTGGCTGTGGTGTAGGCTGGCGGCCACCACTCTGATTCGACCCCTAGCCTGGGAACCTCCATATGCCGTGGGAGCAGCCCAAGAAAATGGCAAAAAGACAAAAATAATAATAATAATATAATTTTTAATATATTCTATGCAGCATTGTTATTTGCTCAATTTGACACTACTACAAGTAAGCAATACATTTACAGCCCATTATATTCTGGAGGCAAATCACCATGGAAGGGTGGCTTTCCAGTGAAAAAGATGCAGAAGATTTAGAAATTAAAATATACTGACCCAGTAATGCGAGCATTTTCATGGGCCAAGAAAATGGTTGTGATAATCAACCAAAATAGTCAACTGAGAAATATTATGGAACAAGGACACTGTGTGTGTAGTAATTATGAAGAAATTTACAAGTGGTAACAATCAGTTTATAATTGACTAGAAAAATTAAATGTGGGCATGTTTCCATAAATGTTGATAATTAGTAAATGTGTTTCTTCCCAATGAGGGCTCCATACACATAAAGTTTGCTTAGGTAAGACATGGATTAACATGATATAACTACTTCTGTTTTGACCCAGATCTCAATATATCATATTCAGCAAAATCCTTACAGAGGAGAAAACCTTTTGTCACAGGCCACTGGGTTTGTGGCTGAAGGAAGCTATGCAGAGGCCATTGAATTACACACATATTGACACTGAATCCTACAAAATTATTACTGGATTTCTATAGCCTAGTGATTTTTATTAGCATGGTCGTCATCATTAATCAGGTTGAAAATATGGAAGAACTTAAAAATATGGAGGCCAATAAAGAATTTTATGACTTATATTCATTGAAGAGTGTGCTTCACAGCATTCATCATGGCCATTGGTTTTGGACATGAATATTTTGGTACCTAGTGAATGAGGAGAAAAATTTTTTATATTCTACCTTTTCAGCTTGTAGACCATTTAGTACACAGGCTTGTTAATGTCTAGTAATGCTATTTTTAAAGCAAAATTTTAGATGCAGTTGTATTAAATTGCCATGATTAAAAAGTAGAATTAACACGAAAAATGAGAGAAAGCTTACATTAGGGCCAGAATAGCTGAAAAGTGAAGAAGTCTATATTAAGCTTTGGTTACCTTTATTGAATAGTTTTAGACTATGTTCCTGAACTAGGATAATCCAATAAGAAAATTTCTAACTGGGAGTTCCTGCTGTGGTACAGTGGGTTAGGAATCCAGTGTTGTCTCTGAGGGGGTGTGGGTCTGATCTTTGGAAATTCCATACCTGTGGCCAAAAGAGAAAAAAAAAAAAAGAAAAATTCTAACTATTTTATTATAAAATATTAACTAATTAGAATGTAAAACAATTTTTAAATAGTATCACATTCTATTGGATTCATTTATGCACAATGTATTCACATTCAGGTTTATGACTGTTAAAATTATTCTTGGGCCATGGAATTTTTTTTTTTTTTTTTTTGGTTCTTGAACATGGCATGTACTACCCAGCATTCCTCTAAGGAAAAAATATGTGCTTATTGCACTTGAACAGCATGAAGGATGGCTTCTCTTTTTCTTTTTGGTGTCAGTAGCTTGCATGATTCCCTTAAGAAGCTGAGAAGGATTATGGCATGCTGAGGGTGAGTATTTATATATGGCAACTGGAACAAAATTGAATTATAATGTACTTCCTGTTGGGGCTCTGGGTTTACCCCTCCTCTGCCCTGCTCTTTGCATTTCAACTTTAACTCTCACTCTTATTTACAAGGCTTTCATACTCTGTGGTCAAAGTCATTGCTTTACACGCCCCCCCACAACTTATTTATTCAACTCACATTTCATGTTCCTCGTGTTTCAGCCCTTGGTCTTTACCCCTGAATTTAAGCTTAGTAAAAGTTATTGCATCACTTTGATATTCTTCCACAGCAGCTCTTAAAAGCCACTTCAAGAAGATCTACATTGGAGTTCCCATCATGGCGCAGTGGTTAACGAATCCAACTAGGAACCATGAGGTTGCGGGTTCGATCCCTGGCCTTGCTCAGTGGGTTAAGGATCTGGCATTGTCATGAGCTATGGTGTAGGTCGCAGACATGGCTTGGATCCTACATTCCTGTGGCTGTGGCATAGGCCAGCAGCTATAGCTCCTTCAGCTCCAGCCTGGGAACCTCCATATGCCGTGGGCGCAGCCCTAAAAAGCAAAAAAAAAAAAAAAGAAGATCTACACATTTCCTCCTCAGTCTGCCACATCTATTCTTAGTCAGTTGAATTCCAAACCAACTGTTCACCTTGGAGGGTGCTTTATAGGGATTCACTACTGGATATGTAGAATGTGCCATGCAGGGTGGAAGACTGTCTTTAAAAATAATGATGAGCCAAGTTTTAGTTTCAGTGTTTTGTCTGTCTGTCCTTTTGGCACCATTCTAGCCTAATCAACTCAAAGGTCAGGACTGTCTCCTAGCCACTCAGGACTAGTGTGTAAGCCTAGGACTGAGTGTTTTATAGGACTCTCCATTACCAGAAATGTTCATACTTCCCTGAGTTGCATTTTTGGGAGGTAATAGCTATTAAAGATTTAATCAGATAAACAAATTGGTCTTAACATGAGGCCAGTGCTCATGTTTTATTTGATGTTTTTTTTCTAACTGAAAGATATATTTTCCCCAGAACTTCAAAAGCCTTCCCCTGCCCTTTACATCATACCTTGGAATCTAATATCTCCATGACAAATACATAAACCAGGCTGGAGGAAACTCAGATGGATTAGTTGGGAAGGGATAAAATCTTCTGGAAGTGAATGATAAGAGTCCCCCAGTGCTATCACTTACCTTACACTCTCAGCCAATGAACTTTCTCCTACTTTGAAGAATAAGTAGAAGACTCCAAAGCACAATTACTTTTACCACTATATCTATAAATTAACCACTATTCATGTGAATATATTCTTTTCCTTTGGTTATGTTATCTGAGATCAGTACCTCCCACTGTGCTATCCCTTCTACTTTCTATCTCTCCTTGTCATTCGAATATTCTAAAGTTAGTCCAAATTAAGGCAACCCTTTTCCAATCTCATACTCCCTTCCAGAGTCTGCTTTTTTAAAACTCTTCTACTTTGGGGGCAAACTTCCTGAACAAGTTATGTATAATGACTAGTTCCATTCCTCAACCCACAAAAATCTGACATGTTTCCCGCCATCCATTGGTACTGTGCAGTATGTAGCCATTTGTCATGTGTGATTATTTATGCTAATTAAATTTCAAAAAATTAAATGTTCTATTCCTCAGTTTCACTATTACCATTTTAAGTGCTCAGAAGCCCCATGTGGCTATCACAGTGGACAATGCAAATACAAAATATCTCTATCATCTCAAAACACTGTATTGGGCAGTGTTACTCCATAGAAACTATTCCCACTAAAGTCACCATAATCTTCATGTTGCTAACCCAGTGGACATTTTTCAATTATCCTGTTTGATTTGTCACATTGACCATTCATTCCTTTTAAAACACGTCCCTTCCTTAGCTTCTCAGCCTCCACACTTATATAAAAACTTCTGTTTATCTCTCAGGAACTTCTCGGTATTCTTTGGCATTTTTCCTTCTCTGCGTACACTGAGTACTCTCTTGGATTATATTCCTTTGGATAAATTCCACTTATACGATGAGAAGTCCCAAATTCTTCTCTTTCTTTTTTCTTTTTTCTTCCCTTCCTTCCTTCCTTCCTTCTTTCCTTCCTTCCTTCCTTCCTTCCTTCCTTCCTTCCTTCCTTCCTTCCTTCCTTCCTTCCTTCCATCCCTTTTCTTCCCTTCCCTTTGCTTTCTTTGCTTTCTTTCCTTTTTTCCTAGACTCTCATGTTTCAAACAAACATCTATAAAACTGAATGTAGCTTTTTTACCCCCTCACCAAACAACCAATCTTCTTACATTCTAGTCTTCTCTGAGCCAGTCAGTAGCACTACCAACCCCTCAGTTTATATGACAAGAATCTTGTGTTTACCCTGAAATTATGCTCACACATAAGCAATCTCCAGGTCAAGTCAATCTTAAAATTAATGCATAGTTAATTTTTGATTTCTACTTTTGATCTCTTCCAATCTTTCACTATATGGATCTAAAGCTATTTTTCAAAAATCATTTTGATAATATTATTCCTTTCACTGGAAATTTTTCAGTGGATTCTCATTGTTTTGAAAAACTGAATTCTCAACAGTGGTTCAGGGACAGTCCACACCTCTGCTCTTCTCATTTTCTTTTAGTTCCTCTCAAGTACCAAGCTCTTTTCTAGCTCAGGATCTTCAAGCATGCTGTTACCACACCTGAAATATCAGCTACTCTCTCCCACCCATCTTAGCTCTCACTCATCCATCTGGTCTCAATTTATGTGACAGTTTCTCAAAGGCATGTTTCCTGACCTCATCTCTGGTTAGTGTACATCTGCATGTCCAAAGCTCATCCACATTTTCTACTCATCTTTCTTATAACTTACAACTTGTTTAACATTTGTCCATGAAGGTAAATACCAGATCTTTGGTGAATGAAAACATAAGTGGAATGAACTTTATAGTTTCTAGATTAGTCCAATTTCTCCACGGTCATATGCTACCACATGACAGAACCATGCCTTATCCTTCTCCTACTGAGGAGGGAATTGAAGTCTTGAAGTCCTGGGACTTCTGAATGGACACGATGAAAGAAACGTAAAGATGCTATTAAGATTACTTGTTCCACTGCTAGAATCACCAATATTCTGTCCTTTGAATTCACTTACCCATGAATCCTTATAATTAAGTTAAATATTTATTAATGATGTTGTCCTTCCCGCCTCACTTCTGTTTATTGGCACCTTATGTTCAGTTGGGGGTTCATTTTAAGGGCTATCATACTTAACTCCATTAGTAATGTTTGTTTGAGAGGACAAGAAACATGAACAAAACTTCAGTATAACAGAATGAAAAATCAGCAAATACAGTTTTCAAAACAGCCTTGGATCATTGTTAAAATGACCATAACCAACATACTGAATATAAAATCCTTATAATCTTTGAAAAGATGGAACATTTGTCTGCTATACCTTTGTTGAGTTTCCATGTAGACTAGGATGTATGGAGACTTTTTGTGGTTTATATGTAAACTGGGTTATGTGGAAACACTGACTATGAATTAAAAACCCAAACATCTTGATTAGAGTCTGTGTGACCCATCAATAGTAACTATGAAAATCTCAGCACCAAAGAAGAGAACCAAAACAATTTTTTTGCTTTTACTTTTTAAGTCTCTCTAGCTAACACCTCCAGTACTTGGCTGAAGCTGGACTACTTATATTTTGATAATCACTAGGGGAAAATTTTGCATTTATTTTTCAAAATGCCTTTCTCCTTTTTTGAGGCCTTGTTGTTGCTTCCCTGTGCTCTCATTCTCTGTACTGTGTATTGATGCCAAAAACAATTACATGACAAAACCTCTTTCTCATTAAAGACAAGGTCTTATTTCAAACTGAGAAAATAATTAGAAAGCTGACAGGAATTCCTTTGGGTACAATCGTGTTTGTAATGAGAAAATTGGACATCACTGAAGTCAAAGGGCTTGGCCTTGGGAGCCAAAAATGCTCAGTTTTGGTCTCATGGGCTGAACCTAGATGCCTATCGCTGCCCTACTGAAAGCTCGTTGTTCCTTCTCCTGCTCAAATATGCCAATCAGCACCTTTCTGATGTCTTGCTGCACTGCTTATTAGGTAAATCTTGAAGTAGTTACCCATTTTATTATGTCTGGAGAAAATCCCGATACAGGTGCATGAATTAAATCACTTGTGCTTCACTTCAAGCATGAAGTTCAAACTCATTGGAAGCCACAAATTATACGCTTGAGAGACTGCTGCAATTTCCAAAAGGACTGTACTTGACTGCTGGAAGAAAGAAAGGACACACAAATGCTCAGTTCACTCCTGTCTGCTGGTATCTTGCTGATAGTTTAGTTAACATCCCAAGGATAATTCCAAAGGTCAGAAGAAAAAGCAGGGGAAATAGTGCTGTGATTCATTCTCACACTCTTGTTTGAATAACTAGAAAAAAATTTGGAAGAAAAAATACAAGTGTTCTTCTACTTGTAATAAAAAAAGTTTTCAGAATTCCTGGAACACTAATATTACTTTAATATAACACAGTGTATTGGAAAATAGAAGGTACCTTTTAGAATGTAAGGACTGCATCTTATCAATAATAGTAAATATCTAAGTTACCAACTGTAGCAATGTTCTTTCACCAGTATCTAATACCTTCCAACTGATATTCTTAAAGAACAAAGTATTTTAGCCACATATTTGCTGTAGCTATTGTCATGAATAATAGAGGCCAAAAAAAAGCTTGTAAATGTAATTTAATATAATTGAAAAAGTATGAGAGTTTTAAATGTTACAGTAAGCAGTTATTTTCTCTTTCCTAGACTATTTGTTAAGACAGAAAAAAAATCATTATTGAGGAGACATGCATAACCTATCAGCATATGACCTACTGGTTTTCTGATAGAGCTAGTTAAGAACTGTTGTATGAGAGAAAAAGGATACTATATACACATTTTGCTTTTTAGGGCCACACTCACAGCATATGGAGGTTCTCAGGCTAGTGGTTGAATCGGAGCTACAGCTGCTGGCCTATGCCATAGCTACCGCAACGCAGGATCTGAGTTGCGTCTGCGAACTACACCACAGCTCATAGCAACGCTGGATCCTTAACACACTTGAGCGAGGCCAGGGATCAAATCTGCAACCTCATGGTTCCTAGTCGGATTCGTTTCTGCTGAGCTATGACGGGAACTCCAAGAATAGTATATTTTTTAAACGTGTTTCTGGATCTTCTTGTACCTTCTAATTTTAAAGGAAAGGAAAATTTGGCTGCTAGGAGATAATTAATTTTACAAGTAGAAAAAACATGTGCCATCCCTACCAAATCCTTACAACATGTTTCCTGTATGGAGTAGCCTATCCCTGCTCTGCTTGTAAAGGATGTGCAAGTCCCATTGCGGAGTCAACTAGTCAGGGGCATCTCTCCTTGCAGCTTTAGGCAATAACCTCAGTGCTCTGGCCAAAACTGCAAGCGGCTGGACCAAAGAGGAAGATATTTTCCCTCCAATCTTTATGCTGTTATACTGTTCTTTCATCTTTTGGGAAGGCTGGGAGAATCTGCCTGACTGGTTAGATTTACTTATGAACATTCTTACATTTATTTCTCCTCTGCCCTCCTCCACCTCTTGCTTTTTCCTCCCTTTTTCTCTCCTCTTCATCCTCCTTTCTCCTCTGCCCTCCTCCTCCCTTGCTTTGTCCTCCCTTTTTCTCTCCTCTTCATCCTCCTCCTTCTCTTCTTATTACAGATAAATTTTAATACAATTAAAACCAGACCTGAACACAGAGGCTGTAGTGTAGTGACTGTGGAGTGTGGAAATGTATAATTCTTTGCATAGAAATATTAAGGGTCTGGAAAATTTCATCATTTAGAAAAAAAAAGCTGGTGTTCATATAGACCAGTGCTTCCCAACTTCTTCATATTATTCATTAATTTAACAAAGATTTATGGAGCATCTTATCTTTGGAAGCCATTGTTCTAAGACCTTGGGATACAGCTGTGAATAAAAGAAACATATACCCTTTTCTTTGTGACATTTACATTCTAGCACAGTTACTCAAGGGTGATGTGGTGATGATGGCAGAAAGGAATGAGGCTGCTTGCTGCTTCAGGGAACTGGTATTTCCCAGACTGGGTTCTGCTTGGCTACCCTGGGAGCTGTGGGATCAATATGTAGGCACTCTGGTACCATTTAAAATCTATTAAAGTGCTGTGGAAAGCTCTGATTTAGACCATTTTGTGGTGTGTATGTGCATGTGTTTGTGTCCATCTACATGTGCTCTTATATATTTGAATGAAGAGCTACACCTAATGTGTGTAAATTGGGAAGTGAGTACAAATGTAGGCCCACATGCGTAGGTCCCTAAGTCTAAATATTCCAAGTTATATGTGAAGTCAATAAGGCATTAAGTAAAATACATTCTTGCTTAATTTCTTGACAAATAACTCTTGCTAGATAGCTGGCTGACCGGGTTTAAATTTAAATTTCCCAGAGGCCTTGTAGTTGAGGACAAAAAACCTGGCTGCATGGGGAGGAGGAATGGAGGTAGTCTTGGGTATAAGACATGAGAAAGATCTGGCTTGGAAATCCTGTGATGCCGGTGCACTAGCAGAATGACCTTGGGCATTTCTTTTCTGTGATCTGGAGTAGTTTCCAAAATGTCCTCTTTTGCAGTAGCTATTGTACAAGCTCTTCCTTTTCTTGTCTGTATTTATTTGGATGTACAGTGCTTCCCTTATTATTTCTTAAGTGACACTCTAGCATCAGTGAGGATTAATGTAGAAGAGAGATAGCAGGAGAAGGACAGATGGGCTTTTCCATTTTCCTGGCCATCTGTCTTAGACTGATAGAGCAGAAACAACTGTTGTGAACTGTGGAATGGAGAGACAATGTTCTACACATTTGGTTAAAAACAAGTTAAAATTTAACCTAGTGTCATGGCTCCATAGGAGAAATATGACACTACCATCTACTGACCCACAATGGCAAAGGAGGGAAAGCTTACAGAATTGGGAAAGGCATGGAATGAAAGACAGAGTTTGTTTCCAACCACATTTGTTTAATTTGCAAAAGAATGCATTGTGATCTACACAGCTTTGTCCTCTGAAAAGCCATTTGCTTAACAATCTCTGTGGTTCTAAGTAAGTCTCTTAGATTTAAGGGATAATTGCTTAATATTCATCATATATATATTTACAGAGTGTATATATAGTTACATAGTATATATATATATATATATATATATTTACATTTTAAATAAACATTTATCCAGCTATAGCAATTGATGCTCAATGATTGATGGCTTCTCAATTACAGACACTATTGTGGTCTTTAAAATGGTGAAAAATGAAAATGGCATATGCTGCCCAGTAGGAAAAAATGTCCTAATTTTCTAGTGCATGTGCAGTGCCAATTGTCAGTGTGGCATAAGTAAAATTCTGTTACAAGTTGAACTAGTGTGTTTGGAAACACTTAAGTACACATTGATGAAATTTAGTTAAATGGTCAAAGACAAAACTATTTGAAACTGAACAAAATGTCTGGAACATTGGAATGAATATACATTCATTTAGCTCATCCTGATGTTTGAGCAACAATATTTTGCTTACCTAGCATTTGACTAAGGATGTTAAATGCAGAGCTATGGGAGCCAAAATTTTGAAATGGCTTCATGCCCACAAATGCAAATTATTGATGAGTAGGATCAAGGATATTGTATAAACGAATCCTAGGAGAGCTAGTTCAGAAGTGTGATTAATTCAGTATCCAGGAATAGAATGAAATACAACTACCATATCATGCCAAAATTTCAGGTTACTTCCATTTTCTTGAGTAATAAAATATAGTCTCTCAATAACAATTACCTTTCAAACAACATTCACATACTCATAGGATTAACAAATAAAACTAGAAAAGCATCACCTTGAGACTTTGAACAAGCACAATGATGAAATGTCACATTTATCAGATAGTCTTTTTTTTAATTTTTAAATTTTTAAATTTTTTCTTTTTTTTATTACTCAATGAATTTATTACATTTGTAGTTGTACAATGATCATCATATCAGATAGTCTTATATCTATCTGTGGATATTTTTATTTCTTTGAGCATGCCCAAACAGTCATTATAAAAAATTTTATCAATAATTATTAAATGTTATCTTTTCCTTTGGAATTCTTAAAAGAGAAATAATACTGTTATATTTTCTATGCTTTTTCTATTCCTTCTTGGTGGAATGAACTCTTGCTATACTTATGGAAATACTTTAACCCTTTTCTGAGGAGGACCTATTTTATCTTAAAAACCCAGGTAAGTAGGCAATGTTCTGACTGCCCTTCCACAAAAGATGTTTTTCATTTATAAGATAAATAGTCCCATTGATTCTAAGACTTCGATATGATTAAAATATGGAAATTACTCACTCTTTAAATTTCTCCTCTCTGAAGATCTTTAGTGATAATTTTATGTGTTGACTCATGGAATTATTTTTTTAGTCAGTTACTGGAATATAATTTGCAGGTATAGTTATAATGTGTTTTGTCTATTGTATATCTTCCATAACATATATTAATATTTAACACTCATATGCATATATTAACCCATTTTTAGTGTGCAGGACTATGAGTTTTTAACAAATGAGTATAGTCATATAACCACCACCATAATAAAGATATAGGATATTTAAATCACCACAAAATGTCCCCCTGGGCCACTTTGTAGTAAATATCCCTTCCTGAACAGCTATAGCCCTGAGCGAACACTGATTTGTTTTCTATCCCTATAGTTTCACCTTTTCCAAAATGCCCTATAAATGAAATCATAAACTATGTAGTTTTTAAAATCTGGATTTCTTTCACTTCATGCATCTGAGATTTATCCACATTACTTCTTTTATCAGTAGTTCATGCTTTTATAACACATATATAGTATGTATATAATTTATATATAAATATTGTCAATGAAAAAATTAATCATCAATCTAAGAAAGAAGTAGAAAATTTTATTCACGCCAACTTGAGGATTATAACCTAGAAAACAGTTTCTCAGTGATCTCTGAGAACTATTTTGAAGAGGTAAGTTCCCCGGTGGCCTAGCAATTAAGGACTCGGTGTTGTCACTGCTGGGTCTTGGGTTCAGTTTCTGGCCTGGGAACTTCCACATCCTTCAGGTACAGCCCTCCACCCTCTCCACCCCCCCCCCCAAAAGGCAAACCAGGAGGCCAGTGTATATGTTATTTTGATGAATGCAATTCAAGCTCACATATTGGTAGAAGGTTACTGCTATTTCTGAGGAACCAATATTTTAGTTAATGGTTTTAGTGTTTTTCTAAGTATGGGAAAATGCAAGAATCTAGGTTCTTAAAATGTTTCTCCTGAAAATATCTATCTTTGGGCCAGTTCTTACAGTTTACCCAGAACACAAAGTGCCTCTTCCTTATCTTCACCATGAATTCCTTTTAGGGTGTGTTGTACATCAGCGACTATAGTGGCTGATGACTTGATTCTTACAGGACTTGATGGTGGGCAGCATTCTTGATTTTACAATCCCTTCCCTTTAGGTCTTAATTGCAGCCAAGGTTTTTCATGACTGGTTTTGCCCCATGGCACTCAGAATGCTCTTTCCCAAGTCAACTGAAGATTTCACTGGTTAGGTCACTCAATGTGTTATTATGGACTAGGTCCTGTTAACAGTAATCCAGAGCATCTGGACCCCTTGTTTTACTGGTCTTTATGGTCAGGAAATGGGTCCTTCATTTGCTCCTTCCCATATCTAGAATTACACTATTGCAGTCACTTATCTTACACTAACATGTATTTGGTCAATGCTTTAGGATCACCTAATGATCCCTTTTTAAATCAGAGACTCAGTCACACATTTCATAGTACAAGAAACAATAATGTAAAACAGGCAGAAGACAAGTAACACAGCTAGTAACATTAATAAGGTTATAGTGCGTATTTAAGCTGAGACCTTCTGTTAGGTGTGACCCAGTACCTCCCAGGTCATCTGACCAGTTTTTTCTGTAGCAGTTGCTGTCTTTAAGGGAAACATATATTGGAATCATGCATAAAGTTCATCAAAGTTGTCTGTACATAAAAGGTGAGTGGTGGGTCATTGTGAGCCTGTATAGGATTGAGAAAGGAATTTTATTTTCTAAGGGGTAACATGGCTGGCACCAGAGAAAAATAATTGATCTTTATGGTTGGTATTTCTGCCACTGAATTAACACATAATTCAGTTGCGCAATGCACTAGAAGGGTGGGAAGGAGGCCAAAGAGCAGAGAAAAAAAATTATGTTTGAATTTTTCTTGTCTTGCCTTAAAATAGGAATTTTATTTTCATCAATATTTAATATATGGTTTATTATAGATCATACATTTTATTTTATCTAAAATGTATTATATCATATATACTATATATCACATACATAATATTAGTATAGAAGTAATTATTTACATCATTACATGCAATTATATATGTAGTGTGTATCTAATTAAACAGATAAAATGTGTAAGAATGTGATGCTCTTTTATATAAACATCCTGAATAAGGAAAATTTCTATGTGTGAGTTATCAGCTAGTATATTTCCATTTCTTATATAACTTCCTATTATTAAAAATTCAAACTACTGAAGGATGTGAATAGAAAATTAAAAGTACTCCTTACATTTAGTTCTTCTTCACAGTGAACTATTGTTATGCTAAAATACTTATATAAGTTTTCAATTTTTCTAATCATAATAGGATCATCTAATCATCTGTCTAACCTTCTTTATGTCCGTCCTGTATTTATCCAACATCTATTTCACTACATAAGTGCCAAGCTATCAAGAACCAAAATTTTGTCAGTTTTGTGTTTAACAAAAATCTGTTATTAAGTTTTGATTCAGTCTTAGCTATTGGAAAGCTGAATATCCGAAGTGTCATTTTTTGACATCCTTGAACTTGTGAATTATTGATGATCAGTGAGCATAGAGGTTAATATCCCCCAATCAACATGAATTATGTAGGCCTTTCAGACATTTCACTGATATCTAAATATTCACTTTCAACTTTACGGAATCTTTCTAGATATAATTAGCATTGTAAATATTTTATATGCTTTAGACTTTACAATTCTATCAGTCAATTGTAGTCCAAATGTTTATTTAGTACTGCAAATGTGAAATGTTGCAAGAATTAATGGTAATTGTATAAGTTGATAATTTTAGGCACAAACATTATCTATATATACAGAAGGGGGAGAGAGAGGGAGGAGGGAGAGAGAGAGAGATGAAATAGTTATGTAATTATATAAACAGTAATAATAAGGCTTAGATCATATCATAGTTCACATTTGTGTAAAACTGTTGGATAGTATGCTATTTGTAAGATTAAAAGAAACTCGTAAAAACTCAATTTAATTTTTACTTCTGTCATAACTCTTTCAATATAAAAAGTTTGAGAATTTTTACCAAATTGAAGGATGAATGAACAGTAAAATGTTAACTTTGCCATGTCAAATTCAGTGAAAGAAAATTTTCAAAATCATGTAAAATAATACATACGATATAAATTACCTTTGATCAGTCATAATAAAGAAAATGAAAATAAAGACCGGGAGAATGTTTTAGAGATGAATGAATTACCCACAAAAAACATTGCCTCTTTGCTTGTTTCATTTGAAAGTGAGCAAATGTATAGCACAAAGGATCAACCTAGCAGCAGACAGTGCTGAAAATAGTTATGCTATATTATCAAGTCAAACTTGAAAACAATTGCCAACTAAAAATGGCAACTACTGAGTTCCCATTGTGTCTCAGTGGTAACAAACCCAACTAGTATCCATGAGGATGCAGGTTCGATTCCTGGCCTTGCTCAGTGGGTTAAGTATCTGCTGGCATTGCTGGTTGAGTATTGAGCTATGGTGTAGTTTGCAGACATGATTTGGATCCTGTGTTGCTGTGGCTGTGGTGTAGGGCAACCGATGCAGCTCTGATTTGACTCCTAGCCTGGGTACTTCCATATGCTTAGGGTGCAGCCCTAAGAAGCTAAAAAAAAAAAAAAAGACAACTGAAGTTTGAAATAATAAAGTTTTATGCTAATAATCTGGGATAATAATTTATATTCTTGTCATCTCAGAAGGATTTTGCTTCAGCTTTGGGTGATTATTAATTTTAATATTGGTCCTTTGGCATTTGAACAAATACGCATTTAGTACGTATTTAATAACAGCATACTGTTTACCAAATTGTACTTAATATTATATCTTGGGTGTATCTTAATATTTGTTTTTATATTTATGTTGTTTCCAGTTTTTTACTATTACAAGCAGTCTAAAATGAGCATCTTACACATACTTGTGTATTTGTGCAAATATGCTTGTAGAATAAACCTTTTAAGTAAAATTGCTAGGTTAAATAGAAAACACATTTTGAAATAACTGATTTTGCCAGACTGTTTGCTTAAAAGGCTGCATTAATTTACATGCCCTCACTAAGTGTGGAAAGTCCTGGGTCATGAACATCTTCAGTCTTCGCTTCCCCAAACTTTCAAATTTTTGCCTATCCAAAGATTAAGAAATGTCTTGTGTATTTGATTTACATTTATGTTATTAAAGTATCATTTTGAACACTCTTTCCATATGTTTCCTATCCAGTTATACTCCTTTTCTTTTCAGGTCCAATGTCTAATTTATTATTAGGTGGTTATTACTCTTTTGTCTCATTAAATGATAAAAATCTCAGTATTTAATATAATTAGTGTTTTATTTGTCCTCTGTATTAGAAATGTTTCCAATAAACCTGAAAATTACCAGTGAAGCTTAATTTACATTTGATAAAATACTGTTAACTAAGATGAAAACATGCATGTTGGTGCAGTAATATTTGAAAACTTGAGCCTCTATATTTAAATAGTTTTTTGTTCTGTGAGATAAAAAGTACATTTGCTCTCTACTGTACTTATTTCTCATTTTGTTACTTTAAAAATTAATTTTCTGTATTTTTATATATCAGAGTTTAAAATAAAAAACAAAGTGAATTAATTGAAATTACACAAATACTTACACTTACTGTTTGCCTTTTAAAATTTTTATTTATTTTTACTAGAGTTGATTTACAGTGTTGTGCCATAGCATATGATCCAGTGTTGTGCCATACCGTAATGACCCATATTTATTTATTTTTATTAAAGTAGAGTTGATTTACAGTGTTGTGCTATAGCACAGTGGCCCAGTGTTGTGCCATAGCATGGTGTTGTGCCATAGCATAGTGACCCAGTGTATATACACATATATACACAAACATATTTTTTCTCCTATTGTCTTCCATCATGCTCTAGACCAAGAAATTAGATATAGTTCCCTGTGCTGTACTGGGTGTTAGATAAAGGCATTTCTTGTATTATGTTGTATATCTGAAATTAAACTGTATGTAAAATAAACTATTTAATAACTATTTAATAAAATGTAACTCCAGTGGAAATAGAGTTCAATCTATCTAGTAATTGAAATTAGTACAAAAATGTTATATTATCTATTACTTGATATATAAGATTCATTGCATAATATATTTAAATAACTTGTTCAATTTTCTTCAGGTTTGTAGAAATATCGATCATTAAATGGGAGGTTCTGGATTTTTGATTTTTCTGTATAATTTGTTAAATTTTAAAATTATTTATTTCAACTAAGTTCAACCATAATTTTTAGGAAAAATATTTTCTTTAATCACAGTATATCCTTTCTACTTAGTTTATTTTTGATAGCAACTTGAATAAAGCTCCTATAACCTTTTAGTTTGTTTAGTCCGGTAAGCTCCTAATGCATCTATACTTTTTCAGTGCTTTTTTCTTGTCAGATATGACAATAAATTCTATGTGTATATATAAATGTGTGTGCAAGTATAGAGATATATAAATATGTGTATGTATATACACACATATATAATTTATATATTACTAAAATATCCAAAGTGTATTATTTCAGAGCTCTCAAAAATTTGTAAATATATAATTTGATTGTAATTATAAACTTATAAAGTAGGAAAGATGGGGATTAGATTCATGGAAAAGCAAAGTGAAAGTAACCTAAATTGAAACACAGATCTCAGAAGTTAAGTCAGTTTTATCTTCCCTACAAGATCCCTGTAGATTGCCTCCAGCTATTCTAAATAATTATCAATTCTCAAGCACATCTTGACTATTTTTATTAATTAATTAAAGCATAGTTGGTTTATAATATTGTATTAGTTCTGGATGTACAGCACAGTGATTCAGTACTTTTGCAGATTATATTCCATTGTAGGCTATTATAAGATTTGGGATATAATTCCCTGAGCCATACAGTAAATCCTGATTGCTTACACCTTGACCATAGCCTATGTTATTTTCCTTTTGTGCCTTTTATAGTTGACAATTTCCATAACCTATTGAAATCTTACTCACTTTTGAAAGTCTAGTTAAAAATGTCACCTTCACGCATTCCTTCCCTCATTCCCACAGCTACTCCAACTCTACAGCAGTGTGCTCATACTGCCCCCTACAGACTTGATCATGATTTGCTTCTTAGTGATTTAGTAGTGTGTGAACAGATCCTATTTTTCCCACTAAATTTTAAATATTTTACAGCAAAGGACATATATTTGATCTTATATCCTCATTATTTCTATCATAGCATTTAACATTGAATCAATGGTGATAGAATGAAATAAATGAATGAAAAAAAGGGATTTCAAAACAGCCCAGTACAGACTAAATTTGCAGACTTGACTTCAAGTTTGAATGGAACATCTTACAAGAGGACATCACTTTTCTTAGTCACTGTAGGTGTGGTGCAGGTGTGTTTATGTCCATTTACAGAAATAACTCAAAGGAAAGTGACAAATGGGAGTTGTGAGCATGGGAAGAGATGGCCAACTCTTGATCCCTCTAAGAATCATGTCCTTATTGCTTCCATCTTTGGAAAAAAGCCACTTTCCCTTCCCTCAAAATCAGGAAACTACGGTCTCTGTTTTCCCAGAGAAATCATTAGCAATATTTTTCTATTTGGCACTTTGCATTTGAAAAACATCTCGCTAGGAAATGGTCTTCATTTTCATCACATACATATTACTTCTTACACTTTGCCAAAACAAATGACACATATTTTCTTTCTTTTGCCTTTTTTAAATGTTGAGTCATCAAAGACAATTGAGCTCTCACAGAGATAAACGGAAATGAACTGACTTTATAAAAGAAGCGAATTGACGGAAAAGAATTAAATGAAGCAAATATTTCTTATGTAAATGGTATTTATTCAGCATCTCAGGCTTTGAATAATTTGCAGTCATGGGAATTCACTTTGGGATGTAAAAATTTGCTGAAATAATTCAAATATGTCTTGTCAATTTTTTTTGAATATTTTGAGTAGAGAGTACTCAGGATGGTAGTAGAAAAAATCAAAATATTTAACAAATAAAACTGGTTTAGTCTTAGAAAAACTAGAAATTTATATCAAAAAATAAATTAAAAAATACAGCCATGGTTAAAATTCATTAGAATAATATTTCTAAGGCATTTTGTGTTTAATTGCAGAGTGATTATTACATGCCAGTAGTTCTTTTTGTGATCCATAGATCCCTGGGATCCTGGAGCAGTTTTAGAGGGGTTTGTTAGGTCAAAATTCTCTTTCTTTTTCCTCTGACCTAGTTATAATTTATTTATTTATTTATTTTTACATTTTATTGAAGTATAGTTGGCATACAATGTTATATTAGTTTCAAGTGTACAGAAAAGTAAGTTTATACATACATCTATACACCTACACATAGGTGTGTATGTGTGTATATATATTCATCCATCCATTGTTTATTTCTCCCATATAGATTATTACAGAATATTGAGGAGCTTTCCCTGCACTATACAGTAGGTCCTTGTTTAAAAGCCCTTTTTGTAATAAAATGAGATATTTGCCTTTTTTTTTTTTTTTTTGCTGTGTTGACACTTATACTGTTGGGCCTAAAGCAATGGTGGGTAAAAGTGCTGGGTTCTTGGCAGGAGTCCAGGCAGTGGCACTAGTCTGGCCTGGTGCTCATTATCTTCATTGTCATGCTCTTACAGGAAAAAAAAAATATATATATATATAGTTTTTAATTTAATGTCCTTGATGAAACAGAACAAATCATGTTTTATAAAATCTTGATTCCTTTTAATATTCTACATAACAAAATAAGTACATATAAAGCACTTCCTTTGCATAACAAAGTGTAGCAATTGCCTCTTGGGAAAACACTTATCCAATGTTTTCAGAACTGAAATAGTTATTTTTTTTAAATTATAGCTGATTCACAGTGTCGTGGCACTTTCTGTACAAAGTGACCCAGTCATACATATATACACATTTTTTTCTCATATTATCTTCTATCATGTTCTAGCCCAAGAGATTAGATATAACTCCCTGTGCTATACAGTAGGACCTCATTGCTTATCCATTCTAAATGTGATAGTTTGCATCTACTACCCCCAAATTTCCAGTCCATCTGCCTCTCTCTTCTCTCCCCCTTGACCACCGTAGGTCTGTTCTCTATGTCTGGGAGTCTGTTGCTGTAGATAGGTTCCTTTGTGCCATATTTTAGATTCCACATATAAGTGATATCATGTGGTATGTCTTTCTCTTTTTCACTTACTTCACTTAGTATGAGAAACTCTAGTTGCAGCCATGTTGCTGCAAATAGCATTATTTTGTTCTTTTTATGGCTGAGTAGTATTCCATTACATATATGTACCATATCTTTTTAATCCATTCATCTGTCAGTGGACATTTAAGCTGTTTCCGTGTCTTGGCTATTATGAATAGTGCTACCATGAATATACAGGTACATGTGTCTTTTTGAATTGTAGTCTTGTCTGGATATATGCCCAGGAGTGGGATTGCTAGATCATATGGTAGTTCTATATTTAGTTTTCTGAGGAACTTCCACTTTCTGAGGAAAACATGGTGGTTGTACCAATTTATATCCCCACCAACAATATAGGAGGGTTTCCTTTTCTCCACACTCTCTCCAGCATTTGTTATTTATAGATTTATTGATGATAGCAATTCTGACTGGTGTGAAGTAGTACCTCATTGTAGTTTTGATTAGCATTTCTCTAATAATTAGTGATGTTGAGCATTTTTTCATGTGCCTACTGGCCATCCATACGTCTTTGGAAAAAATGTCTGTTTAGGTCTTCTGCCCATTTATCGATTGGGGTGTTTGTTTCTTTGTTGTTTTTGTGGAGTTGAGTATTTCAGTTTGTGTATTTTGGAGATTATGTCTTTGTCAGTTGTATCCTTTGCAACTATTTTCTCCCATTCTGTAGGTTGTCTTTTTGTGTTTTTTATGGTTTCCTTTGCTGTGAAAAAGCTTGTAAGTTTGATCAGGTCCCATGAAATAGCTACTTTTTAAACGGGAAATCATTTACCTTTAAAGAATTCCTGACATACATTGGGTGTTCAGATTTGGGCATTTGGGAAATGTTTTCTGCAAATGAATGAAGTGTGTCACTTCGAGGAAAACAACTGACAATATTTATTGCCAATGATAAAATTTGTGCTTTCAGGTAAAAATCAGAATTTAGAAAGGCTTATGTGTATCACCATGAGCTTGACAGCTTCCCAATACTCAAAAGATTTTTCTAATGAGATTATGGTGCTATTAATAAATGAGGTTTTCCAATTATTTTGTAACTCAATTACTAGTAATTCTCAAATAACCAGTGCATGATGTTACTTTGCCCATACAAATGTTCATACAAAGTGCAAGATTTTAAGTTTCAGAGAAAGAAAAATTCATTGAAATACTTTCAGATCCTACATTAAAACTTACCTTTAAGAAATTAGCTATTGTTGAGATTTGGTGTTGTATCAAAGAAGCATGTCCGCAATTATTTAAAAAGGCCTGTCTATGTGAAGTTAGATTTTCTTTATATACTTCAACCTAAACCACATACTGATAAGTTGAATTCAGGAGCAGATATGAGAAAACATCTGTGTTCAATTAAAGCCAGAATTAGAGTTTTGCAAAAATAAATAGCAATTCCACTCTTCTTACTAAATGACTTTTTGAAAATCTGGTTACTTTTGTAAAAATATATTTATTTTAACATGTAATGTGTTTAACATTATTACTACTTGTAAAATAAATGTATAACTAATATGTTAATATTTCTTAATTACCTATTTGGTTAATACTGATGCATATAATCCCTATAAACAGATGCTCTTTGGGTTACTCAACGATATTTTTTTTAAGAGCTTAAAGGGATCCTGAAAGAGAGAGAGAGAACTGCTGGTGTAGATAATAAGCACTGTAAATAACTTCTAAGACAAAGATGTGGCTTGAGATCAGAAAAGAGAGGAAAGGCTATGTGGAGAGAAAAGACTAGAACTCTCTATCAGGAGATGCTTTGATAATCACTCCCATCTGTCAAGGACCTGTTGCTATTAATTACCACTTGATTTTGATGTGTCTTCATTTTTGCAGGCTTAGTTTTTGAAATTGTCATGAACATATATAATCTCAATCCTTGCACAGATTAAAAATTAAGAACAAAACAGATATTTATACAGTCAACTTGCTTCACCATGTATCATTCTATTCTTCCCTGAAAACTGAAGCCACTGAATACACCACATAGTCCATTTCTCCATTTCCATTTCTATGTTAGATCCTCTAATTAGTACAATTTGTTTTTAAAATTTAATTCTATCACGATTATGTCAAAAACTCACACTAAGTTTTATAGACCTCCATGTCTTTAAGTTCTGTGGATAATTTTCAAACTCAATTACTTTTTCTCTTAGAAAAATTTAACATAATCACTTCCTCTTCCTTTTTAAAACACCAAATTTCACTTATATTTCACCACAGGCTTCTATTTCTTCCTATTTGCCTGGCCACTCATTGTTGAATCTTTTTGCTGATTCATTTTTTTTTTCTAGCAATTCATTGTGGGAATTTCCATTCTCTTACTCAACATGCTCTCCACAAGTAAATTTATTTATCCCTAGGGCTTTCAACTTTACTGAGAGATGATTCCCTGATTTATATTTTCTGTGTAGATTTCACCATTGGTATGTAGATATGCAGGCTTAACTGCATATTAGATATTTCTACTAGGATGTTACAAATGTACCTCAAATTGAATCTTTTTATAAGAATTTTATAATTGTCCCATACTGTTCCAGATTCTGATGCTCAGTGAAGGTAGCCACTACCCATCTGCCTGCAAAATAAAAAATCACAGGACACTTGTTTTGACATCTGCCCAAACTCATTCCTAGTTAGTAATCAGTAAGACCTGATGAATTTCTCTTCCAAATATGATTTTTATTTATTTATTTATTTCTATCTCCTCTACTCCTTCCTGTAGGTCTATACTACTGTCATCTTTTGCTGGGGATGTGGCCTAAGTCCCCTAATACCTCATGGAGAGTCATTTCTCCCTCTCTGAAGATTATTCTCCATTCTTGATCAAATGCAGATTTGATAATATGATGTCACTGCTTTAAATTATTTTTTTGCTTCTTTTTGCTTTTTGATAAAGACCACAGCTGTAAATAATCTCATACTTCTCAGCCTTCTCATTGGTCTGTATTTTCTAGCTGTTATGACTCCTTTTTTAGTTTTTTCAGTGTATTCTGCCTATTTGTACTTTAGGCTTTTCCCAGAATTTTGCTTTACCTCTTCTTTTCCCCTTTGGCTTCTGTTCACTCATCTTTCAGATCTCAATTGATGTCTCACAGTGCATTGTTTTCCTCAGTAGCACTTAGCGCAATTTGTAATTGCAAATACATATGATTATGGCCCTCTTCCTCATGAAATTCTTAGGAAAACTTCTCTATTTTGATTTCCACTGTATTTTTAGCATGTTAGACTAGATGTAGATGACTTTCTTTCTTTCTTTCTTTCTTTCTTTCTTTCTTTCTTTCTTTCTTTCTTTCTTTCTTTCTTTCTTTTTTTTTTTTTTGGCTTTTGTCTTTTTAGGGCTGCACCCACGGCATTTGGAAGTTCCCAGGCTAGGGGTCTAATCGGAGCTGTTGCTACTGACCTACACCAGAGCCACAGCAATGCCAGATCCAAGCTGCATCTGTGACCTACACCACAGCTCATGGCAATGCTGGATCCTTAACCCAGTGAGCAAGGTCAGGGATCGAAACCACAACCTCATGGTTCCTAGTTGGATTCATTTCTGCTGTACCACAACAGAAACTCCAGATGTAGATAATTTTCAATGAATATTTTTGGTTTGCATGTATGGAAAATATGTGTTAGGTAGATAAGGCTTGAAAAGAAATGCATGTCGGGAAGGAGAATGACATAGAGGTGGGAAACAGGATGTTTCCTCCAAGGACTTCAGTTTCTCAGTCCCCTTCTTTCTATAACATTATGTGCCTTCTGATCAACAATTATTGCTCAATTTTGGTAACTGCATATTCTTCAGAGGGGTAACATCTTTGTAAAAATTATATCGAATGGATTTGTTGAATGTGCTATTTTGTAGTTACTACAACTCAAAATAATATGGGGTACTTACCATCCAAAGTAGGTAAGTTTTCAGTCTTAAATACATATATATATAACATATATATATGTTATACAAGGAAATAAAGTATTTGATATTTTTTACTTGAATTACAATATTTTAGAAATTTCAAGCAGTTAAAATCAAGTTAAATACAAATTAAATCTATTCAATTAAATACAAAATTATCTTAAAAATGGATTCATATTTATGTGTATATATTCATATATCCGTATATTATTTGACATGTAGTCCAGCTTTCAGTTTCCTGGCTTTCTATTATTTTTTATGTGAAGGTGAATATTGATGTTAATATATAACTATCATTTTACTAGTTATATTCTATGTAACAAAACAAATTATTAAGCTGTTTGCCTCTGAAATCTTTGAAATATAGATAAAAACACAATTTATGGTTGAGTTCTTGGTTAACAAAATAATTGCCTTCCAAACTCTAAAATGTCTTGGGTCACCAACAATGAAGCACCGATTATGTGGACATGGAGGTGTCTCTTAAATCTCCAGGCTTAGTTTTTAACAATCACTCAGAGTTTTACGTGATCTAACTGAGGAACATCATAAACCTAGAATTAATAGCTATATAGAGGAATTTGATCTGGTATTGAATTGTTTGCCTATCGTATAAAACCCACCAAAAATCTCTTAAAATAACTTTGGTGTTGTGCTCTAAGAGCAGGTGAAATTGCTATACACAATTTTGTTTAGAAATACCAAGGTAATGTATAGCACATCCAGACAAGGATTCTCAAAGTATATGAAGACCAAAAGCTCCTCCCCTCAATGAAACAAGCCAAAAAACCCCTCCTTGAGAAGACCCTGCTGCTAAATGCCACAGGATTAGAGGGTATGTTTTAGCTTCATTGCAAACTTGTTCTCTGACCTCAGAGTCCATTCTATTCTAGTTAACATTGTTCTGCTGATGAGGCTGGAGATTAATACCATTTCTCCTCCCATAGGAAGATAAATAAAATATCAAGTTTATTTCCCTAAAAAGATGGAGAGGAATTATGACCTTATAGTACATATTGTAAATATCAACTGTTCTAGAAAAAGACTTTAGGGATTTGTTGACAGAAATTAAGCTATTAAATTTCCTTAAGCTTTATAGCTGCATTGCCTTTATTTGGAACTATTGAGTTACTGTATAAGAGTTTATCATAGCTAGAAAGATACAATCTTTTCTGAAAGATCAGAGAGTGTACTATCAACTCAAAGTAGTTATTAGCTATCAAAGGAAGGCTAAGATATGAAATACTGCACAAGACAATGAAAGCTGAAAATAGATGTCTAGGGATATCATGCCAAGGATGAAGGACTATTAACATTCTGTCAAAAGAAAAGATTCTGACAGCTGAATACTCTATTTCATTCTCCATTATGATAACAGATATTTCTATCACCCAATATTATGTTAAGTATCATTTTATTTTCTGTCAGAATATGCATTGCACTTTGGAGGAATTTTTTCACATGGGAGTGACTATATTTATTGAATAATTTGAAAATATCTCTATTAAAAACTTTGGGGGAGTTCCCATTGCGGTACAGCAGAAACGAATCTGACTAGTATCCATGAGGATGCCGATTTGATCCCTGGCCTTGCTCAGTGGATTAAGAATCTGGTGTTGCCATGAACTGTAGTGTAGGTCGCAGATAAGGCTCAATTTCCTGCATTGCTGTGGCTGTGGTGTAGATAGGCAACTGCAGCTCCAGTTAGACCCCTAGCCTGGGAGCTTCCATATGCTGTGGGTGCAAAGCAAAAACAAAAAGCAAAACAAAACAAAAACTTTGGGACACATTTTCCTTTTAAAATATAAATATTCTACTAAAATAGCTCCTATGTAATTTTTGTTTATCCTTCTAAATCCCATATACTTGTAAAGTTTTTAGCTAATGTCCAAGAAAGGAAGTAATTCAAAACATCAAAGCACTGGGTTTAAAATATTGTATACTTAGGAGTTCCCGTCGTGGTGCAGTGGTTAACGAATCTGACTAGGAACCATGAGGTTGCACGTTCGTTCCCTGCCCTAGCTCAGTGGGTTAACGATCTGGCGTTGCCGTGAGCTGTGGTGTAGGTCACAGACGCGGCTCGGATCCCACGATGCTGTGGCTCTGGCGTAGGCTGGCAGCTACAGCTCCGATTCGACCCCTAGCTTGGGAACCTCCATATGCCGCAGGAGTTGCCCAAAGAAATGGCAAAAAGACAAAAATAAAAAATAAAATAAAATATTGTATACTTAACTGACATATTGATATGGATAGAGTAGGCACAAGTAGTTGTAGAAGTCCCAGTAAAAAATCATAGATAGGGAAATCTAGGGGATGTCGGGAGATCACTGAGATCACCATAAGTTAATAATTGCTCAAGAAAGCCATCACAACAAGGCAGGCTTGCTTGACTAGTGGAGCCCTGAGAGGTTGGGTGAGGGATGGGATGAGGCCTACATTCAAATTCAGACCAAGGGCAGAAGTGCGAGGACTGCCCTTCTGCTGATTTGAATATACACCTTATCAGATACTAAGGAGGAGCTATTACTCCAAGAAGGAAGAAGAGGTAGTCTTTTCCAATCCCCACTCCCCTTGGATAATAAAACTATAGCCCACTGGATCCTGGGGACAGAGCCTCCTTCCCTGCCTGCTTGCATCTCTCACTAGCTTCCTATCTTAGTAAATGTTTCTTGCCTATCACTTTGTCTCTCACTGAATTCCTTCTGTGTGGAGGCATGAAGAACCTGAACCTCAATAACTCCAGACATTGGGTGAGTGATTCTAATTTAAAACATGGGTTCAAATCCCAATCTGGGTTTTGGCTGGGTTTGAGTCCTGGCAGGAGTGTTCAAGTCTCAGTCTCAGGTTTTGGCTAGATTGAGGGCATTAGTACTGTCAGTTTCAATAGGATTTAGTTTAGGTATTGTTTGTGCTTTTTATCTGATTTCCAAGATAGCACTGTTTTTTAAATCCATTTTCTTTTGGATTTATTCTCTTTTTCCTATTGAGTCATTGGAATTTTTAATGTATTCTGCTAACTAAATCTGTGTGGTGAATGTCTTCTCCCAGTGTGAGTGTATCAGTCTTTTCCTCTTTATTTAAAATGTTTTGTACCATGTCTGTGAAATAATATCCACTCCCTCCCTGTAAAATCAATAAAGATATTTTATATTATCTTTTTAAAGATTTTAAGATTTTCTAATGATAGTTAAATCCTTTATACATCTATACTTGACTTTTGCAGAAATAGGTCTCTGTTTCTCTCTCAAAAATGTTCAAATTTCCCAGCATAGGTAACTGAAAATTCTCATACTTCGTCTCCTGGACTACAATGACATATCAGTTTGTGTAGTTACCATTGTTATGGCAGATACCCAGCAGCCCTGCGCTGCAGCGTATCAGCTCTGGCGACAGCCCCGTGGCTGTAGCGTACCAGCTCCAGCAGCTTTGAGGTTGCAGTGGATCAGCTCTTTTACCCAGCGAGAAACCAAGCGAGCACGTAGAGAGTTGGAGAACTCAGGTTTATTACACCGGCGGACTCAGAGGAGATCGCTCTCCAGAGTCTGAGCCCAGGAGAAGGGTTTCACAAGGCTTTTATGGGCTACGTCTTCCGGGTCCAAGCTTGGCTAGTTGGACTGGTGTGATGTCAGGCAAGGTAGTAGATGTGGAAACAAATTTATAGAAGCAGATGCGTGGGGGAGGGGTGGTTGGGGCAGTTGGCTAGACTTTGCTTAGTCATCATGGCTGGGGTCTCTCCTTTCTACATTTTATTGGGACATTTTCTCCTACACCATAATGCATAGCAAAGCCAAAGAAGCACTTGGAATAATCTGATTCATGCAAACTATGGTGTTGGATAGTTGATTATTGTTTTATTAGAAGTGAAATTAATAGGAAGTTTACTTAATTCTCACTTGATCTCTATAAGCAGAAAACTTGTTAATCAAGTGAACAAGTCTAACCTGAATCATAAAAACAGAAGCTCAGTGGAATTCTTTTTGTGTTGTTCCAGCATCAGCACAGCATACCCTCTAGAAGCCAGATATCTGTTCCAGCAGAGCCTCCCATTTCAGGGTCAGGGAGAATAGATTTCCCAAGAGGATCACTGGCAAAGAAATCGAAAGGTCTATACTACTTCTGCTTAGTTCCAAGAAAAATGTATTCTACCTATTTGGGAACACAGAAGCATTTAATGGCTTTAGTTTCAAGAATACAGAGCATTTTGAAGGATAATACCTTAACCTTCAGAATCTATCATACTCATGTTTCTTTTTGAAAAGTTTATTTCTGAAAATCCACATTCACACATGGAGTAAGTGGGACCACATTTGTCCCTCCTGCTGTAAACAATTAGAAAAATGGAAAATAATCTATAAAGCAAACTTTTTTTCCCCCCAGTGAACAATAGACAGAATGGGACTGTGGTCCCTGAGATAAGGGAAACAATGAGAGGAAATCTTAGGATCTTTGCAGATTTCTGCCGGGAGGAAGTTTTGTATTATAGTGTAAGGACCATAAAGTCATGCAAAGCAAGATAGTCTTAAGGAATTTGGGAGACAGAGATAAAAGATTGCTGGAGCTAAAGTGGAGAGGAGATTGCCATGCAGATAAAGATATACAGAAATCTGATTAGAATCTCTAGCATTCATCTGTTGCTGAATACTAGACATTTATTAAAATACATTTATTAAAATAAAATACCACAAGATTAGGCAAAGTGTGGCCATGAGTCTGTAAGCTATCCAATTCTCTGAGTTTATAGAATTTGGAATTCCAACCAGTCAGGGGAATTGAATTTATGAGGATGCATATAGTAAACTTAAGAGCCTTAGACATTCACACCCTGAGATGATAGTGGTTTTAGCAGGTTTTAACTGAGTCTTTCTTTTATCTCTCTGTTAAACTATCTGAATCTGTGGATATTATACACAACTGTTAGTTTTTTACCAATTGCCTGCTGATTGTTCTATTGTTTTTGATAATGACCTAGGGACAAGTTGCTCTAAGGTCTGATCTATTAAACTTAGACCACCTTGCATGAGTAGTCAGTGAGGTGTGTTCTGCTTCCAGGAATAGTCTTCTTAGTGGCCACTGTCCCTGATTGTCTCTGATAAACTAGCTGGCCTATAGTTTAGCTGCTTGATCTAGTGAAGCTGCCAGCCTCCCTCTGCTTACATATCACCAAAATCACCATTATTTTTTTAAAGCATTCCAAGGCTCAAGTTTTCCCACATTCTGTTTTATATAAAGTCAGTTTTCTTGAGGAGAGCTTCAGAGGACTCTTGATTCAGCTGGCCTTTCTCCTAGGCAAAATCTCCAAGGTTTGGCTTCAGAAATGGGGTAGCAATGATGGCCACTTCACTGGGATTGTCACTCCAGCTTTATAAGCAGGGAACTGGGAGGTATGCTGTCCTATCATCTTTTCAACTTGTCTGCCCCAGCTTAGAACCTTCCCCACACAAGCGATGTAGGGAAAGGGGAATGATGTATTTAATATTCTTGATGACATTACTGGGTTAGAATCTCTTCCTGCTGTGTAGGGACTGGGATGTGGAAAGGAGCCCTCATTAAGTTGCACTTGCTCAGACTTTAGACTCTACAACACATTCTGGAATGATATAGGGAAAGTTGGTTGTGTTTTCTTTTTTAATTTTCATTTTTAAATTTTTTAAAAATATAGTTGATTTACAATGTTCTGTCGATTTCTGCTGTACAGCAAAGTGACTCAGTTACACATGTATATACATTCTTTTTCTCACATTATCCTCCATCATGTTCCATCACAAGTGACTGTGATAGGGATGGAATAGGCACAGGTTGTTGTAGAAGTCCCAGCAAAAGATCATAGAGAGAGAGGGAAACCTAGGTCATGTTGGGAGACCACTGTAAGTTCAAGAAAGCCATCGGAACAAGGTAGGCTTATTTGTCTTAGTATTGAGCTACAGAAGGTGTTTGTAAATTTTGGAGATTAATCCCTTGTCAATTGCTTCGTTTCCAAATATTTTCTTGCATTCTGTAGGTTGTCTTTTCATTTTGTCTAGGGTTTCCTTTGATGTGCAGAAACTTTTAAGTTTAATTAAGTCCCATTTGTTTATTTTTGTTTTTATTGTCATTACTCTAGGAGGTGGGTCTGAGAAGATATTACTGTGGCTTACCAGAGAGTATTTGGCCTATGTTTTCCTCTAAGAGTTTTATACTATCCAGTCTTATATTTAGGTCTTTAATCCATTCTGAGTTTATTTTTGTGTATGGTGTTAGGAATTGTTCTCATTTCATTCTTTTACATGTGGCTGTCCAGTTTTCCTAGCACCTCTTATTGAACAGGCTGTCTTTTGTCCATTGCATATTCTTTCTTCCTTTATCATAGATTAGTTGACTTTAGGTGCCTGAGTTTAATTCTAGGCTTTCTATTCTGTTCTGCTGATCTGTATTTCTGTCTTTGTGACAGTACTATACAGTTTTGATGACTGTTCCTTTGAAGTATAGTCTGAAGTCAGGGAGCCTGATTCTCCAGCTCCATTTTTCTTTCTCAGCATGGCTTTAGCTATTCTGGGTCTTTGTGCTTCCAAACAAACTTTAAAATATTTTGTTCTAGTTCTGCGAAAAATTTCCTTGGTAATTTGATAGGGATTGCACTGAATCTGTATATTGCCTTAGGTAGTATAGTCATTTTGACCATAATGATTCTTCCAATCCACGAGCATGGTATGTCTTTCCATCTATTTGTGTCATCTTTGATTTCTTTCATCAGCATCTTATAGTTTTCAGAGTACAGGTCATTTGTCTCTTTAGGTAGGTTTACTCCTAGCTATTTTATTCTTTTGGATGTGATGCTAGATGGGATTGTTTCCCTAATTTCTCTTTCTGATCTTTTGTTGTCAGTATATAGAAATACAGTCAATTTCTGTGTCTTAATTTTGTATCCTGCAATTTTGCCAAATTCATTGATGAGCTCTAACAGTTTTCTGGTAGAGTCTTTAGGATTTTCTAGATATAGTATCATGTCATCTGCAAATAGTGATAGTTTTACTTCTTCCTTTCCAATTTGGATTCCTTTTATTTCTTTTACTTCTCTGATTGCCATGGATAGCATTCCAAACCTGTGTTGAATAGCAGTGGTGAGAGTGGACTTCGTTGTCTTATTCCTGATCTCAGTGGGAATTGTTTCAGCTTTCACCATTGAGAATGATGTTAGCTCTGGGTTTGTCATACATGGTCTTTGTTATGTTGAGGTAGGTTCCCTCTATGCCCACTTTCTGGAGGGTTTTTATCATAAATGGGTGTTGGATTTTGTTAAAGACTTTCTTTGCATCTATTGAGAGGCTCATATGGTTTTTATTCTTCAGTTTGTTAATGTTATATATATCACACTGATTGATTTGCAGATATTGATGAATCCTTGCATCCCTGGGATAAATCCCATTTGATCATGATGCACAATCCTTTTAATGTATTGTTGGATATGGTTTGCCAGTATTTTGTTGAGGATTTTTGCATCAATGTTCATCAGTGAAATTGGCCTGTAGTTTTTTTTTTTTTTTTTTTTTTTGTGGTATTTTTGTCTGGTTTGGGTATCAGGGTGATATTGGCCTCATAGAATGACTTGGGTAGTGCTCCTTCCTCTGCAATTTTTTGGAATAGTTTCAGAAGGAGAGGTGTTAGCTCTTCTCTGAAATGTTTGAAATAATTCACCTGTGAAGCTATCTATCTGGTCCTGTACTTTTGCTTGTTGGGAGATTTTAATAACAGTTTAAATTTCAGTACTTGTGATTGATCTGTTCATCAGAAGATCTAAACAGACAATTCTCCAAAGAAGGCATACAGATGGCCAAAAAACACATGAAAAGATGTTCAACATCACTAATTATTAGAGAAATGCAAATCAAAACTATTGTGAGGTACCACCTTACACTGGCCAGAATGGCCATCATCAAAAAGTCTACAAATAATAAATGCTGGAGGAGGTGTGGAGAAAAGGGAACCCTAGTACCTGTTAGTAGGAAAAGAGTATGGAGATTCCTCAGAAAACTAAAAATAAAATTTCCCTTTGATCCAGCAATCCCAATCCTGGGTATCTATCCAGAGAAAACCATGACTCAAAAAGATATGTGTACTCCAATGTTCACTGTAGCACAATATACAATAGCCAAGACATGGAAACATCTAAATGTCCATCAACAGAGGAGTGGATCAAGAAGAAGTGGTACATATACACAGTGGAATATTACTAAGCCACTAAGCCATTAAAAGGAAAGAAATAATGGCATATGCAGCAACATGGATGGACCTAGAAATTATCATGCTAAGTAAAGTCAGTCAGACAATGAGACACCAACATCAAGTGCTATCACTTATATGTGAAATCTAAAAAAAGGACACAGTGAACTTCTTTGCAAAATAGATACTGACTCATAGACTTTGAAAAACTTATGGTTTCCAAATGAGACAGTTTGGGGGTTGGGGGATGCACTGAGGGTTTGGGATGGAACTGCTATAAAATTTGGTTGTGATGATCATTGTACAACCATAAATATAATAAAATTCATTGAGTAATAAAAAAAAGGCAGGATTGCTTGACTAGTTGAGCTGCAATAATTGCCTCAGGTCATTGGGTGGGAAATGTGATGTCTGCATTCATATTCAGAACAAGGGCAAGAGTTTGAGGACCTCCCTTCAGCTGATCTGAATACATAACTTACTGGATACTAAGGAGGAGCTACTACTCCCAGAAAGGAAGAGGCTGGCCTTTCCAACCCTTCCTCCCCTTGGATGATAAAACTATGCCACAGGATCCTCGGGGAAGAGCTCCTGTGCCTGCTTTCTTGCATCTCTCACAAGCATTCTACCCTAATAAATCTATTTCTTGCCTATCACTGTCTTTCACTGAATTCCTTCTGTGAGGAGGAATAAAAAACCTGAACCTCAGTAAGTCCAGATATTGGGTGAGTGCTAATTTAAAACATGGGTTCAAGTTGCAATCTGGCTTTAGGCTGGTTTTGAGTCCCAGCTTGTGGGTTCAAGTCCCAATATGTGTTTAGGCTGAGTTTGAGTCCTAGCACATGGGTTCAAGTCCCTGTCTGTGATCTGGCTAGGTTAAGGCTGTTAGCGCTTTCAGTTTCAACTGGATACAGTACCCTGTGCTACACAGCAGAGTCTCATTGCTTATCTACTCCAAATGCAATAGTTGGCATCTAACAACCCCCAAACCCCAGTCCATCCCACTTCCTCCCCCGCAGCAACAAGAAGTCTATTTTCTCCATGTTCATGAGTTTACTTATTTATTTATTTTTCTGTAGGTAGGTTCATTTAGTTGGTTGTATTTTCTAATCTTTGAGTGGAAGCTGGGGGAAGTGGAAGCCCCATTTTTTAACCACTCCCATTCAGGAGTAGAGTTCATATAATGTTAAGCTGATGTGGGGGAGGGTGTGGGGATGAAGCAGCTCATGGCTTAAGTGCCACAGAACTCTCACTGTTCTTATTCTTACCAAGATTTAGTAGATTTTCTTTCTTTCTTTCTTCTTTTTTATTTTTATTTTTTGACTTTTCTGTCTTTTTAGGGCCCCACCCACAGCATGAGGAGGTTCCCAGGCTAAGGGTCTAATTGGAGCTGTTGCTGCCAGCCACAGCAACACCAGATCTGAGCCACATCTGTGACCTACACCACAGCTCACATCAATGATGGATCCTTAACCCACTGAGTGAGGCCAGGAATTGAACCTTCAGCCTCATGGTTCCTACTTGGATTCATTTCTGCTGCACCACGATGGGAACTCCAGTAGATTTTCTTGAATGAGGTTTTTTTTTTTTTTTCCTTTGCTGGATGCTTAAGGAGATTCTCACATTGCTATTCCAAAAGTCATATTACTCCAAAATACTGTTAAATGTTTTTACTACATTAGAATAATTATTTCTATCATTTAAAAATATATTAAAAATGGAATGTGGGCATTCCCACCATGGTGCATTGGGTTAAAGACCCAGTGTTGTCTTTGCAGCAGCTTGGGTCCCTGTTAAGGTATGGGTTTGATCCTCAGCATGGTGCAGCAGGTTAAGGATTTGGCATTGTCACAGCTGTGTTTAGGTTGCAGCTGAGGCTCAGATTTAGTCCCTGGGCTGGGAACTTCCATATGCTATGAGTGCAACAAAATTAAAAAAAAAATTGGAATATAGAAAACATTATTATTAATAGTACTTCTTATAAAAATGACTCAAAGAGACAAAGAGACTGTGAAAAATATGTAGTACCATTAAATAAAATTATTGTTATTAAAAATACAGGGTAATCAGTTTCCCTGAAACAGGATGATGTGTGTTTTTATATAAACAGCAATTGAAGTAAATATTTTGATTTGTATTCTTTGAAACAAATCTCTTGTTTGAATACTAGACACCAAGAGCTTTATTTTTTTTAACATTTACTCTACAAACACAAAAAGTAATTTACGGTATATATGATTTATAAGATTATTCAGACTATGATTTTCATAGCATTTAAAATAGATAATTTATATATGCTGCTTTTGACAGAATCAACTGACAATTTATTGTAATAAATTGTAATAAATCATGATGTTCTTTTCCCAATAGGCCTTAAGAAATGCAAAACTAGTTGCTGTTAATAATTTAATGTACAATGATTTCTAGTTATTTAAACCCTGAATGTCTGATTTCCTCACCCTGCAATGTTGCCTTTATAGAGTCACCAAATCTAAGTGTGCATTTTCATTTTCTTTTGCCTGCTTGTGGACTCATTAAGAGTATAAAAACCTGCAGAGAATGTCCATAAAATCCTTGGATAAAAGCTAGGCAAATAACAGCTGATACACCTTATAAAGAGGTCTATCAGTTTGAAGATATATGAAACTTAAATGTCAAAAATCTCCCTTGTAAATAGAACAGATAGAAGCTACCTTGGAAGCTTGTTTAGTTAGGCCTTGGAATCTTTGCTTTAATAATTTTGAAGGGCAAAGAAAAAGTCATTTGATTTAATATGTATCATCATACATTAGTGTTACTCAAATGTTATGGCCATTTGTAGTTAATAATAATAATACAGTAAACCTAGTTATTATATCATACCCAGATTTTATATATTGGCTATAATATTTAATGTAAATTAATAGGTAATTTGGCTCAGTTGACATATTCCTAGACAGGCCAAAATTTCACTTTAGACTTGATCCCTTTAATTATTTACATATTCATTCCCAAGCATGTGTATGAGTATGTATCATATATTAAGCAATATTTTAATTCCTTGTTTAAAAAAATAAGTCTTTACAGAGTACGCTGGTGGCTCAGTGGCTTAAGGATCCCGCATTGTCACTGCTGTGGTGCTGGTTCCACCCCTGGCCCAGGAACTTCAACATGCTATGGGAGCAGAGAAGAAGGAAAGAAAAAAGGAAAGGAGGAAAGAAAGAAGCCCTTAGTGTTTAAACTCATTCAGTTTTGAATGTATATCACATGTCCGTATTCACACTTTTAGTGAAAACTTTCCAAATCCATATCAGTTGAATATAATACATAATAGGAAGATTAATTATCTTAGTTAAGAATAATTGATACAGTTACTTTGACAGAACTAATCTCAATACTAAATTCCTAGGAAAGGGCCTTAGATTTACCCAGGTTTTTTAGGGGCTCTCAGTAGAATAGCGATGTACTGCAGAGATGCCCTCTCAGAAATGCAGAAGTTTTCTTCCTAGCTGTTGACTGGATTGCAAAGGATGGCATTTAGTTTTGGCTCTTTTGAGGGATGGTCTGGGCTGAAGAATACTCCCTTACCCAGAGTAGTACCTCCTTTTAGGGCAGTCCACATTCAGTGACTGATCAATTAGGGGATATTAAAGCCTGGCCCTCTTATCTCTACCTCAAAATAACTCTGAATCCATGCCAACCTCCATGTCTGTTGGGTCTGCATGTGGCTCCATGTCACCCTGAATCCATCTACTTTTTCCCTTCTCTACCTGCAATTGAATAGCAAGCCAAGTACAATCTCCTAGACTATTGAATCAAATCCTCTCAAATTACTAACAGGGAAGTTGAATTCCAGAAGGATTAAGTGCCTTACTAGAAGGAGTTATGGACACAGTTGGCTAGAACCCAAATCAGGTCACATGATTTGCTGCTGTGCTCTGTGCCAGTCTCATTTCTCCATGGTCAATAAAGTTTGACTTCAACAATCGATTTAATAATATTATTTACTCTTGAAAAAGATTCTATTATTTTCAGTAATGCAAAATTTAGAAAACAAAGAAAATCAAGTTTTGTGGCTTGAAAATACTATAGTGCCTCTTAATGAAGTCTATGCTCTCTGCTCTTGAGTTACATTATATAAAAAAATCCAGGATGCTCTTATGTTCATCAAAATTGTCCATGGGCTTAAAACGTGAGAGAAAATATTGCTCTAAATAATGCAGTGGAAGGAATTCTGAAGAGCTAGAAAGTTGCTTAGAAAGGATCAAAGAGGATTTAGAGCCTCCAGGAAGGAGAAACCAGATAAATGCTTTGTTTCTGTATTAGAGGATTCAACTAGAAAGGTCAGGGAAAGAAACATGGTGAATAAAATATACTGACCTACTACTTTTCCTTCTGAGGCTCAAGTGGGAGAAAATGATACTCCGTGCTTACATTGATCCACATGTATGAGAGTGTGGGAAAGATGGAGAGTAGGCCAAGAATTAATTGATTTGTCAGGAGAAATCAGGAACCAACTTGGATTCAGGGGAAAACCCAATGCAAGCAGATTAAGGAACAATGTAATGCTGTCTCCAGAGGACTTGGGAAGTGAAAGAAGACGGCACTTCTAAAAGGGAAAAGAGTAGTATGTTACAGTTTATGTTTTGAGAAGAATATATGGTTTTAAAAGTTTAGAAGGGTAAAACTTTTAAACTCTGGAAGGGTACACAGGAACTAGTAAAGAGGATGATTCCAGTTGGAAACTGATCATTTAGGGAGTGCTGTGTGAGTGGTGAGAGCATGCCCTTTATCTACTAGCTATGTAAAATACAGAGAAAAGAAATTGGAGAAAGATAAAGAGATAGATGTCCTTTGAGAGCCAGTGTTTTGAGGAAAGATCAAGAAGAGAAAAAGCATAATCAAGAGAATGAGAGAAGAGAGTTGAAAGAGGCAAGAAGGAGATGAATGGGAGAGAGATAAGGAGAGGGAGACATTCTAGAAGGAGCAGATGAATATCTCAAGAAGAAAAAAACAAAATAAAACAAAACAGAAATAAATGACTTGGCACATCAGACCAGGTTGAAAACATTATTTTAAGGATTCTTAAGTCCAAGGTAGGATGAAAGTAAATGTAGCAAGGTATTAATTAAACTTCAGTATAATGAAAGCAAAGATGGGAGAATTTTTTTCCCCCATGTGTTAATGACAAAAAAAAACCCTCCCACTTTTCTAGACAATAAAAGGGAAAACTGACTCTTTTTCTCTTGGCATTTGAGACAGAATGGAATCACCTCTTCTATTGATATGTGGATCCAATAACCCTCTTACACTGCCTGTTATAATGAACTCTGTGGTATATTGATAACTGCAGATTTATTGTCAGTAATTGAATGGTTCTCTTAGTAAACATAGCCATTTTCATTTGAAAAAAAAAAAATAGCCAGCATTCAATTATGTTCAGTTCTTTTGTAATTCTGAGGTCCACAATCTTGCCTTTGTGTTGACTTCTATTGATTTAGGTACACTTTTACTGTGTTACTTTCCCAGAATACCTTATAACTAGTCTGCAAATGTCTCAGAATGGCTGTATTTTTTTTCTGACAAATGTGGTAATTTTGTTTGCATTACTAAAAAGTGTCAAAACTATAGTGTCTACTAAGCAATAATCTTTATGTTTTATTTTCATTGCATTATATAAAAATATATTCAGGTGAGGTGAATAATGGTTGCTTGCATAAGCACTTACTCTTCCTCTCTTCCTTGGCTATTTGAAGTTACACAGATACCGGTGTGAGTTTATCACCATCATTACTTAGCATTTCTCGCCAACCTCTCAACACATGTGTAACCAAGAGGAAAGACTATTACTTACAATGAAGGGGCCAGATACATGCTTCTTAGAATAGCTCTTGTTGATTTTTGCAATGACATGGAGCACAACAGACACTCTTTCCTACAACTAGGAGACTAAGTAATAAGAGAAACAATGTGGCATGATGGTTGCAAGTGTGGATTCTGGAATTTGGCTATTTAGGTTTCCACCCAGACTTATGGCCAGCTATGTGGCCTTGGGCAAGTTATTCAACCTTGTTATTCCTCAGTTTCTTCTCTGCAAAATGAAAATAATAACTATGTCTAGATACTCATGTTGCAACAGAACAAAGGGTGGGGGGAAAATGTATACATATAAGGATAACTTGATCCCCTTGCTGTACAGTGGGAAAAAAATAAATTAAAAAAAAAGAATGCTGAGATTAAATGTAATGTATATAAAGCACTTAGAACAGGGCCTGGAAAAGAGAAAGAACCCTATTAGCATTTGCTATCATCATCAATAGTAGCAGTAATAGTTAAAATTTACTGTTGTTGTCATTCCTAAACAACCATTATGTAAAATTGCAGAGGCAGTCAGATGAATAAGCAATTTATCTTAGTCATCTTGGTTTTGATAACTTACAAATAATTTATTACTGGGATGTTTAAAAATGATTGCCTGAGTTCCCTTGTGGATCAATGGGTTAAGGAACTGGCATTGTTGTTGCAGTGGCCTGGTTTGCTGCTATGGCACAGGTTTGAACCCTGGCTCCAGAATTTCCATTTGCTTCAGGCACTGCCAAACAAACAAACAAACAAAGACTGCCATTTCACTTTTGTTGATTTTATACATGTGTTGTTCATCAATTAATATATGTTCAATGTATTGCTTTGTTTTGTTCATTCTCACATGTTTTACTTATTTTATTTTAACCTTTAATTTTTATTTTTTGCTTTTTAGGGTCACACCTGAGGCGATATGTAAGTTCCCAGGCTAGGGGTCAAATAAAACTGCTGGCCTACACCATAGCTCATGGCAATGCTGGATCCTTAACTCACTGAACAAGGCTGGGGATCAAACTTGCATCCTCATGGATGCTGGTCAGATTCGTTTCCACTGAGCCACCATGGGAGCTTCATTCCCACATGTCTTAATCAAGTTAGACAGACCACCTCCACCTAGTGGTAGGAAGATGCTACATGTGCCTGAGTCTCCTTTTGTCTCTGAGTTTCAGGGGAGACCTTCTCGTGGTGACTTTGCTAAATGGGTGTTTTCTTCTGAGTTGTCCTGCACAGTGATACCAAATTGTTATGTGAGTACTTTTAGGCATTATCACATAGAGGCAAAACAAGGTATCAGACCTATTCAGTTACCATGGGGGAGATGGAAAATATGTTAGTAAATAAGACAGCTCTAGGAGTTATCTAAAAATATGAGGTGGTATTGCATTAAACGGAGAGTGATAAATATAAATAGAACTGCCCTGGGAAGGTTTAATGAAGAAATTGGGGGGGGGGTAGGAACAGATCTCTGGAGAAAGAAACCAGTGAAGATTCAACTGAGTGTGGAGAGTAGGTTTGAAGCAATAAGGCAAAGCACAATGAATGTAGCATTTTATGAGACTAATGAATAAATTAGCTTTTTGTGGGATTTGCAGTGAAAATCTTACTGGACTCCAAACCATAGAAGAGACAAAAATCGTTCTGTGATAGAAGTTAATCTGTCAAAACCATTGTCTTTTGCTATTCAGTGAAATATTTCCCCATGGTCATTCCCCTTCTCACCCTAGCCAGAGTGGTTTTTCAGAAATTTGAATCAAACAATAGCAGAACTACTTCTTCCTACCATTCCTGACCCTGTTTCCACACTCTGTCACTTCTCCCAAACAGAAGATGAAGATCAGGAATGTTGATGGCTTTTATTTTGCATCCCCAGTGTACAGAGGTGTGTCTCTGCACCGTAAGACTCCAAATATATTTTAAATGAAATTTTTGAATGGAGACCAAAAGAAAAAAGAATGGCCAGGGCCATAGCCTAAAGCCAGTAAGATACTTTGCATTATAACTCAGGATGGTGATGGAATAGATGCTCTTTTAACTCAGAAAAGCAGTGTTGGAGTTGATCATCCAGAGTAGGTGGTGGCTGGTTGGTCCATGGGCTGGACTCAGGTGATAGGAGGTCTCAACCACTGCCATCCTTGGAATGGACATTCTCCCCACCAATCCCACAGTGAGAGCTGTTTTCAAGGACATAGCCTTGAGAGAGCTGTGTGCCATTAAAACCATCTGGACGGTGTACATGATTGAACCGCATTAAAGTCTCTGTATAAACCTCAAGATTCTGGTGGGGAAATTTACTCATCTTGCAGCCTCAAGACAAGCTTCATGGGTGAGCTTCCATGAGGTTCCTACTGCCACCTATGGATCTGGAGTAGTTTGCCTCTTTCTTGGGACTCTCTTTGCCCTCCATGTATGGGGGCCAGTTAGCGAATCAATGCATTTTAGTTATTCAAACAGGAAAAAATATGACCAGGTTAACAGAACTGAAGAGACTGTAAGTTTATTTCCCCATTGAGAAGTGTGCCTAATATTTATAGATAATTTGGGGTCGGGGATTACACTGACACCTACAGTAAAGGATTCAGAAGTGTCTTATATCCATCCTATCCCAATTCCCAACCTGGGATCTGAAACTTGCTCCCCCTCTTCTAACTAGCTGTAAATAATGTTGATGGGTAATAGTTGTTTTATGCTGTGAATGAGATACACTATAAGACAGAAAGAAACAAGGCTTTCTGATTTCTCAAAACAGAGTACCTGCAGGAAGAGTTAGGGTCATTCTTGCTCCCATTCTTGCCTATCACCAGACATTGCTAGTACACACTCCACCCAGCAAGTGGAAAGACAAGACACACTGTGTAGGTAAAGGGCAAAGTCACTGTTCTTTGCCTAAATCATTTTATGTATCCCCATTAAAATATGAGTCTAAATACAACAGTTCAGTTATGAAAAACCAAAAGCCACTTAATCTTACCCCATTTTAGTTTTTGATATTCCTTAATATGCCCTATAGTAAAACATCTGCCAGGATTGAGCACATGACATTTTTTCCCCAGATGTATTAATTAAGAATTACTTTAAATAAAAGAATGCTTCTAACCAATTTGACATAGAGCTGTAAATTTGTTTGTGTGCATTTATTCATTGGGATCCACAAAATAGGTCAGTTTCATGGCTTGTCAATGTAAACTTATGACAAATGACATTAAAATAGAGATATTACTAACTCTAGCTTATGGGATATTTGCTTCAGAAAAGTTATTCCATAATTATTTCACAGATGGGTCTTTCAAAAAATGCAGAGTTCATAGTATATAAAAACATCCTATTTGCCAAAAAAGATAACTTCTTATCTTTCTTCCTAAGAAATTTTGGTTAGATTTGTCAGGTTAAGCAGAATGAAGTCAATTCTCTACCCTGAAGACATAAGCAGAAAACAGGCAGTTTATTGGGAAAAGGTATAAACATAGATGACAGACGGAGTTGAGGGATTAAATTGAAAGCAGAGGTAATAAATAATGACAACTTAAAAACCTAGAAGATAGGTCAGAGGTTAAGAATAATGAAGTATTTAGAATTTGTCTATTTAAGCTCCTCTATTCAAAACCCTGCCTTTTCACTCAAATTAGTGTGTCAAGAAAAAGTGATATTTCTGTATTGAGGTGACTTGATTTACTTTGCATAAATTTACTTTCCTCCTTATGGAATCTTCCTTCCCACAAGAGGCTTATTTTACTACCACATTGATGTCATATTTTTTTTGCCAGCAGTTTCCTTACCAATCCTCTTTTCTTTCTTCTATGAGATCTGCCTTGTCCCAGGTCTTAATGGGACTGAGCTCCAGAATGACAGAGCCTGAGCTCCAGAATGATGGTAACTAGGAACAGAGCCAGAGATGACTTGCATGGCCACCTAGTGTGAAAGACAAATGCATGCATGTCATCGTAAGCCATTGAAATGTTGGTGCCATTTTAATCACATCATTATCAGGCTACACTAAGTAGGGTCATAGGCAGAAATAGTGGTTAATTAACTTTGGAAATGGATCTTTAAAATAAAACAATAAAAAAATCTCCTAATCTTTCTCAATATCTGATACTTATCATTAGCTATACAGCTAAGATATAATATTACATATTTGCATATAAGTAAGTGCTTATTATATCCTTTAGGCAGAGTACTCTGAGTAAATCCAAGTTCTTCCCTTATTTTGATTTTCAGCTGAAACGTAATATATGTGATTTGAGATTTTGATCTTTTTGCTAAAGTCTTTGGTCTTTTCATTTTTTATTTTTTTGGCTTTCTAGGGCTGCACCTGCAGCATATGGATGCTAGGGGTTGAATTGGAGCTACAGTTACTATCCTACAGCACAGCCACAGCAACACAGGCTCCGAGCTATGTCTGCTACCTACACCACAGCTCAGCTGGATCCATACCACTGAGTATGGCCAAGGAACAAACATGCGATCTCATGGATGCTAGTCAGATTCGTTTCCACTGAGCCACAATGGGAACTCTAGACTTCATTTTGATGAAGTCATATATTTCAAGTGAATCTTCAATATTATAGGTTGCATTTGTATTATGGGTCAGTTAAATCCAATATACTTTGGAGTTTTAAAATGTCTTTATTTTTTATTATAGTTGATATAAAATGTTGGGCCAATTTCTGCTGTACAACAAAGTGACTCAGTCATTCAAATATATAAATATATATATATATATATATAATATATATATATACACATACACACACACACACACACACACAAATTATTTTTCTCGTATTATCTTCCATCATGTTCTGTCCCCAGGTATTGGATATAGTTCCCTGTGCTATACAGGGGGATCTCATTGCTTATCCATTCTAAAAGTAATAGTTCGCATCTACGAACCCCAAACTCCCAGCCATCCCATCCCCTCACCCCCAGCAACCCAAGTGTATGCTCTAGCTGTGAATTTGTTTCTGTTCTGTAGATGTGTTCATTTGGCCATCCATATGTCTTCTTTGGGGAAATGTCTATTTAGGTCTTCTGCCCATTTTTCAATTGGGTTGTTTGTTGTTTTGTTGTTGAGTTATATGACTTGTTTATATATTTTGGAGATTAAGCCCTTGTCAGTTAGTCATTTGCAAAGATTTTCTCCCATTCTGTGGGTTTTTTCATTTTTTTAAAAAATGATTTTCTTTCTGTGTGAAAGCTTTTGAGTTTAATTAGGTTCCATTGGTTTTTTTGTTTTTAATTGGAAAGTGACCTTCTTTAGATTATTTTGTGTATAAATTCCTAGAGAAAATGTATATGTATATTCTGTGTGTATATAATATTCTGCTGAGATATGTAGCTTTTAGCATACTGTCAGTTCTGAAGAGATGCTAAACAATAAAATGATAAGCAATGTCATGTATAAATGTATTTACATAAATCATATTTCATTCTATTCTGTGATAATATTTTTTTATAGTTTTTGATCCATATATGTTATCTTAATGCTTTATTTCTTGGAAAATCATTGCCATATATCTTGATATTGCCATGTATTTGGGTATTATGCAGAAGAAAGGCTATTAATGAGTCACCTATCTTTTTTACTCTTTAGAATTGAAAATATAACTTCTATTATAGCCAAATATATTTCTTCTATGGTTGAATAAGCATAAGTCTTCCTTAGGAATCCATGAAGTGTGGGGATTGGAGAAAGTGCTTACTGACAGTGCTTGCACAGGCTCAGAAGTAATCATCTGTATGATAGAAAATATGTGAATCTGACTCAGCTTTAGGAAAAGCTTTGTAAATAATATTACCAAAGGAAAGCCTGTCCCATCAATACTGACCTCATTATATGAGATCTTTATATCTTAAAAAATAATACCACTCATACCACAAGTGAATTTCACCAAAGACATTGTTATTATAGTCCTCAAGGTACTGGTAGAATATTAATTTTTCATATGATATGAAACTAGCCACATATCTGTAACTAAAAATGCAAAGACCCTTTATGAACTTTTATTATTGACAAGAGGTACTGAGAGTGCATCCAGTCCAGATTCCTTTTAAAGTGGGTCATATGTTTTAGAAAGACATGTCAAAATTATTCTAACTGTAATTTCAGTCCTGGGAAGACCATCCATAATATCATTTCCATTAGCCTAGGTAAAAAAATAAATACAATGTTTAAAAGCAACATTAATTTACTCAATTGGCTTTGCCTGCTCAGTTTTAAAGTCATAAGTGGCTCTTGAGCTTTTCCACCCACTGATTTTCAGTTCAACTGACATTTTAACTAATAAACTCTACATCTTTCTTTTGATGGTATTTATGTAATGGAAATCAACACAAAACAACTTAAAAACAGCTTAGGAAAAGTAATGGGGCTTAATGGTAACATGTGGCAAATCCAACTTTCACTTAGAGGGTAAGGCTGCCTGGTAAGGCTCTATTTTATTGCAATTAATCAAAAAATTACCTTCTACTTTGCTTTTTGAAGAGAACATGGGAAAGAAAATGATCTTCCCTAGTCTTTCCAACACATAGCCACATTGCACCAAGACAGAAAATAGGCCCATCTTTTCACATCAAAACATGCTCATAAAAGTCTCTGAGTTATAAATTCTCCAAAGGCTCTGTTTTATTTAACCTATTTTCCTTGAAAACTTTCTCCTCCCCTACTTAACTGAATTCAAGTCTTCTTCTCAGCTCCCACCCCCAACTTAATCAATTCCCCATCAATTCTCTCTCACAATCTCCCACTCTTGCTCCTTCTTATCATCATTATTCCGTAAGTTTTAGAATAGAGACAACGTTCTCTTTGCTTTCCACTACACTTTTACATAACTTTGCCTAATTATCATCTACCCCCCTAATTATGGTCTAGAATTGTCATACCCTTTTATTATACTTTTTGTAATCTTTCAACTGTGAAGATATTATTTAATCATAACCCAGAAGAGGGGCCACCACTTTCCTTTCTTTCATTCCCATAAACCACTCTTTCCTATTGAACCTGGCTTATCTAATACTGTGAATGTCCCAGGCAGCCACTATTATCAATACTGTGAATGTCCCAGGAAGCCACTATTAACTGACATGAATTCACATACAAGAACTTTCAGTCCTTCTTAGCATGTTTTTGATTAACTTCAGCTCAAAATGTGAAGTCTTTTCATGCCAATCTCCTGTTATTATCATTGGGGGGTTAAGTATTTATGTGGTAACTCTTATTACTCCTGCAGATAAGTTTCTTTTAATCTCTTAGCTGCATGGATTTTCTTTGAATTTGATTTTTATCCTCACTGGAATACCTATAATTCATACCTAATCATCAGTAAAAATCACTGTCTGAAGACCAGAGCCTCTGAAATACCTGATTGTCTACTCCCTGTGTTTCTTTGCTTTTATGAAACATTTTTCTATGTACCCTTTTTCTTGAATATGCATCTCAAAGATTTCCTTTTCATATTTTTCACACTCTATACATACCTTCTTCACTTTCTTCACTATGCCTCCAATCCGGTATGAGTTCTAACAAAAATCTCAATCTTCTCTCTTACTGATATTCTATCATGTTTACCCAACAATTCCCAACCAGGAGTGAACACTTTTGTCTGGAATCACCAGTACCCAGGCACCCTTCAAAAAGATCACATGTACTACATCTTCAGCTATTCTAAATATGTTCTATAATCCTTCTATTTTCTTTATCAATGGTTTTCCTTAACTACCTCTTCTAAAATACTATCTTCCCCTCTGGTTGGGAGGGCTCAAATCTCCGAGGAGGTCATGCTTGAACAAAGGCCTGAGTGATGAGAAGGCAACACCCAAAAATCTGGATGGAGGATATGCTAGGCAAAGCAAATAAAAGATTTAGAGGTTTTGACTCAGAAAATATAGTTTCCTAATCTTAAAGAGACAGAACGCTTGACTGGAGTACACTGGGAGGGGTGGTAAATAGGATGTGAGATTTGAGAGGTAGGCAATTTTTATGAAGAACCCTCTATTCCATGGTAAGAGTCTTAACCTTGGTGTTACTGAAGTCTGGGGCCAGATTATTCTTTGCTGTTGGGCTGTCCTGTGTGTTTTAGGATGTTTGGTAGTTTACTTGGTCTCTACACACTGGATGACAATAGCATCTCCCTCTTGTGACAACCCAAATGATTTCCAAATATTGCAGCTTTTCCTCTTGAAGCAAAAATCACCCTCCAGGGAAGATATTGAAGTATTTCCAGGAGTAAAGTGACTTGCTTTGTTGTGTGTTTAAAATTGTCAACCTGGCTTTTTTGGAAGGAATGGGCTATAAGAAAGTAAGATTGGAACAGAGACAGTTCAGAGGCCATATCTCCTCTCTAGGTGTGAGAATGTGGCACCATGGAGTACAGTAGTTATTATGAACATTGTTTAATTCAAATTATGTTTGAAGATATTCCTAGAACTTGGTCACATGACTTACCGAAAGGCATATAAACATCAATTTACCAATTTAAGTTGTCAGGAAGAAATTGCATGGAGGAGTTACCTTGTGGTGCAGTGGGTTAAGGATCTGGCATTGTCACTACAGCACCTTGGGTCACTACCCTGGTACAGTTTGGATCCCTAGCCTAGGAATTTCCACATACTGTGGGTGCAGCCAAAAACAAAAACAAAAAGTTGTAAGGAAACAGCTGGAACTCAAAGGAGAGCTCAGGACTGAATTTACTAAAACAAAAAAAGTTAGAATAATTAGCATTTGAATCATAATAGTTGAATTTACAGAGGACCAGTTAATAATAGCCCTTTCTTTCTCTCAAGTTGAGAAGGATTAAAATATAGGCATAGAATTCCTTCCTCAAATCACATAAATATATTAACACAGAATGGATCAAGGACTTAAATATAAGAGATCAAGATACAAAATATAAAATTCCTAGAAAACTTAAATGAACATCTTCATGACATTGGGTTGAAGGCATGAAAATTATGAGCAACAGAATAAAACAAAAACTAGATAAATTGCACTGCATCAAAAATAAGAACTTTTACTTCAAAGGTCCTCTCAAGAAAGGGAAGAGGCAACACACAGAATGGGGGAAAATTCTGTTTCTGATAAAGTATCATATCTAAAATATTTAAAAATGATTATAACTCAACAATAAAAACCCAATATAAAAAATGGGCAAAATATTTGTATAGCTATTTCTCCAAAGAAGATACACAAATGGCCAATAGTCACATGATAAAAATATTCAACATTGTTAGTCAGTAGGGAAATACAAATCAAAACTATAAGAACCATCTCACACCCATTAGGATGGTGCTAATAAAAAAGACAGATCACAAGTATTGGTGAGGATGTGAAAAAATTAGAGTGCTCAAATATTACTGGTGGATATGTAAAATGATACAGTGACTTTAGAAAATAGGCAGTTTCTCAAAAAGTTAAACATAGAATTACCGTACAACTTAGCCAATTCCACTCTTAGATATGTAACCAAAATAACTGAAGATACATGTCCATGGGAAAATCACACACAAACGTTCATACCAGATTATTCATAAAACCCATGAAGTGGAGACAGACCAAATACCCATCAACTGATAAATGGATAAATGAAATGAGTAAATCCATGCAATGGAATATTATTCAACCAAAAAAAATAATGAAGTACTGATATGACTTGGATGAACCTTGAAAACATTATTAAATATGTAGGCCCAGTGAACTCCTACTCTTTACCCCTGGAGTAAACAGATTTACCCACACAGTCATAGGCAGAGATGTTCTTGAGGTGCCTCCCACAAATACGCATTGTGGGGAAGCAAATTTGTAAGCATCCTGTCTGCAGTTGACCAAATAAGAGAAGCACCAAAGCAGTTGAGCCAAGCCTACCAAATTTCATCTTGCAAATACACCAATTCCATAAGAAGCTAGAAGGAGACAAAATTGTTAACCTTAGCTCAGTTCTTTCTCATGGATACACGAACTCATGGAGTCCCCTGCGAACACTTGAAGGGGAACAGATTTGAGAGGATGATGTTCAGTTTTCATCATAGATTTTGTTACCGTGAAACTTTTCAAGTAAAGGTGTTGGTTGAAAGATGAATATATGAGTGTAATGTAACAGCACTGAATGACTCTAGACTCTTAAAATATGCCTTGGGAAATGACAGGGAAGGGTAAGAATGAATCTCACAAGAGTTGTCTTTTCCAACCCATCAAGTCATGGCATCCATGAAAGTGGTTTAAGGGAAACAATAATCTTCTGCTTAAAGAGATGATGAAAATAAAAAAAAGTGAAAATTTATGATGGATGACTGCTATAAATTTCTCTAGCTTTTATTCCTTGAAGTTTATCATTTTCCTCACATTTGGTTTTCAATATGGAGAACTTAAATTTTTTGTTTTGTGGTTTTTTTTTTTTATCAGTGACAGGAATCCTATTACATAAATCTATTGGCCTGGGATTGAAAACAAACATTAAGTATGATGCCTAAAAATTTTTCTTAAAAATGTTTATTTGAACACTCATAGAACCAATTGACATCATTTTATTGCTATACAAAGAGGAATAACTAAAAATCTTTCCTGATGTGGTCTACCTTTTCTGGAGATTATATTGAATGGACTGTTTTATTATAAGCTAAATAATCCAAAAGCTTCCACACACTGAGAAACTTAATGGTTTGTGAAAGAAAGGTGTCCTGGGAGCTTCTATAAAAATACACTAGGCCCTCATGTCTGTAAGAAAATTATCCAACTCATTGAATACTGATTACCATTTTATTATCTGAATCAATACCAATGCAGTTAATGTGACATTTAGAAATCATAAAAGTGAAGATAGGATAATTGTTCCCCTAAACAGAGACATTAAGGAAATATTTTAAGCCTCACATAATAAAGTCACATTAAAATTTAGAGAAACTTGTGCCCAAATAGTACTGCTGACATTAAGCAACTTAAGGTTTCCTTTGCTCTTCAAGTGACTTCATTTACTGTTTAATCACAATGTTGGAGTTCCTGCTGTGACTCAGTGTTAATGAACCTGACTAGTATCCATGAGGACCTAGGTGCAATCCCTGGCCCCACTCAGTGGGTTAAGGATCCAGTGTTGCTGTGAGCTATGGTATAAGTCGCAGATGAGGCTGGGATCCAGCGTTGCTGTGGCTATGGTGTAGGCCAGCAGCTGCAACTCTGATTTGACCCCTAGCCTGGGAACAAATTGTTAAGTGACTACCAAGGCCAAAAGGAGGAAGAGTTTACAAACTATGTTCCAACATTGCTTACAATTAAATCAAATCATTAAACATAATATTACCATTCTATATTTTAATTGCTTTAAAATTAAACTATTTTAAACTTCTTGTATCTACCTTGTACAACAGATTCAAAGAATTTTAGAGGTAGAAATAACCATATAGATCATCTAATGTAATTCTCTCATTTTCTAGGTGAAAATCGTAGGTCTACAAATGTTAAATAATTAGATAAAAGTTATATTTTAACTAGAATTAGAGCTGAGGCAGAACTCCAACAGCTCCTGAAACAACCTTCAGGATTCCTTTTATAAACCACATTGCTTCCAAAACTTTATGGTATATGTTTGAACCATTCAACACTCTATTTGAGAAAATGCCTGCTGAAATTATAATTAGAATTGCTTCAGCTATAGTTAATTTGAGAATAATTGATATCTTAAAAATATTTAATCTTCCAATCCAGGAAGTTGGCATTTATCTCCATTTATTTACAGCTTTTTAAATTTCATTCTTGAAGTTTTTAATGGTTTTAATTTTTTTAATGTAAAGCCTTAAATATCTTGTATTAAATTAATCTGTATATATTTATAAATTAAAAAACAAAACAAAAATAAAAACTGGAGTTTCCATTGTGGCTCAATATGTTAAGAACCCAACTAGTATCCAGGTCTGGAGAACCCCAAAGCTCTCTCAAACATACAGCCTAAGTCAACCATTTACATATCACTTCAACTTGCCATTCTCCAAGGTGTGGAGTATTCTGGACTATGTCTAATTCTGCCTAAGTGTAAATATGATTTAATTTATTTACATGTTTTAGTGCAGACATTAGGGAATATCTTCTTTTGAATTAACTAGTGTCTTCTCTTGAATTTACTAATATGTCCTCTGTACGTCTATTTACTGAATTTGATACATAGATCCTTCCAATTAATTCTCCCTATCCCCCAAGGTCAACATGTCTCACACAACAGAATAAATGCATGAAGAATAGTAAGGGTGTTTTAGTTCATCTGATTAAACTTTTCTTTCAACACAGCATATTCTGTTTATGACAACTTGTATTAAGTTATGTTTAAAATTGTTGAAAAAGGTAAATATAGTGGAAATGGCAATTTGAACAGTCAGCACTATTAGAATAAGTAGCCTTTTCACTTTTTGATGGTTAAAACCTCTGTAGATTGCACAGAATGGAAAATAACCATAAGAATCCTGATGTGACTGATGTGAAATAACATTTAGTTCCCACAGAGAAGCCTTTCTTCAAAAACTCTGTTAAGGTTAAACATCTTTCAAAAATTCAACAAAGAACAGACCATGAAAATTGACTCTTAGTAACACCTGTTAAAGGGAAAAAAGAGAAGAATATTTTACACCAGGGCGGTGAGAGGAAAAACTGAGAGTGTGACTAAAAACCGATATAAAAACTTTTCTGTTGGTGTCAACACTGATTTCACACTCCTGTGTTAGCTGCCAATTCTATTTTAAATTATTGGGCCTTTGCTGTTAAAGAAATAGATGGGATGCATCGTGAATACTGCAGTCTTATTTGCTGTTGGGAATTGATATAAACATTATATATTCTACTTCTGAAATATACTAAAAACTGTCCTTGAGGTAGAGATAAATAAGCAGGGTGAGATGTTGGCAACAATCAGGCTAATGTATGATCACTTTAAAAAAAGAAGAAATTGGGACACTCTGAATTATCTTGAAATAGTCTTTATATGTGAAAATCTTGACATTTTTGTTAGAATCTCCTAAAAAATTAACAATTCTTGACTAGTCTTCTTGGCACATTTTATGGAAATTTATATTCCTATATATCTAGAGAAGACCTTAGCAAATAAACTGGTCAAATGTTACCTGCCTATGCTATTTAAGTGGTAGAAAAATATCTGAAAAAATAAGAAACAACTCGTAACTCCAATGTGGAAGTGGCTGGGCTTAGGGTGCCACCAGAATGTTTGCTCTTTAATCATATGCTTCTATATTGTTTGCATTTCTATAATGTATATATGTTTATATGTTATATATGTAGGTTTTTTTTGTTGTTTGTTTTTTGTTGGGTTGTTTGTTTGTTTTGCTTTTTTTAGGGCTGCACCTGTGGCATATGGAAGTTCCCAGGCTAGGGGTTGAATTGGAGCCACAGCAACGTCAGATACCAGCTACATCTGTGACCTACACCACAGCTCATGGCAATGCCAGATCCTTAACCCACTGAGTGAGGCCAGGCATCCTTATGGAGCCTAGTCGAGTTCATTAACCAATGAGCCACAAAGGAAACTCCCTGTGTATGTAGCTTTTAAGATGAAGTTGCTTAGATGTAAACACGTGTTCCCTCTCATAAAAAGGACTGATGACTCTGAGGGCAGAGCCATGGGCTCAGAGGGTGGAGTCATGGACCACAGAGAGTTATGCCCAAGACTTAAAACTTAATAGAGTTAGCCCTGTTAGATTCTTAAATTACTTGGAATTAGTCATTCTGTGGTTCCTTTTATATTCTATTCTCTAATGAGACTATCCATAGCTATTATTCTATGCTTTCCCTACTCTTTTATTTGGGAAGTAAACAAGGTATTTACCAGCTTCACAGGTCCTCAGAAGGAGAGAATTTTTTTCTCCAGGAAGGAGTATCCCAAGAGCTCACTTATCTAGTTTAAATGGTTTAGATACTGAAGTTTGGTGCTTTTGAGCTAATAACACTTACATGAGATTTTGGACTTGATACTGTAATGTGTTCAGATTATATGGGACTTTGGATGAGGCTAATGTGTTTTATATATGAAATGGATGTGAATACTTGAGGGTCAGAAGGTAGACTATGGTAGGTTGACTAATATCTCCCAAAGATGCCCACGTCCTAATCCCTGGAACCTATCATATTTTCCTTTATGTTGTAAAGTGACTTTGCAGGTATGATTGAGGATTTTGAAGTGGGAGATTTTCCAGGTTATCTGAGTAGACCCAATATAATCATAAGGGTCTTCATAATCATATGATTGTCTCTTAGCTTAGTCAAGGATAGGGAGGTTGTGTTGTCGTCAACCCTTCTTACCGAACCTACTCAAACAATATATGCTGGAGTTCCTGCTGTGGCACATTGGGTTAAGAATCTGACTGCAGCAGCTCAGGTTGCTGTAATCGTGCAGGTTTGATCCTCAGGTCAGCACAGTGGGTGTAAGGATCTGGCATTGCTGCAGCTGAGGTAGGTCACAGCTACATCTTGGACTGGATCCCCTGCCCAGAATCATAGGTGTGGCCATTAAAAATAATAAATAAATAATATATGTGAAATAAAATAGTCCATGACTGGGCACAAGAAACAATCCATTTTTATAAGAACCTCAGCTAGATTTCCAGACATGTTTTCATTGCCTTTTTTGCCAATCTAATTCCCTCACTTTGGGGCTTTTTTTTTACGTACAAAAACTAATATAACCATTTTATTTCTGGTATTGCAATTAGCCTGTGCATCCTATCTGGAGACTTTAATGCAACTGCACAGTCATTTTAAAGTCATAACTAGACAACTTGTTCTGTAGCACAGGAGCAGAAGGGACTAACTCCAGGCCAAAATCAGACACATTATCTGAGCAACCTCCCTAACAAAAAAATGTTGGCAATGGTAAAGATGTGGATATCTTGGGCTAATGTCTTCCCTTCTGACTTTTGCCTTAGCAGGGAAATTGGGGGAAAAAAATAGCCCAAGACTGCTCTCAGAAGGAAGCTGGCCTGGCTCTAATAGCTAGGATGTAGTGTTCTCTTGCTGGACATAAACAATTTCACAGAATTCCAATGTTAGACAAGGTTATTGTAACATGATAAAGCAAAGCAAAAACAACACCACTCTTGTAACCAAGTCTGAGCGTCTGAGACAGAAAAAAATAAGAACTCTGCAAACCATGATCATACCCAAACATTCTGTTCACTTTACTAGCTATGAACTGCTGCATCTTTATCAGTTAAAGCTCTACTCTCTTTTTCTTGCCTTCTAAATGAAAAATGTTGCAATCCGGAGCAACACCTGCTTGCTTTCCTGAAACCTCCCCCAAATTACCTAACATTAGTCCAAATCCTATTATCAGGCCTCTTCTAAACCGCTATATTGACATCTCTACAGTTCTCTACTGTGTGTGGTCTCCATTGTTACAATCAGTACCCCAAACTCCAACTTCAGGTGACTCTGGTTGTTCCTGATCATCTTTGACTGGACAGCACTGATATAACAATGTCAAAATTTCAAGGACATCAAGAACACATGTTTATTGCTCATTTACGTTACGTATCTATTGCAAAGTGACAGGGAAATTCTTCTTCATGTTGCCCTCAATCTGGGCAAAATGATAAATTACCCAGTATTTTGAACATCAGTGGTTGATATGGAAGAAGAAAAGAGGAAGTACTCAGTTGTACATTAGCCCTGAAAGCTTCTGCCTGAAAGAATATCCATTCACTTCCACACACATTTCATTGGCTAAAGCAAATCCTTAACATCAAGGGAACAGAGTATGTAATCCTACCATTTGTTTAGAGAAGAATCTAAAATATTTGGTCAACTTGGAGTTCCCATTGTGGCTCGCCTGAAATGAATCCAACTATTATCCATGAGGATGTGGGTTCAATCCCCAGACTCGCTCAGTGGGTAGGGGATACAGTGTTGCCGTGAGCTCGGGTGTAGGTCACAGATGCACCTTGGATCCTGTGATGCTGTGGCTGTGGTGTAGGCTGGCAGCTGCAGCTCCAATTCAACCTGAGCCTGGGAACTTCCATGTGCTGCTGGTGTAGCCAAAGACAAAATATTTGGTAAACTAAACTCATGACTATTATGAGCTGGCTTTTAGTTGGGAGAAAAAGAAAGTTATGTTGGGAAAGAGGGTTTCTGAGGCATGAGCCAGGTCTTTCTTACACATGTGTTCTCTTTATTATTGTTCTGTAGAATAACATGTATTTCTTACACTGTGAAGTATATGTATTTCAAAACAAAAACACATAATGAGATATAGGATAAAACCTAAATACATACTTGGAAGTTAAAAATGGAAGAATTGAAAATTGGTTTTATTAGAGTTTGGTATCCTTATTTTTCCATCCATATCTATGTTACTAAAATGTCACCCAATTCATCAAGAATTATCTAAACTGGAATCTAAACTTAAAAACTGGAATCTTAGTTTTGGGGAATACTGACAATTTTTATTTTCTAAGCCCAACTACATATTAAAATTTACTAAATTTTTCTCTGTTAATCAAACCTCTTGCTTTACCAGTACCAACTTTTCATTGCAAAAATGAGGAAAAAGATAAAAAGATGTAAAATAGAAGAGGAACAAAAGAAAAATAAGGAACAAAATGGCCCACATCCAACTACTATGAGTTTCAGAAAGAAAGAGGAAATTACCAAAGAAATTAGAAACATTTCCAGAATGCAAGAATTTTAGTATTTAAAATATGTTGAATTTATACCACAATGAATGAAGAAAGGCCCATATAAATTCATATAGCTTCAAAATTTTCTCAATGTTGAGGTAAAGAAAATACAGCAAAATCTTCAGAGAGAAAGAGTGGGGGGAAAAAGTACATTTATAGGCGTAATTTATGTGCTCCAAACCTTTCACTACACCCCAATTGAATGACATAATTTATCTGGTGGAGTAACCCAATTCCTACAAGATCTCAGTCTTCAGTTTTTATCTTCCTGCATTTTTCCACTGGCCTGAACTATTGATCAAGGCAACTGTGGGGAGTGAATCATGAATCACTTGGGTTCCACTCTGTTGTAGCAGGACATTTTTTTTTTTCCCTTGGGAATTAGAACTAAACACTTCAGGTAACACAATTATCCCTTCTTTGCCTGGGCATTGAGAGAAATATGAGTGAACACAAACCAGCTCAGAGCACAGTCTCGCCTTCCTGTTTAATGAAATCATGATGATGTTTTCTGATGGAACTATTCCTTTTGTGAGTAGAGAAATCTATATATTTAGAGAGCCAATACTAATGGAAATGGGGAGCTAAAATCCCTCCAATGGGTGATGATTTTAACAGTGGGAGGAATCACTCCCAATTCTATTCTTCTTAAAGGCCCACATCCTACCTACAGCAGATATTGCATCTACTGATTTGAGGCATATATGGTAAAACATCTTTTTCATGGCCATCCCAATCTTGTGGACTATGGAATGTGCTATCAAACATGTAATGGTGATTAAATATGTGCTAAGACCTATAAATTCTCTGTATCATCTTTGCATTGCTATAATGTATGTCTCATGATCAAAGGATATTTTGTATAGAATACCATGGCAATTGATAAGGCATGCTGTCATTCCATATGTGGTAGTTCTAGAAGAAGAATTACAGATAGAGATGGTTAATATGTTTCTGAATATATGTCTACTTCTGTATGTATGTATATATAGAGTAAGATGAAGTAGTTTCCTCTCCTTTGGTGGAAATTAACATTTTTGTGAGATATCAGCTCTTTTCCTTATAAGAGGAGTATATTCCAATGTTCTTTGCTTTTGTGATTTTTCCATCACCATGTAAATTGTAGATGGAATATACTTTCCTGCTCTATTGCTGGAATTAGTCCTGTGAATTGTTTTGGTCAAGAGAAAAAGAGTGGATGTGATTTATGCCAATTGCATACCAAGAATAGAGACTTTTAATGAATTATGTCATTGATTTATATCAGCTTCTTCTGATATTGTCCTCTGTCACAATAGCAGGACACTCCAAACTGAAATTGCTCCTTCTCCATGGGTTCCAAATTAAAACAATGGGATAAAAGCCAAATGGAGCAGACCCACAGCCAACACATGTAACATGAAAGAGGAATAGGTTTTTTTTGTTGTTGTTGTTGCTTTGGCTGCTATTACTATTATTTTAAGCCCCTGGTAGATTGAGATTGATTTTTACTGTAACAAAATCTATCTCATAAACATGATCTGAGGGATCCAAACTAATCAATGGTGGCCAGTTGGTACCCTCGAGGGAATGAAACAGATTTGGGAGTGAAACACTGGCATTTACTTTTGGCAGATTGAGCATAATAGCAGTAGCCAAATGAACCTTGGAGAGGAAATAGCTCTTTTTCAATCCATCTCACTTTATGAATAGGCCATTTGAGAAAGTACCTGGATAGGAAGAGTGTAGTTCATATGCTCCATCCCATTTATCACAGCTTCTGTCATAGTGCAGTCCATCAGTAGGCATTTTTAGGGGTCAAAATATTTTTACACTCATTGCTTGTTTTGAGAGGTCCATACTTCACCCCCAAATTCCTTGTCACTGATCTTCCAATCTTGTTCTGTCCATGAATCAGCATCGATCTGTATCTAAGCTATCTTTTCTTTTTCATACATTGTTTTCTATCACGGTCTATCTTAGGAGATTGGCTAGTCCCCCATGCTATATAGTAAGACCCTGTTGTTTATCCTTTTAAAAAACTTACATCTCTCCTTTTACATAAAGTGTGATGTACCCCCACTTCCCAAAAGTCTGATGACTAGAGGGACGTCCCTGCTCTGTGGCCTTTCAAGGACATTCTTAATGGGATTATAATGTAGCAACTGTCCTATGCTATTTCTTGAATATGATGCATATAATTCTAAGCCAAAGCCATACATTTTATATTTTTAGTTTCTTTGTCAAATGGTCATAAGTAGGGTGATAATAGATCCTGGTTTTCCCTGGAATTTTTTTTTTTTTTTTTTTTTTGCTTTCTGGGGCCACACCTATGGCATGTGGACATTCCCAGGCTAGGTGTTGAATTGCAGCTGCAGCTGCCAGCCTAAACCACAGCCACAGCAACGAGGGATCCTTAACCTACTGAGTGATGGCAGGGATCAAATGCCCTGGACACCCTTGATTTACACCCACTTTCCCATCTTAATTATTAATAGTGCCACTTTTCGCTCTTAAAAGTGTCCTCATTTGGATGGTAACTATATATGGGGTCACATAAATCATAGATATTGTTGGAGTGGGAGGAGTGATAAAGCAGTGAAAATATGTGCATCTGAGCCTAATTCTAGAGTTTGTCTGTATATTCCAACCTGTTCAGGCCCAGTCTCATAAGTTCCTTTTCCATTACACAGCAGTGTACCACTGTAGGCTTCCAATTTTATGATTCAGTAGATCACACATCATGTTGATTATGTACAAGTAGGAATGCATGATTACTGTGGTCAAAAATTCTGTTTCTACTGGGGACCAGTACCAGATCAGAGGATGTTTTTTGAATAGAGAACAGTTAGTGATGGGAAGGGCCAGGACCTACTCTCAAACCTTAATGGTCTGGGCTGACTCTCTGGCTGAGGCTTTCTAAGGCCTCCATACAGCATCTCTGTCTGCCATAAATACTTCTCATACTATTGGCTTTGTTGATTAAATCAAAATTGCAGGGAATCTTTTTCCCACTGCAGGGTCTTTTCTTATTCAGGTATCATTCAATACCGGTAGATTTGGAGTTCCCATTGTGGCTCAGCAGGTTAAGAATCCAACATAGTGTCCATGAGAATGGAGGTTCAATCCTTGGCCTTGCTCAATGGTTTAAGGATCCAGTGTTGCTGCAAGCTGTAGGTCACAGATGCAGCTCAGATCCAGCTTTGCCATGGCTGTGGTGTAGACCAGCGGCTCCAGCTCAGATCTGACCCTGAGCCCCAGGAACTTCCATATGTTGCAGGTGTAGCTGTAAAAGGAAAAGAGAAAAAAGCAGGGGGGAGACTGGCAGATTTATGGGTCATCCAGTAATAGATCAGAGAAGTACACATAAATGTGATAACTACTGCCTCAAAATCCAGAGTTCCTCCAACCATTGAGTGTCTTCATGATGGGGAGTTCAAGGCACAGCAACTTTCTTTCACTTTAAAGAGGATTTTCTAAGATAATCTCTACACTAACAAAATACCATAGAAACCTCCCTGAGTTGGCAAATGACTGAAATTTTGCCAGGTTTATAACCCATTCTCTTATATAGATGTATCTTACTATAACATTTTGAAGACATGTTAATCTCTCATAATCACGTTCAATTAGAATACTGACATCAATATGGAATAATATAATGAAATGTTAGCATAAGAGATCTTTCAACTTTATTATGACATAGCCAGCCCAAAGTCGAAGAGCAAGGGTATGCTGATATTGCTGGTAGAGGTAAAAATACTTCAGGCTAATTTTTAAGCAGGAATTGGGGAAAGAAAGCTCCTGCACACAAAGGACTGTGTTGATTGACCATAGTAAAAACACTGACTTCAGCAACTTAAGTGTGATTGTCATCATCACCTGATTAATTTTGTGATAATCTGGATTTTCCCTATAAGTTTTTTTCCTGTTTGCACTAATAGGCAATTAATGAGGATGTGGTGGGAATTGATAGCCCTACATATTTGAAACATGTGTAGTTGGTATTCGACTCTGCAAACATGTCTGAGATTGACTTGACTTTTTATTTACTCTCTTGGTAAGAATGGGCATAACCAAGTGTTTCCACTTGGCTTTTTCTGTCATTAAGACCTTCACTATACAGATTGTAGAACCTACATAAGGATTCTGCAAGTAAGTATGTCTTTCCACTAAATGGCCAGGCATTGTAAGATGTGTCTATCATAAATTCCATACTGCAACTTTAATTGTTTTTTTCCACTAGCCCTAGAATTTTCCACTTGAATATATTAAACATTTCTAGGCCTAGTAACTTCATTATCAGTTAACCACTGGCACAGACCTGTGTCTCCCAAAAATGAGATTACCACCCAATTCAGTGGCTTATTATTGTTGATGCACTCACGTGATCTTTGACAAACCAATATTACCCGTGCACCTCTAGGAGCCTATTATCTCTGCTGAGATGATGGAGTCCAATTTTATTGCAGAACCCCTCATTGTTAACTCTAGCTTACTGGAAAAAAACACTCTAGAACTTTACATTCTGGTGGCCTCTCTCACCAGTTCATTTCATAACAATTTGGTGAGTGGAATCTACGTTGGGCCAGTGAAGGAAGTTTTTTATATGTGGGTGAACATTTGATATGTAACAGAATCAACCTAATAGTCACTCTAATCCAGTGAAATTCTCATATTTGATCCCCAGTGACAATAGGCTATTAAGTTCAACTGTCAATTAGCCAAGATATTACAGAAGAGTGGCAAGGCAGGTTCAGGGGAATTGGGGGTGGGATTAAAGATATCCTGCTAAAAACCATACCTATCAGTATATTCATCTCAATCAGTGCTCATATTTTATCCTTTCTAGCTTAATATCTATAGGGTCTACTCATCAAGTGTTTCCCAAACTCCTGCCGGTAGAAATTAGTGACATCCTATAATATATTTAGAGTATCCCTCTGGAGGCATGCCTTGAACTTTCAAGTCTAGTCTATGAATGTTGAATTTTTCATGGATTTGAAGGCAGAAATGTGAGGTAGAAGTATGCCCTGAGATGATTCAGCAACCTCTTCTCAGAAAAACCAGGATGAGGACTGTTTTGACATGTAGTGAATTAACTTGAGGCATAGGAAGGCCAACAGATCAGGACATGACTGCCATTGAGAAGATAGTTTATAACTCATCGTTCCCAAGAGGAGAGGTCGTGCCATGCCATGGGGGCCATATGGGGAAGCATCAGGGTCTGTCAGGAGACAGAAGGAGAGAGGGAAGTGTGTGTAAGAACTGTTATTGTTGTTTCTGTGGAAAAAAATGGAGAGACAGAATGAACGGGTTTAGAATTGGCTAGTTTGAATAATTTCAGTGGGTTCTGGGGCATAGGCACTATCCTTAGTTGTTTAGGACCCATGCCTACACTCATGAGGGCAGGTGGATAGTGGCCCAGGGTGTGAGAGCTCAATAAAGGAGGTGATTAGTGTGTGGGTTTTGGATTAGTTGGTTTGCATTTGAAAAGCATGCTTCATTTGAGTTGTTTGCTCTAAGAACTGGCTAGCCTGGGGTCAGCAAGATCCCAGATGTCAAAGCATCTAAACACAGAAAATAAAAAATCATCAATTTTTTATTTATTAATTTTTCTCTTATCAAGTAGTCTTAATTGTAATCAATTGTTATTTTCCCAATACAGTATTTTTTTTCTACTGTACAGCATGGTGACCCAGTTACACATACATGTATGCATTCTTTTCTCACATTATCATGCCTCTTCAACTTTTGTTTCTTCTGCAGAGGGATGCTGGTCCCTTCATTGTGTGTGTGTGTATATATGTACTGGGTGATTGTGATCACAGAGGGAGGAAATCTTTGTTAGCAAGAAGGAAACAGGGAGGTTTGGCTATTCAAAGATTTTAGCATTGAATGCCTCTGCTCAAATGTCCCCAACTCATGTCTCTGAGTTTATCCTCTTTCTCAGTAGTGACCTTAAAATAATACATGCTTTTTCAAGTTTTGCTGTTTAAATGGTACTGTAATTTAGCAGCTGTTAGTGTATATTTGCTGCAGCTATAGGAGATGAGAGCTTCTTCAAAACAGCCCTAAAGATTTTCTGATTTTCTCAGTTTGTTCTTAGTTGGGCATTCAAGGACTCATTTTGTCCTTTGCACTATTTATGCTTTCTAGAAAGTGAGAAAGAGCCAGCTGATTCCACAATCTTTATAATCATGACTGTTACCATAGTTACCAAGTATGTTAACTACTTGACCTCCATCTGCACAACTTTCTTCATCTCATAGCCAGTGGGGATAATTTGAGTTATCGTGATGCCACCACATGCTACATAATTGCCATTGACCCATTACCCCCAGTAAAGAGGTTGTTTCTTCTCCTCTCAAATATATGAGCTCATTTTTGATATGATTTTACAACCTGAATGGTGGAAAATCCTGTTTCCTAAAGTTACTCCAAAAGCCAATTACTATATTAGTCAATGTCCTAGCTATAAAAGATGAGACATTCACAGTAAGTAACTAAGGAAAGTTTAATAAATGCATATTTCACTAAAGTGTGGGTAGGGTATAAAGAAACAATCAAAGTATCTTGCAGTATCCTGACGCTAACAAAAATGCGTAGCTTCCTGATATCTCAATCTAAAATGGCAGGAGTTCCCTATTGGCCTAGCACTTAAGGATTTGGTGTTGTCACTGCATCACTGTTGTGGCACAGGTTTGATCCTTGGCCTGGGAACTTCCACATGCTGCGAGCATGTCCAAGAAAAAAAAATCTAAAATAGCAAGCAGGGGAAGAAGTTACCTAATCCCAGGGTGGGTAGGTGCATTGTGAGGATCTTCTGACAAAAACTGGTCTATTAGAGTAATGCAGCTGTCTGATAGTGATCCTGAAGCAAAGGAGTCTGTAAACCAAAAACAGAACCTCAATTTCTTCCTGTCCTCTCATTTTCTGCCAGAACTTCCCATGGAATGAACTCAAACAGAAGCCTGAGAAGGTGAGAACAGGAAGTTACAGACCATATAGGTCAGTTTCCAATGATCCAGAAGGAAAAGTCTAGAGGGTGGGTTTGGCAGGGCAAACACAAAACAGCCAGCCCAGCACCTACCCAAGAGGAGAAAAACTAGACTTAGTTCTAACATCTTGATCTTTTTCTTCTAAGTCCCTAAAGACCTCCTTCCTCTTTCTATAGATGCGATGGTATTAGAGAAGAACCAAATTAACAGCTAATGTCTGTCTAAGAAAGTCAGTTCTTCCATCTTTAAATATTTTAGTCTTTCAACTCAGAGAGCAGATGTTTTTATGAAATATAGGAATGAACATTTTCCTCTATTATTTACTTTTTTGTATAAAGATATTTAATTATCTGTAGTTCTAAAATAACACTAATATGCAAGAGACATTCCTCCTTTAACATAAATGCTTCATTTTTTTTTACCTAATGCATGAAGATGATAAAGGAAAACAGAATCAACTTGAAAGGTTACAGTGGTATTTCCTGCCCAGAAAATAATTTTGTATTCTGAAATCAAAGGCAGGCTTTATCTCTTCTTAGTTTTATTGACTAGGTAATTTTAAAAAATTTCCCTGAGTCTCAGTTTCACCATAATTAAAATGGGACTATAATGCCTAAACTGAACAAAATTGTTATTATTAGTGATAAAATAGACAATATTCCTGGCATAGTTTCTGATACCTATTAGGCACTGAGTTATTTGAAAGGATTATTAATAGCACCAGACATAGACGTTAAAGAATAGAAAATATTAATTTAGGTGTCTAAAAGACAAATGAAAGTCCTCGGAGAAATTTAGAAATTAGTCCTTGAAATATCTTTGCAACTTTTAAATCCTAACAAAATAAACAGATTTATTTGTATACATGAATTCTGATTAGAAATGTATACCCACAAGCTATGTGTGTGTACTGAGACACAGCTCTTTTCTTTCTTTGTTCTTTAAATAAATAAATAAATAAATGTCCACATCTCCACAGATTTCCTGACCATAAGATAATTAAACCCCTATGAGCCAAACAGTTCAGAAATGGGTTTGGTCCAATATGCTGGCTACTTTGGGGCCTAACAAAGTGAATTGAAAATGCCAGTGATTAATGGGAAACAAAGATTCAGGCCGAGCTGCATTTATTACAAAGCAGGGACACCATTAGATTAAAACCATTTACATTCTGAATTTCAGCAGTCCCTAAAATCAGCTTATAGGCAAAGCTCCTTACACTAAAATGAGCTTAATTTCTGGTTGTAAACAGTTCTGCTGAACACCAAAAATTTCAGGCTTCATGAGGATCCCTTGTTCAGTTCAGATTAGTTTGGGGTGTTTTTAGTTACCTTAAAACCTTATAGAGTGAATTTACTCCTTCAAACTTATACCAACAATTTTTTTCCTACTAGTATAAATTTCCACAACACTAGAATGTTAAGGTGAGGGACTAGTTATTCCATGGATAAAACACATTCTTTCCATTCTGAATATATATTTTTCCTATTTTAAATGAGTTCATTTATAGTATTTCTCTATGACTTTTATTTAGAATCCTAATTCAACGCATAACACCTACTCCCTCAAGAATTATAGGATATGCTAATATTTAAAAATATATATATATATAGGAAATGTCACTATCTGGGGCTCAACACCATCAATCCTCTCTCTTTTGTGTGTGTTTATAGGGGTAACACTTTCTGAATTTCTTTTCAGGCATTCACCCTTCCCCAGGCAATCCATGTAACTCTATGGAAACTGAACTTATCCTCAAACCTTTCTTCCAAGTTAGTTAGCACTCCCTTCAAGCTGTTCATGTTTTTTGTTTGAGGATGGACTTGTGATTCCATTAAAGTCAATGAGATATGTATATACATTCTTTTTTTATTTTTTACTTTTTAGGGCTGCACCTGTGGCACATGGAGGTTCCCAAGCTAGGGGTCTAATTGGAGATACAGCTGCTGGCCTATGCCACAGCCACAGCAATGAAAGATCTGAGCAAAGTCTGGGACCTACACCAGAGATCACAGCAATGCCAGATCCTTAACTCACTGAGAAAGGCCAGGGACCAAATCCATGTTCTCATGGATGCTAGTTGGGTTTGTTAACTGCTGAGCCACAAAGGGAACTCCATGTATACATCCTTGAGACAGGTTTCTTGAGAACAAGCATTTCTGATTTTCAACAAAAGTTACTTGTAGAGAGTCATTTCATTAGCTGGGATTTAGTCAGGAAACCTGTAGCACTGGAAGCTGCCAGCAGCCATTCTGTGACTAAGATGCTTTTTAGCCTTAGCGTGACATAGACATAATGGAAGATAGAGGAATTGAATACATTGCAGTCTTTGAAGATACTCAGGCTTGACTGATGCCTTCCCAGCTTGTGGTTAGTAACTTGTATCATGAATTGCCACCATTTTTTAAGTTTGTATATATGTACTATTTTATCATTTAGATTTATTGCTTGCAATGGAGAAATTTCTCTCTGATATAAATGCTTATCTACTTGAAAACAATTTTTTACTTTGTTTATTCAATCAGCATTTCCTTGAAGCCGCCATGTGCCATTAAAGAGGCTCAGAGCATCCTATAAGTTATTTCTATGTGTATATGGAATTCAAAGCAAGGTTTTCCACTTTCACAGTTTTCATAGAAAAATTGTCTTGATTTGATTTAGATATATTAATACATTTTAGTTTCAAAAGGCTTCTTGAGGTAGAATCTACTCCTAGTGAAGATGCTGTAAACATTGTCAAAATGACAACAAAGGATTTAGAATATTACATAACTTAGTTAATAAAGCAGCAGCATGGTTTGGGATGATTGACTCCAATTTTGAAAGAAGTGCTACCATGAGTAAAATGCTATAGAATAGCATTGTATGGTCTAGAGAAGTTGTTCATGAAAGGAACAGCCAATGTGACAAACTTCATTTTTTTCTTATTTAAAGAAATTGTCATGTCTACCCCAACCCTCAGCAAAGACCACCCTGATCAGTCAGCAACAGCCATCAACATCAAGGCAAGCTTCTCCATCAGCAAAAAGATTATGACTTGCTGAAGACTCAGATGATGGTTAGCATTTTTTGGCAATAAAGTATTAAAATTATGGTGGGTACATTGGATTATTTTTAGCCATAGTGCTATCACACGCTTAACAAACTACAGTATGGTTTACAATATAGTGTGAACACAAGTTTTACATGTAATGGGAAACCAAAAATTTCAGAATTCCCTTGTGGTGCAGTGGGTTACAGATCCAGTATTGTCAATGCATCAGCTCAGTTTGCTGCTGTGGTGCAGGTTTAATCCCTGGCCTGGAAAATTCCACATGCTATGGGTATGGCCAACACCCCCTCCCCCAAAACAAGCAAACAAACAAAAAATTGTGTACCATATTTTATTGGGATAGTCTTGCTTTTTTGTGGTAGTCTGGACCCAAACCCACATTATCTTCAAGGTATGCCTTTATGAGGTATGCCATATCTGAGGCATGTCTCTGAAGTATGTTTGTTCTCATAGCAAAAACATAAGAACCTTTGAAAAGTAAGAGTGTGTTTTGAAATATTTATTAAAAAGCACTCTTAAATTCCCAGTTGAAACTTTTTGGAGTACAAACACAAAAACAAAAATAAAATACAACTCAAATACCTTCTAGGAACCACTGAAATATAGCAATTACTGATATTTCAGATAATGATACTTCAAAGGAGTTAACATGAAAATCAGAATACAGAATATTTTTCTCCACTGGAAGTAACTGTGTTCACATTACTTTCACTTAAAAAGTCTTTAAAAACAAGCTGTCAGATTGCTGAATGTATTTTTTTCATTACTTTTTAAGCAGACAATTTCCAACCACATCTGTATTCCAAAGCCACTAATGAGCAAATTGTTAACTAAACAACAAAATGGGGATACACAGAGTTTGTTAGGAAAGAATTTCCTTAATTAATTAGTTTGAAGGTAAGAATTATGCTTATCTCCTTTCCTCTACTGTTTTATGTTATTTTATTTGCTTTTTTTTATGGCCACACCTGAGGCATATGGAAGTTCCCAGGCTAGGGGTTGAATCAGAACTGTAGCTGCCGGCCTACACCCCACAGCCACAGCAATGCGGGATCTGAGCAATATGTGCAACCTACATCACAGCTCATGGCAAGCGTGGGTCCTTAACCCACTAAGCAAAGCCAGGGATCGAATCTGTGTCCTCATAGATACTAGTTGTATTTGTTACCACTGAGCCATGACAACAACTCCCTCCTGTGCTGTTTTCTTAGTGGATATATATACAGTTGGCTTTCTGTATCCACAGGTTCTGCATCTGTAAATTCAACCAGCTGTGGATCAAAAATATTTAAAAAAATATTCCAGAACATTCCAAATAGCAAAACTTTGAATTTGCATTGTAATAGCAATTATTTACATGTGTTTACATTGCATTTAAAATGACTTTTATAGCATTTACATTTTATTAGGTAATGTAAGTAATCTAGAGATGACTTATAGTGGTGGATGAGTGTAGATTATGTGAAAATACTACACCATTTTATATAAGAGTCTTATACATTCTAGGATTTTTGGTCCTGGAACCAACCAACCCCCTGTGAATAACAAGGGATGACTGTCCACACTGTTAGAATATAATTTGAGTCTTTGATAATTAGAGCAATTGTGAAATCTAACTGTAACCATAGAGTTAGATTAATGATAATGAATTGTTTTGTTACTATTTCACAGAAATACAACCACCACCTAGTCAGATAAACTGTAGATTGTTAATTCCTCTACTTCCTTAGGAAGAGACAGTCAAAATCAACATGTGGTCTCTGTATTGAACTTTTTCACAAATTACGGCTCACAAACACATTTTTCTCTGAATGAACCTTTCAAAATCAGGAAAAAAAACGCTCCTTTCTTCCTTCCTTCCTCCCTCCCTTCCCCCCCTCCCCTCCTCTCCTTCCTTCCTACACCCCTCCTCACCCATCTGCTGCCCTCTCCTCCCCTCCCCTCCTCCCCTTCCCCCCTCTCTCCCTCCCTCCCATTCTCTCCTCTCTCCTCTCTTCTCCTCTTCTCTCCTTTCCTTTCCTTTTCCATATAGCATATGGAAATTCCCATGCCAGGGATTGAATCCAAGCTGCAGCTTTAACCTATGTGGCAGCTGCAGCCACGCAGAATCCTTAACCCACTGCACCACAGCAGGAACTCCCAGAAACACTTTTTCAACTGCCCCCTTTTTGATTTTGATTTCTTCTTGTTATTGTTTATTACTATTGTATACATAAAAACAGATCTAAGAGCTAATTTATAGTCAGCCGAGTGAAATACGAAATTTTTAACTCGATGAATTAAAGAGTTTGAGACTGATGTGGTAAGTTTAAAATGAAAAATGCTTGATATTATTCCTTCATTGATGAAAAATGTTCTTCAACTTTACAGCTAAGCTTTGATATCCACATAAACATTGGTATTCTCACCATGGGCAGTGGCAATGCTACAGATTCTGTAAGTGAGTTTGTGGGCTGTGCACATGGAAGCCAGAATAGTAGAGTCTATTATTAGTCTAACCTGAAGGATGGCTGCAATTAAGAAACATATTTGTGTGTGTGACTGCTGTAACTTTCAGGAGGTCCCAACAAATTGACTTCAGAGCTCTTCAGAGGGGAGAATAAAGCTTGGCATTGACTCATGTGCTCCATGAAGTCACAAGACATTTTAACAATACTATTATTTATACCACCTTAAGTATTTGTCAACCGTTGGGAAAACTGAATACTTATCTGTAATGGTTGATATTATGTATAAACTTGGTGAGGCTATGGTGGCTGGTTGTTTGGTAAAATAGTAGTCTAGATTTTACTGTAAGGGTATTTTGTAGATGGGATTAATATCACCCATCAGTTGATTTCAAGGAAAGATTACCTTTGATAATGTGGCCAGATCTCATCCTATCAGTTGAAGGATTTAAGAATAAAAACAGATTGACTGAAGAAGAAGGAATTCTGCTTCAAGACTGTAACATAGATATCTCGCCTGAGTCTCTGGCCTACTGGCCAGCCCTACAGATTTCAGATTCAGGATTGCAATGTCAACTCTTGCCTGAAGGTCCAGTCTCTGCTGGCCTATTCTAGACATTTTTGGATTGGTCAATCTCTACAATCACATAAAATAAGAAACTTCCTTCCTGTATTTTAAAGATGCAAGTGAAATTCTAGTTAAAAAAAAAAAAACTTCCAAATTGCTAAGATTCCTGCTAAGAAAGGATGTGCACAGTAGCTATTAGGGCAGTTAATCAGTTGGATTTGTCATGCTGAGGGGAAAACTCTTTAGCAAGACACTGGGTGACTAGTGACAGCCTAAATACTTGTAAATCACAAAATCATCAGCTCCTTAACTTAAAAGGGGTAGGTTCAGCTTTTTTTAACTAAATTTTCTTATTTATGTCACTTTGCAAAAACCTAAACAAATGGAACCTTGTCATGCAGAAACTTAAAAACTGTAATAAAAGTTAAACAAGCAAATTATTCTGGAAAAAGTAGAAATACTCTTGTCTACACACTATGTCATAACCTATCAGACCTTGGTAGATACCATGTCCTCAAGAGGTTAACACACTAGTGTCTAAAAGTGCTCTTTGAAATATAACAATGAAATGTTAGAAATACCACAAAATTGGACCCATTGTGATGCAGTGGAAACAAATCTGACTAGTAACCATGAGATTGTGGGTTTGATCCCTGGCCTTGCTCAGTGGGTTAAGGATCCGGCGTTGCCATGAGCTGTGATATAGGTCACAGATGCGGCTCAGATCTGGCATTGCCGTGGCTGTGCGTAGACCAACAACTGTAGCTCTGATTAGACTCCTAGCTTGGGAGCCTCCATATGCCCTGAGTATGGCCCTAAAAAGCAAAAAAAAAAAAAAAAAAAAACCAACCAACCAAACAAAAAAAACCCCACAAAATTGATACATCTATTCTCTCAAATCACTTAAATAAACAAATCCATACCTGCACTAAAAAGGAAAAACACAAACTCAAAAACCAACTAGCCTACTATACCTATAATTTGAGGATCAACACTAGTCTCAAGTGACAAATCACCAAAAACAACCTTTCAGTTGATCTCAACTAGATAAATATCTCAAAGATCTCCACTAAAAATATCATGTGTACTCTCTTTAACTTTATAACCATTAGTGTCCCAGACTCATTAATACTTGTCATTGAATCAATTCTTTCTTCATTTAATTTTCAAAGTCCTCTTTTACATAGTCTTCTTCTTAATCATGTAGTTGATCCAACCCGGTAGGAGACTCCAGTGTGTACTTTCTAAGGCCAATGTGGACTCCAGTTTTAAAACATGTTCTTTCCTTTACAATTTTCTTTCTAATAAAACAGAATGTGAACATCATGGGGACATATAGGATACAAACTAGCAACGGATTTATTAGATTTTATTCTAATCATTATAGCCTTGTCATCATTAAATTAACAGATTAAATTCTAAATTCCTAAATTGTGCTAAAACGCACACAAACTCTCCCTCTCTTTCTCTCTCATATAACCAATTTGATTTGTAAAATTTATTTGAATGGTACTTAAATATGTGCAGTTGGCATTGAGTGTAAAACTGCTACCATTGCAACTCTTTGAAGAATTTTAAAAAACTACTCAAGTGACATAACTTGAGTAATTATCACATACTTGCAGGGAGATTTCTGTGCTTTTGACCGAAGAGCTAAGCATCAGAGATGCTTTGGTCAAATAAGTAATATCCAGTTAATCTATTAAACATATTAATGGTACTTTTAGATCTGGGTTCTAAGACTTTTACATGTGGTATGTACCTGAGGTAGTCATTAAACCCATCCAAATTCCATGTGTAGTGGAAGCTTTTAGTTGAGAATATAACTCTTTTTGCCTTAGTGTTTAGATAAGTATGGAGATAAATGAGGTAAGGGAACAAAAGTTTTGAGAAAAATTTCAGAGAAAAAGTGAGGAGAATATCAAGACATACACACATACACACACCGTGTATATAGTTGAAGGAATTTGGGCCAAAGCAGAAAGAAAGAACTCAGTCCAGTTTTGTGTTTTAGCTAAGATTTTAGAAGTTTAGAGAGATGAAAGTTAAAAGGTCTAAATCAAAACTTTTTTTTTTTTTTCTAAAATCTTTTAAAACCTTAAAAACACTATGTTGGGAGTTCCTGTTGGGGATCAGCAGAAACAAACCTAACTAGCATCCGTGAGGAAGTGGGTTCAATCCCTGGCCTCGCTGAGTGGGTTAAGGATCTGGAGTTGGAGTTGCTGTGAGCTTGGTATAGGTTACAGACATGGCTTGGATCTGTCATAGTTGTGGCTGTGGTGTAGGCCAGCAGATGCAACTACAATTCAACCCCTAGCCTGGGACCTTCCATATTTCATGGTGCAGCACTAAAAAAAGGAAAGAAAAAAACACCCTATGTTGCAAGCACAAGACACCCCATTTTACTGCCTTTCTAATATGCTATAAAATTTAAGGTCCTGTGTAGTTGGCATATTATTGGATATTATAAAGAGGCAATGCCCAGGGCAGTAAGATAGACATCCTACATTTGAAATGTAGAAAAATCAGGAGAAAAAAAACCAACAACCATAGAAGTAAAATAAAAAGTAGTGGAATACTTATCATGAGTGGACAATTTAATGACTTTTCATAAACTGACCACACTAGTGGAACCCTCACCCAAATTAAGAAAGAGTAACCGTCAATTTCCCTAATGATAAAAATCCCACTCAGTAGAAGATAACCACTAATACTTCTGAAAACCTAGATCAATTCTTTATATTTTTCTCTCTATATAAGTGTTAATATACACAGTGGCATCTGGCTGTGCATGCCTGTTTTAGTCTGTTTAGGCTGCTATAACAAAATACCATAAACTGGGTATTTAAATAGTATATAACATAAACTGGTATATAAACAGTAAACATTTATTTCTCATAGTTCTGAAGGCTGGGAAGTTAAAAATTATCGCACTGGAAGATTTTGTGTCTGGTGAGGCGGGCCTTCCTAGCTGGCTCTCTTTTCAATGTAATCTCACAAGGCCTATGGGGCAAGGGAGATTTGTTAGGTCTCCTTAATAAGGCACTAATCCCTTTTATGCGGGCTCAACCTTTAAGACCTAGTTACCTCTCATTGTGTGTGTGTGTGTGTGTGTGTGTGTGTGTGTGTGTGTGTGTGTATGACTGGGTGGGTCACTCTGCTGTACAGCAGAAATTGACAGAACATTGTAAATCAACAGTAATAGAAAAAATAAAAATCTTAAAAAAAAAAACCCAGTCACCTCTCAAAGGCCCTATTTCCAAAAACCATCACATCAGGGTATTAGGTTTTCAACATTTAAATATGAGAGGGACGTAAACATTCAGTCTATTATAATTCTCATTTATGTCTGGTTTTTTTCCCCCTTCTTTAGCACAAGTGAAATTTTTTCCATATGATTCATCTAATTCAGTTTATTCTCACTGCTATATACATGACAAATTTCAGGGGGAATGGACTTATTTTAAAATTACATGTTTATTTTCATTTTTATTTATTAGAAAAGATATACCTAGCAAACAAAGCCATGATTCAGAGATATGAGTGCTTAGAATAAGGCTAGGATATGTGTGCCTGTAGAAAGTAAAAGTACATTTAAAGAAAAATACAAATTAATTATTAGTGTAGACTGTTCACAACAATGGCAAAAATTATGTGTTATATTCAATAGGCAGCATGATGTTAAACATTGAATAGGGTGATTAGCGCTCTGTTCTATGATTTCCAGAAAGCAGAAAGAGGGAAGTGTTATAGTCAACTGGATCAATGGAGGGTATCTTCCCTTAGAATATGATAACAGGTGACCAGTTAAAGTCATCTACCAGATTAACTGGTTGTCAATTTCTCTGTTGAATCTCCTGAGATCACATGAGTCAAAGTGAGCATCACAATGAATCCAGTGGTTCTATTGGTTGTTTCTTTAACCTGTTTTTCTAGCTATTCTCTATGGATCAGAGAAAATATTACAGTGTCTCTTCCTAGGAAAGAAAGGACACAGTCAGTGAAGTTGAAAGTTCTTGCCAAAATTGATCACCAAGTGGCTGAAAAACATGTGTTTAAATAAATTCTAAGGCTTGTGGGCCAAAGGGAGCTAAATATAAAGACTGGTCTGTTTGAGTTTATCAATGCAGATACACTAATCAGATTTTTTTTTTTTTTGTAAATGTATTAGTTCAAATACTTGGAGCTATATCACACTCAGAAAAGCCGATAAAGGAGTTCCCATCCCACTGTGGCTCAGTGGTAATGAACCTGACTAGCATCCATGAGGATGCCAGGTTGATCCCTGGCCTCGCTCAGTGGGTTAAGGATCCAGCATTGCTGTGAGATGTGGTATAGGTCGCAGATGCAGCTGGGACCCGAGTTGCTGCGGCTATGGTGTAGGCCAGTGGCTACAGCTCTGATTTGACCCCTAGCCTGGGAACTTCCATATGCCGTAGGTGTGGCCCTAAAAAACAAACAAACTAACAAAAAAGCTGATTAATTGAAACCTAAACTCAAGGTCCTCTTGTAGTCATTGTGGTGTAGTTGAGATGTTGGGACTTCTGTGGCATATTTAAAGGAAAGAGTTCAAAATCTCTGAGATGCAGAAATGTTTAAGTTCATCTCCTCTATCCAACCTATTAAGCCATATGCTATTGTAGAGTTCAAGTGGGCCCTCTTTGAGAATATTATTTTTACTGAGTATTAAAGAAACGTACTGGTGAAGGGAGCACTAACTTCCTAGAGAAGATCTAGAACATGTTACCATGGAATTTGGCCACGATTTCAATGGAAATAACCAGATCCTAGAATAGTTGATCCTGGATCTTTAGGAATAGAGTACATGCAATTACCATTTGTTATGTTTGAGATCTAGGACAAGAGAGGATTTAACACAAGCTGCCCTGAGGTGTGAGCCTTATGGTAGAGTATCCAGTGGTACTGGGAATGTCTGTGTCAGACTGGAGTGCAGAATGGAGTCCCTCAAGGGGAACTGCAGCACAGACTTCTAAGAATTCGCAGCAAAGCTATGATGGTCTCTTCTGCCTCCAACCATCTCTATCTGAAAAGAAACTCCTGGCTTGCTACTGGGCCCCTGAACCTAGTACACCAAGTCACTTGGCAAATTCTTCTCAGTAAGTAATCAAATAATTTTTTGATCATCAAATCATAAAGCAACTGTGTGCATGACTTTGTATTATTACTGGAAATGCTATGTACAGCATCGGGCCTGAGCAGTTTGGAAGACTCAATAAGTGTATAGCATGTATATTCCTTTCTACTTCTTCTCTGTCATTCCTGCAACCCTGTACCTTTGGACTCATGATCAGTTTTTTAATAACAAGAGAGAACACACGTAACCAATTAACTGATTCACAGATTAAGAGCTCACAGAGGCCTGGTTTGCATGGCGTGTGGTAGTCAGCAGCTGGAAGTAGTCAGCTGCATTGTAGCTCCACATAGGGACAGTCCTCTCAGACAGAAGGGAGGGAAATCCTTCCAGTTGGCAGCGATGTGAGCAATAAGTTTGACTGTTCATTCTATTTAGAAAGGTTTGATTCTACACTAATTCCTGAGCAATGCATAATGGATTAGCTGGCTGGTCAAGAACTTGGAAAGGACCAAATTGGAAGGTGGCTGACAAGTCTGGGGTGGTAGGAATTGTGTGGCTATTTATATTGAAATGGGAACAAAGTGAAAAGGTGGCTTGTGTCCTATTTAAATTCCTTAAAGAGCATCTACCATGAAGAAGAATCATAATAATTAAATAGATAAGAACTATGTGTGGCCTTTTTCTTTGTATACATGTGAAAATAAGTATACCTGTTTTCAGATTCTTGGTTCTTGCTCAATGGGTCCAAGAACATGGACTTTTCCTCATCAAAGCTGATGTGCTTTGTGCCCAAATGACCAAAAATAGGCTAAGGCTGAGCCAGTTTGGTACCATTTCTCAGTGGACTAACCACCCATGCCACTGAGGACTGATTTCACAAAGTGTCTTCCACATGAAAGGAGAGAGGGGTTTGTCCTCCTAGAAACAGAGAGTTATTCTGGATGTACACTGACCATTCCTTCCCACAATACTTTCACCAGTTTTCACATTTCATACACTCACAGAATGCCTTTTTCTTGCCACTTCGCCAATACAACATTGTTTCAAGTTAAGAAATTAATTTTATCATTAATGAAGGGTACCAGAGATCAAGCCACAGAATTTACCTAAATACTTCAGTCAAAATCAGGGGAACTGATAAAAATGGCAGAAATGGCCAACTGATGAGTAAATTGCAGTGCTGCCCGAGAGGGGGTAAAATCCAGAATATTTGATGTCCTATCCTCTAAGCTGGGGCATAAGCCTTCAAATGGTAAACTGTGTATTGTGCTGTTTCCCTCATAGTCATTTCATCAGTGGGTGAAAAGAGGAGTCCCTTCTCACTATAGTTCCTAAAAATCTATTTACAATGTTTTTTTCCTATCCACAAAAACTTGGGCTCTGTAGGGTTGGCAGTCATAGTGCCCATGAGTGAGACACCTATGCCAGGGATCATGGTTCCATTATATTGGAAGATGAAACTGCCAGTTGGCCATTCTACACTCATTTTCTACTGAACTGACAAGCAAATGAATGGATTAATTTGTTAGATGTGGTGATTTATCCAATTTACCAAGGGAAAATTGGATTATTCCTACATAAAGCAGAGAGAAAGAGAACTATTTTTGGACCTGGGGGCCTCATAAGGAATTTATTTGTATTCTCATGTTTGATAATAATGCCAACAACTGAATAAGCTCAGGGCTGACATAGACTTGAATTCAGAGGAAGTAAATTTTTGTGTTGCCCAGCTAAATAACAATGCCAACCAACTAGGTTCTGGATAAAGCAAAGGGAATAAGGAATTAGAGGAGGAAGAGAACTATGGTTACTGATTTGAGCTTGTGATTGGCTAAAGAGGCTGGGACTACCGTAGTTATGTCTTAATGCCAAATAAGTCATTTTTCTTACATTTTAAATGCTATGTCACTAATATTATAATTTAGGGGTCCTTGGAAGGTCTGTTTAAGGTGATATCACCCTAAGATGATTTGGTGACAGGTAGGGTTTTATAATTTGCTTGGTTGGTCAAGAATGGACTCTGAGGAATTCTTGTTATGGCTCAGAAAATTAAGGATCAAAGGTAGGCCCTGTGAAGATGTGGGCTCAATATTTGGCCTCGCTGAGTGAGTTATGGATCTGTTGTTGCCATAAGCTGTGGCATATGTGGCAGCTGCAGCTTTGATTAGACACCTGGCCTAGGAACTTCCTGGCAGATGTGGCTGTAAAAAAAATATATATATATATAGACTCTGAGTTGCAAAATATGTGAAGTATATTGGCTAATCTCCATTTGCCATTTCCTGCTTCCCCATACACTGATTTTCTGCTATTCTTTTGTTTTTTCTGTGTTCTATAGAGTGGTCCCCTGTGCACTGCATTATCTGGGGTTTCCTGACTTTTGGCTTCAGTTTGGATTCAGCCAATGGAGGGCAGCAGCAGTAGATTATAGGATGGGAGGAAAGAATGATAAGGATATTTCTTCTCCACATCCTTCCTCAGTTCTGGTACTGACTGCCTCTCTCTGAAACCATAGGTTCTGTTGAGTACCCTTTCTTCCATTATCCAGTCTTCCCTCAGAAACACTCTTACCTTTTCCACAGAAGCCTGGTGGTGGTAATAGCTTCCTGCTGTAGCTAATCCATGGGTTCTGCAATATTTCTGGTTGTTACTTGAGACCTTCTCACACCCTTCATTAAACTCTCTTAGTGATTCTAATTGTTGTTTCTCCTCTTTCCTCCTGGGATTCAAACTAATATACAAAAGACATAATAAGAGAATTCCTGTAAACACCGTGGCTTTAACCATCTTTAAACTTTTCTCTCCATATATGTTTATTTAAATTGTTTTTAGGGATTCACTTTGTCAAAGAGATCTATATATAATGAGTGGAAGAGTGAAGATGATGGTTCTGATTTGTGCTCCTGGAAAAGTATTCATTTTCTTGCTAACTCCCAATCTCCTGAGCAGGTTCTTGAAGCATATCCAAGGAAAAATAAGTACACATTTTTTTGAATGATATGATGCTTGAAGTTATACAAAAATACATTTTACCATAATACTGGGCTGATCTAATATCTATATCTATATATTTGGTTTATGTGAAACTACTTAACTTAAATCCTGTGCAAGGAGTTCCCATCATGGTGCAGCAGAAACACATCTGACTAGGTTTGATCCCTGGCCTTGCTCGGTGGGTTAAGGATCTGGTATTGCCGTGAGCTGTGGTGTAGGTCTCAGACTCAGCTTGGATCTGATGTGGTTGTGGCTGTGGCATAGGCCTGCAGGTATAGCTCTAATTGGACCCCTAGGCTGGGAACCTCCATATGCTGCAGGTGTGGCCCTAAAAAGCAAAATAAATAAATAAAAATAAATAAATAAATAAATAAATAAATAAATACTATCCTGTGCTAGAATGGAGGTTACCATCCACAGTTTCTCTGTGCCTTAATGTCCTTATCATTACAAGGGAAAAGTAAATAATCCTAATGTATAAACTTATTGTGAGGATGAAAGGCAGTGAAAAATACAAACATTTAAGACAGGGTTTAGCTCTTAAAAGATGATCATTAAATAGGAGCTGCTGTTTATTTCATACATTCACCTGTACTCTGTAGCCAAAAGCACAGTTGTATTTCTTTATCCTCCATCTGTCCCAGTCCTCAAACACCTAGGAAAAGATCTTATGTAAGTTTTGGAGGCAAAAGCAACAATGAGTTCTCCAACATGACTTTACAGCTACTGTCTTATAAAGTACTCCTCTCCTATTTATCCAGTACTGAAAAAGCCCTTAATTACAGGCCTTATACCATTGGAGAATACAAGTTGCAATATAACCATCTATCACAAAGATTCATTTATGATTATACCATATTTCCCTTTAACTTCCATATTTTATCATGAGTCCTTCATATGAGTAAACAATTTTCCTTCTTGTTTACCTCCTAAGATAACATCATCATCAAATTAAAACTTGCAGCAACATATTTAATTGAAATTTCAGTAACTAACAGTAGTAAATATTTCTATGAAGAAAAAGTATTTCAAACATCTTCGTTTACCCATAGTGATAGTATGTCCTTATTTTATTTCTTCTTACAGAGAGAAAATTTAGCAGGGAAATCTATTATCACAAAATGGAAATAACTGAAAATTTGGCATGATGTATCACTGAATTTGGATTGCAGGACCTGTTCACAAAGTATTGAACTTCTGAGATGAGAAAGATATTTGAAACAACAAGGGACCTATGTCAAATAACCACAGGAAAGTTGATTGCTCTGAAAAACTTCAATAAAATACCTTAATTAAAATCTGCACTCAAGCCTCCTCAGCAGTTTGGCAGTTGACAAAAGCATTTCAAAACAGTTTGAGGAGATTGTGTTTTTCATGTTATGGGGGCAATTGAAAAGTCAGTAATACCTCAATCATTCGAGATAGAAGTGGTACAATCTAAATTGGCCTGTAGGAGAGTAGATAAAATAAAGCCTAGGCATTACAGCACTCTTTTCTCAGGTAGCCTGATAAAAGTCTAGCCTTTACTGACATGTTATAAAGCAGGCCTCATCAAAGGTAGATTTATTCTATATTATGTTTCTATCACTTGACTTAGGATAGAAGTGTATGGAAACAACTTCCAATCTGGAATAAAATTATATAGACATTACAACATTAAAATGAAGATAAAGTCACACCAGTTACCCTGCATTGTTGGGAAGTTCAGTTAAAGAGATTACTTAACTGAAGTTTGTTTCAACAGTGCAATAATTACAAAAAAGAAACTTACAGATAATTGGCTTATTTTGATATTTTGCATATTCTACATGTTATTGCCAATAGTTATTTTGAAGTAATTTATCACGTAAAACTGTAGATATCAAATGCTTTCAGGATTGTACCATTGAATAAGTTACTACAGCACTATGGTATTTTACACAATAGTAGGAGGTCCTATTATATTTTATAATGATATTGAGTCTCTTGAGACTGACATACTCAGTATTTTCCAGTTTCTTTAATTTCTTTCTTTTTTTTTGTCTTTTTGTCTTTTAGGGCTGCACCAGCAGCAAATGTAGGTTCCCAGGCTAGGAGTTAAATAGGAGCTGTAGCCACGGCCTATGCCAGAGCTACAGCAACAAGGCATCTGAACTGCATCTGTGACCTACACCAAAGGTCATGGCAACGCCAGATCCTTAACCCATTGAGCGAAGCCAGGGATCGAACCCGTGTCCTCATGGATGCTAGTCGTGTTCGTTAACCACGGAGCCATGACAGGAACTCCCAGAGTTCCCTTCATTTTTAACTAATGGTGATGGAAAAAGTCATAGGACCATTAAGATAAAACTCAGTAGAGAAAATTGTTTGAACTTGAACGCTTCCATAAGAAACATTTATTAGGCAGGGAATTATGCTTAATCAAATTTGCTATTACCATTTTGTTTTAAATTACTAGAAATACAACAGAATAAGGTTGATGTAGATTTTCTTGTTAGAGTTTGGGCAAAAGGCAAAAGTTATTAAAATAGCTGCCAGATCACTATGCAAGACATACTTAGAGAATAAGAGATCAGTTATAAGGCCCTTACGCTCAATACCCATCTCCAGGGTATATAATGGAAATAATTTATTAGAATGCAGATGTTAATAGTGAGGATTTCTTTGCAAGGAGGTGTCAGGGTGCTGTTTATCAACCTCCTATTTTACAAAATGGCAACCTCAACAACACACACATATGCTTGGTTTTATTTTCTTTTTCTCCCCAAACCCCTGCCTCTGATGCCTGGAATCACCTAACATTGATTGTTCCCATAAGAGGAAATAGTATTTCTTGTTAGATATTTGAGTTTTCTCTTAAGTGTTTTTTAAAAATGTAATCATTGTCTTTACATAAGTCTTACAAACTCCTCATATTTATTCCCAAGTATTTATATTTGAGGCTTATGTTGTTAAATATATCATTTACACTCAATTGTAATAAAGTTTTATTATAAAACATTCCAGACATTCACAAAAGACGGAAAAACATAACTGACCTCTACGTGGCCACCACACACATGCCAAAATTATAAAGAGGTTTTTCCTTTTCTGAATTCTTTCAAAGGAAATTCCAGATGTTATTCCATCTCTAAAAATATGAACATTTTTATGTATAACAAAAGTGTTCTTATCACATCAAAGAAAACTAGCAATATCTACTAGTTTCTAAAGTGACATCATTTAGCATATGGCTGTTCAAATTTCTTCAGTAATCAGAAGAGTATCATTTTATCATTTATGTGAATTAAAATGCAGAGAAGATCTACCCTTCACATTAGAGAATGAAGTCTTGTTACCCTCCTCTGTTCTAAATAGTGTGTTCCCAATTTTGTTTTTCTAATTTACATTTTTTTACTTGTTGAAGAAACTAGGCCAGTTGACCTGTAGAATATCCCAGTCTTAATCTATTTGCCTCCTAATGGTGCCATTTATTATATTTCCTTTTATTTTGTTTGACCTTTAATCTTCAAATTTGTTCCACAAGTTTTATTAGAGCCAGTTTTTTTTTTCTCTTTTTCTTTTTTTATGTTTTTGTCAAGAACCCTCAATAGGAAGGAGCTGCAGTACCTCGTGTATATCAGAAGATCCTTAATATCTGATGGTAGCATCCTTAGTACTGCTGAGATTGATCAGTGGTTTCATGGTTCGAAATCTCTGTTCTTTCATCATAAAATTCCCCATTAACCTGTCTTCTGATGGTTTCGTCCATTGAAAAAAAATTTCTTAATTATTTCTAGTGGTGGGTGGGAGCCAACATCTAACAGTTCATAAGAGCCAATTATGCACATTTCTTTGCAACTCCATTTTCAAAGATTCCATTTTGGCAGCTTGAAATTAAGCATGATAGAAGTATTTACACCACAAAAAATCAAATTGTACAAATTAGAGCTTTTCTTTTTAGAGGGCCAGTTTATCAGTGAATCATTATTTCATGGGTTAAAAAATCAAGATTTTTATAATTCTTCCATCAATTCCACATTTTAAATTCACAATTATTCTATAAAGGACATTTTCTTCACTATGGCTATTTGGCAGCCCTGAAAAATAATGCTTTATAATAGTCCTTCAGTATAGATATTAGATTGCCTTTCAGAGATAAACCTAGTTTGGAAAGACTTTGTTTCTCTATCTGTACCTCTACCTTCTCCTCTATTTTGAACATCTCTATCTCTTATGAACGACGTAATATACAATTATTATAATAACTAATATTATGGGTGTATTCATGCCATTGTATGAGAATTAAACCACACTTTCCTTTTGATCTCTGCACTGTTCTTGCCTTCTGATGCACTGAGTTTTCTTTGCTGAATTTTTTTCCTCTTCCTCTTCAATTCAACCTGTTTCAGTTGTTCCAATGGTGACCTTCATATTTTTAACATCTGATCTTAAAAGTGTATAATTAATCTATAGTCCTTCTTTGAATGCTTATACCCAAATGATTTAACATTGGTGTTCATGAGCATAAAACCATCAGAACTGATATTTGATATCTGGCATAAATAACCAGTAGGTCCTGTCTACTCCATATCAAATAAACATAGGTAACTTTTCTTCACCAAATAAACTTCTTTATCACTTTAGCATTTTGGTCTGGTCCCCTGGTATGCTTCATTTTCTTTTGACTATCAGGTATGAAATATTCTACAGATAATTTGAGGCTGTGGATGTTGTTATTTTGCTCCAGAGCAGGTTTACTTTTGCTTTTGGCTGTATTTAGAGTATAAGCAAAATATCTTAATTAACTTTAAAATTGAAATGATTCACAGGTAGTTTTTGAGCATTGGTATATTTTTAGTTTATATTTATTCCTAAGGTATAGTCTTTCATTAGTACTTATGACAACCTGAAGTTTATCCTGAAGTTGTTTCTCCTTAGAAGGCTTTGACTTCTAAATTTCATTCCTCCATCTCAGTGAGATTGTTGAAATTTCTCAGCAGCTTTTCAGCCTTTCAGCCATTTGTCAAACTTACCTCTCTGGGATTTCTTTTCCTCCAATGTTTTTGCTCCTCAACAAATCCTCATTGTCATGGTAGCATTTCCTTTTCTTTCACACAATATTGAAGAAGAACAAAGTCAGAGGATTGACATTAATCAACTCCAAGATTTACTAAAAGGCTATAGTTATCAAGACTGTGTGGTACTGCTAAGAGAATAAGCAAATTTATCAATGGAACAGAATAGAGAGCCCAGAATTAGACTCACATAAATGTAGTCAAATAATCTTTGACAAAGGCACAATGACAATACAATTGAACAAAGATGGTCTTTTCAACAAATGGTGCTGGAACAACTAGGCATCTGCAATGCAAAAAAATAAATCTTGTCATAGAGCTTATACTCCTTACAAAAATTAATTGAAAAATGGATCATATACTAAATATAAAATGTAAACCTATATAGCTCCTCTAAGATAATAAAATAGGAAATAAAATAGATGACCCTTTATTTCCAAAGCCAAAGCATGATCCATATAAGAAATATTTGATATGCTGGACTGCATTAAAATTACAGCACTTACAAAAGTGGCTTTCATTGATCATTTCTAAAAGCTCCACCTCACACATCTTTGAAGACAAGAGATGACTAAATTTCACCTCCAGCTTTCACTGAAGGCTTCTGCCTGCTAAAGATGCAATGTCTTTTTCATCTAAAGCTTATAAAATCTTTCCATGCACCATCCTAAGGGAGATGAAGCAAAATGTTGCAAATTATCACCACATTTACCCAACTCTGTCACCATGGCTATACCTAGAAAATGAAAATCAACATAAGTTGCTCCTTTGAGGGGAAGCTGTCCACACAGCAAAATTACTAGCTGAGAAGTGAAAACCATATAAAGAGATGCCTTTAGTGATAGTCATAAAAAAGACTTTAAAAGAGTACATAGTGTATTGTTTCTCCATATTTTTTTTTCACTTCTTAGCTTTATTCATAAGGTGATATGGTTAACATTTGAATTAGCTTTCAGACCAAATTTTTTTATCCTAATTGTGGCTTTATTGATAGAATTATTTTTATTAAAGTATAGTTGATTTACAATGTTGCATTAGTTTCTGCTGTACAGAAAAGAGACTCAGTTATATACGTACATTCTTTTTTATATTCTTTTCTATATTCTTTTCTATATTCTTTTCCATTATGGTTTATCTCAGGATATTGAATATAATTCCGTGTGTGCTATACAGCAGAACCATTCTATATATAATAGCTTGCATCAACTAACCCCAACCTCACAGTCCATCCTTCTCCCACCCCCTCCCCCTTGGAAACCACAAATCTGTTCTCTATGTCTGAGTCTGTTTCTATTTCATAGCTATGTTCATTTGTGCCATATTTTAGATTCCACATATAAGTGATATCATATGGAATTTGTTCTTCTCTTTCTGACTTACTTCACTTAGTATGAGAATCTCTAGTTGCATCTATGTTGCTGTAAATGGCATTATTTTGTTCTTTTTATGGCTAAGTAGTATTTCATTGTGTATATGTACCACATTTTTTTTATCCACTCATCTGGCAATGGACATTTAGGTTGCTTCCATGTTTTGGAGGGAAGTTCATAGCAATATGGGCCTTATTCAAAAAACAAGAAAAATTGCAATTTAACAACCTATTCTACCAGCTAAAATAATTAGAAAAAGAATAAGAAAAACTTAAAGTTAGCAGAAGGAAAGAAATGATAAAGATCACTGAAGAAATAAAATAGAGATTTTTAAAAATGGGAAAAAAAATAAACAAAACCAAGATCTGGTTCTTTGAAAGGGTAAACAAAATTGACAAACCTATGGCCAGGCTCAACATGAAGAAAAGAGGGAGAATTCAAATAAAAGAAGAAATGACAAGGGTGAAATATCAACCAATACTGCAGAGATACAAAAGAGAGAGAGAGAGAGAGAGAGAGAGAGAGAGAGAGAGAGAGAGAGAGAGAGAGAGAGAATACCATGAACAGCAAATTTGACAACCTAGAAGAAATGGACAACTTTCTAGAAATACACATCCCACCAAAAACTGAATCAAGAAGAAACAGATAATTTGAACAAACTGATCATTAGAAGTAAAATAGAATCTGTAATTTAAAAAACTCCTACAAACAAAAGTATGGGAACAGATGGCTTCACAAGTGAATTCTACTAAATATACAAAGAATAAATTATATTGATCCTTCTCAAACTCTTCCAAAAGACTGGAAAGGAGAGACTATGCCTGAAGACATTCTATGAAGCTTCCATCACTCCAATACCATTGATAACTTGATGACCTTAATCACATAACTTACATGGGCATTTGTTTTGCAGTCTTTAAAGTCAGTGAAATCATTTTTATCTGCATTGAAGGCCTTGATAATATTGGAAGGCAATTTGATGTGGTAGGTTAAGAGCTGGTCTATGGAAACAGAATATTTGATTTCAAAGCCTTGTACACTGGTTGTTTGATGCAATACTCAACTTCTCTGTGCTTTGGTTTTCTCCTTTATAAAAGGGTTAACAGCAATGACAGCCTACTGTGGTTGCTGTGAGGATAACAGGAATTTATACATAAAAAATCCATTTAACACAGGGTATGCCCTATACAAAGTCCTCAGTAGTTTTGTTAACATTCTATGAATCTTATTATGAATGAATCCTTGAAACAACTTTTTATGGGAAGGGGGAAAAACAATATTACTTCTAGTGACAAAAATACATCATTCCTATAGAATGGCATACCCTGCAGTTGCTCTGTATTTTTGTTTGTTAGCCTGTTTTTCTGTTAACAGTTATTCCATGAGCCAGGTATTGTGTGAGGCACTCAGAAACACAGGAAGGGATGGGATTGCTTGGTAGGCTCTGAGTTCTCAGTGAAGTGGTTTTAAAATTCCCTGAGAACAATACTATGATTGAGTTTTATTCATATCTGGGTGGTCTAATTACTATTTTTTTTCCCAGTGTGAAACATAAAAACCTTCCTAGGTTTCTATAAAAATGCATTATCTTACCTTCTGAACTTAAAAGTAAGTTCACTTCAGTTGTCAACTTTAATATTAAAAGAGGGCACTCTGCTTATCTAAACGGAAAAGTCATATTGTTCTTAAATAAATAACTGTCCGTCACAGCTATCTTGCTTCAATCTGATTAAATTCTATTCTCTGAGGATCAAAGACTTCTAATATTCCATTTTAAAAGTCAGAGATTTTATCCTGCAGCATGACTGAAAATCAAATCCTTTGAGCAACTCCTGTTCAAACATTTTAGAAAGCATAGACTTGTTTAGAGTAACAGTGGCAATGAATTTAGGAAATTAGAATTTTAAGATGTTTTAAGATGGCATAAATAAAAAGCCACAATAGTAGAAACCAGTACTTTTGAATTGTATTTTTCATCTAAAATAAAATATTAGTTAGTAAGGTGCAGAATCTTGTACTTATTTACTTTTCTATTTATTATTTGCAAACATTGTCTTAGTGACCTTAAGCAATATATATATAAGATATGTATACACACACACACACTCCTTGGGTACAGCGTGTTCTCCTGTATTCTGGAGAACCCCTAAAATTTAGAAAGCCATGTAAGTTGACCCTTGAACAATGTGAGGTAGAGGAGATTAGGGGTTAGCATTTACCATATGTTAAATGCTTTCTCTGAATTGCCCTGATTTTTGTCCTTATTTTATCTTCTACACTTTTCCTGTCTTTTGTGATTTTTAACTGAGCATTTTATATTGTTTGAGTTTTTCTCCTTTCTTAGCATACAATTTATACTTTAAAAAATGTTTTGTGGTTGTTGCCCTGGAGTTTGTGAAACACATTTATAACTAATATAAGTCCATTTTCAAATACTCTGTTACTGCACAGGTGGTACAAGGAGCTCATATAACAAAGTATTCCTGATACCTCCCCTCACACTTTGTATCTACTGCTGTTGTTCAGTTCATTCATACAGAAGCTATAATCATTACATAGACTGTTACTCTTATTATTTTGAAAAAACTTATCTGCTGTATCAGTTAAGAATAATACAAGTTTTTACTTTAACTTCACTCATTTTCTAATGCTATTCCTTTATACAGATCTGAGTTTCTGACCTATGTAATTGTCCTTCTCTCACATAAATTTTTATTGTTTCTTGCAAGGCAAATCTCTTTGAAGAACACATTTTCTCACTTTTTTTTTTCCATCACTTTTGCGGGATGAGACTTTCTCAGACAAAAAGTGAGGGAATTTGTTCTTGAAATTTTATTTTTATCAATTTCTTCACCTTACTCCTATGAAAAAAATATGCTGCAACTTACATTGATAGGGCTTAACTCATGGCTATGCCACACCTTCAATTGAAATGACCAGTTTTAGAGTTAATCACATGGGGAAAAAATATTGTTTAGTAACATTCAAAAAACATCTTAAATGAAAAGTAGTATTCCACATCTTGCTTCCTCTGATGGGCCAGATGTGGTCCTCAGTGAGTTTGTGTTTCCCTAGAGCTAGTTCACCTTTGACAAATGAACATTTGATCCCAGCATCAACAGGCTAAAAAAAAAAAAAATTCACTCAAAATAAGGGAGTTCCCTGGAAGCTCAGGGAACTTATGTTTGAAACTGATAACATTAATGGCCTGAACCTAGATAGAACCCAGATTGGGACTTAAACACATGTTTAAGCTCGATCCCAGCCAAAACCCAGATTGGGACTTGAACCCGCTGTTTTAAATTAGAATCACTCACCCAGTGTCTGGACTTACTGAGCTTCAGGTTCTTCATGCCTCAGTGCAGAAGGAATTCAGCAAAAGACAATGTGATAGGCAAGAAATAGATTTATTAGGGTAGGATGCTTGTGAGAGATGCAAGCAAGCAGGCACAGAAGCTTTTCCCTGAGGATCAGGTGGGTTATAGTTGTATCATCCAAGGGGAGTGGTGGTTGGAAAGGCCTGACTCTTCCTTTCTGGGAGTAGTAGCTCCTCCTTAGTATCTGGTGTTTATTCAAATCAGCAGAAGGGCAGTCCTCAAACTCTTGCCCTTGGTCTGAATCTGACTGCAGGCCTCATCCCATCCCCTACACAATGACCTGAGGCAATTCTTGCACCTCCACTAGTCAAGCAAGCCGGTCTTGTTCTGAGGGCTTTCTTAAGGAATTAGTAACTTAGAGTGGTCTCCCAACATCCCCTAGGTTTCCCTCTCTATCTATGATCCTTCTTTGGGGGACTTCTGCAACTACCTGTGCCTACTCCATCCCTATTAGGTTGAGGATCTGGCATTTTTGCAACTGTGATTCTAGTCACTGCTTTGGTAAAGGTTTAATCCCTGGCCAGGGAACTTCCACTTGTCACAGGCACAGCCAAAAAAATAAAAAAACCCACAAAATAGGAATTTGTGGTGGATTTTATGGAACTCTAAAACTGTTTCAAGTGATGGCAGCATCTCTGGGGCAAATATAAATATTCTCCAAGTGATAATAATGATGTACAGTAGAAAAAAAATTGTGATGGGGAAGTAACAATAAACAAAATTAAAAACAAAAAAAAGAAAATACAACAAAATTTTAAAAGCATCACATAAATATATTGAAATCATAAAAGAAAGCAGTACAATGCTACGCACCATAGATATGTTAATGATGATTAACTTTCTAAAAATTCAGGTAAAGCAGCTGTGTACTGGGATAGTCATAAGCTTTCATAATTTCTAATATCTACCTACTTTTTTTTTAACTCTCCACTTTCAATAGTTTCCTTTAATTCTTTAAATCATAACCATATACTGGGGAACCTTAATTTACTGAGTTACACACAATTAGTCACACAATTAATTGGAATGCAGGATGCGTTATTAGTAATTCATCTTTTACAGAATATGGCACAGTAAATTAGCAATGATTAAAAGAGTGGTGTTTACCTTTAGTATTATGTTAATATTTCAGAGTTAGGACTTAAATGCCAATGTGTCATGTAAGAAAATTACTAACCTACCTCCAGTTGATTCTCAAAATATCCACACATAGTTTAATGAACTTCAATATAGGCAAAAAGAGACATATTTTAACCTAAACATGTTAGGAAAGAATTAAATATAAGAAAACATCCTGAGAGGAGCGAAAGCTGGTAGATTCCAAGTATCTGCCTTTCCCAGCCAGTAGGAAACAAATAGTTTCTCCTTTAGTTGCCTCCATGTTGAAAAACTGGGGTTGGTGTTTGGGGGGAAATATTAAAAACAACATCTTTACCCAACTCAGAAAACCTCTCCAGGAAGATAGCAAAGAAAACAAACAAACAAACAAATAATTTAAACCACAAAGTGATTTGCATCATAGGCAATCAGCTGAGACTGCACAGACATCCTTTAATATAGCCAAGTAGGTATAATTCATTTACATACATGTTTTTAAGATAAACAAAAGGTCCTCCAGAAAATGGACTTGACAGCCCCATTTGTCATGCACAGATCACCCTCATTTCACCTGGCAATTGAAATGACTAGTGTGTTGGCTAACTGGCTTTAAGGTGGTAATAGTGGTACAAGGGACTTCTCATATCTTTATGGGAGGAGGTAGTTTTGCACCTGGTAGCAAGACACCCACCAAATTTAGGCTAAGATGCTGGACACAAGCAGGGAGATAAAATTTTCCTTGATATTTACATTTTAAAGAGATGGCTCTTAGGTCCTTGAGAAAGAAATCCCTAGTGCATAAAGCTGACAAAAAGGCCTATTTAGTTTTCAATGTATAAATCCCTTACACTTGAAAGGTTGCTAAAGTAGATGTTCTACTTTATTTTATTTTCAAAGGGAGAATTCAGCTGCTTAGTTTTAATTTGTATCTAACCTTACAGTATCAAAGTTTGCAGCTTTGGGTCATGGTCTGGTGGGGTTAGAAATATGCACTATCCACATCCCTGCTTCTCTGAAGACCATTACAAAGAAGGCATCATTACTGCACAGTGTGACCTGAAGAAAGCCTGAGGCAAGTGCCTTCTTGATATTCATGACAGAGAAGCAGATTGGAGAGGTGACAGGATTACAAATATGAACAGCACCACAAGAAAAAATTAAATTATCATTGGGTTATTTTTGCATATGTTGCTCTTTGTGTGAAATTTTTGGTTTGGGTTTGTTTCTATAACATTTCAGCTCCTACTGAAAGCAGTGAAATCTTTTTTATCCAGAGAAACTTATCTGTTTCATAACAATGACATGATATCAATGACATGATAACAGAGCTGCTAGGGAGCTCCCTTTGTGGCTCAGTGGTAATGAATCTGACTAGTGACCATCAGGATGTGGATTCGATCCCTGGCCTCGTTCAATGAGTTAAGGATCTGGCATCTAGCGTTGCTATGAGGTATGGTATAGGTCACAGACACAGCTCAGATCCAGCAGAGCTGTAGCTCTGATTCGACCCTTAGCCAGAGAACATCCATAGACTGTGAGTGCGACCCTCAAAAGCCAAAACAAACAAACCAAAAAAGGAAAGAAAGGAAAAAAGAAAATAGAGCTGCTAGCTTGTCTTGTCAGGAAGGAGTACTAAGGCTCCACAATGTCTTTTCCATCTAAATTTCTCTGTTATGCCCTGGTTACTCCATGGAACTCCAGGGTTCCAGAAACCAAGTTTGAAAACCATATTCAAGTCAGTCATACATCCAGAATTCTCTGGCCCATGTTTATTGCCAAATATAGATAGAGCCAAAAGTATCTCTGACCTCACAAATAGTAATAGTTTTTAAAAGATTAATTTGACAAAACTTCTAACATGGAGGCCTGCTTGCATGCCTGACTCATCTCTTGTTGGCTTTCTGTGAGTATTTCTTGTTGGCTTTTCTGTCAGTATTTCTCATTTATACTCAAAATATACCAACTTATATTTATTGTTCATTATCTCTTAATTTTCTGTCTCTGTTCTAGACAAGAAACATCTAGAAGACAGAAATTCTATTGTACATCTGATTGTATTCCAACATTTAGTATATGACTTGACATTTGCTAAACTCTGCTTGTTTCTGTTGATAGTGATGATTATAACTCTCAGATTTTGAAAAAAAAATGGTTTTTGGAAAAAATTTTGAGTTTGAAGTATGTTTCTATTTGTCTCAGCTGGACTCATGGTTAGTGGGCTTCTTCCTGACTCTGAGCCCTGATCTCCTTCTTCTTAGAGCACTTTTTTTGGAAAAATGTATCACTGTAAATTCTTTTTCTGCCTTTTTGAGATGGAACTCATTTAAAAAGCCTCTTGCTAGTTTTACAACATGGATCTCTTTCTCAAGGCCCTGGGAACTACCTCTTTGAAATGTAATTATCATGGAAGTTAGCCCCCCCCCATCTTCTGTCTTCCAACTTCTGTGAAGTTAAACACTCTTCAGGGCACCTTGCTCCAAGTTGCAAATTATCTCTACTTTTCCTTTGAGTAAGGCCAGTTAGCAAACATAGATGCTCTATAATACTCCCCAACCATCTCTCCTTTTCCTCACCTCTTAAAAATCCTCTGTTTAGTTCTTTTAGTGGAATTGAAGTTGGACTAAGTTTTGGCTTCTCAGCCTTAACCTCCAATAAGGTTTTCCTTACCTGTTTCAATTTGTCCAGTGCAAGTTTTGTTGTCACACAGACTTCTACTACACAGCAAAAGTCAATGTTCCTCTGCTCAAACTTAACTTGCCATACTCATATGAAACTGTATCAGAGAGATGAAAAAGCTGTTCAAAAAAATCCCCTCTCCCAACTAAGGAAAACTTCTTGCTATTGTTGATGGAGAGAAAAAAATTCTGGAGAAAGCAGTTATAATACAATTGACAAAAAGCTGAAATGAACTGGTTTTACCCTTGTGCATACTGTATAAACACATTGATCAGCCTTCTGCAAAGCACTGAGGCAGCTCTTCCAATTTATACATCCTTGTCTGAAAATGCCTTTAGATCTTGCAAGTAACTTTTGCAGGCCACAAGGGAACTCTTAGGTGTACTGAAGTTATATCTTACTCCCTATTAGTAGATTCTAAACATTATGCTTCTTTCTTTTTGGTAAAGTAACAGAATTTAAGTCATCCAGGTTTAGAGGTAAGAAGAGGTTCATCTGAGCCCTTTCTGTCCCTTTCATTTCAGCTGGGCTGCCTACTTCAGGCTCTGCCCTCTGGGGAGCACTGGAGTATATCCTTGACTATCCATCCTGAATTCACATCCAGTGAGTTGCAGAGAGCAGAACTGGCCCCAGGAAAGAGATGGAAGTAAACCAGTTTCATAACATTTTTAGGCTGAAAATGACCTTTGGGGTTAGAGAGTCCCATTCTTTCATTTTTGAGGTAAAGAAAATATGAATTTTCTTGGAATCTCAAAATGAAGTAATGATTGAAATGAGACTGGGAATCAGGAAATCACAGAAACCTAGTCCATTGCCTATTACATTCTCTCTCTTTCTGATGTTTTTCTTCTATTTTTGCCATTTGTTCTATGTCCTTTGATTCTGTTTCTACGCTATCTCACATAGATTCCAAAAATCCATCCTCTGTAAAATTTTATGGTCTGCTAGATTTAACCCACCTTGGAATATGTATGGTTTTTAAAAGAACAGTGCAGCAAAGTATTACAAGGAAAATCATGAATAATCTTTGGTGGGATTTCTTTCTGCAGAGTGGATATTTTTTGTACTGGGAAGGAAAGCTTCCTTCATGCCTTCCATCCCGCCATGTCATCTCCGCTACAGACAGAAAGCTTTACCATCACAATTCAGTGATGAATACAGTCCAAGTCAAAGGCAGAATCTGAATAAATGGCTTCAACATATAGCTTACAAGCAGGTGACTTAATATATTTTCATCCAAGTTTTCTCTCTCCAGACTGGAGAAACCCTTAGTTGGTACATTCTCATTTCTATTTTTTGGGAGAAGACTAAGATTGTAGGGAAATTCCAAAAAATAGCTACTCCTGTTTTTGGACAGTTCACTCTCTTTTTAATGTCTCTTTCATTTGCAGGCTTAAATAGAATCATCTGAAGAAATTACAACATTAAAAAAATCAATTAACTAGCTTAAACACACATGTGCACGTGCGCGCGCGTGCACACACACACACACGTGAGTCTTGCGCAAAATGCTTCCTGGATCAAGTAGATCTGAAGTATAACACATTATGTCTTAGCTTATCATATTGTTTAACTTTTCTCTCCTTTAAATAGTCTCCACTCTGGGAAATATCAGCCTCCAGTGTCATTAATAAACTTGTGTCTTCATACTTTAAAAATCCTGCTTTAGTTCTGAAGCATATAACCTGTTTCTATACTCTGCTTCCATGTGAATTTAACATCATTGTAGTTTCCTACATTTTCTGCCTTTCCAGTCTAACTCTTGGAATCATCAAAATATTATTGCCTCTTAAGATACCCCATGTTCCCACAGGGCTATTCTTTGAACAGATAAAAGCTTAGAGTGGAATTGACCTTTTAGCAGATCCTTCATTTTTATGCTTGTTAGCAAGTTATACATTTTGAGAGCTACCTTTCTGAGGTTCTTAAGGCTGCAGATCCATTTTTGCAGTTTTTCTGCCTGACATAAAAAACCATTCTCTAAAAAGGAAGAAGTGACTCCATTTAACATCATAACATTAGAAGTCTATATGAAAAAAATGTTCTAAGTACTTACAATGTGTCTCACATTATCAAAGATTATGAGAGCATAGTACGTCACATATTAATGGAAAATATTTGAATTTATACAAAAATAAGAGGATATGGGGTTAGAAACACAGAAAGGCATAGGAATGAAGTCCATTTATTTTATTACATTATTACACAGATCACTGTATAGAGTTTTACTTTAAAATTATATTAACTATTGATATGAAAGGAAGATCTTAGTATGAACCAATTGAGGTTATAGTTTGGAGTTATTGATACACTGAATACATTATAATTTTTTTTTTTTGGTCTTTTGTCTTTTAAGGCCTCACCTGCGGCATATGGAGGTTCCTAGGCTAGAGGTCTAGTTGGAGCTGTTGCCTCAGGCCTACGCCAGGGCCACAGTAATGGCAGATCCAAGCTCAAGCTGCGTCTGCGACCTACTCAACAGCTCATAGCAACGCTGGATCCTTAGCCTACGGAGTGAGGCCAGGGATCGAACCTGCAACCTCATGGTCAGATTCATTTCTGCTGTGCCAGGATGGTAACTCCTAAAAATAAGTATTTTTTTTTTAATAAATGAAGTTTTAGATAATAGATAATCACAATTTTAAATGCTAGGCCTGGAATTGTGATGTTACCAGTGTCATTTTATTTATTTATTTTCTCATTAAGGATTATGATAGTATTACAAATTCTAAAAGTGGGTTTCCACTGTGGTGCAATGGAATCGGCAGCATCTCTGCAGTGTCAGGATACAGGTTCAATCCCCAGTCCGGTTAAAGGATCTGGCATTGCCACACCTGTAGCATAGGTCACAACTGCAGCTTGTATCTGATCCCTGTTCTGGGAACTCCACATGGTATGAGGAGGCCAAAAAAAAAAAATTATAGAAGTAAAATTCCTTATTTTATGCTTCAACTAAAAATTATACACTGTTGTTCCCACTATAGCACAATGGATTAAGAATCTGACTGCAGTGGCTTGGGATGCTGGGGGAAGTACGGGTTTGATCCCTGGCTGATTCAGTGGGTTAAAAGATCTGGCATTGCCCACAACTGTGTCCTGTGTGGCAGTTGGTGGCACAAATTCAATCTTTGGCCTGGGAACTTCCATATGCTGTGGGTGTGGTCATTAAAAAAAAATTACACACAATGTATAATTCTCAGAGAATTGAATTAAACACACAGTATTAGGTATCAAGCATTTAAAAGACTTCAGTGTTTAAACTATATTGTCTCTACAAGAATGAAAACTTGTTTAGAGCTGTGATTTTTGTGTTTTATTGGCATCCCATGTATCTAGAACTTACATGTTGGCATAAAATTAGGTAAATATTTGTTGAACTGATATCCTAGATCAGTGTTTCTCACAGCACTGTCAGAGAAACCCTGGAGTATTCTTTTATGCTGTTAATAAATACTCTGAAAAGGGGGATCTTTGGGAACCACAGCATACGGAGATTGTATTTCAGATATTCAAGTTTTGTACAGTGAAATATCTCTGGGGATTCCTTTGTTGAAGGAATGTGTCATTGTGGTTCATCTCGTTGACTATGGTAACCTTTTCATAAAAAACAACCATGGTCATTTTCCAGTTCCAATGGGAAATGCTATCCTGAGGTGCTCTTGCTCTCATACAAGATATGCCACTATACCTGCTGTCTACTCCACTAGGGATTCTCTTTGAATTCAGATACCATCTAGAAAGTCATTTTTTAAAATCAGACTGAAAGTCAGCATTCATTCTTTGATGATCTTCCAAAGAAAGTGAAGATCTCATGGAGTAACAAATTTGTATCAGCATTTTGCAAAAAAAGTCTGAAGAAAATGAGTGGGATTGCATTTAAGCTATAGATCAATTTTGGAAGAATTTGTGTCTTAATATTACCATTCTCTTTTTTAAATAAAATTCTTAATTTTTTGATAAATCAACATCACATGCCTCTTCATCTATAGGGCTTCTTCAACTTCTCTCTGCAATGTTACGGTTTTCTATGTATACAACTTGCAAACTTTGTCAGACTTACATTTACTATCTGTTGATGTTTTCTCACAATCAATTTCAAATTCTGATTATTCTTTGCTAATATATAGAAATAGAATTGATCCTCATGTATTCATCATGTATCTGTAATTATTCTTAATGATTGTGTCTAATACCTTTTTACAGTTTACAAAGGATTTTTCACATGGATTTTTCCTTTATGAATAAGAAGAGATTTGCTTCTTTCTTTCCAATTTGGATGCTTTTTTCTCTTTTTCTTACATTATTTTCCTAGGTTATACTGCAGGTATAACATGGGATAGAAATGGTGAGAATGATCATTTTCATCTTGTTTCTCTTGCTTAGGGAGAAACCACTGAATATTTCATCAATGAATATGATTTTATCTGTACATTTCTTTTAAATAGATACTCTTTGCTAGATAAGAAATCTTCCTGTATCATTAATTTGGTAAGCTTATTTTTCCCTCTTCAGGAATGGTTGTAAGATTTTGTCATTTGCTCTTCTTTTTGCATCTACTGAGATGATCATGTTTTTTCTTATACTGTTAATATGGTGAATTAAGCTGAGTGATTTTTTAAATGTTAAGTCAACCCTGTATGCTCAGGATAAATTTGACCAACAGAGACATGAAAGTTATCTTATGGTCATGGGAGATTGAATAATAGGGTTCTGAACTTTTATGGACCAGTGGTGAGGGTTGGGGCTGGGAGGGAAGAAAGGGCTTGGATTAGAAAAATAGTGATATGAGTCAGATCAGGGAAAAGTGGCTTCTTTACGGTTACTCCCTCCTTTCCTAATAAGGAGGGCTTCAGAAGACCTCAGCAGAAGACCAGGAGAGAAACCTAGGAATGAAGGTACTTGAATTAGAAATGTAAATATCCTTGAGCATCTTAAACTTAAATGCACATTATATTTGATATTGATTCATTTTCATGGTTTATTCTTTATGTGTCCAATCATAAACATATACTTGTGTAAGTAACAGTGCAATTAATTTTACTTTATTGCTAGCAAAAATGAAATTAAAAAAAATTTAAAGACTAGCATGTTTCCTTCCCCCCCAAGCTGGTCATAGCAACAATATCCAGCTTTCCAGTTAGAGCACTGTCTGTCTCACTATAAGTTTGGGAATGTGCTAAGTAATTGCGTTTTTCTTACCTAAGTGTTAAGAATATTTTAATATATGAGTAGGTGTTTTTCAGAGACCAAGTCAGCTCCTAAGATCATTTGTATTTGTTGGATACAACTATAATCAGTCTAAGCCAAGTAAGGATATATTAGACAGAATTTGATTAGGTCTCCTTAATCAAAAAATCCTCATTTCAATCGCTCAATTCTAATTTAAAATTGTTCATCTGCTCCACACTTTAGGTTTTTTATTTCTATATCTACAAGCCTTCTTTTTTCTTTGACTAAATCATCAATTTAAACTAATTGATCCAACATTCTATGTCTCCCAAGATTTTAACCTGTTTATTCTGTTTATTGTTTATATTTTGATACTTAATTTATAGGTATTAATGTTTTCTGCTTTCTTAAACACCATTAATATTTCTTTTATTTTAAACTAATTATTCCTGATAATGAAGGATATTGAACTGATATTTTCAGAAAGCTGGTAGCAGATCCCAGGATACTTGAAGCGTGCCTTTTAATGTTCATTTAAAACATTTTTGGAATTTTGGACTCCATTTAGTAGTAAGTTGTTGCTTGTTTCAATTTTACTCTATTTTCTCCAAAACATTTACTGAAACATATTTCACACTCATCTTTATTCTGTGGTTATTTGGACTTCCTAGGACATTTCTGTATGTCCCCAAAGTCTTCAAGTATCCACGCTTGAGGAACATATTCCTAGACATGGGAGGTTTCCAGCACTAAACTCTGATTTTATGTTACCTAAATTTAGAAGTCTATATAGAAAAGACAATCTTATTTTTCTTGAAAAATGTAAATTACGGATTTACCAAGATCAATAGGTATATTTTTTAAAATTGCCTGCATTTTTTCAAGAAGAAAATGAGACACACAGAGGTAGGAAATTATTCATACATGGAATTGGAGAATTGGTATTAAAGATGCACTTAAAAGAGACACATGCACCTGCATGTTCATTGCAGCACTATTCACAATAGCCAAGACATGGAAACAACCCAAATGTCCATCGACAGATGAGTGGATTCGGAAGAAGTGGTCTATATACACAATGGAATACTACTCAGCCATAAAAAAGAATGACATATGCCATTTGCAGCAACATGGATGGAGCTAGAGAATCTCATCCTGAGTGAAATGAGTCTGAAAGACAAAGACAAATACCATATGATATCACTTATAACTGGAATCTAATATCCAGCACAAATGTACATCTCCACAGAAAAGAAAATCATGGACTTGGAAAATAGACTTGTGGCTGCCTGATGGGAGGGGGAAGGAGTGGGAGGGATTGGGAGCTTGGGGTTATCAGACACAACTTAGAATAGATCTACAAGGAGATCCTGCTGAATAGCATTGAGAACTATGTCTAGATACTCATATTGCAACAGAACAAAGGGTGGGGGAAAAATGTATACATGTAAGGATAACTTGATCCCCTTGCTGTACAGTGGGAAAAAAATAAATTAAAAAAAAAAAGAAAAGATGAGAAACCCTGGAAAGCTCAGGGCCTTTCTAACTCCATAGCTTTGCCTTTCTCTTTTCTGATTCTGCTAAGCTACTATTTTCTGACATATGTTCTGTAGCAATGACAGACAGTCCAGTGTTCTGTCTCCCCCAGAAAAAGACAGTTGTAGGCATGTTACCAAATGACATCCTTTTTGTTTTTCCACTTTTCAAGACATTTGCATTTTCAAGACATTCTAAGTTCACATACAATTTTCAGTAATAAACTAACACAGGTTTATTGGTAAGAAGTTATGCCAAAAGGAAAACCTTTTTACAAAATGCTTAAACTTCTCAGGTAGCAATATGCATTATTTCAGCAAAAACACAGTGAAAAATAACCTTCATAATTTCTTTTCTAGTTCACTTAAACATGCCACCTAGCCTTACCTTTTGTTAAAACTATAATCATTCCATTACTAAGTGTGTCAGTTTCAGGGGCACCTTTCATAGCATCTTTAACTAATTACTTCCAAGGTTTTCTGTGGGATGAATTTTCCCCTGGGTCTTGCTGCCTTTTTCCCTCAGCCAGTCCTCCTGCATCCTCTTTGGACTGTCTGGTCTCATAATTCTTAAGCAAGTCAAAATGTTCCCTACAATATGCTGTTTCAAACATCCCAACTCTAGCTGAATAAAGATCTTGGCAGAGTTCCAATTGATTCTCTGCTCAAGATTTTATTTAGTTGTAGAAATTTTGCTTCATAGAAGTTTCTTTTTTTTTTTTTTTAATCCAGGTCATCTTTTGTAAGAGTAACTATAAGCATATTTTTTTACTTTCATAATTTTTGACTGTGTTTATGCTCCTTGAAATTAATCTCAGACTCTTGTTTTACCAGTTCTAATGGGTCATTTAATTTAATACAATTTTATTTTTGATTACTTTGTAATTTTTTCTGCTTTATTGGAGGCATTGTTGACAAGATTGTGAGAATTTTTTTCTCTGCCCTGATTTTATTGTTTTTCAACAGAATGCCTGACATAGAACATAACTACAAATACTCAGCTGTGCAAAAGAGAATAGTGCTTAAGTACAAATGGGAGACATATTTTTTTTTTAAATAAATACTTAGGCCCCAGGTGCTTGTAGGACCAATTTGTGTTTTAAGTGTGCATTAGTGGAGCTGCCTCATCTGTGGACCCATGAAGACGCCATGAAGTTGTGAGATATTTAAAGTATACAAAGTCATGATTTGATATACATATACATTGTGAAAGAATTACCTCATCAATACAGTATTATCAGCTATTGTCATCATGCTATAATCAGATCCTCAAACCAGATTCATTTTGTATCTGAGTTTATACATTTTTACCAGCCTCTCCCTATTTCCCCCATTCCCCAGTGCCAAGCAAACACTTCTCTACTCTCTGTTTCTGTAAATTTCAATCCCCCCCACCCCAACAAGATTCCACATATAAATGAACATGCAGTATTCCTCTGCTTGGTTTGGCTTGTTTTGCTTAGCATAATGCCCTCCAAGTTCACCAGTGTTGTTGCAGATGATAGGACTTTATTCTTTTTTTAAGTTTGAATAATAATTTTTTAAAAGTTTTTTCTTTTTTCTTTTTTTCATTTTATTATTATTATTTTTAAAGTTATTTCCCCAATACAATTTTTTTTCCTACTGTACAGCATGGTGACCTAGTTACACATACATGTACACATTCTATCATAAGTGGAGTTTCCACTTATGATAGTACACTTATGATAGTATTATAATAGTAATACTAGCATGGTGACCTAGTTACACATACATGTACACATTCTATCATAAGTGGAGTTCCCACTTATGATAGTACACTTATGATAGTATTATTTTTAAAGTTATTTCCCCAATACAATTTTTTTTCCTACTGTACAGCATGGTGACCTAGTTACACATACATGTACACATTCCATCATAAGTGGAGTTCCCAGTGCTACGTAGTTCCCTGTACACAACAGGATCTCAATGCTAATCTTATCTAATCTTTCCTTTTTTAAAATTTATTCATCCATAGTTTGCTTCCATGAGTTGGCTGTAGTGAATAATGCTGTATTCTGCATGAGAATAGAGATATCTCTTTGAGATAATAGTTTCATTTCCTATAGCTATATATCTAGAAGTAGGTATCGTATAGCAGGATCATATAAAAGGTCTATTTTTAATTTCTTGAGGAAATTCCATACTGTTTTCCATAGTGGCTATATTTGTTGACATTCCCATCAACAGTGTACACTGGTTCCTCTTTTTCCACATTGTCTCCAGTGTCTATATTTCACGGCTTTTTTTTTCTTTTTAGGGCTACACCCACAGCATATGGAAGGTCCCAGGGTAGGGATCTAATAGGAGCTACAGCAGCCGGCTGATGCCACAGCTACTGGCTGATGCCATAGTCACACGAACGCCAGATCTGAACCACTTCTGTGCCCTATAGCACAGCTCACAGCAATGCTGGAGTCTTACTAAGTGAGGCTAGGGGTCAAACCTGCATCCTCATGGATACTAGTCAGGTTCGTTACTGTTGAGCCAAAACACGAACTCCATATTCCATATCTCATTTCTTTGTGATAATAGCCATGCTAACAGCCTTGTCTTTTTGATAATAGTGAGGTGATATCTCATTATGGTTTTGATTTCAAATGTCTGTTGGCCATCTTATGACTTTGGAAAAAAAATGTCTATTCAAATCCTCTGCTCATTTTTTAATCGGATTTTTTAAACTGCTGAATTATATGAATTCCTTTTATAATTTGGATATGTGGTTTGCAATATTTCCTCCCATTCCATAGTTTGCCTTCTCATTTTGTTGGTGGCTTTCTTTATTGTGCAGAACATTTTTAGTTTGGTGTATTCCCCTTATTTATTCTTATTTTCACCACCTTGACTTTTGCTGTCAAATCCAAAAAAGCCATTGCTGTGAACAATGTCAAAGAGCTTATACCCTATGTTTTCCTGTAGGAATTTTATGGTTCTAACAGTCAAGACTCTCATCCATTTTGAACTGACTATTGTCTATGGTATAAGATAGGGGTCCAGTTTAATTCTTTTGCATGTAAATATACAGTATGACCAACACCATTTATTGAAGAAACGGTTCTTTCCCCATGTATATTCATGGCTCCTTTGTTGAAAATTAGTTGATCATTTATGTATAAGTTTAACTGAGCTCTTTTTAAGTGTTATATTGTTATATATGTCTTTTAATGCCAATATCATATTGTTTTGATTACTATAGCTTTGTAATACTATTTGAAATCAGGTCATATAACTCCTCCAGCTGTGTTCTTCCTTCTCAAGATTGCTTTGCCTATTTGGGATTCTACTTTTTTTAAAAAAATTATTTTTTATGACCACACCCATGGCATATGGAAATCCCTGGGCCATGGACTGAATCCAAGGTGCAGCTGCAATTGGGCTGGGGATCGAACCTGCACCTCTGTGGTGACCCAAGCCATTGCAGTCAGATTCTTAACCCACTGTGCAATAGCAGGATATCTCAGGATCCTTTTTTATATATGACTGCTTTCTCTATTTCTTTTGAAAATGCCATTGAAATTGTTATAGGGATTGCACTGAATCTGTAGCTCACTTTAGGTATAATGGACACGTTAAGAATATTAATTCTTCCAATCCATGAATATGGAATACCTTTCCATTTAGGTGTGTCCTCTTAAAATTTTTTCATTAATATTAATAGTTTTCATTGTACAAACCTTTCACTTCCTTGATTAAATTTAATTATTTTTTGATGCTATGATAAAGGGTATTGCTTTCTTAATTTCCCTTATGTGTATAGAAATACAGCTGGTTTTTATATATTGATTTTGTATCCTGTAACTTTACTGAATTTTAACAGTTTTCCAGTGGAGTTTTTAACTTCTTCCTTTCCAATTCAGTTATCTTTTATTTATTTTTTGCTTAATTGCTCTGAGTGTGATTCTAGTGTTAAAAATGAACATTACATGAGATTTATCCAATCAGATGTACCCAAGGTGCACATAGGAAGAATTTTTCTTTACCTTTCTTTCCCTTCCCTTGCTTCATCTTTTAAAATCACTCAGGATTCATGGATGAATATATATATATATATATATATATATGTATTATATACATCTGTTTTCCAGAAATATTTTAATATAAAACATATAATATTATTATAAATTTAATTTGAAAGGCTACCTCTCCTACAGGACCTTCTTATTTTAAGATATTTTTCTAAATATGGCATAAAAGAACTTGAAAAGAAAAGGGACACCTGTGGAGACAAAATGGGGCTAATAGCCCTGAAATCACTTCATGGTCCAAAACCTCCTCGTGGGCTGGTATTACACAAAGAAACCATTTATGTTCATTGTACTCTTGAGATATTTACTGTCTTATACCAGCTGTGATACAAGTCTGAGGAAATTTATTTCCTCTTTGCAACTTAATAAAGTGTTTTAATTGGCATACTAAGAATTTGGATCACTATATTTAAAAGGTACCATTGTATAATGCTATGACTTTAGGAAAAAAAAATGGTAATTAAAAAATTTATAAAACACAGAGAGACAGATAAGGCTTCGGTAAGTCTTTGCTTATTCATTACTAATATCCTCTAAATTTGATGATAAAATGAGACTAAGTCTATAATTAAACTTCCTTCTACTAAAAAGATAGCTCTCCTGCTACTCTTACTACTATAAGAATGAAAATAAGAACATATTACTGTGAGGTAACATTACAATTGATTCTAGTAATTTCTAATGCATTTGTGGAAAAAAGGATTAAAAAAGAAAAATCCAATTGTCATATCTAAACCTTAGGCCATTCCATTTGCTGCATAATACTAACTACACACATTGCTATAAATTACTAAGTGGGGTAGAAAGATACATGGAAATTATCTTTTTAATAAGTTTCCCATGGTGTAAGTAAAAATGCAACATTCTTCCAAAGTATTCTACCAGGGCTAAATTTTGACTAGTTTGAATTTTATCTTTACATGTCTCCAAAATTATGTTAAATTAAAAATAAGCAGAAACTTGGGCAACATAAAGGTAGCAGAAGGAAAAAAATAAAACAGGCAAAGAACATAGAAATAAAATATTGAGCAATTAGTGCCTGGCTACCTATAAACATGAATTTTGGTATTGTGGCAGGTGGCCACTAATATGGCCTCACATATCCCAACCTCTTATATTCCCTGCCTTAAGTAACTCCTTTCAGTTGAGCAACTTTTTAAAAAATTTTGTACTGTAAGTATAGTCGATTTACAACATTTCTTCAATTTCTGTTGTATGGAAAAGTGACCTAGTCATACATATATTCTTTTTTTTTTGTACTGTCCTCCATCATGTTCTAACGCAAAAGATTGGACATAGTTCCCTGTGCTGTAGAGTAGGACCCTATTGCTTATCCATTCTAAATGTAGTAGTTTGCATCCACCCACCCCAAACTCCCCATTCATCCCCCCCCTCCTCTCTACCCCCTGGAAATCACAAGTCTGCTCTCCATGTCCATGATCTATTTGTTTTTTGGAGGTAGGATCATTTGCGACATATTTTATATTCCACATATAAGTGATATCATACAGTATTTGTCTTTCTCTTTCTGACTTAACTTTACTTAGTATGAGACTCTCTAGTTGCATCCATGTTGTTGCAAATGGCATTATTTTGTCCTTTTTATGACTGAGAGTATTCCACTATATATATGTACTATATCTTAATTCTTTATCTTTTTGAATTGTAGTTTTGTCTGGATATATGCCTGGGAGTGGGATTGTTGGATCATATGGTAGCTCTATATTGAGTTTTCTGATGAAATTTCATACTACTTTCCATAGTGGTTATACCAATTTACATAAAAATCCTAGAGGAATACATAGGCAGAATGCTCTTTGACATAAATCACAGCAACATCTCATTTGATCCACCTCCTCTAGGTGTCCTTATTCTAATAAGGACAAAAAAACCCAAAAATAACCAAGACCAACATAAAGTCAAAAGCTTTTGCACAGCAAAGGAAACCATTAAAAAATGAAAAGATGGAGTTCCTATCATGGCGTAGCCAAAATGAATCCAACTAGGAAGCATGAGGTTGCGGGTTCGATCCCTGGCGTTGCTCAGTGGGTTAAGGATCTGGTGTTGCCATGAGTTGTGGTGTAGGTCACAGATGTGGCTCAGATCTGATGTTGCTGTGGCTGTGGTGTAGGCTAGCAGCTGTAGCTCTGATTCAACCCTTAGCCTTCTATATGCCCTCTATATGCCACAGCTGTGGTCCTAAAAAGCAAAAAAAAAAAAAAAAAAAAAGACAACCCGGGAGTTCCTGTCATGACACAGCCGAAACGAATCTGACTAGGAACCATGAGGTTGCGGATTCAATCCTTGGCAAAATTTTGTGTTATAAACACACTCAGTGGGTTAAGGATCCAGCATTGCCATGAGCTATGATGTAGGTTGCAGACTCGGCTCATATCTGGCATTGCTGTGGCTCTGGCATAGGCTAGCGGCAACAGATCCAATTAGACTGCTAGCCTAGAAACCTCTACATGCCATGGGTGTGGCCCTAAAAAGGCAAAGGACAAAAAAAAAATATGAAAAGGCAACCCAAAGAATGGGAAAAATCTTTGCAAACAATGCAAACAACAAGGGCCTAACTCCAAAATGTACAAACAGCTCATACAATTCAACAATAACAGAACAAACCAAAAAAACAACCCAATCAAAAAATAGGCAGTAGACCTAAATAGAGATTTCTTCAAAGAAGACAAATGGCTAGCCAGGAGACACACGAAAAAATGCTCAGCATCATTAATTTATTAGAGAAATGCAAATAAAACTACAATGAGGTACCACTTCACAGCTGTCAGAAGGGCCATCATTACTAGTACGTCAAAAATAAATCCTGGAGAGGATGTGGGGAAAAGGGAACCCTCCTTCACTATTGGTGAGCAACTTTTTAATCAGCACTACATGACCTCATAAAGAGATATCACTTCCATGATTACAAAATAGTGTTATGTTTTATAGACTCTCTATAATTCTCTTTTTTTCTTATTGGTTTTGATGAAGTAAGGTGCCATGTTGGAGAAGACAAGACATCATAAAACAGAGGAATGTTTCCAACTAACAGTAAGTTACAGAGGTCCTCAGCCAAATAAACCCTGAGAACCTAAATCCTGTCTCCAACCATGTGAGTGAGCCAGGACATAGGTCTCTTCCGAGATGTGTCTCAGTTGATTCTTCAGCCTCAGCCACAGCCAACATGTAGATTTCAGCCTCATGAGAGACCATTAACTACATACAGAGAAGACCATACTACTAAGCTGTGCATGCAGTTTTGACCCAAAGAAACTCTGGGATAACAAATGCATGATGTTTTAAAACACTAAGTTTTGGGATAATTTGTAGTGTAATAATAGATAAATATATTTATATATTATATGCTCAAAGGAATATATATATATATTATATGCTAAAAGGAATCTATTCCTACTAAAGAGGTCAGATAATTTTATAGTTAAAGTATCAGGGACAAGTTGATTTCTGACTGTGCTTTTCATACTTTTCTTTAGTGTTGTCAGTGTTCTGCTGATTAGAAAAAAATTACTAAATGGAAAGGAATTAAACAAGGCAGAGAATACCTAGGGGGTGGGATCATGTGAGGCCATCTCAGAGGATGCCTGCCACAATAGCAAAAGCCACATTTTGTGTGTGTGTGTGTGTGTGTGTGTGTGTGTGTGTGTTTTGGGGCTGCACCCATGGCATATGGAGGTTCCTGGGCTAGGAGTCAAATTGAAGCTGTAGCTGTGGGCCTATGCCACAGCCATAGCAACACCGGATCAGAGTCACATCCACGACCTACCACAGCTCGCCACAACACCAGATCCTTAACCCACTGAGCAAGGCCAGGGATCTAACCTATGTCCTCATGGATGCTAGTCAGATTCATTAACCGCTAAAAAAAGCCACATTTTTGAACACTGAGAATTTTTTAAGTCAACTGTGAAGACTCACTTAAATAAAAGAGGTATCTTTTAAAACATTTTCATAGTTTCCATACTATTCATTTAGTTATATATGGTTCTTTTTAAATACTGTATCTTACTTTTCTGAGCTGGTAACTAGCACATTCATGAGATACATCTTTTTTGCAGGTTTTAGTAAACACACAAATATATATTTTTTTTTGGTCTTGGTTTGACATTACATTTCCCTCTTTTTCACAATTTATTCTTATTGTATTGGTGCTCTACCTTGTTTTGCTTTGCAAACATTCTTTTTAAGTTTTCATGTGACAGATTTTACTTTATATATAAGTATATTTCAGCAACTAGTGAGAGGTCCAGGGTGCCCCATGGAGTCTGCACATCCAGCAAGAAGCACCCGGTGCCCCTTCCTACACTACACCACCCTGCTTTCAAAGGAGCTTTAAGCACTATGTCAAGAGAGTGAGTTTGAATAGCTCAGACCTACATTCTTGGTGCATAATCTTCAACTGGTGAACATTTCTTTAGAAGAACCAATGATTTTTATGAGACATAGAGATGTATGGTGGTCACAGATGGGATGCCATGGAATGTAGGCCTACATCTGCTCACTGAAACAAACTGTCCTTTTATGAGCAAATTTTATTTGTGCAAAAGATGCATTGTTAAGATAGCTGGATTGCAAGAGTTTGATGTAGAATGAAGTTTAACTCTGTTGGGAGAAAAAAAATAAGCCAGTAGAGATTTACAATGCCACACATTGCTTATTTTTATAGCTTGACTTCATCATTCCAAATATATAGCTACAAACATAAGATCAACTAAAGCATAGAAACTCTTGTAAAGGATATCCATGATCCTGAGTAAACAGGCTGTTGTCTCCTAAATTATCTAGGAAACTGCCTATATTTCTAAAATCATTTTATTTTTGATGATTTATCCCTAGGGTGAGTGCTTTTATGATAGTAAACTACTGAGAGATTAACTCAATTTTATATTGCTATTTTTTAAATACACAATTATCAGTATTTAATAATTTATAATCTATTGTCTGTATGCAATTATATTTTAAGATGATGGATGAATTATTATAAAATGTGCTGCTCATAGAAATACATACCTCCAAAAATATGCCAAATAAGAAAGTAGTATCATAATAGTAATAAGGATAGCAAAATTTAAATAGTAATTAACAATTATGGACAATTGTGACCAAAGTCCATAAAAATTGTCAAACAAACAGCAAGATTGAATCATAATGAGGCTAATATTTAAGTGAGAAACTGTGAGTTAAATGCTAGACAAATAAAGAATAAAAATAGGATAGGAAAGATTGAAGGGCAAAAGAAACAGAGATGACAATCTAAGTGTATTTGGGCAGAAAAATCAAATTATATTTGTGTAAATATTTAACATCTTGAGACTCAAACTAATTCTACAGCAACAGACAATCTCAGTGGTCTGGATCAAAGAGTTATACTAGCTTGATGCAGAGTTAGAAATTATAGTTAATTATTACATAGTTTAGCTTTTTTAAATATATCAAAAATACCATTTTAACTTGGCAGAGAATTTTCAAAGATTCTCTGAAGTGAAAATGGTCCATACCATGCAAAATAGGAATCCTATTTCTGACACACCCAAATACACATATAAATAGAACCAAGGAAAGGACTTCCAAACATGTGAGTCACATTTAAGCCTGAAACTGCAAATGAACATGAATATGAATGAGTCATTTTTAACTATAACTTTGAATATAAAAATTGCATAAGTATTATGTTAAAGGAAAATACAGATGTAGTAAATTATAACTTTAATGAGTTAAGATAAAACAAATTTGATGTGAAAAAATCAGGTAATGTTTTGATAACTATTTCATGTCCATAAAGAAAGCACTCAGGGCATCATCCAATAGTCACAGAATTTTACTTCACAGGGAATGAAAGGATATTTTATCTGCATAATATTCATACCATGTATTTAACTCAAATGTTATTGAGTAATAAATTACACTTTAGTAATAAAGAATTATAGCTGCCTGTTAACATGCAAACATTTTAGTAAATATAACCATGTTTAACCATTTATAGCAACAACAAAAATATAGTCATGTATTGAAGAGTCAAGAGTACAGTTATTAATGTAAGGAAGCAATTTTGAGAAAAATAGATGTGGCATTGGGATTTAGGGTTCTGCAGTTGGGTGGTGCCTTAAAATGGACAACAGGGCAACATAAAGACTAAGGACCAAGAAGACCAAGAACTCATACACAGGTCATGAGCTGTCCTACCTAAAGATCTAATTAACTGACTGCACCTTTTATTGAAAGTATCTAAAAGAAATTCTTATGTAAATGCTGATTTCAACTTTTTCCATCTAATATTAGCCCGGAACATTGTGAATTGTGTCTATGGGAAAGATTAGTATCTTTACTCAGGAGTATTCTTTATGAACCAGGTTCTGTATTACTATTTGGAGAGAGGGAGCAAGATGGTGACCTAGAAGGCTCTTAAAATTTCTTCTTTCTTTGGATGCATCAAATATACAGCTACACACTGAGCAAATTCCTCTAGGAAAAATCCAGAAACAATGTGAGTGACTTCTGCATATTGGATAAATGAGGAAATATCCACATGTGAACAAGTAGGCGAGGCTGAGACACAGTCTCACTACAAACCCCAGTCCTGACACAGCACCATATAAACAGAAAGGAACATGAAATTCCAGCTTCTCCCTGAGGAACTATGCATTTGGATCACACTATTAGCACCCCAACTTTTAAGACTGTCACCTGAGCTGAGTCCCCAAAACCATCTTTGAAAGCCAGTGAAACTCAAATGTTTGAGCCTCACAGGACTATAAGCAAACAGAAAACAGTTCTTACAGGGCGGCAGCATACAGGGACTCTGGACACCTGTCCACCAAGGCACAGCACAAGGGAGCAAATATATATACCAGACTTCTCAGAAAAAAGTGAGATTGCATACTTTACAAATTGCCCCTTGAGAATGTAACATGTAATTAGAATGCATCTTGGTGCTGACTGTGATCCTCCTCAGAGCCTCAAAGAGCCAGTATGAAAGTCCCCTATCTTCCCCCTTTAGGTCTCTCTCCAGTAATAAAAACAAGTTGCCAGTATCTGGAAGGGAGCTTATTAACACTTCTGGCAGGCACCTCAGACTTTAAGAATGTCGCCAGAAGATGGGCCCTAAATCAGCTAGTTCTGACCATCAGTGGGGCTTGCACTCATGAGCCCCACAAGAGAACAAACGAAAAACAAGATTTTAACCAGGCACAGGAGCAATTCTTGCCTCTCTGCCCCATGACTATACACCTTGGCTCAGCACAAAGTGAGAGGGCAAAAATGGCTATCTTCCCATTTTTTCCTGGAAGTGGTTTAATTTCATAGTTTCACAGATTTTGCCTTAGAGTCTGGCTTCTCATCAAGTGCTGACTACAATCCTTTTCTTTGGGATGCTACATCACTTACTAGGAGCCAAGAAAGAACAAAGCAGCTTAGGCAGCCACAGAGGTTGAAAGGCAACCCCAAGTTTGGGTTTGGCTGATTGACAAGTTTCACTTGCATGAGGTCAGTCTGTCAAGATTGGTAGATGTGTCTATCTTATCTAATGAGCAGAAACCAACACAGAGGATCAAGGAAAATCAAGAAGAAGGAATAGGTTCCAAAAAAAGAACATGATCATCTCCAGAAACTGATTTTTAATGAAACAAAGGTGAATGATTTACCAGAAAGAGAGTTCAAAATAACAGTCATTAAGGTGCTCATTGAGGTCAGCAGAACGATACATGGACAAAGTGAGAATTTCAACAGAGATAGGAAATACCAAAAAGTACCAAACAAATATCATAGCGAATACCATAACTAAACTGAAAAATTAAATACAGGGGTTCAAGAAAAGACTATATCAACTGGAAGAATTGATTTGTGAATTCAAAGACAAGGCAGTGGAATTCATGCAAACAGAGGAGCAAAAGCAACAACAAAAAGGAATGAAAATGAGGAAAGTTTGATTAAAGAACTATGGGACATCATCAAATGCACATCTTTCACATTATAGGAGTCCAAAACAGAGGGAAAAAAAAAGAGAAAGGGACAGAAACGCTATTTGAAGAAATAATAACTGAAAGCACCCCTAATCTGAGGAAAGAAACAGACATCCAGACCCAAGAAGTCCAATGAGTACCAAATAAGATGAATTTAAAAGGCCCAAAAAATACTATTATAATAGTTATACTATTATAATAATTGTCAAAAAAGTTAAAGATGACAAAGAATCTTTAAAAACAGCATGGGAAAAGCAACTTATGTACAAGGTAACCCCTACTAGGCTATCAGCAAATTTTTCAACAGAAACTTTGTGTTTTATCGATGCAATAGAATACTCCTCAACCATGAAAAAGAGGGACATTCTGTCGTTTGTGATAACATGGATGAAACTGGAGGGAATTTCTAAGTCAAATAAGCCAGACAGAGAGAGACAGTTATTGCATGGCAACACTTACATGTGGAATCAGAAAAGAAAAAAAAGTCAAACTCACAGAAACAGAGGGTAGAATGGTGGATGCCAGGGGCTAAAATGTGGGAAAAGAGGCTGGCAAATTTTTACAAATTTTCAATTATACGGTGAATAAGATCTGAGGATTTAATATAAAACATAATAACAATAGTTGATAAAAACATATCATATAACTGGAACTAGCTGAGTAGAATCTAAATGATCTTATTAAAAAAAGATAATGAGTGATCAATATGTCAATTAATTTGATGGGGGAATCCTTTAGCTATATATATATATATATATATATATATATATGTATATATCAAATCATCCTGTTTTACACTTTAAATACATTACAATTTTATTTGTAAATTTTACCTTAGCAAAGCTTTAAAAAAGTCAGTTTAGTTTCCTAATGTGCCAAAATTATCTTTTAATATTTTTTTGGCTGCCTGCAGCATGTGGCAATCCCCAAGCCAGGGGTCAAACCTGTGCCACAGCATTGACCCCTGAGCCACTGTGGAGACTATGCTGGATTCTTAACCCCCTGTGCCATAAGGGAACTCCCATGTTTTAATTTTTTTAAGTGCAGTGTACTTAAATGAAATATATGGAATAAATTTATCTCTAAATGATACAACTCTAGTCTAACACTTCAATAGAAAATAAAGAACATTTGGGGGGAACATTTGTGATTGTATTTAATTTTGACAATAATGTATCATAATATAATACCTATGATGCAGATATTCACATTAGTATTTTTCAGAAATGTATAGTTCAGAACTTTCAGAAGTTCATAGTACTACTGAATAGTGCATTAGAATTCTTTTTTCATGAAAACAAATGTTGGTTTATTTTTAAGATAAACAAAATTGATAAGCAAATCTTATGTCTCCATTGTGAGCTTGTGGCTCCTGGGACAATTTTCAATACATTAATTACAAAGTTATGATTATCTTCTTATAATTTGTCTGCATGTCATTAATGATATTCCATAAAATATTTATATTATTTAATTCTTTTTATTTATTATAGCTTGAATATTAATGCTATTAACTTTTTTTTATTTTCCCACTGTACAGCAAGAGGATCAAGTTATCCTTACATGCATACATTACAATTATATTTTTTTCCCCACTCTTTGTTCTGTTGCAATATGAGTATCTAGACAAAGTTCTCAATGCTATTCAGCAGGATCTCCTTGTAAATCTATTCTAAGCTGTGTCTGATAACCCCAAGCTCCTGATCCCTCCCACTCCATCCCTCTCCCATCAGGCAGCCACAAGTCTATTTTCCAAGTCCATGATTTTCTTTTCTGTGGAGATGTACATTTGTGCTGGATATTAGATTCCAGTTATAAGTGATATCATATGGTATTTGTCTTTGTCTTTCAGACTCATTTCACTCAGGATGAGATTCTCTAGTTCCATCCATGTTGCTGCAAATGGCATATGTCATTCTTTTTTATGGCTGAGTAGTATTCCATTGTGTATATATACCACATCTTCCTAATCCACTCATCTGTCGATGGACATTTGGGTTGTTTCCATGTCTTGGCTATTGTGAATAGTGCTGCAATGAACATGCAGGTGCATGTGTCTCTTTTAAGTAGCGTTTTGTCTGGATATATGCCCAAGAGTGGGATAGTGCATTAGAATTTGAAGATACATGTCTCTAAAATCCATGCTCTTTACACTCTAATACATAATTTTATAACATGCAAAACTGTAATGTACAACATGTATGTGTGTTTGAGATCATATATAACTTGAGAGTTATATTTGTTATTTCTGCTCAGGTTTTATGCCTAACTCAGTAATCTAAGAGAAATTGGCTTTCTGTTGAATTAACTAGATTTTAACTGAGCACTTCCTCAACCATAGCAAACTTAGTGAAAAATGGCAAGGGTGACTTAGCTGCGAGAAAGCAAGCATTCTAATGTGATTCTATATGTATATGACATAATGACATATATAGTAATAACCCAGATGACAACAAATATGTTCACTTAATCATCTGACTTCTACAAAAGCAGAAAATCATACAAGTTATGTTTCTTCAGATGGTCACATGCTTGGCACACAAAAACACATGTACGCCCCCCTGCCCCCCAAAAAAGGAAAATGTTATACATCTAAAACAGTCCAAAATGAATTTTAAATAGCTTTTGAAAGTTAGAAAAATGTAATAGGATTTTTCAGAAAGACTACAATATGAATTGAAAACAATTTTTTTATGAACTGGAATGAACTAAAAGTTATTGGAAAATATATCCATTCATCTATTGGTAAGGATTTAACTTTACAATTAATTAATGAATGCTCTCATTAAATATAAGTGAGATACTTCTTTAATATTTATGCTATTAAATACATTTTTTGATTAGAATCTGTAATGTAGGTTAAGTAAGTACTTCTTTTCAATTAATATCAAAGGAAGTTTTAAAAATATTGGCTAAAGTATGATAAATAACCCACTAGCTAACTACACAGACAATAAGGATTTATCCTAGAAATAATGGGTAAAATTAGCATGGTATGTAAACAATATAATTTACCATATAACAGAAAAACAAAAAAATTGAACAGAACATGATTCTTCCAACAGATACAGAAAGAAAAATAATGTAACTCAACAAATTTTTGTTATAAAATCATGCAGAAAATACTCCAACAAATAGATAATACAAATAATATAAGTATACATATATTTATAAGCATATACAAAAATTTACTGAGCTATCATATTCTGGGCCACATACAAATTCATACAAATTTTAAAAAGTAAAAACATTCAAAGTGAGTTATCAGACTATAATGAAATTAAATAAGATATTAGTAATGGAAGTATAACTGGAAAATATCCCAAATATTTTGAACTTAAGCAATCCAATTTTAAATAACATGTACTTTTACACTTAGCAAAAAACAAATTAGCAGTATAGAAGTCAGAAAAGATCCTATAACATTAACACTATTTGCAAAAGATTAGTTTGCATACTTGAAAACCCAAGAGATGAAATTAAAAATTAAATTAGTGGGATATAAAATTAATATACATAAATAAATATCCTTCATGTGTACAAACTGCACATTAGAAGATATAATGGAAGTAAATGTTCCATTGACAATTGTAATTTAAAAATTGTTTCAATTCATTGAAGGCCAGAATAGAATCAGAAGGCTGAGTAAGGGAGAATTTGCTCTCACCACCTGATTGACTTTGAATTAATGTTAGTTTTCTGCCTTTAAACTCAGACTCAGATTGGAATTTGTACCATTGACTCTCCTAGTCCTCAAGCCTTGAGACTCTGACTGAGGCTATATTACTGATTCTTTTAGGTTTTCAGCTTACTGACTTCTATGTATAAAATATGCCCTATAGTACAGCTCAGATTGGTCTCTCTCTCTATATATCATCTATTGGATTGTTTCTCTGGAGAACTCAATATACTGGGGAAATAAGAAAAACACTGGAGAAAACTGTTATAATGCTTAGTTTTATTTTATTTTATTTTATTTATTTTATTTTATTTTTTTGTCTTTTTGCCATTTCTTGGGCCGCTCCTGTAGCATATAGAGGTTCCCAGGCTAGGAGTCGAATCAGAGCTGTAGCCACCAGCCTGTGCCACAGCCACAGCAATGCAGGATCTGAGCTGTGTCTGCAACCTACACCACAGCTCAGGGCAACACCAGATCCTTAACCTACTGAGCAAGGCCAGGAATTGAACCCGCAACCTCATGGTGCCTAGTCAGATTCGTTAACCATTGAGCCACGATGGGAACTCCAATGCTTAGCTTTAAATGAGCCAATCTATATTCAACTTTGAGGGCAAAATATTTTTATACATTCCCCAGATTGAAAAATTTACCATTGCTTATTGGCTATATTGGCTAGCATAACATACCATATTCCAGATTGCCATCTTGGCTATTGATCTACTTGCCTTATCTATTCTGAATGTTCTTTGCTTTCTCCCTTTCTGTGTCTCAACAACTTAACTGATAGGACAGCAAATGTCAGAAGAGAACATCTGTAGCACACCTGCGAGATTTCTAGCTAGACAAGGTACCAGCAAAATTTCATGTTACAGAGTTGTCCTGCTGGATAAACACTCCAGCAAGCACTGTAGAACAAATTTATTCCCTCTCGAATTCCCAAGAAGCACACTTCCCATGGAAGATCAAACCTTGAATGCACACTTTCACTGTGTTTCATCTAGAGTTGATGAAAGAGTCCTGGATTAGAAATTGGATGACCACATTCCACTCATCCAGTTACCTGTGGTTTCCATTATTTCATTTCCCCACTGGTAAATCTAGGCTTACCATGCCTGCTCTGCCTATTTCATGAGAATATTTGAGAACTGTAGAATTCACAAATGGGAATGTTCTTTGTAAAGATCTATGAAAATGAAAAGGATTTTTAAAATCTGTTTGATAAAATGTTTGCCAATTAAAGAATCCAAAACATACAAATTTTAAAATCTGTATGAAAACCAAAAGACCCCAAATAGACAAAGCAATCCTGAGGAAGAAAAATGGAGTTGCAGGAAACATGCTCCTTAACTTAGACTATACTACAAAGAAACAAGTGATCAAGACAGTATGGTACTGGCACAAAAACAGAAATATAGATCAATGGAACAGGCTAGAAAGCTCAGAAATAAACCCACATACATATGGTGAACTAAACTATGACAAAGGAGACAAGTATATACAATGAAGAAAAGACAGTTTCTTCAATAAGTGGTACTGGGAAACTGGACGGCTACATATAAAAGAATGAAATTGGAACCCTCTCTAACACCATACACAAAAATAAACTAAAAATGGGTTACTGACCTAAATATAAGACTGGATACTATAAAATTCTTAGAGGAAAACATAGGCTGAATACTTTCTAACATAAATCAGCAGTATCTTCCCAGATCCACCTCCTAGAGTGATGAAAATTAAAACAAAAATAAATAGGACCTAATTAAAAGTTTTTGCACAGCAAAGGAAACTCTAAAAAAACTAGACAACCCACAATATCGGAAAAAAATATTTGCGAATGAAGTGAAATGATAAGGGATTAATCTTTAAAATATGCAAATAACTTATACGGCTCACTATCAATAAAAAGCAACCCAATCAAAAAAGGGACATATCTAAGTAGACATTTCTCCAAAGATGACACACAGATGGCCCAAAAACACATGAAAAAATGCTCAACATCATTAATTATTAGAGAAATGCAAATCAAAACTGTGAGGTACTTATTTCATACCAGCCAGAATGGCCATCATCAAAAAGTCTACAAACAATAAATGCTGGTAAGGGTGTGGAGAAAAGGGAAGCCTCTTACACTCTTGGTGAGAATGTAAGTTAGTATAACCACTACGGAAAACAGTATGGAGTTTCCTCAAAAAACTAAAAATAGAATTACATATGATCCAGCAATCCCACTCCTGGGCATATATCCCCCCCCCCTCAAAAAAAACACATAATTCAAAAAGGTACATGCACCCCAGTGTTCAATGCAGCACTGTTATAATAGCCAACCTAAATGTCTATCAACAGAGGAATAGATAAAGAAGATGTGGCATATATTATGGACTATTACCCAATGGACTATTACTCAGCCATAAAAAAGAATGAAATAATGGCATTTGTAGCAACATGGATGGACCTAGGGATTATCATTAAGTGAAGTTAGTCAGACAGTGAAAGACAGACATCATATAATATCATATATATGTGGAATCTTAAAAAGGATACAAATGAACTTATTTGTGGAAGAGAAAGAGACTCACAGACTTTGAAAACCAACTTATGGTTACCAAAGGGGACAGGTGGGATGGGGAAGAAATGCACTGGGAGTTTGAGACTGGCATATGCACCCTGCGGTATATAGAATGACTAGACAATGGGGACCTGCTGTACTCGATATTCTATGATAATCTATTTGGGTAAAGAATCTGAAGGAGAATGGATGTGTGTACATGTATAATTGAATAAATTTTTTTGTACAGAGGAAATTATCACAACATTGTAAACCATCTATGATCAATAAAACTTTAAACAGTGAAAAAAAAAAGAATCCAAAATAATATTAAACTCTAAATGATTCCTAAAATTAGAGATTTTAAATTTAATGCAACCAAGAACCGAGGTTAATATGAAACCATAAATTTGTAATGTGTAAAATAGTAGAAAACTACATTTGTAAAATAATCTGCTATAAGAACTTCAGATGCCTATACAAAAACTGAGAAATAAAGCTTTTGAGTTAAGTTAAAGTATATTGTTCTACTTTGGAGAGAAGCTATCAGTGGAGTGGAAACTGATATTTATATACATTTATATTTTTATTTTAATTAGAAATTTGAAGGCAGCCATTAATTGATTTACAGAAAGGAATTAGAATTTTACTTTCACTAGAGTGCAAAAATATAAAAAGAAATAGTTGGCAGTATAAAATCATGTTACCTATAAAACTTGAATTTAAAAATTATGAATAATAGGAAATAGAAATAGCTAGCCAGCCTTCCACCCCCAGAATATAAACCTCCCACCCCTCTATAAGTTACCAGAGCAAGGTGTTTTGGGTACAAGTTTTAGAGAATCTCAGGAAACTAATATTCTAGTGTTATTATATCTAAAACTTTTTCAGAGCATAGAAATGGATACTAATTGATTTCGAGTGGTTAATATGAATAATAAAAACCTAGATACAAATAAGGAAAAACAATACCTATGACCATTTTTTCCTCTGAATATGTTCACAAATATCCAAATAAGTTATTAACATATTTATTATGGTATCAAGTGCAAAAGATATCCAATGCATCATTTTGTTTCACAGTAAATGTTAGTAATAACTAAATATTCATCAATAGGGAAATAAGTTAATTAAAAACATCAGATTGTTATTTTTTAAATGTTACATGTGTGTACTGATATTAAAATATATCTAGAACATATATTTTGATGAGAGAATTAAGGTACAAAAATACCACTTTTTTTGATGAATATATCTATATTTTATATATATCCATGCTAAACATTTGTATAAATACAGACCAAATATGATGGCTCCCCAGTGAATCAGGAATGCACATTTCTTCCAAGTTACTTCAATGTCTTACATAGATTTTATAAATTTTATTGTTAAAAATTATAACTTTAAAAAAGAAAGAAAATTATAATTTTCCCTATACAACTAAGGCTATGGATTACATAAAAAGTATCAAGAGCACATTTTCCTTCCCTCGAGCGAACTCAATTACTTAAAAAAAATTTTAAGCCTATTCATATGAAAATACAAATTTCTCTGAGGGCATAACATTATTTCTATGGTTTCTCAATCTTAATACCTAAGGGCTTTGTGTGTGTATGAGCATCGCCATTTTAAATATGAGCTGAAGTGTTCTGATAAAATTTCACCAATAAGGAATAGTGAAGCCAAGATTTGCTCCAGGGACTCTGACTTCAGTATTCATGTTCTCAACCACAATATTCATACCCCTGAAGGAAATATACCTAAAATAAATAACTATACATTATTTGAACTACTTCAAATGTACGGTAAAATTATCACACACCTTTTATTAAAAACATATTAAAATAGCTAAACACAGCCACAGTTACCTGCTTGGATGGTCTTCGTATGTGTGAGTTGACTATAATGACCCCACAGAGTTATGGCATAAAAATTGAAAGAAGACATTTCCTCTAGGATACTGCATATCCTGCAATATATTGTATTGATTTCATGGGAATGTAGGAAAGCCCTTTGCCGAAATTTTGTGCTACAGTTTATGCTTTGACTTCAAAATTTAAAATGTAGTTCACCAAGATCGAGGAGGTTTCCTAAAGAACAAAATTGTTCTGGACATTGCCTATAAACTTTATAATATACTGGGCTTCATTTCACCTAAGACCTTAGATTTCCTGGTCGCTGTTAAGCCTTTTTCTTGATAGAGAAAATACTTTCGTAGATGACATAGCCATACATTTACTTTGCCCTAGAGTGGCTTGGTAGTGTTCCAGAGATTATTGATTATCTTTCCTTCTCTCTATCCTCTGTGTCCTCACAGGGCCTAGATTATAAAAAGGAAGGAACATTCCCTGAAGAGAAGGTCCCTTACAAAACAGCAGTTCATTTTGAATAGGAGACTTGGTAATGGCAAATTACATTTTTTTCCTAAAAAATAAATACTTTATGGTCAATAAGTATAAAATGGTTTTAATGTTATTTTAAATCCTAAAATAAATGTAAATTATAAAAGTTTTTTCGTGAACAACTCAATTGCAACAAATTAATAAAAAGTAATAAAATGATAAAGATTTTTAATCTCAATTTGTGTGCTCTTTGCAATAGTCCCAGCTTTGCCAACATAGGTGGTAATCTGTGGGCTCGAGAATCATGTTCTTTTTCTTACTCCTCTGTATATAACCTGGCATCAGTTAGTCATACTCTAAAGAAATACAAAATCTTGTTTTGATAATTTTTTTTTTATATTTTGATGACACAGTTTCCATGATGCTGATGAACAATTAGCTTTAGAGGTCCTAACAGGCATAGACCCCTTTCCAAGTTGGCAGTGTCCTACAATATGTTCATAAAAATTACAATATTAAAACAATTTGTTACTGCAATTAGTTAAAGAGAATGATTTGCTCCATGCAACTTCCCCCATCATACTCTTCTTCAAATACCATTGGAGAAAATACCACAGGCATTTTCTGATTTCCAGGTAGGAGGAAATTAGGTAGGGATCTAGTTTGTTTGGATTCAGTGGGATATACTGATGTGTTTCACAGTCTTTTCCATGTACAACTAAGTTGTTTTTAGCTCTTTCCATGTAGAAAGGGTTACTAGGAAATCTACTACCTACCATTGTCCCAACTCATCTAGCGTTTGTGAAAAAAAGAGGCAGGATCATGTATTACTTTATGATTTAAATAGGTCTTAAGATCTGAAACACTGGAACTATGTGGGTAGTAAAGGAGAAATAAGGACTGGAATACATGGAGCTGAAAACTACTCTGTGGAAAATTCTTCCAGCCATCATACAGATACGATTATATGTGGAGGATTTGGTTGTCACTGACACTGAATCAAAACAGAAGTTATCTCCCAACAGCATATACTAAATAATAGAGCATATACAATTAAATATGCTATAAAATAAGATTTCAGAGAATCTTTGTATAGCACAAATCTGTAGTAGTACTGCAAATAGTATTGTAAGCATTAGGCATCTCAACTGTCAGTAATAAACAAATTTGATTAGCCATACTAAAAGAAAAAATCTATATAAAATATAAAATTACTCTCATACGAATAAGCGAATATTTTGTTGCCCAAATCCCCAAACATTAAAATTTCCTCACTTTTCAGTCTTTTTCCTCAAATTACACCATGTCAATGGGAACATTCTTCTCCAACTTCAGCCCCATTTGCTCATTTGTAATCACCAGCTCACACTGAACCTTAAGTTCTTAGAGGAGGCACTAAGAACAATAGGTGTCAAGTCTCCTGAATTTCCAAAATGAGTGGCTAAAGCTTTAGAAATGTTACAGAGGAAGTTCTAAAAATCAACTTAATACACTCACTAAAAATTATCTTCAGACAATATAAGTTTAAAAATTTAGCCATGAAGTTCAGAAATTTAGAAGAAATGTCTTTGGAGAGTGCTGTTTGCATGTGTGGTATTTTTCCCAACATTTCTTCTAAGAGAGAGTGAAAGAGTTCTCCACCATTTCTATTGACCCAGAAAGATTTTGAAACCAAGTAGGGCCTTCTGGGATCCTGGGCACACACAAGTACTTCTGTGTCCCCAATTTCTTGTTTTTAGTGAATAAACTTCAGTCTCCATTACCTTTCTTGAGTTCCAAAAGACAGGTTGAAAGAGCTGCTAATCAGGGAAAAAGGGGATGCAGAGATCAGAGAGGAGCAATCAAGAAACAACAGTGCAACTTTGGGGGCAAGGTCCTGGTTCCTCCTCAAGGAATATAGATAACATTATCTTTGAGTTCTTCTACAGAACTAAAGCCCCCAACAAATGGAAGATGTTAATGAAGCATTCTTTATTCCTGAAAGAAGACCACCAGACCTCTGACCACCAGCTTTGAAACAATACATATTTGTTTCTACCTTATCTAGGGCCCTGTTTTTCACTCTGTCCTAAGAGGGGCACAGTCTTTCAGGCATTAGCCTCCTGTGACTCTTTTTTTGCCAGGCAAAGCAATAAAGCTATTTTTTCTCCTCTGCCTCAAATTCTCATCTCCATGTTTCTATTCAGCACTGGTGAGCAGAGGCTGGATTCCGGGAACAGTTTTAAGCAATAACATAAATACTATAATTAATTCTCTAGAAGTCTGGAAAATACTTATTTCTGTTGTAACCCAAACCTAGACAATTTTAAGACACCATGGCTCTTGCTGCCTACTTGATGGAGAGCAAACATATTGGGAAGGACAGCACAGCCCTTGAAAACAGAATGATGTGTGTGGTCTCTTGTGAATCCAGGCATGGATCACATGGGGAAGACACCATTCTGCATGTGATTTTAAAAGGGGAACCATCCCTATAAATTATCATACTAAATGAATTCAGACAGAAAGACAAACATCATATGATATCGCTGAAATATGGAATCTAAAAAAAAAAGATAAAACTGAATTTATTTGCAGAACAGAAACAGACTCACAGACTGAAAAATTTATGGTTACCAAAGGGGACAAGGGAGGGGGGAAGGATAGACTGGGGTTTGGGACTGGCACATGAACAATGAGGTATATGGAATGATAGGCCAATGGGGACCTGCTGTATAGCACAGAGAACTCTACCCAGTATTCTGTGATGATTTATGTGGGAAAAGAATCTGAAAGAGAATAGATATGTGTATATGTATAACTGAATCATTTTGCTGTACAGCAGAAATTATCACAACCTTGTAAATCAACTATACTTCAATAAAACTTAAAAAAAAGAGGAACCATCCCAAATGCTATCCTGTCAGGGATGAGGTGATATTAGCACAAAGAAGCCATTGCTGTTCTGCTAGATGAAAGTCAGTATAATATGTAGCTAATTTCAGAGAAGACATGGAGACAAAAAAGATGCAGCAGAGATTAGCAGAAGGACAATCCACAAGGAGTGCATAAAATGTTCCTTCAGGAAGATGGACTTCACCCATGACCTCACTCCAGGGACTGTCTCAAAAGCTGGAGGTCTCAAAAAACTGAATTTATGGGAGTTCCCGTCGTGGCTCAGTGGTTAACGAATCTGACTAGGAACCATGAGGTTGCGGGTTCCATCCCTGCCCTTGCTCAGTGGGTTAACGATCCGGCGTTGCCGTGACCTGTGGTATAGGTCGCAGACACGGCTCGGATCCCGCATTGATGTGGCTCTGGTGTAGGCTGTCAGCTACAGCTCCGATTCGACCCCTAGCCTGGGAAACTCCATATGCCATGGGAGCGGCCCAAGAAATGGCAAAAAGACAAAAACAAAAACAAAAAAAAACAAAAAACTGAATTTATGATAAAGGAAATAGATTCCTACCACCTTCCTGGGATCGAGCCAGATGCAGATTTTCCAATTGAAAGCAACCACAATTGGCAAAGTAGAGAATTTTAATTGTGAAAAATGTTTGAAATCTGATTGAAATAGACTAGGGCCTCATTGTTATAGATGTAACCCAAATATAGTCAAGAAGACTGGATGTGCTGTATAGCACTGGGAACCATGTCTAGTCACTTATGATGGAGCATGATAATGTGAGAAAAAAAAGTATACATGTATGTGTGACTGGGTCATTTTGCTGTAGAGTAGAAAATTGACAGAACACTGTAAACTAGCTATAATGGAAAAAAATAAAAATCAATATAAAAATAAAAAACAGAAGGCTGGATGAAAAACCTAGAAACATGGGATTTGTCCCACAATATTCATTAGAGTTAAGAAACTCATTTGTGGATGGAAGGATCTCACTGCTCATATCAACTTTCTTCCTGACCTCTGGGAGTGGAGGAAAGAATATTTGGAGTATAAGATGAGGCAAGTTATTTATGTCATCACCAGCCTCTTTGAGCTCAATGGTAATATTTGGGAAGAAACATTACAAGACGGAAAGGGTACCATAAAGAAAGAAAAGATTATAGAACAAATGTGGGCTATACACTGGAATCTTGAGAAGTAAATGAAGTTATTTCCATAGAGCACCTTCAGAACAAGAGACTAAACTCTTAGCTAGATCATTCAGATTCATATTTTGTAGCTGAACTTCTAGAGCCTCACTAAACTTTTTCTTATTTTAGAGTGAATGATCTTTATCTGTGATCCAGCAATCATGCTCCTTGATAATTACTGAAAGGAGATGAAAACTGGAGTCCACACAAAAACCTGCATATGGTGTTTATAACAGTTTTATTCATAATTGGAAATACTTGGTGGCAATCAAGATGTCTTTAAGTGAGTGAATGGATAAATTGAATGTGGTACATCTAGATAATGTAATAATATCCAGTGCTAAAAAGAAAGGAGCCACCAAGCCATGAAAAAACATGCTGGAAACTTAAATGCATATTACTAAGTAAAAGAAGTAAAAGAAAGTAAAAGAAGCCAATCTGAAAAGGATACACACAGAATGGTTCCAAATATATGACATTCTACAAAAAGGGAAAACTATGACGACAGTAAAATGATTGGTGGTTGCCAGGAATTGGCAGAAGAGATGAATATGCAGAACACACTGGTTTTTAGGGCAGTGAAAATACTTTAAAAAATTACAATGATGGATACATGCCATAATACATTTGTCTAAACCCATAGAATACATAAATTCAAGGAGGAACTGTAAGGTATGTAAACTACTCGATAGGAACTTAACTGTCACAAGACTATAGGCATCTTTAATAGGATAGACCTAGAAAGGAGTTCAAGGATAGGGAGATTATTTCACATTGTGGTTAGCAACCAAACACTTATACGTCTAGGTGAAAGATGGGTTATCAAGGTAACACACAGAAGATAATTAAGACTCCGGTTAATTGATTCTGGCAAATACTAACTAAAACATTATTACAATGGAAATTATGAGCCACCAAGGTGACAAAATACATCACTTGATAACAATAATGCATGCTAACATGCATGTTCTTTTCTAACAATCACAAGCATGCTTAAGCTTATTATTAATTCTTCAAGTCATCATGGCCCAGTAACCTAACCCCAAAGAAAGGATAATCACTGAGGCAAAAGTTACTAAAGGGAAAATATAAATATTTATGATGTAGCTACATATAAGTCAGAGCCAGATAGCCCTATTCATCCCAAAGGGCAAAGGATGTGAGTCCATAAAGCCAATGGCTTAGTCCAACCCCATGTCAAGAGAGAGGCTTGCCTCTAGCTAAAGCATTGAGGCAGCTTACAACTGGCAATATGATGGGATATGTTTTATTACAGATTTATAATTTTGCTCACTTTCCATATGGAAAGTGGTGACAAAATAAATATAGGACCTCTGTTACAATCAATCACATTATATAAAGTTATTTTTATATGCTGCAAATTCAGTCCATTATTGGCGCATGAAATTGATTTCATGATTGAGTAGTCATCAGTATTTTCTTAGTACTCATATGAAAATATTAAGTGTACTTTTGTGAATCACTAATTTTATATATATTATATATATATTTAATGTTTGTGTGTGTACTGACTTGTGACAAATGAAAATATTTTGTACTGTGAGTTGTAGTCAAATGTTTAAAGGTCATTGACCTAAGCTGCTAAAAGACCAATATTGTCAATTGAATTTCTGTAAATAATATTTAACTTTTTTAAAATCTGTAACTATAGATGAAATATTTTCTTATAGTTCTAGCCCAAGAAACTAAAAGACAATGAAGGTTATTAACTTCAATTGAATCAGGGTTCAGAAGTTTAAATTTATTAAAAAAAAAGAAAAAATTAGTAAATTTACTTTTATAAGAGTGGAAAAAGACTAATGAATGTATTACATTGCTTGTCTTGGAAAATTAATTGAAAAGCCACAGAACACTTCAAATTCAGTTATTCAGTAATACTTACACTTGAGCAAATTTTAGTTGATAACATTAATTTGTATCTTTTAAATTTAACCATTCTCATGAAATTAAAATTTTATATTTTTTAAGAGTCTTTTAGGTTGTTTTCAGTACTGTAATTTTCAAAGTCACAAATCAATTCTTTGTTTTATTCTTTTTTTTTTGTCTTTTCAGAGCTGCACAGAGGTTTGCAGGCTAAGGGTCCAATCAGAGCTGTAGCAGGCCTATACCAGAGCCACAGCAACACTAGATCCGAGCCACATCTATGACCTACATCACAGCTCACGGCAACACCAGCTCCTTAACCCACTGAGCTAAGCCAGGGATTGAACCCACCACCTCATGGTTCCTAGTCGGATTCATTTCCACTGTGCCATGATGGGAACTCCCACAAATCAATTCTTAATTAGAGGATTCTATGTTTATTGAAGTATCTGTAGAAAACCAAGTAGAAAGGAGGAACAATAATGTGGAGTCAGTCTACTCTAAAGAAGATAACATTGCATTAAGAACTCTCCAAAAGAATAGTAGCAGCAAACCTTCTAATTAAAGAATTTTCCTCAAGTGCCTATATCACCAAATAGCATATCTTTATTTTCTTAAGTAACTATTGATTCAACAGTTATTTATTGAGAACCTACATTGTACCAAGCATTGCAATAAGAGCTAGGGATACAGAGATAAGAAATCCCACTCTCCAGATGCTTTTGTTCTCAGTGATAAAGATGAAAATTTACACTGTCAGTACTGCAAATTAAGCCTATAATAGTGATAAGCAGAAACTGTCATCTTTTGGTCTCTGAAGAACAGTGTCCAGGAAAGACCCAAAGAAGAGCACAAAGTTCTGTGTGAATAAAGCAAGGAGAAAAACTTAACCAAAAAGGAGAAAACAAAATGCATGGTGGTGGTTGGAAGAGAGGCTTCAACTAGGTCATTCAGGATATTAGATACACTCTTGGAGTTCCCATCGTGGTGCAGTGGTTAGCGAATCTGACTAGGAACCATGAGGTTGCGGGTTCCGTCCCTGCCCTTGCTCAGTGGGTTAACGATCCGGCGTTGCCGTGAGCTGTGGTGTAGGTTGCAGACGCGGCTCGGATCCTGCGTTGCTGTGGCTCTGGTGTAGGCTGGTGGCTACAGCTCCGATTCGATTCAACCCCTAGCCTGGGAACCTCCATATGCCGCAAGAGCGGCCCGAGAAATGGCAAAAAGACAAAAAAAAAAAGATACACTCTTAATGTATTCGAATGCCATTCCAAAAGTAACTGAGGAGCAATTATCACCTTTAAACAGAGGAGTGATTTGATCACATTCCATTTCAGAAAGTCCACTAGGGCTCTGATTTGAAGAATTAAGTGCTTAGCATTGGGGACACCTATTGGCATGCCAGTGTAGAAATTCCAGTGCAAGTAATAAAATTATCAACTAAGACACTGACAATGATGATGGAAAAACTGTTGAATGACTTCATATATTTTGAGGGAGGTATAGGGATCAATTGTCATGATAAACTTGATGCTAGTTATGAGGAACCATTTTTTTTTAAATTTAAACTTCTGATTATTTTGGCTTGGATGACTGTGAAAGTGGTATTTCTACCCATTATAATTAAGCTAAAGAAAAAAAAAGTAGGCTTTAGGGTGTAATAAAAACTGTGAATTTAACTTTTTTATATTTTAAGCTTACAGGTGTGAATGACCAATAGTCAGCTCACAATATGGGGCTTAAGAAAATGGGTCCCTGGTAGAGAAGAAGTACAGCTTTCAGATAAAGGCTAAGTACAGAGGGAGGAGGATTAAAGCTCAGGAACAGAACAAGGAGGAATACTCATATTTAAAGGGCTGGTGGGAAAGTTCAAATTAGAGAATGTTAAAAAGTGTTTAGACAATTATGAAGGGAATAGCACAAAAGAATGAAACCAGGGAAGTGAATTCCTCCAGGAGCCTCTAACTCTCATAACTATAGGTTTTACTTATAGTACACCAGTCCCTAAAATAGATACCCAAAGAAACTGTACAGTAACCAAACTGCAAATACTCTTTACTCCTTAAATTCATGTACAGACAGGATGTGAATTCCAGAGAAAAATTCCAGTTTCAGTCACTTGGGGAACATGGGGGAGAGAATTAGGACCAGTGGAGTCTAACATTTGATAGTTTATTTTTTAAATGTGTTTTTGCATATGCAAAATATTTTAAAATATCTCATCATTATATTTTATTAATACTATAATTTTTTGTTTTATTCCTAATTTGTTTATGTAAGCTACCTGCCATATCCAGATTTAACAATATTCTAGCCTTGTTGATGTTTGAAGGTGGGCCAGCATGATGTTGTTCAGAGGACCTCTTTTTTTTTTTTTCAAATGTGCCCCACAGTTTTGGGTATTCCTATAATATTCCCTGTTTTCAGCATTTTCACACAATTCAGTCATGAGTTTTATCAGAGCAGACAAGCATGAAATGAATTTTTTAACATGGTTTATGAATGCCAGGAGAGCTCAGAGATCAGTAACATTAGAAGGTATTGGTGATTTATATTTAACTTTTCATTTTTATTTAAGTAAGCAAATCCCTTCAAGCATTATTTTTTTATTGCTCAAATGAATTTATCGCATCTGTAGTTGTATAATGATCATAACAATCCAATTTCACAGGATTTCCATCCCATAGCCCAAGCACATCCTCCCACCCCCAAAACGGTCTCCTCCGGAGGCCATGAGTTTTTCAATGTCTGTGAGTCAGCATCTATTCTGCAAAGTTCAGTCTGTCCTTTTTTCAGATTCCACATGTCAGTGAAAGCATTTGATGTTGGGGTCTCATTGTATGGCTGACTTCACTTAGCATGATAGTTTCTAGGTCCATCCATGTTGCTAAAAATGCCAGTATTTCGTTCTTTTTAATGGCTGAGTGATATGCCATTGTGTGTATTTACCACATCTTCTGGATCCACTCCTCTGTCGATGGATATTTAGGTTGTTTCCATGTCTTGGCTATTGTAAAGAGTGCTGCAATGAACATTGGAGTACATGTGTCTTTGTGAATCGTGGTTTTCTCTGGGAAGATGCCCAGGAGTGGGAATGATGGATCAAATGGTAGTTCTATGTTTAGTTTTCTCCATAGTGGAGGAATCTCCATAGTGCTTTCCACAGTGGTGGCACCAATTTACAATCCCACCAGCAGTGTAATAGGGTTCCTTTTTCTCCACACACTCTCCAGCACTTGTTGTTTGTAGTCTTTTTGATGATGGCCATTCTGGCTGGTGTAAGGTGGTACCTCAGAGTGGTTTTGATTTGCATTTCTCTAATAATGAGTGATGTTGAACATCTTTTCATGTGTTTCTCGGTCATCTGTATGTCTTCTTTGGAGAACTGTCTGTTTAGATCTTCTGCCCATTTTTTGATGGGGTTGTTTGTTTTTTTGGTATAGAGCTGCAGAAGGTGTTTATAAATTTTGGAGATTAATCCCTTGTCAGTTGATTCACTTGCAAAGATTTTCTCCCATTCTGTGGGCTGTCTTTTCATTTTGTGTAGGGTTTCCTTTGCTGTGCAGAAACTTTTAAGTTTTTTTAGGTCCCAGTTGTTTATTTTTGTTTTTATTGTCAGTACTCTAAGAGATGGATCTGAGAAGATGTTGCTGTCATTTATGTCAGAGAGGGTTTGGCCTATGTTTTCCTCTAAGAGTTTTATAGTGTCTGGTTTTATATCTAGGTCTTTCATCCATTTGGAGTTTATTTTTATGTATGGTGTTAGGGAGTGTTCTAATTTCATTCTTTTCCCTGTGGCTGTCCAGTTTTCCCAGCACCACTTATTGAACAAGCTGTCCTTTCTCCATTGCATACTCTTGCCTCCTTTGTCATAGATTAGTTGGCTGTAGGTGTGTGGTTTTAATTCTGGGCTTTCTATCCTGTTCCACTGATGTATATGCCTGTCTTTGTGCCAGTACCACATGGTTTTGATGATTGCTGCTTTGTAGTATAGTCTGAAGTCAGGGAGCCTGATTCCTCCAGCTCCATTTTTCTTTTTCAGGATGTTTTTAGCTATTCTGGGTATTTTGTGCTTCCAAACAAACTTTAAAATATTTTGTTCAAGTTCTCTGAAAATGGTCCTTGGTAATTTGATAGGAATTGCATTGAATCTTTAGATTGCCTTAGGTAGTATAGTCATTTTGATAATATTGACTCTTCCAATCCACGAGCATGGTATGTCTTTCCATCTATTTGTGTCATCTTTGATTCCTTTCATCAGTGTCTTACAGTTTTCAGAGTACAGGTCTTTTGTCTCTTTAGGTAGGTTTACTCCTAGGTATTTTATTCTTTCCTGATGTGATGGTAAACAGAATTGCTTTGCTAATTTCTCTTTCTGATCTTTCATTGTTAGTATATAGAAATGCCATCGATTTCTGTGTATTAATTTTGTATTCTGTGACTTTGTCAAATTTGTGGATGAGCTCTAACAGTTTTCTGGTAGAGTCTTTAGGATTCTCTAGGTATAGTATCATGTCATCTGTGAATAGTGATAGTTTTACTTCTTCCTTTCTAATTTGGATTCTTTTTATCTCTTTTACTTCTCTGATTGCTGTGACTAGGACTTCAGGAACTATGTTGAAGAGTAGTGGCATAAGCGGACATCCTTGTCTTGTTCCTGATTTCAGTGGGAATTCTTTCAGCTTTTCACCATTGAGAATGATGTTAGCTGTGGGTTTGTCATATATGGGCTTTATCATGTTGAGGTAGGTTCCCATTATGCCCACTTTCCGGAGGGTTTTTAGCAGAAATGGGTGTTGGATTTTGTTAAAGACTTTCTTTGCATCTATTGAGAGGATCATATGGTTTTTATTCTTCAGTTTGTTAATGTGGTGTATCACACTGATGGATTTGTGGAAATTGAAGAACCCTTGCATCACTGGGATAAATCCCACTAGATCATGATGTACAATCCTTTTAATGTTTGTTGGATGTGGTTTGCTAGTATTTTGTTGAGGATTTTGCATCGATGTTCATCAGTGAAATTTGCCTATAGTTTTCTTTTTTTGTGGTGTCTTTGTCTGGTTTTGGTATCAGGGTGATGGTGGCCTCATAGAATGAGTTTGGGAGTATCCCTTCCTCTGCAATTTTTTGGTATAGTTTCAGAAGGAAGGTTGTTAGCTCTTCTCTAAATGTTGGATAGAATTCGCCTGTGAAGCTATCTGGTCCTGGACTTTTGTTTGTTGGAAGTTTTTAAATCATATTTTCAATGTCTGTTCTTGTGATGGGTCCATTCATCTTTTCTCTTTCATCTTGGTTTAGTCTTGGAAGATTGTACTTTTCTAAGAATTTGTCCATTTCTTCTAGGTTTTCTGTTTTATTGGCACATAGTTGTATATAGTAGTCTCTTATGATCCTTTGTATTTCTGTGATGTCTGTTGTTACTTCTCCTTTTTCATTTCTCATTATATTGATTTGAGTCCTCTCTCTTTTCTTCTTGATAAGTCTGGCTAGAAGATCAATGAAGCTTTTCGTTTCATTGATCTTTGCTATGGTTTTCTTTGTTTCTATTTCATTGACTTCTGCTCTGATCTTTACAATTTCTTTCCTTCTACTAACTATAGGTCTTGTCTGTTCCTCTCTCTTGATCTGCTTTAGAAGTAAAGTTAGCTTGTTTATTTGAGCTTTTTCTTGTTTCCTGAGGTGGGCTTGTCTTACTATAAACTTTCCTCTTAGAACGGCTTTTGCTGTATCTCATAAGTTTTGGAGTGTCCTATTTTTGTTGCCATTTGCTGCTAGGTATTCTTTAATTTCCTCTCTGATTTCTTCAGTGATCCATTGGTTGTTTAGTAGAATGTTGTTGAGTCTCCACATGTTTGTGTTTTTTGCATTTTTTTCTTGTGGATTTCCAGTCATATATCTTTGTGGTCGGAAAGGATGCTTGATATGATTTCAATTTTCTTAAAGTTACCAAGGTTGGATTTGTAGCCCGGGATATGATCAATCTTAGAGAATGTTCCATGTGCACTTGAGAAGAATATGTATTCTGTTGCTTTTGGATGGAATGTCCTATAAATATCTATTAAGTCCATCTGGTTTAATGCAACACTCAGGGCCTGTGTTTCCTTATTGATTTTCTGTCTGGTTGATCTGTCCATTGCTGTAAGTGGGGTGTTAAAGGCCCCCACTCTGATTGTTTTATTGTTGACTTGCCCTTTTAAGGTTGTTAGCAGTTGCCTTCTATATTGTGGTGAGACTATGTTGGGTGCGTAGATATTTAAAATTGTTATATCATCTTCTTGGATTGATCCTTTGATCATTATGTAATGTCCTTCTTTGTCCCTGAAAATATTCTTCATTTCAAAGTCTATTTTGTCTGATATGAGTATTGCTACTCCAGCTTTCTTTGGATCCCCGTTTGCATGAAATATTTTCTTCCATCTTCTCACTTTCAAGTTGTATGTGTCCCTAGAAGTGAAGTGGGTCTCTTGAAGACAGCATATATATGGGTCTTGTTTTTGTATCCATTCAGCCAGTCTATGTCTCTTGGTTGAGGCATTTAGTCCATTAACATTTTAGGTAATTGTTGATATGTATGTTCTTATTTAAATTTTATTAATTGCTTTGGATTTGTTTTTGTTCTTTTGTTCTTTTCTGCCTAGAGAAGTTCCTTTAGTATTTGTTGTAAGACTCGTTTAGTGTTGCTGAATTCTCTCAGCTTTTGCTTATCTGTAAAGGTTTTGATTTCTCCTTTAAATCTGAATGAGAGCCTTGCTGGGTAAAATAATCTCTGTTTGAAGTTTTTTTCCTTTCATCATGTTAAGTATATCATGCCACTCCCTTCTGGCCTGCAGAGTTTTTGCTGAAAAATCTGCTGATAACCTTTTTGGGGTTCCCTTGTATGTTATTTGTTTCTTTTCCCTAGCCTCTTTCAAGTTTTTCTCTTTGTCTTTAATTTTGGTCAGTTTGATTAATCTGTGTCTTGGGGTATTCCTCCTTGGGTTTATTTTATATGGTACTCATTGTGCTACCTGGATTTGAGTTTGTGGTTCCTTTCCCATGTTAGGGAAGTTTTCATCTATTATCTCTTTGAGTATTTTTTTCTGTCTGCTTCTCTCTCTCTCTTTTCCTTCTGGAACCCCATAATACAGATGTTGGTGCATTTCACGTTGTCCCAGAGTTCTCTGAGACTCTCTTCATTTGTTTCCAATCTTTTTTCTCTTTTCATTCCACATCCGTAATTTCCACTAATCTGTTCTCCACCTCACTTATTCATTCTTCTGCCTCCTGTAATCTGCTGTTAGTTGCTTCTAGTGAATTTTTTATTTCAGTTATTGTATTTTGCATCTCTTCTTGTTTAAGTTTTATATCTTGTATCTCTTTGCTCAGTGTTTCCTATAAGTTATCCATCTTTGCCTCCAGTTTATTTCCAATGTCTTGCATCATCTTCAACATCACCAGTCTAAAGTCTTTTTCCTGGAGGCTGAGAAACTCCTCCTCACTTAGTTGTTTTTCTGGGGTTTTTCCTTTCTCCCTCATCTGAGTTATAGTTCTCTGTCTTTTCATTTTTATAGGTTTTTGGTGGGGTGACCTTTTTACAGATGGTAGAGTTGTAGCCTCTCTTACTTCTGATGTCTGCCCCCCTTTGGCTGAAGTCGGTATTGCTGTAGGCTTCTTGATGGGAGGGGCTGATGCCTGCCCACTGGTGGGTGGAGGCAATTCTAATCCCTCTGGTGGGTGGGATTAGAGGCAGCTGTGTGCCTGAGGGGTCTTTAGATAGCCTGTTTACTGAGGGGCAGAGCTGTGATCCCACCCGGATTATTTTTTGCCCTGGGGCTTCTCAGCAGCTGACTGATGGGTAGGGCTAGATTTTCCCAAGATGGCCACCTACAGAAAAAGTCACGCCTGCTGAATATTCCTGAGAGCTTTGCTTCCAATGTTTTTCCCTTACAACAATCCACATTCACCCCTGTTTTCCCAGGATGTCCTCCAAGAACTGCAGTCAGATTTGACCCAGATTCCCATGGAGACTTTGCTTTGCCCTGGGACCCAGGGCATGTGAAAATCTGTGTGTGCCTTTTTAGAATGGGGTCTCTGTTTTCCCCAGTCCTGTGGAGCTCCTGCGCACAAGCCCCACTGGCCTTCAATGCCAGATGCTCCAGGGGCTCTTTCTCCCACATTCCTGTAGGTGAATCTCTGTGAACCAGTTAGTTTCCAGTCTGTGGGGCTTCCCACCCAGGAGGTATGGAGTTGTTTATATTGCAAAATCACCCCTCCTACCTCTTGATGTGTCCTACTCTTTTTCTTCTGGAGTAGGATATCTTTTTTAAGGTTTCTGGTCCATTTGAGTGAAGAATGCTCAGTCTTTAGTTGTGAATTTTGTTGTTTTTATAAGAGAACTTGAGCTCCAATCCTTCTATTCGGCCATCTTAATCCCGTCTCCTGAACTTTTCTCCGAAATTACATGGCATCACTTCTGCAGTATTTTCTTGGTCCCTCGGGCTGGTCCGGATAGGCTGGAGAGGAGATCGCACAGCATATAACTATCAGGAGGCAGGACACCATGACACCTTCTTTGTAAGCAAATGGATACGTTCCATTTCCTGTGAGGCCCCAGAAGACCTCAAGCATTATTTTGAAATCCCAAAGACAGTGGTTGTCCTAATTTTGGTTAATGCATTTTCTCTGTTCTAAATAGATGACTCTGTTATATAATAGTCTTTGCTATTGGAAATCATGTACCTAAGTTTTGTGATTACACTTAGCTATTATGCCATTTATATTTATCTCAATTTTTTAATTTAGTAGTGATTTTGAAGACTATTCCATTGTTTAATGTCTGTAATACTCCAATCTAAAGATTAGTGTATCATGGATCAGGACTCAATTGTCCTCCCCACCCCATATTCTCCCCTTGCCATTTTGTCTGTAGAAAAAATTTAGCCAAAGAATAAGTTTAATAAGAGACATGAGAAAATGCAGAAGCAAATGAAAACAGTTAAATGAGACCAAATAACAATAGTTTAGTCATTAAGCAAAGTCAAGGACCTTTAGTTCTTCATCAAGGGCTGTAGATCATATTCTGAGCCATGTCCTATGAGCTGTCTTATAGATAACTGAAACCCCACCAGGTGGAAGAAGTTAACTACTTGATGACCAGACTGTAGCCAGGTCATAAGCTGCCACAATTCTGAGAACTGACCTCAAAAAAATGGGAACAAACTGACCCTGAAACTGAAGATTAACTGTACTTAAAACTACAAAGATTATACTGGTCAGACCACTGCATGATCAATTTCAAGATGACTGTCAGAGCTGACTGCTGTTTCTCCATGTAGTCCCCTCCCACTACCTATAAAAGCTCTTGCCCAGATTGTCAGTGGAGGGAGTTGACCTTTGAATAGGAGTCCACCTCCCCACTCCATTGCTGGCCTCTGAAAGAAAGCAAACTTTCCTTTCCACTAACCTTACCTCTTTATTGGCTTTAGAACAGTGAGTTGCCAGACCCAACTTTCAGTAACATTATATTACTAATTTGAGAATATTGAAACAAGATTCTGTATTAAAAATCAAATATAGCAAACAGTAAACATCTGTACACATTTTTCATTCTGTTAAATTTGCAAATAAGTACTGCGTTTGAATGATACATAATTGGCCTCCTTTTCTCATCTTCACAACTGCTAATGTATAATACAATTGTCAAATTGAATATCTTCAGAAGTTACACCCTGCTACTTCTTTTACATTTATACACTCACATTAAACATTCATGACTTATTTATTGACTAAAAGGATTTAAATTAAATTTGTGTTAAAAACCTACAGAGAAAACAGATTTGGTTTTTATTCCTCATTTTGATTTTGGAAGGGTACTTGGAAGAATTTGGGGCTCCTGAATGTGAGGAATCATTTATTTTAAAGTCATGATGACCTTTTGAGGTGGGCAGTTTGTCAGTAGGCATAATTATTTGAGGTGGCCCAACAACTCTATTTCCTAATCTACTTGGTCTGAGGGATTACAAAGTATACAGTAATAAGAGAACTAAACATAAATTCTCAATTGTTTTTCCATAGTGAGATATAAGCCCCTTTCCACTGTGCAGCACTGAAAAGAATTGCTGCAAAAGTTTTCAGAAGAACAGTATATTTTCTACCAATACAATTAAATCTATGGCATGGAAGGAATAACAATGTGCAGAGAAATACCAAATAGCTTAAGGCACATCTTCCACAAAAGGACTTGGTAGATTAAGCTTGAAAACTCTTTGGTGTATTTCCTTAGCTCTCCTGTAGCAACACACAACTATTTCCTGTTTCTCTGCTTCTTTTTAATTGCTTCTGGCCTATTTATCTTGTTTCTAGAACAAGACTTTTGAATCCAGGGAAGATCTTACAGTCTTATTTTTTTTGTCTCCCATAATTCTGCAGCAAAAACATGTGTGATAAAAATTTATTATATGGTTAGTGATAATGTTAGTGGTCAGGAAATTCTAAAGTTATGTGGCTTAAATATCCTGCACTTAAAATCTTTTTTTTTCCAACAGCTGCTTTTGAATGGCATCTGTGTAAGTGTATTTGACACAGTTTCCCCCAACTTCCTAAGATGAAAACTAACACTGCAGTATAAAATGAAGGTGGAGAAGTTTGAGGACAGATTGGGAGAGATAACTCAAATAACTACTTAGGAAACAATGTTCAGTTGAAGGAAGTCAATGTATTTTTCCCTCAGGACATCCAGATTTTCTTCATGAAAGAGAAACCACTAGAAAAGATCTAATAACATGAAAGATGGAAAGGTACTGAATCTATCTCATGCCTCAGAAACCAGTTTGACAGAAAATTGGAAAGCTATTTCCTCAACCTGTGTGACCTGCTTTTTTGAGGTACCCAAAACAGTAATCTTTGCAGAAGATTTACAACCACCATCTTTGCAGAACTATGAAGGAAGTTGTGTGTGCACATGTATTGGTCAGCAGTTAAAGTGAGTAGACAGGGTACTTCTTTTTTGCCTCATGGTAGATATATAACCTCTGTAAAAAGCACCAAGGGTTAGAGTGGGGAGAATAACTTGGGGAGCAAGGAATGACTGTGATGTATACAATTAGAATATCAACAAACCAGAAAGGAGGGTGTTATGGGATGAATTGTGTGCATACACAACCCCAATTCTAATTTCCAAGGACTGCCTATGGATAGAGGCCGTTAAAATAATTAAGATTAAACAAATTTATTAGAGTGGAGCCCTGACTGGATAGGACTGGTGTCCTTAAAAGAGACATCATAATCTCTCTGTCTCCGTGTCCACACAGAGAAGAGGCAATGGGAGGACATAGGAGAGTGTGGTCCCCTGCAAGACAGGAAGAGAGGCCTTGACAGATACCAACTCTGTTGACATCTTAATCTCATGTTCTAATACCCAGAACTGTGAGAAAATAAATTTCTGTTGTTTAAGCCACCCAGTCTATGGTATTTTGTTACAGGAGTTTGAGCAGACTAACTCAGGGGATGAGAGAAGGTGTCTCCTCTTTAGAGAAGAATCAAACTAGCCATGAGCTTTCCACATTTTAAGAATTAGCCATGCAGTTAATCCTAGTTGTGGATTGAGGTAAATATTAAAAGATTTCAATAGGAGATGGAAAATGGGCAAAGGGAAATCCATCATGGTATCCACTGCCAATGATATTTGCTTCATTTTGCCTCATTTAAGTTGAGAGAAAAATCAACACAAGATATATTAAAGGTAATTTACAATAAAATATTTTTAAATTATCTTGAGCTTAAAATATACTTAAAATAACTTGAAATGAGTAAGTTCAGCAGTGTCTAAAAGAAAATGTCAGGAATATGTAAAGGAGTTCTTAACAGAATATTAAAAATGTTAAAAAAAGAACATCTATGAAAACAACAGTGAAATTATGTGATAATGAAACAGAATGAGGAAGAATTACAAATAAATTTGACATGCAATGCCAGAAATAACAACTGATGAACTTGATACTGTAGAAAATTTAATCAGTGTTAGAAATGATGAATTCATGAAATTATACCAGAGGGTAGAGTTATGAGACAAATATATAAATAGAATTAAGGTGAAAATAGTAACTCTGAAGGACAAGGAATTTAGGTTATTGTAGAGATTAATAATAGGAAAGATAGGGCAAAATAAATGAAGCAATTTTGTAATAGTTGCTTAAAAATGTCACAGATGATGTGAAATTAATAGGATGAGTGAGCCATATTACAAAGAGTTGTCTCATATCTAGTGTAACTAAAAACAAATTAATTCAATTATTATAAATATATAACAAAGATTGTTGCTATAATTTCAACTGTAGAACTCAATGAAAAACCACCACTCCCAGAAAGATAAACGTACTTTTTTCATTTTCCCCCTGCTACGGAAAACTAAAAACACTGGATATTTATATGAAACAGGCATAGAAAACTTCTGATAGATGGCGAAAAGAAGGTAGTCTTAGAACCACTGTTTTCTTTTCCCTCATATACTGGAGAATCTAGCAACCCAGAAAAAACAATAGTCTTAAACAAACAGCTCCAAGCCTTCTCTTTCTATCTACAAGGGGAGGATACAGTTCATCATGATTTTTTTTTTTTTACCTTTTAGGACCACACCCATGGTATGTGGGAGTTCCCAGGCCAGGGGTCCAGTTGGAGCTGTAGCTGCTGGCTTAAGCCACAACCACAGCAATGCTAGAATCTGAGCCATGTCTGCAACCAACACCACAGCTCTCAGTGATGCTAGATCCTTAACCTGATGAATGAGGCCAGGAACTGAACCCATATCCTCATGGATACTAGTTGGGGGTTTGCAACCTGCTGAGCCACAATAGAAACTCCAATCATCCTAATTTATTTTAGGCAATAACCACTCTTGTTTAGCCATATGTAGAAAAGAAATGACACTAACTCAAAGCACATATATATGTATTAGTGTGTACATTTATCATGAGATCAGGTTTTCCCTGTATCCCATGATAAATTTAAATGTACTTACATTTTCCCTAGCATTTGAGTTGGTGTTATATTTTTTTTTTGTTTTTTCTCCCTATCTTCTCTTCTCTGCTTTCTGATTTTCTATTTTATATAGTCTTTTATAGATGGCTAATCTAGATAGTCAAAGAGGCAAGCTGGAGGGAATTTCCATGGAAGCATATAGTCGGCTAAGTTAGCACAAATGGTCATTTATACTGGAAGAAACTCAGAGGTTATTATTAATACAAGCACCAGCAAATAGCCATGATAATCATACACAAAGACATCATAATGCTCGCTTCAAAGGCTATCTCTATCTTATTTATAATTATTGTAGTGTCCATCATTCTTTAGCAGCATAAAAAGTTACTCTAAATGTCTCATGCAATGTAAGAAAGTTGACATTTTATTTAATGTAATGTTTTAAAGGCTGTTAGTTTAATTCTATTTGTGACAGTCAAAAAATAAAAGGCAAAATGAAAATCATTAAGATGATTGTGTAAATTTAGTCAATACTTTTCTGAGGACATTATCTAAAAATGGTGCTCCATCATGGTTTTGTCATTGTTATTTGAGATTTATGTAAAATTTTTCATTTTGGGAAACAAACAACTTTTTGTGCTTATAGGAATCTAAAAGTGGTTGAATTAATCCAATTTTAATTCATGTTTTTTAACATGAATTAAATCAGAAACATATTTTAAATAAAAAAACCATTTCAACAGATTAAACTGACATAACATTTTTTCCCTTGAGTTAGAATGTCTAAAAAGAGCATATGATACTGTTTATTTTTCAAGGCACCTCCCAAGTTATCAATTGATATAAATATGACTTAAATATTTAATATATTTCTGGTGACATGCATATGCAGATATTAATAGGCAAATGATGAATTTCTTTTTGGCATTTTAAAGTAGAGAGAAAAGGTTAACATTAAATAAAAACAGAATAATAGGCATTTCAAAAAAAATAGTCACTGGTATTCATGCCAGCGTTCCAACCTCAAAATACTCCACATATCTTTTCATCACTACAGATGAAACTCGTTAGATATTACTAAAACAGTCTCAACATACCAGTCACTGTCCATCCTACTTAAGAGCAAAAACAGACTTTCTACCATGGCTTCAAAGGTTTTCACTGCCAGAACATTGCTACCAGGACTTGATTTCTTGCTCTAAATCACATCCCAGAAGCACTGCAGGCAAAATTGTGATGTTGGAAAAGGAGTCTTCAAAATTCCTCTATTGGAATTTCTTTACTTCTGTGTGACAAACCTGCCCTATCAAGTGCATTCCAACTGTCCCATTATGTTAGCTCCTAAGGACGAATCCACTCCATTCAGTCTAGCTTTATGACTCCAGTGCAATGGGTCTTACCTTATCCACACCAATCTTACCTAGTCATCAACCAAATTAATCTCTCCTAAATTCTATTCAACTGCTTCATATTACATAACTTTAATTGTGGAACAGCTTTACCAGAGGGTGAAATGGCTAATTCTTTTCAAACTATACCTGCATACTATTAGGAAGGTTTAAGGCTTGGGAGAATATTCCACTTTGTCAGAAAAGATTTTTTTTTTTTTTGCCATGCCCACAGCCTGTGGAAGTTCCCAGGCCAGGAATCAAACCCACGCTGCAGCAGCAATAATGCTGGATCCTCAACCCCCTACACCACGAGAGAAATTCCAGAGGAGATATTTTATGGAAAGGAGGAAGGACTCTTTTAAGTCTATGTTAGTTTGGGTACTCCAGAAAGCAGATGCTAAGGAGTCAGGAGTAGAAGAGGTTTACTGGGGAGAATGCCTGAGAAAGACAAAGGGAAGGGGAGCAGGAGTAGTCAAGAATCTGGAGACATTGATGCAGGTTGGACACTTGTGAAGTAAGAGGGACTGAGTGGAAAGCATCTGAGATGAGGGTGCAGCCTGATGGGGAGATTCAGCCAAAAGACTGGGTGGAAATGGCCAGGCCCAGGCACTCAGTCATTGGCTAGTGGTTACTAAGAAGATACCGTTGACCTGAACACCTGGATAGATCCCCAAGGCACTGTGGCTGGAGGCTGTTAGATAGATTAATTTTTTTTTGTCTTTTTAGGGCTGCACCCACGGCATATGGAGGTTCCCAGGCTAGGGGTCAAATTGGAGCTATAGCTGCTGGCCTATGGCACAGCCACAGTAATGCCAGATCCGAGCTCCATCTGTGACCTATACCACAGCTCATGGCAACGCTGGATCCTTAACCCATTGAGCAAGGCCAGGTGTCAAACCCACGTCATCATGGGTACTAGTCGGGTTCATTAACCACTGAGCCACAACAGGAATTCCAACTAGATTCTTACCTGGAAGGAGATCTGAAGGAAGTGGCTGTAGCAAATTCCTTACCAGGAAAATAAAAACAAAAACAACAACAAACAAACAAACACACACACATCTAAAAGCTACAGTGCTCTGCCCAAACATTTCTTTCTGTACAAAATCTATTTTCAGCCTATACATATTCATCCACTATGTTATTTCTGTATTTTTGCCCATGTTTTTACAAAAGTATGAAATAACTTTTATCCTTTTCCTTGATGCTTCCTTCTCTTTTAATTTTATTCACTTCTGTAACTTATTTACTTCTCTACTTTTGTTCATTATTTAATTATTTTATATGTCTAGGCAGATCATCACACACATAAAGTAAGCTCGTTATTTGAATAGGTAATATATGCACTTTGTAGAAAAATCAAAGGTACCCACACTTTTATATGTAGTCTAAAACCAACTTCTTAAGGGATACTTCATTGATTATTCTCACAAATCTACAAGCTTCTACCACATGCTGTGATCCACTTGCTATACTGCAAAGCATGCCTGTAATACCTAGAATGTTTTATATATGTTGAAACCCAGCTAAAATGAAAATCCTTTCTATATGGTTTTATACATTGTAGGTCAAAGAGTTCTCTGTGAGAAAAACCTATTCATGTAGAACAAACATAACAAAGTATAGCACACATGGCAGTGGTTGCGTGTTTTTCTAAGAAAAATGCTCTCCTTTTCCTGTGATTGGATGGCTTGATTTGAGATGCCTGTGCCTAGGATATTTCTTATATTCCTGATGGTGAAATTTGAGTAATATCATGTACTATGAATGCCTCATAATATAAGCTCACCCATAATTTTAGAAATTCCAAAAAGAGAATGTAAATGTAGGATCTTTAAATGCTATACCAATTTAGGCAAACAGAATAAAGAGAAATCATTGCTAAATGATACCTATTCTTTTGGAGCTTTAGGTCTTCAAAATAATTCTGAACCAAGAAAGAGCTTGAGTTATTTCTGCTTAGTGCTCAGCAGGGATTAATATGGCCAAGAAGAGCAGACTCAGGGATATGATGGAGGTGCAATATGATTGGCTAATCAATCACCCAGCAGGGGCTCTGACTGACTAGGTGCTAATGACTCCAACCTCTGGCATTCCTTTTTTCCCGTTTAACCTGTCTATCATATGACAAGCTTTCCATGAAAGCTGAAAAGAAGTGCATACAAAGTATAAGACAAGAATTCGCACAGCAAAGGAAACCAAAAAGAAAACAAAAAGACAACTTACAGAATGGGAGAAAACAGTTTCAAATGATGCAACCGACAAGGGCTTAATCTCTAGAATATATAAACAACTTATACAACCCAACAGCAAAAAAGCCAATCAATCAATGAAAAATGGGCAAAAGACCTGAATAGACATTTCTCCAAAGAAGATATACAGATGGCCAGCAAACACATGAAAAAATGCTCAACATCGCTGATTATAAGAGAAATGCAAATCAAAACTACCATGAGATATCACCTCACACCAGTCAGAATGGCCATCATTAATAAATCCACAAATAACAAGTGCTGGAGGGGCTGTGGAGAAAAGGGAACCCTCCTGCACTGTTGGTGGGAATGTAAACTGGTACAGCCACTATGGAGAACAGTTTGGAGATACCTTAGAAATCTATCCATAGAACTTCCATATGACCCCGCAATCCCACTCTTGGGCATCTATCCGGACAAAACTCTACTTAAAAGAGACACATGCACCCGCATGTTCATTGCAGCACTATTCACAATAGCCAAGACATGGAAACAACCCAAATGTCCATCGACAGAGGACTGGATTCGGAAGAAGTGGTCTATATACACAATGGAATACTACTCAGCCATAAAAAAGAATGACATAATGCCATTTGCAGCAACATGGATGGAGCTAGAGAACCTCATCCTGAGTGAAATGAGCCAGAAAGACAAAGACAAATACCGTATGATATCCCTTATAACTGGAATCTAATATCCAGCACAAATGAACATCTCCTCAGAAAAGAAAATCATGGACTTGGAGAAGAGACTTGTGGCTGCCTGATGGGAGGGGGAGGGAGTGGGAGGGATCGGGAGCTTGGGCTTATCAGACACAACTTAGAATAGATTTACAAGGAGATCCTGCTGAATAGCATTGAGAACTTTGTCTAGATACTCATGTTGCAACAGAAGAAAGGCTGGGGGAAAAATGTAATTGTAATGTATACATGTAAGGATAACCTGACCCCCTTGCTGTACAGTGGGAAAATAAAAAACAAAAAAAAAAATTATAAGACAAGAATTAAAGCAGGGAGAATAAATAGGCTAGTAGAAAAACTGATAGGATCTAAAAAGAGGATGGCAAAATGGTGAATATTTTGAATATACCATGAAACAGAGCCATGGAAGAGTGACAAACTCAAGATCAGTCTGGACCCTGAGAGATAAGGAATTACCTTTACATTAATATTCTACAGATGAACATCTTGGGATGTTACTTTTCTTTGCTGTGCTTTGTATTTGTGCTGAATATGGTTCTTTTTAAATTATACATGGTTCTTTTTACATTATACATGGAGTAGTACATAGTATATAACAAGCTTTCTACAGATGCAATCTACTATCGAGCACAAAAAATGCCAAGGGGATGATAGGGAATATAGTTCAACAACTCTGGCTAAGGGAGATTCACTCTATAAAGCAGAGAAGTGCTTCCACACCATTTTCACATCAGAGGCCACACCCACATACACACACACACATGCAAATGATACTACATATATGGTACCTATGGTGATCTGAAAGAGATTCAGAGCCCCAGTCAGACAAGACTCCTGGAACATGCAGACAACTGACCTAGTGGTTCCAGCCACCCCACATCTAGTCTGTATTTGCTGAGGCTGAAGAGATCAGATTGTCATGAAACAGCTATGGCATATCTTTTGGGGATGTCTACAGTAATGGTACTTATAAGCAAAGTCATTCAGCTCTTTGCCTTTTGAGAAGGTATTCAACTAGAAGTGATGAAAAAAATCCCCATCAGGTGATAAGAATCCCAGTGTGGGCAGGAAAGGACTTGTCTGACTGCTCACCAGTGCCCTCGGCCACTATCTTCCAATGTCTCCCATCTCATTTCACCATTCAGAGCCCAACCACCAAGTTTCAAGTTGTCATGGACTCCAGCCTGGATTATTTCTATATTTGCTAGGGTTGCTCCCTATGTTTGCCCTTGTGTCCCTACTGCCTGTAACTATTATAGTAGCCAGAAAGACCATAGTAAAACTAAGTCAGATCAAGTGTGTCTCCCAAAAGTTGACATGGATACAAAGACACTCAGGATCAGCCCCTCTCTGAACTTACCTCCACTATTCTGTTCCCATCCCAGGGCATTTACTCTGTCTTCCTTTGGTTTGATTACTTTCTCTCCAGAAAAACCACATCTCCATCAGGATGTCCCTGGTTCATTACGGTCTCTGCAATTTTTTTTTTTTTTGCTTTTTTTGGGCTGCACCCATGGCATATGCAAATTCCCAGGCTAGGGGTCTAGTTGGAGCTATAGCTGCCAGCCTACATCACAGCCACAGTAACACCAGATCTGAGCCACACCTGTGACCTATACCACAGCTCATGGGCTCATGGCATTGCCGGATCCCTAACTCACTGAGTGAGGCCAGGGATTGAACCCATGTCCTCACAAATCCTAGTTGGGTTACCACTAAGCCACAATGGGAACTCCCTTTTTTTTATGGTAAAATTTCTTATTTAACATCTCTGATGGTTAATGTTATGAGTCAACATGGGCAAATAATTGTGCCCAGTTATTTGATTAAATATCAGTTAAGATGTGGCTGTGAACTTATTTTTTTAGATGTGATTAACATTTTCTTTTTTTGTCTTTTCTAGGGCCGCACCCACGGCATATGGAGGTTCCAAGGCTAGGGGTCTAATCAGATCTGTAGCAGCTATCAGCCTACGCCACAGCAACAGCAACGTGGGATCCGAGCCTCATCTGTGACCTCTGCCACAGTTCATGGCAACGCTGGAGACTTTACCCACTGAGTGAGGCCAGGGATCGAACCTGAAACCTCATAGTTCCTAGTCGGATTCGTTAACCACTGAGCCACGATGGGAACTCCAGTGATTAACATTTAGACAAGCAGACTTTAAGAAGAGCAAACTATGCTTCATAATGTGGGTTGGCCTCATCTAAATAGTTGAAGGCCATTGAGAGAAAAGACGGGAGACCCTGAAGATGAAGGAACTCTGTCTCCAGATTGCCTTGGGACTCAAGACTGCAACATCAACTCTTGGGATTTCCAGCCCGCCAGGTGCCCAGCATATTTCTGACTTTTCAGCCCCTACGGTTGTCTCTCCATCCCTATATATACACACCCTATTGGCTGTGAGTCTCTGGAGAACTTTAATTCGCATTTATGATACACAAAACTAGAGCACACTATCCCCTTCTCTGTTTTGTGTTTATATTTATTTTCTGTCTTCTCCCACTGGAATGCAATCTACATTTGGGTAATGTTATTTCCTGCAGCTTTAAAATGGTGCCTGGCACATGGTAGGTTCTGAACAAATACACATTGAATAAAAATAAAAATAAATCATGTTTTCTTGCTCCACACCCTTCAATATCTCCATTTGAGGTAATTAAGATGAATGACAATGAAAAAGTAAAAAGGAAGAACAGGAGCAGTCCGAGGAATTGTACACATGTCGACAAGACAACAACATTTAGGTGTTGGTGGGGGATCAGCAGCCAATAAATTCAAAGAAAAAAGAGACTTCATATATGATCCAAGATGTTTTGGAAACAAAGGGAAGTGAGAATTAAAAAAAGGAATGCTCAGTTGTAGTACTCGCTTTTTAGCAAATCCAGTAAAAAAAGGAGTAAAAATTGAGAGTGGCTTTGGAATTGGAGGAATATATATATATATTTTTTGAGAGGAGCTTCATTAAAAATGAAAAAGGATGCCTCTAGAAATAGGCTTAAAACCATATTTCTGGAGATACATAAACTAATGTGGGGAAATCTTTCCAAGAAGAGATTTAGGAGACCTGACTCCTACTGCTAATGTTATATGAACATACAGAATGCTTTTAGTATCTAGGGTTTCCCTCAGCTCTAACAGGAGGACTATGACATAGACTTTACTTCCTTAGCACATTTTTCCCCCCAAGATTGAATCAGATGACAGATGAGGAAATATTAAACAGATAAACCTGCAAGTTATTATTATAGGAGTGTTTATAAAAATAATAATTTTGATAGGGCATGCTTTAAAAAAAGTTCTAACTCTAAAATAAGCAAAAACTCAAAATAAAAAAAAAAGATCATCAAAGTAAAAAGTCAAAATAGTGATGAAGTGCCAGAGCATGAATTGGAAGATTGTGTTCTGGCATTTAATTTTTCAGAGAGATAGAACCTCCTTATATTTGTGTCAAGCAGACACCTGGAAAGACTGAGATCCTCTAGTGCTTTGGAGAAAATTGGAAAGAAAACTACGAGTCTAGTCTCTGACTCCTTCAAACTCTTATAAAAATACATTATTGAAGGCTGATGCACTGTTGTTTCCCCTAGAGATGTGTTTAAAGTAAACAGTGTTATCTTAAATGTGTTATTCTGTTTCCACAGTTCTTGAGGTAGACTTGCCTGGAATCCGACTATCCACCATGATGTTATTATTCTGCTAAAAAAGCCAAATTACACTTTTCTTTGCAAAAATGATCTAATACGATATTTGACAAACTGCACACAGTTTATAACTTGATGCTGAGTGTAGACTTAATAATTCTTTTCTCCCCAAAGACTTTTACTTAAGCAATTCAAAATAATTTACAATTATTAAAATCACAGAAGAGAAATATTGAACTTGAAACTTTAGTGATATAAGTTCAGGGTGAGTAGACATTTTGTTCATAGTTTTGGAGGAAAATGAAGATTGGTTTAATAAATGCACTAAATTCAGCCTCTTTTCCTGTTTGGTGTTTAATAAACTAAAACGATCATAACCAATCTGTTATTAAAGAATTTTTGAGGCAAATCTACTCTTTTCTATTTAACATCAGCAATCTACATCTTGGGTATAGTATATAAATGTATAAAATCCTAGTATAGCTCATAAAGTTATCAATACTATATTTTCTTCTTGTGTATTTATAACTCAAGGACATTTTGTATATATATATATAACTATTTGGCTAGAAAAGCAAGTATTTTATACAGTTTATACATTTATATATTTTATTGCATTTGTGTCCCAAATAGACACATGATGCAGTAAAATGTTTACAGGTGATACTATAAGTGTAATAGAGTATTAACCTAGGAATGGGCCAGATTTTAATACTATGGGGACTTAGATCTAATTAGACTGTTTACATTGATATCTGTGCCTCCATAAGTCAAGGTCACTACAATTACTGCAAATTTTATTCATAATAGAAATTCCAATCATAGAATATTTATGTTTAGGAAGGACACATGCAGTCAAGGGAAGCTAGGACTGGGGATTAGAAAAGTGCTTTACTACCTAAATGACTAGACAATGGCATAGGTACTGAAGGGCCCATCACAAACAATAAGTTAGTCTTTTATATTCAGAGCAGAAGAACAGGTGAATAGAGTAGTGAGAGGATGTGGCAGATGGGCATTATATAACTTCTATGAAGCGATGATTTGGAATGAGAATTTGTACACATAACATCTTCCATTCTTCATGAAAATGAAAGATTTAAGTACTGCTTAGAAAGTTCTTCAAGTGGTGCTATGTTCTAAAAATCTGATGCGATGCAAACATCCAACAACTGCATGATAAAAAGGAAGATTTTCCCGAGGTTATGTCCATGCGGCAAAGCAGTGTGGGTGATTAAACTTGGATACCTACAGAAAGGGCTCTGGGGCAAAGGAGTAGGTGAGAAAGATTGGACTTGGGGGAATATAACACATTTGGATGCAGAAAAGTGGTTATCTATCTATCTACACACACACACACACACACACACCCCTCTCTATATCTATATATACATCTATCTATCGTTATGTCCAGCTCTTAGAAATAATTGTGTGGCTAAATTTTCATTGAAAGATCACATCTAGGAATGAAGTTTTAGGAAAGCCACCTAGAGTTTATGGATTTACCAAGGAAGTAGGTATGGAAGATGAAGCAAATATTTTCTCATTTACAGGGTCAAAGGAGAAATTAAAGATTGTTTTATTATTTTTTTCCCTGACAGAATATACAAATATTTTTGCTTAAGAGAAAAATTTGGTTTTAGAATAAAGTCCTCTCACCTCATTTGAAGGGGTCATGGAGAGCCTGGCAGCATGTTAGAAGTCCCTTGTGTCACCCACATTGTGGCTCTGTGTATTCAGGAGAGAGTTACAATCGAATTGTAATTTGAGATCCAATAGGAAGCTTAATTTCAACACTAATGTTACAGTTCTCAAATATTTGTCTCATCAGGACCCTTAAGGCTTCAGTGGCATACTTAAAATGAGGCTGAATTTCTTCCCTTCTGTCAAGCTTTTGTAGAAAACTTCTTTCAAGTTCCTTGGGTCAAACGTGATGAGAATGGCTGACACTTGAGAATCCAACCAACACTATTCTCAGCATTGAGCCAAAAAGGCACTGAGGATATTTTTTAAACTTTTTTAAGCTGGCCTTAAAGAGTGACAGTTGAAGCAAACATGGAAAAAGGACTACAGTCATTCTGTAGAATAGATAAACCGCTTTTGGAAAAATAAAACAATTTCAGTTTTTATATTTTCAAGGACAAAATGAAGGAGGGAATAGTAAGAAAGCATGACAAGTTGAACGTAAAAACACAGTATCTGGGCTAACTTTACTGTAGTAGATATTTACGTAAGATGTTTTATAGAACATCAGTTAGCCCATAAAATAAGCTGAGTTTTAAAATAAGTCTTAGTTAAGTAAAATTTTGGCTATCTGGTTTTTGCAGAGAATACAGAATTTGTATGCATATCCTAGGCACTAAAGCTTCAAAATCAGGATGATGTAATTATGGCAGAATGTGCTATTAGTCAAAATACAGTAAAAAGCAAAACACAGCATTTATTGTTCTCTCCCTTTACAGTGATTGTGATGTAGTAGGAAATATTACTAAATTTCACTTGATTGAAATGTATTTCTTTAGAAAATAAGAGAGTGGAAGCTAGCAGTGTTTGTTAGATTGTTTCTTACTAAATTGTTAAACAAATATGAAGGATCTAATATTAGCAAATGAGCAGACCAATCTACAATTTGTGGTTTACATTTATCATTCTTTACTGTCATCATTTACTATCAAATTGATAGTAAACTTGAAAATTAAAATGCATGAAAGAACTAGCAATACTAGGGCTAATTTATAATACATTGAAATATATCAGCAGGAATAAATATAATTCAAATAGATGCTTAGTAGAAGAATTATGATCAATACCAAAGAGCTTTTGGAAATTTTAAAGTATTACAATAAAATAGAAGCTATGTTATCACAAAGTCAAATCTTTATTATTTGCATTATCTCTGTCAATAGTCTATTACATATTCTTTAGCTATATAAGCAAAGCTGCGTTTGTTTCCTTAAATCTCTTTTATATTCACTCATTGTTGACTCAACTGTTCCCACCTCAGAAATGAATTATCTAAGGTTAAAACCTTCTTCATGAATTTACCAGCTAATTTCTAGAAATTCTTAACTCTTTATACTCAGACGAAAACACTAAATAACTTGGGATACGTTGAAAAATACATAATGTAAAGTTAGAACACCTTCTGATAATAATTGCTAATTTCTATTACAGACATTCAATTACTAGAAACATGGGGAAGTGTTAAGTATAACCATGTTCACAATGACTACACTGAATTAGTTTTACAGGGTGAAATCTCACCAGCTAGTAAATGGAGAATATTATACAGTGAAAATCTCCCTTTAGTAAAAGCTCAGTTTGTGCTGTCGGCACAAGAAATATTTATCCTAACACGAGTATTATCCCAGGGAGTAGTCTTCAAGGCAGGAGAGATGGAGCTCTTGATGTAGATTCCTCTTTGGATCAAAATACTCTTCATCTGGAAATAATCATTTTTCTTGCAAAAATACTACAGCTGTCTGAAGGTTTTTATGACACAGTCATAAACGAATTTGAAGGTAAATAAAACAATCTGGCATATATTTTCATGAGTCACTTGCAAGCTATTTTCTATTTGTCCTGACTTCCCAAGAATATACTTTCATGGCGCAAAATGTGCTGTCTAGTCTGATTCCGTCTTGTACAATACCTGGCCGAATGCTGGGTATTTAGATAAGTATATATTGATTTTTTGACTTCTTCAATGTCATTATCTGTGTTTCATTTTACAAACCCACTGTGGTGCCATTCCAATGATGATTTCAAATCACTGCTAAAGTGGACTATATTTATGGAATAATCATGATATTCTATAATAGTATATATTTGAAATAACTATAATGCAATGGAATGATTATAATATATTGTTTTTCTAAATAATTCTTTTTTTTTGTCTTTGTTGTTGTTGTTGTTGTTGTTGTTGCTATTTCTTGGGCCGCTCCCGCGGCATATGGAGGTTCCCAGGCTAGGGGTCTAATCGGAGCTGTAGCCACCGGCCTACGCCAGAGCCACAGCAACGCGGAATCTGAGCCGCGTCTGCGACCTACACCACAGCTCACGGCAACGCCGGATCGTTAACCCACTGAGCAAGGCCAGGGACCGAACCCACAACCTCATGGTTCTTAGTCGGATTCGTTAACCACTGCGCCATGACGGGAACTCCTTTTCTAAATAATTCTCATTTCCTATCTTTATATAATGCTGTTAGACAAACTCAATATTATTCACTATCTTATTTTGAATAATAAAGTATACCTTGGTATTCACTAAAATCATAAATGACATCTAGGTGTCAATGTTTTCCAGTTCCAGAGGAGGCTTAAGAATTATAATAATTTATAATGTTTATTAAATACTTTACAGTTTACAAAATACTTTCATATACCTAAATCATTCAAAATCTATTTTGTTTATAGATTAGAGTTGCTAACAACCTAAGAATGCTTTTGGGACAATGAAAGAGATACTTCGTATTAAAACTGGGGTACCCCAGATCTGCAGTGAACAAAACCAAGAAAAGCAAACCAGGCTTTCCAGAGGAGAGCAAGTGGTCTGATGCTTCTAAAAGAAGGTTTATATCCTAAATGTCTAGAGGAAGTGCTGGAGAATAAAAAAGAAGGGTACTCACTGAACTCAGGAGAATTAGCATCTAGCTACTACAGTCCTAAAGTAAAAACTGACAGAAAGCCTCTTTCAAGCCCGTGACTTCCTAGCATATCTTTTAGTTATACTGTGATCATTTCAAAGATCTTAAGTCATCTAAAATTTCCTTTAATGACAAATTGTTCATTTTTTTCCTTAAGTCTATGTTAAAAATAAGGAACTGAAAATCTCAAAATCACAGTGGAAGTTGAAGTTTTTATTATAGTGTTCAGAGCTTGAGGAACCATAGTTAAATTTAAATGATGTAATTACAGCAATTAAGTGTGGAACAGGTAGGACATGTCCAGCATATTATATGTCATATAGACAAATTAATAATCACCCACGGACTGGAAATGTTATATGTGTTGAATTTTAACACATCTGAAATTGACATCCATCTTTATATAAGCAGAGCTTATGATGATCACAGAAAACTGCTCAAATACTTTAAATGATTATATGGACAAATAATTTCCATAACAGTATTATCTTTCCAGTTTGGGTATGATATACCACTGATAATAGACCCTCTTAGGTAAAGAAAATTTTTAGTCTTGTTCCCCCAGAATGTTTGAAATGTTGCTACCTATGTAAATGTTCATTGGGTGATCTGCGTACCTATTTGGCCAGTGCTGCTTTTTAACTCAGATCTAAGTCACTGGAAGAGAATAATAAATAGCCAATGCTGGGTGATGATTTTATGGAGAAATTCTAGGTGTACATACCAGAAGTGGGTTCATCAGCTTTACCCCTACCAGGCATTGCACAAATGGATAAAATGACTTTTCAAGATAGGTCCTCCAACCAGGTCAGCCAGGACATAATAGGTAAAATAAGTGCTAGAAGCATTAACAAATACTCAATTTGATATCAACATGTATGGCAGTAATTGTTTTCCAAAGTCAGCAAAGGAAACAACAGCTTGCCTTGCATTTCATAAAAGATATTGTCCAAAGGTTTCTATGTTCCAAAATATCCTGACTATTGTTTTAGATTTTTTTTTTTTAATTAGAGATCAATTATGTTGGGCCAAGCATTGTGCCTCCAAGAGTCTTGCTTTGCAATACAGATAAACTTTAGAAGAGGCTTCAGAGTGTATGGAGAGTCTATGAGGTAACCAGTTTACAAACAAAGAAAAGCTGATTGAGGTGGTGTAGGGGCAGGAGTAGAAGGGAATGATGAGTTTCTAGCAGAAGCTGGATGTCAATGGGACCTGAGGGAGGACCTGTAATAAAAGTAGGAAGAGAAATTAAAAAGTTGCCAAATTAATCTATTTTGCTACTTTGGCTCGCCACAGCCTACAGAACAAATCCAGCCCACCCCTTCTGTTTGTAATTAAAGATTTAGTGAAACATAACCACAGTAATTCACTTATTGTCTGTGGCAGCTTTTGTGCTAGCAATGGGAGAGGAGGGTAGCTGTGACCTGATATCTGACAGAGACCTTGTGGCTGACACAGACTGAACTACTTGGTGATTGAGCCTTTACAGAAAAAGTTTTCTTCAGCTCGCAGTAGAGTAAACCCATAGTCTGGTTATACTACTTAAAAAATAATGAGGGGAATTCCCATTGTGGCTCAGTGGTAATGAACACGACTAGTAACTATGAGGTTGTGGGTTCAATCCCTGGCCTCACTCAGTGGGTTAAGAATCTGGCATTGCTGTAATCTGTGGTGTAGGTTGCACATGTGGCTCGGATCCTGTGTTGCTGTGGCTATGATGTAGGCTGACAACTGTAGCTCTGATTTGACCCCTGGCCTGGGAACTTCCGTATGCTACATGTGCGGCCTTTAAAAAAAAAATCTAAGTTTAATAAAAGGAGGCATGCATCTATTTTTATTGTTCACATGGAACTGTATCTTACTCTTTATTTTCAATGTAAGTGGCATTCTCTCTCAGTCTCTCTAGTTAGTTTCTTAGCTTATTAAAGCAGACCCAAGGATTTGCTGAATACTTAAATGATTATCATTTTGGCATGTTATGATGCATTTACATAATGTTTCCTACTATTAACTGAAATGATTACATAATCAAAAAACCTACAAGTTGGGCTAATTCTACTTTTAATTGAATGAGAATCATAACTAAATTTTTTAATTAAACATTTTTAAATTTAGTTGATTCACAACATTACATTGGTTTCAGGCGTACAACATAGTGACTCAATATTTTAGGCTATTCTCCTTGTAAAGTTATTGTAAAATATGATCCAGCATTCCCACTCCTGGGGAAATATCCAAACAAACCTTTCATTAAAAAAGTACATTTACCCTTTGTTCATAGCAGCACTATTCACAATAGGCAAGACATGGAAACAACCTAAATGTCCATCAATAGATGAATGGATTAAGAAGATGTGGTTCATATATGCAATGGAATACTACTCAGTCATAAAAATGGACAAAATAATTCCATTTGCAGCAACTTGGCTGGAACTAGAGATTGTCATACTAAGCAAAGTAAGTCAGAAAGAGAAAGACAAATACCATATGATATCACTTACATGTGGAATCTAAACTATGGCACAAACTATCCTATCTTCAAAACAGAAACAGATCATGGACATGGAAAGCAGACTTGTGGTTGCCAAGGGGTAGGGGGAGGAAGTGGGATGGATGGGGAGTTTGGGGTTGGTAGATGTAAACTATTATTTGGAATGGATAAGCAATAGGGTTCTACTGTACAGCATAGGAAACTATTTCCAATCTCTTGGGGTAAAACGTGATGGAAGATGGTATGAGAAAAAGAATATATATATATGTATGACTGGGTCACTATGCTGTACAGCAGAAATTGACACAACACTAAATCAACTATACTCTAATAAAAAATATTGAATATCACCTCTGAGTTGTACATTAAATCCTTGTAACATTTATTTTATATGGAGTTTTACCTCTTAATCCCTTTGCCTATCTTCCTCCTCTGCATCATACTCCCCTCTGGTAACTACTAGTTTGTTCTCTGTATCTGTGAGTCTGTTTCTGTTTTGTTATACTCATTCATTTGTTTTATTTTTTGGATTCCACATGTAATTGAAAACATCCATATTTGTCTTTCTCTGTCTGACTTACTTCACTAAGCATAAATCATAACTGTTATTCTTGAACTGAAAACATAAAACTCAAATTTGAGTTGGTATCTGCTATTGCTAAATTAATTTTAGAGTATTTTAAAACATATACTACACAATTAATCATTCAAAGTAATATATGTGCCAGAATATAGGCCAGTGGACCATCTGTTTACTTATTCTATAAAGCATTTATTTGAGGTAGGTAAGTACTGGGCTAGAGACAGGGCATACAGCTTTGTAGATAGAACCCTTCCCTGTAAGACAGTCACCATTGAGTATGATGACAGATGTTTAAATACAATATACGGTAAGCTCCACAGCAGGGTATGTGTCTTACCCTGAGCAGGCTGGACCTTCTGTGGATCAAGTGGGTCCTATGGTGTCCATAGAGTAGGCTGATTATTCAGAAAGTTGTGGGTTTGAACCTTGCCTCTGCCACCTCCAGGTGTGTAACTTTGGGGAAGTTTCTTAGTTTCTCTTGTCCCCTTCCATATGAAATGTGGCTAATATAGGGTTATGAATATTATATAATATTCAACTTAAGGAGCTTATCACATTCATAAATTAGGTTAAGAATGCAAAATAAGGAGTTCTCTTGTGGTGCATCAGGTTAAGGATCTGGCATTGTTACTGCAGAGGCTTGGGTCGCTGCTAGGGCACAGGTTCAGTCCCCAACCAAAGAACTTCCACATGTCACAGGTGCAGCCAAACAAAAGAATAAAAAACTCCAAACAAGCTGGCTATTCATATACTAGTTATTATTGCTAAACTGTAGACATCTCATTTTTTCCCTCTTATCTCAGGTTCAATCAGTGAATATGTCATCATCTGACTTTATTTTATACTTGTAAAAACTGGATATAATAGTGGATATAATAACAAACCTTTTTGTTTTGTTTTGGTTATAGAGAACTTTTTCCTTAATATTGAGCAAATGGAAGAAGCATTGGTTCACAGTCCATGTCCGGTAAAACAAAAAAACAAACAAAAAAAAACTACACTCAACTACCAGCCAAAACCATCACATCCTGTGATTTGGCTACAATTCAGATATCAACTCAGAAAAGAAGAAACTGACACACACACACAAAAACACTGTCTTAATAAACCAATAAATCAATGTCAAAGAACATATGGAAAACCACATCAATAAGGCTACTAGAATCAGAAAAAAATTGAAATCTATTAAAAAATGTGTTGCCTAAAACTTGTCATCATTTATTATCTTTGTGTTTAGAACAGGCAGCATGGTGTATGAAAAAGAGCAAGGGTTTTAATTGTCATAAACTAAGTTTAAATTCTACCCACATCACTTCCCTGTAAGTATTTGGTGATTTCCTACTTGCCCAGAATTGCTTCCTCCATAGTCCTCCTATAATCAACTACACATCCCTCCCAGGCGCACTACAGTGAGTGAGGAAAAAAAAAATCCCTGCCTCCTGATTGGTTCAGAGGGACACATGTGACCAAAGAAAGCCCTATTAGTTCTTCCTTGGGTTGCTTCACAGGCTTTGAGATAAGACAGGTTGTTTTATTTTATTATTATTATCATTATCATTATTATTATTGTCTCTTGTCTTTTTAGGGCCGCACCCACTGGCATATTCGACCCAGGCTAGGGGTCGAACCCAGAGCTACAGCTGCTGGCCTGCACCACAGCCACAGCAACTTGGGATTCAAGCTGCGTCTGCGACCTACACCACACAGCTCAAGGCAACGCTGGATCCTTAACCCACTGAGCGAGGCCAGAGATGGAACCTGCAACCTCATGGTTACTAGTTGGGTTCGTTAACCACTGAGCCACAGTGGGAACTCCAACAAGCTGTCTGCTAAAACTAAATTAGAATTAGCACTAGCAATGTTGTCTCTCTGAGAAGCAAATCCAGGCAATAATAAGCAGAGAGCAAGCAAGGCTTAAAGGCTGCTATAAGCCCATGAATAAAGCCCTGAACAATATCACACCCAGTAAAAGCAGAACAAAGGGAGAAATAGAGCCAGAATAATACTGTTCATAAAAGATTTAACTCCAAAGACATGAGATTTTGATAAAACTAATAGGTCACTGGGTGGGCCTGACCAAGATGATCTCAGATTTTTGCCACTTGTCCTACATAATTATAATAATGTCCCATCCACTCTCAAAACAGGCCTTAGTTTGGAATAATTTCTCCCCACACTCAGTATCTGTATCTTACCAACACTATGTATATAAGTAACCTTTATTTTTCCTGCACCTTTTGGGGTTAGGCTTGAAGAAAAGGACAGCCAGGAAAATTGTTAGGAAACTCAGAAAGGATTAGGTGGTGTGAAGTTTTGAATTTTCATCAGTGTTATTCCTTTGCAAGTGTAGAGTCAGGGTAATCTAGTATAAATTGAATAGAAATATTCTTTTAGTTTTTACATTTATTGAAGCAGAATTAACAGGAGAAAGAGGGAATATCCCTAACACTTCCACACAAGAAGATAAATTGTACCTTCAGAGCCTTACATAAAGATCACTGTGGTTTTATGAGATGTGAGAAGTGGCAAAAGAATTATTTTTGATATTATTTCATATGCTGATTATTTTCAAAGTGCTTGCTTAAAAATAAATCATGTACATTGTTATACATAAGACAATACTACCCTTACTTACCTGTGCTCTGCCATACTTTCCAGAGGAAGAAGGGCAGCCCTACATCGCAAAGGCATCCTGGTAAGTACACACCTGGATACTGTAGCCTAAATACTTGTGAAATAATTATTCTAAAAGGCCATCATACTAGTTGAAAATATGCATGTCTTATTTTCTGTTGGTAGCGAAGGTTCATATATTGATTTTGGACGGAGAGTATGGTAAATGAAATACACGTTTCTGTAAATGGTATGATTATGTAGGTTTTAGATTACTTCGAGGTGAGAAAATATGTAGTTTTAATCTGATCCTTTGAGAGATGATGACCCAAGTAAGAAAGAAACCAGTGTGTACAAGGGTACCCACTGACTTCAAAGTCATTGCTGTAGCACTGCTTCAGTCTCTGCATGTCAGTTTCAAAGGGTGTCTATTTCAGACCAGGTTTGCCATATACACATTTTGAGTGTCCTCCATCTTATTATAAAACTAGACAATTGAAAGACCTCCCAATACATAAGTCCATTTTCTCTCACTAGGTAAATTCTCTTCTTTAGCTTTGCATTAAATTCCCTGGGTAAGAAGAAGTCTTGTTTTAAACAAAAACTTTGATGGCAAATCTTCATTTATACTGAAGCTTAACCATTAAAACAAAATACCAAAGCCGCGTTTGGAGACTTATTTGCCAAACACCTTGATCTATGGTTTTCTAGTTCAAACAGATGGAAAAGGTTTTGTCACACACTTCATTTCAGATTATTTCAGCTATGCTTGTGTGAGTGTATGACAGAGAAGGGCATGACTCACGGGACAGGAAATATGAGTCATCAGACCAATTCTGGTCGTATAAATGTCAATATCAGCTGTGTCCAGAGGGACAAATCATAGGCCCCTAATTTCCTGTAACTCATATAACTATGTTATTGCTGTTCCCCTTCCATAATTATTCAGCTATTTAAATGGTTGCCAATGAGATAAGTTAGCTATGAACTGAGCATATTTAATTACTTTTTTTCTGTCATTGGAAAAAACTGATTTTCATCAAGGGAAATTAGACTTTCAAGAGCAATAAACGAGGAAGGAATAGAATGATCTTTGCCAGAGTCTTCCCAAATAAACATGAAAAATTGTCCCAGCTTATGTGACTGCTGAATATTAAATGAGTGGAGGTAAGATCATTATCTTTTAATAAAAGAAATCGGTGTTGCTGTGTGTATATGACAGATGGCATGTTGAATTGGCACCACCAAGTGAGGCACCTTATCCTCCAACAAGGGTACGAATAATACATCCCAGGTTTTGACAGCCTTATTCCTATTCCTCATTTAATATGAACCCCAGAGCACTCATTTTAGTACAGAAAAAACTCCCTTTCCTTCTTCTTTGGCAAAAACAAAAACAAAAAACAACAACAACAACAAAAAACACCTCTGCAAACTCAATTTGATTTGCTCCTCATTTCCCATTTCCAAATCCATCCTCAAGTCAGTAATAGTTGATGATGCATCTAGTTCTTGTACTCCAGTACTGGCTATCTCAGAAAGTTTGGCAGGCTGAGAAAACAACTAAACCAACTAGATAAATCTATCATTTTAGTGAAAAAATAATAATTAAAAGCAAATGAAAGCCATGTATATTGGAACCGGTGTTTGCTTTGCTGTGTACTGGCTAGAAATGGGCTTACTGTTCGTTTAGACCACTCCTCACTGGAAGAGAGGACACACTAGCAAGTTAATAAGTAGTGACCCCGTCACACTTCCCCTGTGGTTAAATTATACACACCTCTGCCACAAGATACAACAAAGAGATCTCTGCAGCTATGAAAAAAAAGAAAGAAAAAAAAACAGGCCTATTAAAATTTTTAGAAGCTTATTTGAGCAAAAATATATTGGAATCTGGCCATGCCAAACCAGAAGTGGTTACAATCGGTCTACCCACAGAAGCTTGGAAGAGAATTTTACAACGAAAAGGAAGAAGTAAAGAAATTATTGATTGGCTATGTCTTAAAGCCTAGTCAGCAGTTTGTGATTCGTTAACCTTAGTTTTGATTTCATAACCCAGAGGTATTCACAGGCTTAGGTTTGGGTTTGATGACATTAGGCTGCCTGGGCATCAGAGACACCGCAGTCTCATGGTCTCTGAACTTAATTCGCTTAACACAGTTAAGCTGAACTCAGTCATGCCTTTAAAGCCCCTTTCTTGCAAATATTTTGAATCTTGTAAATGGGTTATTTCCTGGGCAAGAAATATCTGTTTTGGATTTTAATCCACTCACTTTCCAAGTTCTGTCTCTAAGAGGTAAGGGCTATCAAAGGGACAGGTGGGGTTAGGGTTGTCCCTTATGCTGTGGCAAGTTTTCTTCCATTGTTTAACTCTGCCAGCCTCTTGTTCATTTGCCACTTGCCTAGAAGAAGATCTGCATATCCGGTGGGTGGATTTGCATGTTGCAATCTGGGACTTTGAAAGGAAGACCCTATCACACATAGCTGGCCCCTTTTCTCCTTTCTTTTGGGGAGTGAGCTGTCTCTCTGGAGAATGTGAGTTGTGCTGGGATCCTCCAGGGGTGGGCTCCAGGTATGGCAGGAAGGAAAAGTAGAGTAGCTGATCTCAGGGCGTGCAGTACTGACTGCGTGGGTCTAGGGCTATGGTACTAGGAAGCCATAGGCCATTCTGCAAGTATAAATTCTCTAATATCTGCTTTATCATGCATTAACGTGGTATTTTGGCTCTTAGATATTTATATTTTTTCTTATTTCTAAGTTGATTTAGAACTTGGATAAGAAATCAGGACATTATTTACTGGATGTTTCTTAAAATGCTGAATAAGGACTACTGTGGATGCCCTGGATTCTTAACCCTTCAGAGGGTAGTCAAATTGCTAAAACAACAGACATAGACCCCAAAGATTTGGGCTGATGGTAGACCAATTTGATTTGTGTCATTTTGGCTCAAATCTATGAAAGTATAGGGAACAATTGGGCACCTGCTTTTGCCAGTTCCATTGGTGACTCAAACAACCCCAGAGAAAGTGAATCAATAGTGACCGTCTTGAAGTCTGGCTCTGGGTTGCATTAGGAAGGAGAGGTCAGCGGTGGTGGGGGAGAAACACATTTGTTCGAACACACAAGAGCCTCTTGGACAGATCAAATTTCTCAAGAGCAGAGAATATTTGCTTCATTCCCGATTGCTCAAGCCCACAATTTCCACACTGCTTTTTTGGGGTAGGTAGGTAACTGTATCATCAGTGAGGATTCTGTGAGAGTATCAGCCTTCTCAAATGTATTAAAACTATTTTATGCCATCCCTATATAAAACATAGCCATCCATCTCTTCTATCCCAATCTTAACAAGTGACTGACTGCAGTAGTTTTTTAGAATCCACATATTCATGAAACGGGCTGACATCTGGTTATAAATTTGACATAAATTTGCAAACATCGTCCACTAAGCTCCTTATGGGCTCTAGTACAAAAAGATACTCTTCCACAGAAGTCAAATATTGGCTTTGCTATTCTATGATTTTATATAATGCCTATAAGTAAAATCCTAGCATTTTCCAGTTTCTGAAGTTCTCTATCTTTGAATCATTTGAGTCACCATAATTTCAAAATCTATCCCTGTCATCGAACTGGTGCTTTAGTTTCTGAAAAGGAATGACTTCAGCCCTTGGTTAGAAAGTTTTTTATTCTTTCTGTAACAGCCCTATCCCCATAAGGTAGAGTCTTCAAAGCTAGAGACTTAGAGCATAGAACTGATACTGCCTTCTTATTGCATATAGAAAGTGTACTAATTTTATTAGAAACTGGATTTCCATGGAGGGTAAAAGAAAAATTGAATTCCAGTTTATAACTTCATGAGGGAATTTTGGTAAATTTTCATAAGGTCCAGAAAATCAAGTTCTCTACTTAAGTGTATTTGCAGGTATTTGTTAAGTGTATTAGGCCCTTGATTTCTAGGAATCATAACGGCTCTCACCTGCTTGACTTTCTCTCTCTGCTCTCACATGGAATTTTGCCTTCAGTAAAGGTTGACAGTCTTAATGTGAACTGCAGCTGTATCTGGAAGCTTAGGTCCCAAATCCAGTGCAAGAGCTTTCAATATAATCTAACCAAGAAGTGGGGTTTTTCCAGGGCTCGGTACTTTCTCTGACATGTATCTAAATAATGCTAGCCCTGCAGTTAACAGTGGTTTAAAAGAACAATGATTTACTTTTTACTTTAATATATTTTTTAGCCATGCCCACCCCATGACATGTGGATATTCCTAGGCCAGGGATTAAACCTGCAGCACAGCAGTGATCTGAGCCACAGCAGTGGCAATGCCCAATCCTTAAGGCATTACACCACTAGGGAACTCCTTATTTCAACATCTTAAAGAATTTTTAAGGGCAGCCAAAATATATGCTGCGGAAAGCAGTTTTCAAGATCTATATGCTCATTTCATAATCCCTGACATCTTACATCTTCCCTAAATCCTCTCACATCTCGGTCTTCCAATTTTCAATCATGATGATGATGAGGATGAGAGAATTATATATTTACCAGATGTTTATTCTGTACCATATATTGTTCTCAGTGCTTTACATGCGTTAAATTGTGTAATTATCATCCCAAGAAAATTCTGGATCTGTCCCTCTGTCTTGTTCTTTCTCCCTTCCTCTACTGCTCTTTCCCAGGTCTCTCTCAATTTTATATAGCCTGATAGACTTTCTGGATATTTTTAAAATTATTTCTCATTATTTATCTTTTTAACTGTTTTCCATATTCCTTTATCACAAAAAAGTCAAACAAGGCTGTAAGAGCTGAATTCTCCAATAGACTAAAAGGGCTGGAGGGAGTTAGAAAGATTTGTGGCTGATTAGGAATACACAGACTTTAACATATTTAGGTTTTACTTAATTGTAATTGACCTGCCTAATGTACACAAAATTTTGGGACATATTTTAAATAAATATGTTAATTTTCAGGAGTTCCTGTCAGTGTCTCAGTGGTTAATGAATCCAACTAGGAACCATGAGGTTGCGGGTTCCATCACTGGCCTTGCTCAGTGGGTTAAGGATCCAACGTTGCTATGAGTTCTGGCATAGGCCGGCAGCTGTAGCTCTGATTAGACCCTTGGTCTGGGAACCTCCATATGCCGCAGGAGAGGCCCTAGAAAAGGCAAAAAGACAAAAAAATATATATGTATATATATAAATTTTCAATAAGTATACCCATATTCATAAGCTCATTGGAACATGATACTAAGATCATTTCTTAAACTACTTTTTAAATATAATGGTGTTATGAACACTTATGAGGCTCTGATTAGACCACAAATCTTTATAGAAAATGATGGATGATGGTGTATGTACATCTATTTATGCTCTATTTATGCATGTCATATATATGAAATATATCATGTACAAATGTATGTATAAAATGTTTCTTTGATTATCATTTTTCATGTAAAAATTTGTTACTAGTGAGAAAAGAAATAGACTCAATTGGACACATAACAACAGGAAGGGACTTTTTTTTTGGCTTATTTTTCTTTTTTTTATTGTTATTTCCCAAATACAATTTTTTTTTGAGATAACTATTTGCCTTTAATGATCTTTTTTTTTTTTTTATTTTCCCACTGTACAGCAAGGGGGTCAGGTTATCCTTACATGTATACATTACAATTACATTTTTCCCCCAGCCTTTCTTCTGCTGCAACATGAGTATCTAGACAAAGTTCTCAATGCTATTCAGCAGGATCTCCTTGTAAATCTATTCTAAGTTGTGTCTGATAAGCCCAAGCTCCCGATCCCTCCCACTCCCTCCCCCTCCCATCAGGCAGCCACAAGTCTCTTCTCCAAGTCCATGATTTTCTTTTCTGAGGAGATGTTCATTTGTGCTGGATATTAGATTCCAGTTATAAGGGATATCATATGGTATTTGTCTTTGTCTTTCTGGCTCATTTCACTCAGGATGAGATTCTCTAGTTCCATCCATGTTGCTGCAAATGGCATTATGTCATTCTTTTTATGGCTGAGTAGTATTCCAGAAGGGACATTTTAATCCTAATGTAAACTTTAATGACAAAGCTATTGCTGTTTGGCATGAATACAGCTTTGAAATTGTAGCACAATCTCTGATATGGCAATGATCAAATTGTTTTTAGAAGCCAAATCAATTTTGACTCTTAGTTTTCGTGGCAATACAGTGCTGAAATCCCTGACTCATAAAGGCATGTTATGGAAAACAGATTCTGGGCTCTCACTGCTAACTTGGCTATATAGGCTTGTGTCAAAGAAAACCATCCCAAATTGAAATTACGTCCTAACATTTATTTGTTCTGAGGTGACTGAGGTCCAATTTGGCAATGTCCTTGCCATTGATGGTTTTGTCAGCAAGAAAATTATGAATCTATGTTTCAATGTTTAGGTTTTATGAGATAGAGTAATGCTTTGAAAGCATTCTGCATTAGTCCAAGTATCAAAAGACTTCTGTCTGTAGTCGAATGTATAATGCTTTGTGTATCTCAATCCTTTGAGGCTCTAAAAAATTTTATAAAGTTGTCTCCTCCAGTCTCTTCTTCCAAAATGGCAGATTAACCACATAAGCTTATGGGTTTTTTAAATAGTACCATAACTGGTACAGTTTACATGGGCCTTAAACCAAAAGATTTACCTAATTTATGAAGCCACATGTGTCCATTGTTTGATGGAATTATTAGTGAATCTGTCCTTGGAAGAGCAATAAATGGCTCAAAGAGTGTTCTCTGAAAAGTCAGTATATTTTTGTGCAATAGAGGAGGACACTGCATTCAGTACATATTTCCTGAGAAAAATTCTCAGAATGATGGGAATTCAAAAGTCAACTGGATTAATTGAGACCCTGCCTACCAATAGATAAAATATTTTCAGATTTTTGAAGAATTTTTTTAGTGCCAGTGCATACAAACATGAAAAAATATCACTGATTACAATGAATGATATCACTATTGTTACATCTTTTGTGTTCTGATGAGGTGGCATTGTGGCATTCCATGATCTTCCTCACCCTATTAAAATACATATAAGAAGTTCTAGAGAACTGCTTCTTCTGAGTTGTTTCTTTGCTTCAGGCATTAAATCAGCAAGACATCCATGACTCATAGTTTCATCGAGTTCTTTTAAAAAATCTGGGGCTTCTTTTATCTGCAAACTAAGCCTATACAAAACTTCAAGTTGATATTTGTAATGGATTCAAATATTGGGGAAATAATTTTAAGTCAAGCTTTAAAGAAACAAAAAGAAGTCCACTGCCAGGTATACTCGACAATGAACAGACTTTGGTTTAATATTTTAACATTGGGACTTTTGATAAGCTGATACATGAGAAGTTTTTTTTTTTAAAATTTTTCCGGCTTTTTTTTTTAGGGCCACACCCACAGCATATGGAGGTTCCCAGGCTAGGGGTTGAATCAGAGCTGTAGCGGCTGGCCTATGCCACAGCCACAGCAACATGGGATCCAAGCTGCGTCTACAACCCACACCATAGCTCGCGGCAACACCAGATCCTTAACCCACTGATCAAGGCCAGGGATCAAACCTGCAACCTCATGGTTCCTAGTTGGGTTTGTTAACCACCAAGTCACGACAGGAACTCCTTGAGAAGTTATTTTCAACCATGTGCTATGTAATAAAGGAAAGCTAGATTTACCTAAGTTTTATTCAATTCTAGTAGGCAGAATAATGGCCATATCCCAATCCCTGGTACCTTAGCTATGTTACTTGACATGGCTTAAAGGATTTTGAGTTATAGCTAAGTTATAGAACTTGAGATAGGTGACCCCACACTGCTTGGGTGTGCCCACGATGGGAACAGGTATCATTAGGAGGGAAGGGAGGCAAAAGGAGATGCAGAGCCAGAGATATGAAGATGCTATGCTGCCGGCTTTAGCAATGGAGGAAGGGGCCACCGATTAAGGAATGGAGGCAGCTTCCAGACGAGGAAAAGGCAACCAAAAAAATTCTCCTCCAGCTCTGCTGATACTGGATTTTAGCCAAGTAAGAGCCATTTCAGATTTTTCATCTCTTGAATTGGAAAATAATAAATTTGTGCTGCTTTAAGCCATGGAGCTCGTGTTAATTTGCTATAGCAGCAATAGAAAACTAGTATATTGACTTTTTGAAACAAAAAATTTTTCACGTATAAGCTATGCCTTAGATGAAGTGAAATAAAAACAAAGTTCTATAATCACAATTCATTGGTTGTTTACTTAAAATCCTACCAACGGAAAACTTGTCCAGAATAAAAAAAGTAACAATGATTTTGAAGAAATGACAATGAAGAGTAACATTCCATGTAGAACCCAGTACTTCTGGAAATAAAAATGCCTACATGATATAAAGTCATATATGGAATTGGGACTGGTCTATTTCTGGGTTTTGTAGGTAACTGTTAGAGCAGTAAGAAGCGAAAAGCATCTACTCTGAATCGGTCATTCTACTAAGCAATGCACATATATTTATGGAAATACAATTGATCCTTGAACAACACAGGTTTGATCTGTGCATGTGCAGTTATGTTCACTTTTTTTTTTCAACAAATACTTCAGTACTATACCATCCCATCTGTGGTTGGTTGAATCTGAAGATGCAGAATCGCTACAGGAAGGAAACAAGGATAAGGAGGACAGACCATAAGTAGTACATAGATTTTAATTGTGTGGGGTTGGAGCCCCTAATCCCACATTATTCAAGGGCCAACTATATGTGTGAGCATTATATATATGTATTTATATATAATATATATGTATATATACATTATATATGCATATATAATATATATATATATACTTACTACAGATATGAAAATTTCTCACTACAACTATTTAAATTAGTTCTATTCTCATTTTATGAATTAATTTATCCAAAAGATATTTATTAACCACTTAACATGTTTCAGGCCCTGTACAACGAATAAGATCTTCATACTAGTTACCTTCGACTAAGGTAATATAAAATTTAGAGTAAAAGTAATTGAGGTCCAAAAGAACTTAAAAAAAAAAAAGACTAAGTAATTGATCAGGAATTCAATTACCAAAGAAATTTTCATTCTGGAAAATAAAAGTAGCATCGCTTTTATACTCCTTTGCTTTTGGCTTTTCTCTACTCATCCATTCCTGATTCAGCAGCCAAAAAATTATTTCAAGCACTGGACAATACTACCCCTGCCCAGACAATTCTTGCTTTGTTAATATCCTCCAATTTTCAGGATTAACTAATTTTCCATCTATGACTTATTTATCCCTATACGTAAGTTTGGTCAACCTTTTATTCTTTCATAGTATTCCTGTCTTTAACTCTTTGATTATTTTTAATTTTGCACCTAGTTTACAGTGATTTACTTAATGTATGTTCTCCCCCTGGAGTTTCGTGAAGACTGGAACAAGTTCTGTTTATTTGTTCCTTTATCCTCAGTCCATTTTACCAAGTGACTGGTAGAGTGTATGGCTTATATCATTTACTTGAAATGTATTTGTTGGACAAATGTAGATATGAACATTTAAACACTGGTATAGGGCATGCACCTGCCAACAAAGTCGGGTACTGGAGCTCTCTTACTGTGTCAGGCATTGAGTTGTGTTGAGATGTGGGGAAGTATGAGAGGTCTAAAAGATTGGCTTGTGTAGCTGAGGTATGAATATGGGGACTTGTGGAACTCAGGAGGTGGGCATTAACAACCAGTAAAGAACTGTGTCCATATTTTAACAACCAATATGCCAGCTGAACATCAGCATGAAGAGATGGATAAAACAGAGTGACATCTTAACTTCTTCCTTCAAAGCTTGTAATACTAAAGCTCTTTAAAACTTGAACCGATTCAATCATAGTTTTGTATCAGGTCAGGCTCAAACAGGCTTGAAAACAGAGTGCAAAAAATCAAGTTGATTTCAACTTAGATTCATTTTTATAACATATTTCCAAAGTTTTTAAAATTTTTAACCAAAATAAATATTTATTCTAGTGAAAACATCATATGGGTGTATATAACTTACTATATTTACATTAATGTGGTATATTTTTATATTTAAAAAATTCAGTAGAATGCTTTTTTCATGTACTAAACTATTTCAAAAATTCATATTGTTTTAAAAATATGACTCAAATAAAATTTGTTAAAGCCTTTTATGATTATTGGAACCTTGCTTCTGTGCAACACACCAGCTGTGGCCAAACTCGTTGCCAACAACTGAGCAATGCCAACAGTTGTCTTTTGAAATAAGAACCTGGACGTATACTAAATTAAAGAAGGTAAAATTTTAGGAAACTTTCATAGAATAAAAAACTTACCACATATATTTTCTAAAAACTTTTTGATAAATTTTAAGGTTTTGATAATATTAAATACTTTAATTTAAACTAGTATGATAGCTTTGAAACATTTAAGAGCTATTCATTGTTATGTAGTTCCAACTGCTATTTTGTATAATTTGTGTCCCTTTACAATCCAATAAAATAAATGACTTTCTAGACTGACCGTCTATCATTCTCCTCTTGCAAATGTTTCTCCACTGGCCATGAAAATATGGCCATGAAAATATCATACAATCTTTATGGATGTATCCTCTGCCTAATATGTTTTCCTTGGAATTATTATTCTTAAGAACTTGGTTTTTTTTTTTTATTTTTCTTGTTAAGCATTTTTGATTCTCCAAGACAGAATTTGTCCTTTCTCCTGTGGGTTTTAGCATCACATTGAACAAACTTTTATCTTGGTATTTTAAAGATCACAGATAATTATTTTACATGTCTACCTTCCATGCTAAACTGAGAATTCTTAAATGCTGGTTCTATTGTTTAATTATTCACATAACTCTAGAACCTAATGCCCAAAATAGAGTGGATGTTTCAGTGAAAATGTATAGAAATAAAGTCATCTACTTTATTCTTTTTTCTTTCAAATCCCAAATTTAGATAATTTTAAGACAATTAAATAGGCCTTCCCTTGGGCACACTTTGATTTTCTTTGCTATTGTTTCCTAATATTCATTAGTGCCTTTTTAGTGCTTCTGTTGTTCATTTTTCCTGGTCCGTCTTGTAATTCCCTTTCTCTGAGCTGAATAACAGAGAGGTAAAATATAATTCAAAAAACAACCTGGTTGTTAAAAGATATGTCATAAACTTGTCACCTGGCACATTTGGTCTATTTACCTTTATACAAAGCATTATGATGCATTATTTATAATGCTTTTTCTAGCTCATCTATTAAAGGCAATTAAAACAAAAGGAGAAATAATGCTCTGCAGCTGCTTTTACCCCTAGGACCTTCTAGGAAATGGGAACAAGATGAGTTTTGGTATTTATGAAGTTTGTTGCCTGTGAGGCCTCTTAACTGAAGCTAACACAACCTTTCACATAATCTTAATTAGATTTGATGTTTTATTTGTCTTCATTAGGAGGCAAATTAATTTTTAATTAAAAAAGAAAAGATTACTGCATCACTGGATTATTAAAAAAAAACAACTTTCCATTCCTTAATTCTATAAGCAAGACATAATTGTAAATGACTAAAGCTTCAGGGCAATAATCTAACCTATTAAATAAGTCCCTTGTATGAGGAGAAAGAAAAACATTCAAATAGTTTTAATTGAGATATTTTCTAGTTTTATTTTCATGCATATCTTAGGTTAAAAAGTAAAACCCTTAGCAGAGTTATTAAGGGTGCTGGAAGCCTAGATTTTATATTCGTATCTTCTAAAACAACTGCATTTAAATCACAAGGCCTTATTAGCAGTTTGAATTTGCTGGTATTTATTCTAATTCTTCCACAATGACAATACTATATGAATCTAGACAGATCTAGATAAGAACTGTATTCCACGTTAACTATAAAATGGCATGTTAAATATATGTAATGAATGAAAACAAAAACTGAAGTTTAATCTAACTTGGGAACCCTGAAAAAGGTGTAGCTCTCACTTCAAAGTTATCTCACCCAAGGCATAAGGGAACTAGATTGTATTAAGAGCTGATCCTGAGGGACATTCATTCTCTTACTCACTTGGCCTGCCAGGAACTTTGGGCACCAAGAATAGCCCTCAGGAAGAGAAATGCAAGCGATAAAAGACTGTAGAATGGAAGAGAGGCACTGAAATACTAAAGATGAAGGAATGCAGAATGGGCACTACCTCTTCCTCACCACAAAGTCCACATACATATGAATGTGTATTTGGTTTATAACTGATATTGACTTGAAACAACTAAACTCTTGTCATAGCTCTAAATCTCACCAAGTATACATTTTATAATATTTATACTTATGCTGTGGCTGGAATTCATTTACGAGACAGTTGAAAGATTTCTGAGTCATAATTCATAGACTGGCTTTGCCAAAGGACCTTAAATGAAATTTGCCATATAAAAGCTACAGGTCAGTAAGCTGTTAAACCTGTAGTGATATGACAGATACATGCATTTGATTTATTTTGATTCAACAATATTTCAAAAGAATAGTTTTAAAAACATATTTTTCCAAAAATTTTTTTCAATAGAAGCTTAAATGTGACTCAACAATGCTAAATCTTACAAATAAAAAAATACCATTTCTAGTATAAAAAAAGAAAAAATTGTATTGATTACAAATGAGATTGTCAAATGGTAAATAGTGAAATAAGATTATTTTGAAATGTGACTAACAAAATTTTGAAATACAAGAGTTCTGTCAAAATGTACATCTCAAAGTCATAGAGAACTCATTTCTTGTCTTGCTCCAGATGATCTCAAGGAAATGGATAATTTATCAATTAACTTGTATGAAATTGAGATTTTTAATAGCAAACTAAAGTCAATTCACAATTTTATAGATATTAAAAATAATGGAGTTCTGGTTGTGGCTAAGTGATAATGAACCTGACTAGGATCCATGAGGACATAGGTTCAACCCCTGGCCTCTCTCAGTGGGTTAAGGATCCAGTGTGGGGTGAACTGTGGTGTAGGTTGCAGCAGCAGCTGAGATCTGGATCTGCTGTGGCTGTGGTGCAGGTCAGCAGCTGTAGTTCCGATTTTACCCCTAGTCTCAGAACTTCCACATGCCACTACGAGTGCGGACTCAAAAAAGACAAAAAAAAGTGACATTGATTATACATCCAACCTAATGCAAAAATTGCAAACATTAAATGATTTATTTTTTATTAGAATTTCTGCTGCACCGTTGATAACCTCCTGAGTCTCCCAAGCTTGGTCATCAAGCTAAAATGATCACAAGGAGAGTAAAATACAAAATTTTTCTTTTGCACAGTACCACTTTTCTAGGTCAGTCAGCAATCTGGGCCAGACATTCAATAGACAAAACTCTGGTTTCTAAAGCTACTTTAGCAAGATGCTATATTCAGAGAGAGTTATAAATATGGATGGACTCTCGGAGAAACATAGTCTAAATCCTCATTGTCAGAGATGGACAAAATGTCACCTGGAAATAGTAAATAACTTTTCTTTTGCCATACAGCCATTTGTGAATTTAACCAAGATTAAATCTCTGATCTCTTAATTTCTACTAGAATGTTCTCTAGTATCTATCACACTGCTACTTAGTCATTTTCAAGAGAAGTGACAAAAACTGGCTTCCCTATATTTTACTGCTCTGCTAGAGTGCATAGAGAATTTATTAGGGAACATTAAAAAGATATTAAACCAACACCTTTGACATTGAACACTGTATTTTTTGAATGACTAAAGAAACAACAGACATTTTTATAGACTCGTTTGAATGCAAATGTTCTACAAGGTGAGACTTACTGTTGAAGACCTACAGCCTCACTGGATAATGGATAACAGCTTTGGCTCTTACCCTTATGACCTTAATTGGTAAAATTCTAATCCATTTAGAGGTTATGGTCATGATACCAGTAAAAAGAATGTGTGTTAAATAAATATATATTTATGTATTTGTTATACTTTAGCCATGAGTCCTAATGGTTTGATAGTGACAGTGAGAAAAAAAATGAAGTATTAGAGCCTTTAGCATCCATCGTAATTAGTGCTGCTAAACAGAGTTAATGAAGGTGTGAGCATTATTACAGCCTTAATGAAAAATGATCTCTAAATGTAGTGGGTAAGTTTATGATATATGAACATATTATCCAATGTCAAAATCTGGGGAAGATTTACCTAATTAAAGTAGAGGTTGTTTTGCCTCAGAGGAAAGAAGGGAAACATGATTTTGAAAATAAATGAAGCTCTCTGTAAGTCTCCCTTAATTTTTAACACATGAAATGGAAAATTGACTTTCGAAAGAATTCCTGGACTTTTTTGGGGGCCAAGTCTTTAAAAATCTCTTTACACTAAAAAGCACTGTGTCTTCTTGGGTTGGGAGGGATGCCTTAGTAGGTAATTTGGAAAATGACCAAAAAACCTCCCAAGCAAACAGCAATAACCACATTAGCGGATTCAAAAGTCATCTCAGTAAATGTATTCAGTAGGAGTTCCCATTGTGGCTCAGCAGAAATGAATCTGACTAGCATCCATGAGGATGCAGGTTTGATCCTTGGCCTTGCTCAGTGGGTTAAGGATCCGGCCTTGCCGTGAGCTGTGGTGTAGGTTGCAGACCCGGCTCAGATCCTGCATTGCTGTGGCTGTGGTGTAGGCAAGGGGCCAAATTGACCCCTAGTCTGGGAACTTCCATATGCCATGGGTGCAGCCCTAAAAAGAAAAAAGAAAAAAAGAAAAAAAAAAGTAAATCCATTCAGTAAATGTAGGGAGTCTCCACTCAGTCCTGCACTGTGTTAGTTTTCTATGGCTGCTTTAACAAATGATCAGACACAGATTTTTAAAACAAGCCATTATATTATCTCACAGTTCTGTAAATTTCTATGCTTGTTCTTTCTTTCTTTTTTTAATTAATTTATTTATTTTTTCTGATGTACAGCATGGGGACCAAGTTACACATACATCTATAGATACTTTTTCCTCCCATTGCTGTGTTGTGATGTAAGTATCTAGACATAGTTCTCAGTGCTACACAGCAGGATCTCATTGTAAATCCATTCCAAGAGCAATAGTTTGCATCCGTTAACTCTAAGCTCCCTAAGCTCCCAATCCCTCCCACTCCCTCCTTCTCCCCCCTGGGCAGTCACAAGTCTATTCTCCAAGTCTATGATTTTCTTTTCTGTGGAAATGTTCATTTGTGTTGCATATTAGATTCCAGTTATAAGTGATATTATATGGTATTTGTCTTTCTCTTTCTGACTTATTTCACTCAGTATGAGAGTCTCTAGTTCCAACCATGTTGCTGCAAATGGCATTATTTTGTTATTTTTTATGGCTGAGTAGTATTCCATTGTGTATATAGACCACATCTTCCTAATCTAGTAATCTGTCGAAGAACATTTGGGTTGTTTCCATGTCTTGGCTATGGTGAATAGTGCTGAAATGAACATGCGGGCACGTGTGTTTTTTTAAGGAAAGTTTTGTCTGGATATATGCCCAAGAGTGGGACTTCTGGGTCATATGGTAGTTCTATGCATAGATTTCTAAGACACCTCCATACTGATCTCCATAGTGGCTGTACCAGCTTACATTCCCAGCAACAGTGCAGGAGGGTTCCCTTTTCTCCACAACCCCTCTAGCACTTGTTATTTGTGGACTTATTAATGATGGCCATTCTGACTGGTGTGAGGTGGTGTCTCATCATAGTTTTGATTTGCATTTCTCTAATAATGAGTGATGTTGAGCATTTTTTCATGTGCTTGTCGGCCATCTGTATATCTTCCTTGGAAAACTGTCTATTCAGGTCCTTTGCCAATTTTTCCATTGGGTGATTGGCTTTTTTGCTGTTGAGTTGTATAAATTGCTTATATATTCTACAGATTAAGCTTTCTTGTTCATTGCATCATTTGAAACTATTTTCTCCCATTCTGTAAGGTGTCTTTTTGTTTTCTTTTTCGTTTCTTTTGCTGTGCAAAAGCTTGTCAGTTTGATTAGGTTTAGTTCTCCTGCTTTGAATCTCAGTGATCACCCTCTGCCTCATCTCCTGGACTTCTCCTTCTGCTAGTCTCTCTGACTCTAGCAAGATAAAGTCTTCAGCTTTTTAAGCACTGCTATTAGTTTGTACCCACTGGGATAATCCAGGATAATTTCTCCATTTTACGGGTCTATCACCTTAATGGCACCTGCAAGGTCCTTTTTGCCAAATAACTTAAAATCATCATGGGCCCCAGGTTTTGGCCATCTTTGGGGAAAGAAGGATTCTCTATTGCCCATACATATTTAAGGGGAGTTCCTACTAATCTAACTCTGTCAAAAATAGTCTCCACTCTATTCACACAGGACTTTTGGTTCAACTATTGCTAATTTATTTGAAACATACAAATGAAAGAGCAGGCTGCTAGTACAGTTTTTATTTCTATTTGAGTTATAAGGGAACACCACTAGTTTTGTCTTCTTTACATCAAACCAGACTATTAGCACATTCTACGCATTTTATTGTCATTCATTATATACATTTTTTACCAGCACATATTTGATCTTTCTCTTCTGTTGGATACCACAGAAGAGCAGAACTCTGCAGAAGGCAAATATCTATGGACTCAGAGTTCTCCTTCAAAGACAAGATGAAGGACTTATGCATAACCATGTTAGTCTAGAAACAGCTGCACTATGTCTTAGAGATACCCCCTTTGATATCACTAGAGAAGATAATCTCATTATTGCCTGTGCCTGTCCCTGCCCACAAATGTTGTCACCTTCCTTAACCCCATTAATAATAATCTCATCACCTTCCTTAATAAAAATAAGGTGGACTAAAGCCTATGCACCTTTGTTCTTTGGAACAGAGTGCCTCCTGGTCCCCCACTTTCTAAATGTAAGAATCTTCTGTGTTCTGCTATACTGTGCTGTCCCTCTTCCAGGATTCCCCGTTTCCCTGCTGCGCTGGACTCAGCACTCTTCCCATTATGCATGAATTCTTTCTAAAGCAGTATCCCATTACAAATTTTAATATGTTGTCTGACACAGAGTAGTTGGTCAATAAATTGTTTCTCTTCCTGTGCTTATTCTCATTAAGCTATTTGATGTTCTTCCTGCTCACCTTCCTGATTACATAGACACTAAAACCTGTAGAAGGAGCCTAACTTCTCATCTAAATCTTGTGGAGTTTAATTCCAATTCTCATGAATCCTTCTCTTACCTGAAATAGTGCATAATTTCATAGTGCAAAATATTAAAATTTAGTAACATAATATTCTGTTTTCTATTGTTTTATACATTTCTGTGCATGAGAGAAGATAGGCTTTTAAAATAAAATGCAAAGGCTGCACTTCAACTAGTATAGTTCCAAGCATATAATAGCTGTTCAATAAAACTGCAGTATGACGTCAATTATTATCTCTTAGGAGAATACACACAGGGGTAGGGCGACAAGTGAAAGGATAATGGGATGCTGTCCCTTAGACCTGGAATATATGATTATCTAAGACAAGAAAGTGATAAAGTAGCTACCAGACCTCCTTACTTCCAAATGCAGCTGTTTTGATAAGAAAACTGACACAGAAGATAATACAGGTTAACAATTCCATATCTAAAATTCCAAAGCCCTAAAAGCTCTGAAAATCAACAATATTTCAAAAACTCATATGGTAATAATGCCTAATCTGAAATAATTTAGCCAAAGATAGAGAATGACACAAATTTCTGTATTTTTTCATAGTGTCTACTTATGTCATTTGGTGTGATTATTTATGCTTTTTTAACAAGCATCTAGTGTGGTTATTACAAGTGCTGCCTCAAATCCTATTAGGGTATACAGTATATGTGATGTAGTACCTTTCTAAAACTCTAAAAAATAATAATAAAAAAATTAAAAAGGAAAAAGAGAAAAGCTGAATTCTGAATTATATCTAACCCCAAATTTTTAGGTGAGTAAACATGATGAATTTTCAACTGTATAAAAAAATAAGGGGACCCAAGAACAAAATAATGAATTTTTACTTCTAGGAAAGTTATAAATGCAAAAAAGCAATTTAAGATATGTAAAACTTAGAATTTTTAAATTGTATGTACTTTTTAATTATCTAGGTAATTTTCATATACATATTCAATATGGGAGGAGGTGAGAGAGTTTTTAAAGTAATAATGGTTTTCAAACCTTCTCTATTTCTGAGAAGTTATGCTTTCTGATCACACTAATGGAAATTTCCTTATGTACTTATTGTTAGCATGTGTCCATATTTTAAGAAAACACGTAAGAATTAAATAAAATGGTGTATAAGCTATAATTACTTAATTTTGCTTATATCATTCCATTAATTATCAACCATTCAATTGTATTTGTATATCTACTCCCTTTAAGTACTGTTACGTTAGTGGGCTGTTCAAGAATACATTCTGTGGCAGAATTTACTATATAATAATGATAAATGATGAATTTGATGAATATATATATATATATAATTAAATAGTATAGCTAGAAAATATCTGGCTCCAAAAGCTTATGCAAAATATAACTCCAATGTGAAAAAATAATTGGCTTTAGTTTTTATCATTAAGACACTTTAGTCACTATTTGACTGTGTGTTGAAATTCCGAAAGTGTTTTCATCTGCAAGCGGGTGGTGGCCCCATCAACACTGGAGAATGTGAGGTACTATGACAAATGTATTTTTGCCTTTACAATATAATCCATCTTTACAGAATGAATTCATCTTTGGAAAAGCCAACAGAATAACTCTCCTGCAGAAATATTCACTGGGGACAGAGTGGTATACAAATTATTTTATCTGAAACTTACATCAATATGTGTTTACTCTTTGTGTCAGGATTACTAGTATCTGGGAATAAAGACTTGAGTTACCCATCAGAAAAAATGAGGGTTAGACCAATTCTGCCATTTCTCTGTCCACAGAAAGAATTTTCTGAAAGGTTAATGTAATCTCTAGTGTTATCAAAAGACAAAAAGACTGAAAAAGCAACAAAAATACAAGATTCTATTTAGATTTATGGAATTATAAGATAAAATTATGTTCATTTTTTTGGCCATGGCCACAGCATGTGGGAGTTACCGGGCCAGGAATTGAAATACGTATCACACCAGTGATAATGCCAGATCTTTAACTGCTATCCCCTTCAGGGAATTCCCAATTTTTTAAAAATGGATTTTTATTATGTTAAAGTTGGGGAATTTTGTTCTGGAATTTGTAGGGAAATTTTATTCTATTGGAATAATAATGAGAATTAAAACATGTTAGTGGTTTACTGTTGTCCCCTCTTCAACTTAGTAACAAGAACAAAATAAAAATTTACTATTTTGGGCAAAAGTACAAATATCTCAAAATAAGATTGGCAGTTTCTTGAAAAGTTAAACATGTCCTTAGCAGCAATCCTACTCATGGATATTTATCCAAGAATAATGAAACTATATGTCCACACAAGGACTTGTATGTGAAGGTCCATAGAGACTTTACTGGAAAACCAAAACTGAAAAAATCTACAAGTACATCAGCAGGTGAGTTGACAAATAAGTCAGGTCAAATTTTGCCATAGCCATACAGTGAAAAATTACTTAGTGATCAAAAGGAATGATCTATTATTTCTCATGACAACATAGGTAAATCTCAAAAACATTACTGAATGAGGCAACATGCAAATAGTACATGTTGTATGATTTAATTTTCTTGAAAACTTAAAATAAGCAAAACTAATCTTTAGTAAAAGACAGCTGTCCTGATGTCACCTGGGGCTGTGTCAGTGGGAGTGTGAATATTCACTAAAGGGGTAGCATGGACTTTTTTGAGATGATGAAAATATTCTATATATTTATTTTCATGGTGGTTACGTAATTCTATGTATTTTTTTTCCCATGGTGGTTATGCTAATTCTATATATTTTTAAAACTTCAAAATTTTACATTCAAAATGAATATATTTAATGGCATTCATGTTATACCTCAAAACAGTTTAATTAAAAAATAATTAGAGGGATGGCTGTCTGTTAAACAACACAGTAACTCATGGCAATGGAAGAAATTAAAGAAACTATAGTAGCTAACAATGATGGAGTTATGATTCCACAGCTGGTTATATTAGCATTTTGAACAAGCAATTCTTAGGAAAAATTTTCACTTGGCGTTCTGTACATAATAGTAAGTAATATTTATTGAAAACAGTATTTTTGAGTGCTTACAGTAATCTCATGAAGGTTGGTACCATTACTAGCTCCATTTTATGAATGAAGAATCTGTGGGTTAGAGAGATTAAAAACTGCAAAGCTGGTATGCAACAAGCCTAAGAAACCAACTCATATCTGCTTTTTATGTAGTAGATGTTAAGAGATTACTGAAAACACTAATTAAGGAAGTTAACTTCCTGCTAAGTCATTCTTCCTATTGATAATGAATATATACCATTGTTTTTTTGGTTGTTGTTGTTTGTTTTAAAGTAAAGAATACTATTTTCTTGGCATTCAATCTGTACATGAACCTGAACGTCTCAAAGGAAACTGGTGCCACTAATAACAAGAATAAAATAAATCTGTAACATTTATAAGATTGTTACAAAGTGCTGGGCTCCATGCTAAATTATTTACTTTATTAATTCATTTAAATCTCCAACAAACCATGAGGAGACACTATTGATCACCCACATTTTGTACGTGAGTAAATAACTTCCATGAGGGCACCCAGCTAATTTATCAAGATGATAACACTGGAGTTGAGTTTGGCCACAGAATCTGCACATTTAACCACTGCACTGTTGGAGAGTCTTCACTGCACAGCACTGTGTGGCTGGATCTCCCCGTACCTGGAAATCCTACAAAGCGGGGCACCATTGTGATGTGCACATGTTCTTGTTAATTCTGTGCAAAGTGAGGACTGTGTGTACTGCCTAAGGAAAGTTCAAAGAAGATTAACAATTTCAATGGGATTGCATACTGGTAACATTTACTATCTTGCTCTATACTATCCAAGGGAGGCTTTCCTTATAATAAATGTCTTGGTATTTCCATGTTTAGCAGACATGTATTTGTGCATATCCATTGCCCTTAAAATGGGTTAGATATCCTTTAAATTCCCTTATTCTTAACTAATTTGTAATTAAAAATTTCCTTATATAATTTTCAAAGTATTTGTGTAATAACAGCTGCACGAATTATACACAGTAGGACAATGTTATCTACATTTAAAAGGAGAGAGATTTTGCAAGAGCTCTTTGAAAGGGGACCTTAATTCCATGCCAGAACATTTTATTCTGGTTAGATATTAAAATGAGCCATCTAGGGCAGATAGAGGTTAGACACGTTTCTTTTGATTAAGTGAAATACTGAAGCTGGATACTATTAAAAACATACAGACAAGCTAGCATGCTTTAAGCACCTTCTTCATATGAGGGAAAATCCCTACATCTGAGGACAATGGGGCTCAGAAAGATTAAATAATTCATTCAAAGTTTATCATCAGTAGGTGCCAGGACTGAAATTTGAATCCAGATTAATTTTCAAAGCTAATTATCCTTCTAGCTGGTCAACCTGCCTTATACAGGTCACAGACACTGGTTGCATGTTGATTGTGCTCTTTTGAATTTACTTTGTCAAGATTGGATAAAGCTATTGGATATGTGTTGGCTCTTTAATGTGGAGGGTATATTTTAAAAACTAATGGAATGGAAGTTAACTAGATGCTGTTTACTTTACTCTCCAAAGGAAACATTGTTTCCATTCAGCTATAAAAATCTCTTTCCCCTTCAAGGATATTCTCCAAGGCTTCCATCTCTCACATCATATATTGAGTCCACCCAAGCAAGGTGAAATGCAACTTAGAAAATAATCGGTTATAAGCTGAAATACATATTGCAGAATTTATAATATTTATTTCCCATTATCTGTGTGATTTATTACTTAAAAAACATTCGTTGTGCACCTACAAGGCATCAGATTCTGAACTGGGAATCAATGACACAACAAGGAAGAAAACTTGACAAGATACCAGTTCCCAGGAAGCTTATATTCTAACAGGAAAAAAATCAATTAATAAACAAGTAAATAAGTATACATCATCAGAGTGGGAGAGTGCTGTGGAAAACCTATTCAAGTTAAGAAAAACAAGAGTATGGGGGTTGGGAGCCTTGTTCTGGTATTTATTGAGAGTTTTCAGGTAAGGCCCCCATAACCAAGTAACATTTGAGCAGAAACATGAAGGAACAGAGTGAGGAGAATATTTTAGGAAGAATGAACCGAAACTAGAAAGATTCTAAAGCAGAAGAAAGCATGCCATGGTCAAGAACCAGCAAGGAGGCCTGTGTGGCCAGAATATAATGAGCAGAGGAGATGGGTGGGGATTAAATAGGAGATGCAGCCAGAGTCAGACCATGTGAGTCTTGGTTGTGATTAATAGGACCTGCTTTTCCTCTCATGATCAGATGGTTGGAATGTTCTGACTCACTCTGTAGCAGGCTCTTTGGGGCTCCCCTGTGGAAAAGTGTGGGGCGGGGACAGAGGAAGACTAGCTGGGTGGTTACTGCCATAGTATGGGTAAGAGATATTTTGGGCTTTTCTCAGTGTGGCAGCACTGGAGGTAGAGAAGATCCATGGTACATTCGGGAGATGTCAAGTGTGCAGTGCCACTGGCCATCCAAGGTGTCAAAGGCTGGATAATTCAGTCTGGGCTTCGGAGGAGATAGACGTTTAGAAATTTAGGATCTGAGAGACTGACTGGGTTCGTCTACAGAGAAATAGGAGAGGAGATAGGAGAAGACAGAGAGATGACAGAGGGAGAGGTAAAGATGGAGACACAGAGCTCAGAAGTCAGGGATAGAGGCGTGGAGTCAGGAATGGGAAGTCAGGGCATAGCTAAGAGATGGAAGGAGGCATCCTGGTGGCCCAAGTGAAGAAAGGGTTTTAAGGAGGGTCCCAAACACTGTCCCAAAGGCTGCTGACAGGTCACATGACAACTGAAAACTGACTGCTAGGTTTATCATCATGTAGGACACTGTAGTCTTGAAGATAACTATTGTTAGGTATTTGCAAAGAAGGCACAACTGCAGTTAGTTCAAGACAATGAAAGAACTCTTTTTTAAGGAATCTGGCTTCAAATGGAAGCAGAGAAATGGAGCAATAAAGTAGAGGAGGTTGTGGGTCAAGATAGTTATGATAGAAGTCTTGGGGGGTTTGCTGAAGAGGTTAGAAATAAAATGTTTGAATGCAAAAGGGAAAATGAATTGATAATTCAAGAGTGAGAGGAGAGAACTGCTGGTGTCAGGTCTCAGAGAATCTGAAATAAGAACATGATTCCCTGTGGGGGGACAGCTTAGGCATCTGCTTAGATAGCCAGGTCACAGTGACAAGGAAGCCAAGCTGAGCCAAGGGCACAGGCTAAAGGGATGCTGCTGAGCACATGGAGGTGTTCCTTGTCTATTTTCTGTTGTTTCCCAAGTTTTACTGAGAATTGATATGTAAGTTTGTACTATTTTAAGGTATACAATATAATGATGATCACATGTATATATTATAAAATGCTTACCAAATAAGTTTGCTTAACATCCATCAACACACAAAGTTTTCTTGTGATGAGAACTTTCCTAGAACCTTTGAGATAAACACCACGGTGGTGTTAACCATAGTCACCATGTTGTATATTACATCCCAGAACTTATTTATCTCATAACTAGAGATTTATACCTTTAACCACCTTCAACCCATTTCCCTGGCTCTTCCTTCTCATCATCGCTATTTACTCAGTGAAAGTGAAAAAGATCCCTCAGGAAGGCAGGTGGGGAGTTTTATAAGATTTTAGGAGAGAAGTGCAAGCAAGAACTGATGACCTAGAAAAGGGGAGGGTGAATGGGCTGGGAAATGAAGCAAGATTGTTGGACAAGTAATACTGGAGATGACAAAAATTTTTATTTTTATCTTTGCTAGGAGTATGGGGAGGAGAGGAAGAAAATGTTTCCAGCCCAGGTGCTTCTATTTCTGTGTCATTTTCTAACTAAAGTGTTTGTTCTTTTTTAGAAGTTTGGGGTAAATGAGCACATAGTGCTTTTACTTTGTATGCATTTTTTCCATAATTGCCCTGAAAGAGTCCTGAGCCCTGTACACCTATCTAAATCTTTTAATTTTTTGTTTCTAAACATGTATTGTTACTAGATATTCATGAATGAGTGAAATTTTAGTGAATTCTAATTAGTCTCTAGACACTAATCCAAATTCCAATTTCTTCTTTTATGATACTTTATGAAATGTGAAAGAGTCCTTCAACTTTTGTATGAACTTACAAGAACAGGTCCTTGGGGAGAGCCAGCTCTCTTTTCCTTTCTCTCATTAAAGGAAAAGGAAGGATTTCCTTCCTTTCTGTATTACAAATAGAAAAACTAGTGTAAAAAATGACACTAATATTTTCCAACTGGTACATATGTCTTTTTACTATCACAAATTAATTAAATAATTGATGGACCTGCTTGACAGAATCACAGAATGTTGGAACTGGAAAGGTCTTAGAAATTATTGAGTATAATCCATTTAATTTATAAATGATAAAGCTGAGACCCATAGAGTGGAAATTTGCTAATAATCTTAAATCTGCTGATGGAATTCAATAAAGATTGATTTACAATTAGCCTGGAAGCCCTTCCACTTACTACAATCTATTTTTAATGTCTTTAATTCTTTTCCTCTTGAATTGTGTTACAAATTATTATCACATACTTGCCCACATTATTCAATTACAAATTTTCTTGAAAATTAATTAAAGAGCAATATATGTCCAGTAGAGTGTTTTGCTCTGTGGATGTGACTGTACGTAGTGGGTTAAAAAGCATCTCTCAAAAATTCATGTCTACCTCGAATCTCAAAGTATGCCTTTATGTGGAAATAGGATCTTTAAAGATGTAAAGAAAGGATCAAGATTAGACCATACTGGATTTGGGTAAGCCCTGAATCCTCTAAGAGGGTCCTTACGAGAGAGAAAAAAAAGAAAAAAGGGGGGACACAATGACACAGAGAGTTAACAGTGTGACAATGGTGACAGTGCAGGTAGAAATTGGAGGGATGAGTCTATAAGCCAAGGAATGCCAACCATCACCAGAAAGGAGCAGAAAGCCAGGGGCTGTTCCCCCTTCAGAGCCTCCATTTTGGACTTTCATTTTGGACTTTAAGCCTCTTGAGCTGTGAAACAATACACTTCTGTTGTTGAAAGCTGCCTAGTTGGTAGTAATGTTAAGGCATTCACCAGAAGTTGGTAGTAATGTTAAGGCATTCACAGGAAATATTAGAGAAGGCAATTTCAATGCCTATCACGTAAAAAAGCAGTAAAATAAAGGAAACAGAAAAACAAAGAAAACCCAAATCCTTAGTTTATGGCTATTAGTGAGCATGAGTATGAAGCTTCCCCATTCGGTTGATAATCATGTTCTTTCTTCCTTGTAATTCAACTGGAAAAACAAGGTAATTTTTATAATTTGTAACCCCCGAGTCTTCATTACAGAGACTATGTGACACAGTGTTGCATATAGTCAATGGCCACTCTTCAGAATTTATTATACATATTTTTACATGCCAATACTGGAGAATATTACTCTGATCATGTTTATTGCATGTTACTCAAGATAGGCAGTAACATAAGAGCAATTATTTAATAAGAAGCTGCTCTGTACCAGTGTCCACACTAAGGGACTTTACATGTTTAAGTTCATTTAATTACAAAGCTTTGGCATTTGTACTCACATTAGTTTCCTACAAGTTACAGCAAGCTTAGTGGCTTAAAACAACAAACACTTATTGTCTCACAGTTCTGTGGGTCAGGGGTCTGGACACAGTTTAGCTGGGTCCTTGGCTCAGGATCTCAAGGCTGCAATAAGTGTGTTGTCTTTGTTTTCCTTATCTGAGGCTCAGAGTCCTCTTTCAAGCTCACTCAGGTGGTTGGCAGAATCCAGTTCTTTGCCGCTGATATCACTGGTGTTGTTTTGCTGTGTATTAGTTGAGGGTCACTCAGTCTCCTCCATCTGCATTCATGTGGCTGTTTACTTGTTTCCCAGGCCAGAGGGAAACTTTATTTGCCTCTGACTCCGATGTAAAGACCTCATGATACCAGGTCAGGCCTCCTGAAGAATCAACTACTTAGGGATCTTAAAGATATCTTTCCCATATAGCATACCTGAACCATGGGATGCATCTCATCATGTCTACAAGTCCTGCCCACACTCCAGGGGAGAGGGTTATGCAGGGAGTGTTCACCAAGGCGTGGGTTCTTTTTTTTTTGGCTTTTTGGCTTTTTGGGTTTTTGGCTTTTTGATATTTCTTTGGGCCGCTCCAGTGGCATATGGAGGTTCCCAGGCTAGGGGTTGAATTGGAGCCATAGCCCCCGACCTATGCCAGAGACACAGCAACGCAGGATCCGAGCCGCGTCTGCGACCTACACCACAGCTCACGGCAATGCCGGATCCTTAACCCACTGAGCAAGGCCAGGGATTGAACCTGCAACCTCATGGTTCCTAGTCGGATTCATTAACCACTGCGCCACGATGGGAACTCCCAAGACGCGGGTTCTTAAGGACAAACTCTACCATGGTACTGTGAAGTGGGAACATTTACTGATCCTCAGCACTTGCTTTCTTTCATATGTAACTCTCTTAAACTTGAAATTTGAAGACTGGAACTGGTTCGGAGCTCATTGTCCTAAAGTACTGTGGACTCCCTTGCACTTCCTGTCTGCTTTAACAGTCCTCCTTAAGTAAGATGTTCAGAATAACAAAGTTACAAAACAGCCCCAGTGGCTTCACATATTTTGTTCTCACTTTTTTTCTTTTCTTTTTTTTTGTCTTTTGTCCTTTCAGGGCTACACCCACGGCTTATGGAGGTTCCCAGGTCAGGGGTCTAATTGGAACTGTTGCTGCTGGCCTACGTCAGCGCCACAGCAATGCCAGATCCGAGCTGCATCTGTCTGCGACTTACACCACACACAGCTCACAGCAATGACGGATTCTGAACCCAGTGAGCGAGGCCAGGGATTGAACCCGCAACCTCATGGTTCCTTGTCGGGGATTCATTTCCACTGCGCCCTGATGGGAACTCCTGTTCTCGCTTATTTCTAATAGAGGTGGATCATCCTTCCTTAAGTTTCACATTACAGCCGTAATATCTAGAGAGAAATGTGAGTTTATTTTTTAAAGGAATTAAATGATCAGGGTTGGGTAATTTGTTTTAGAGTTCTGGTAGTAGATATACATTTATCAATTTTTAAAAGGGTGTTTTCCAAGAAGCTCTAAATGACACCTCTCAGAATTTTCTACTGACATCTCGCAGAACATAAAAAAAACCCAGCAACTGCAAAGCAGTATTGGAAACTATGCCTAGGAATCCACCCAAGGGAGAGGAGAGTCCACTCCCTGCAGGGCTGAGGGACCTGCCATGAATAGTGGATGGAGTAGTTGAAGCATTCCCTGCTCATCTCTGAAACAGCATGAACTTGTCCAAATGAAAGTACATACATTTACGAAGGTGACCTATCTCTTTCCTATTTTACTGTTTGACCTTTATTTTAGCAATACAGTCTCTTCCAAAGATGCAAACCATGTGACTACTGGTTTTTATGTCATCCTCAGTGCTGCTTTACTGACTCTATTCCAAAATCATTTTGTCAAAGTATCTGAAAAAAAAAAAAAAGCAAACTGGGAAAGGAGGAGATAGGGTGGTAAGGGAGAAAAAGGAGTGTGTGTGTGTGTTTAGGCTGGAGGTCCTAAATCTCATCCTAGGAATATCGTCTTTGGAAATAAAGCCTCATCAACTCTTGGGTGTAAAGGACTTCAATGAGTCCTGATTCAACAATCAAAGCAAAAGAATACAAAATCATAAAAATGATAGTGGGCCAAAAGTCATATTTGAGTCCAGCAGAGCTAAATGTGTTTTAGAATCTCAGCATATCAAGCTGCCACTGTGAAGAGTATCAAATCAGAATTCAAGTGCTCAGTGAATGGGGTCAAGGACAATTCGAATGCTCTGCTTTTAGTAAATAGTAGGAAGGAAATGATTTTCCATCATCAAAACATCAATAACCAGAAGAAAATCAATAAGAAGTGAAAAGTATTCCAGGAAAAAGAAAGAGAGAAAGTCTTGGGGACATGATTCTAAAGATTCAGAAACCTGTACACTTAGGGGAAAAAGACAAGATAAATAATCTGAAAAGGAATGGATATATGTATAACTTGATTCACTTTGCTGTACACATCAAACTAATACAAACATTGTAAGTCAACTATACTCCGATAAAAATTTTTTAAAAAAGACAAACAGCTAACAGATGTCAAAAATAAAATCAAAACCAAAAAGAAAACAAAAAGACAACTTACAGAATGGGAGAAAACAGTTTCAAATGAGGCAACCAACAAGGGCTTAATCTCTAGAATATATAAACAACTTATACAACCCAGCAGCAAAAAAGCCAATCAATCAATGGAAAAATGGGCAAAAGACCTGAATAGACTGTTCTCCAAGGAAGATATACAGATGGCCAACAAACACATGAAAAAATGCTCAACATCGCTGATTATAAAAGAAATGCAAATCAAAACTACCATGAGATATCACCTCACACCAGTCAGAATGGCCATCATTAATAAATCCACAAATAACAAGTGCTGGAGGGGCTGTGGAGAAAAGGGAACCCTCCTGCACTGTTGGTGGGAATGTAAACTGGTACAGCCACTATGGAGAACAGTTTGGAGATACCTTAGAAATCTATCCATAGAACTTCCATATGACCCCGCAATCCCACTCTTGGGCATCTATCCGGACAAAACTCTACTTAAAAGAGACACATGCACCCGCATGTTCATTGCAGCACTATTCACAATAGCCAAGACATGGAAACAACCCAAATGTCCATCGACAGATGACTGGATTCGGAAGAAGTGGTCTATATACACAATGGAATACTACTCAGCCATAAAAAAGAATGACATAATGCCATTTGCAGCAACATGGATGGAGCTAGAGAACCTCATCCTGAGTGAAATGAGCCAGAAAGACAAAGACAAATACCATATGATATCCCTTATAACTGGAATCTAATATCCAGCACAAATGAACATCTCCTCAGAAAAGAAAATCATGGACTTGGAGAAGAGACTTGTGGCTGCCTGATGGGAGGGGGAGGGAGTGGGAGGGATCGGGAGCTTGGGCTTATCAGACACAACTTAGAATAGATTTACAAGGAGATCCTGCTGAATAGCATTGAGAACTTTGTCTAGATACTCATGTTGCAACAGAAGAAAGGCTGGGGGAAAAATGTAATTGTAATGTATACATGTAAGGATAACCTGACCCCCTTGCTGTACAGTGGGAAAAAAATAATAATAAATAACTTAAAAAAATAATGAAAGTATAAATAAAAAAAATAAAATAAAATCAACACAGACAACTGGACAAACCAGATTTGGAAACATTTCTAACACAGACAATAGAGGGCTAATATTTATTATTTTTAAAGAATTCTTTTAAATTGACAACAATGGGATAAATAAAACAGTGAGTAAAGATATTATGAGGAAGAGCAAATATTACCAACAAGCATAAAAAGATGCTCATCTCACTGGTAATCAAAGAAATTCAAATCTAAATAACAAGAAAACTATGATTTTACGTCTCTCAGGATGGCAAAAATTGTAGGAAAAAATAACACCATTGCTGGTACAGAAGTGGAGGTGAAATTGACTGCTGGCAAAAATGGTGAAGGCTTAATCTTTTCTGAAAGATTGTTGAATGGGAAGCACAAAATTCAAACATTTACATATAATCTTGTAAAACAAAACCAAGTAACTATGTTTATAGATGCAAATGAGTTCACATATATCTATGCACATTTAAATGTGCATGGAGAAAAATATGCAATTACAAAAACTTTTTTATGATGTTTACATTGCAAAGAGGAAGAGTCAAAGTTAATGTGAGAAGTAATTTGGGTAAACAGTGAAAGAAGCAAAGGAGAAAAGAAGAAAAAAGAAATTACATATTGAATATTTTGAACTTTGCTTTTCACCTGGTTTATTTGGCTATGAATGCTTCTAATGTCTCTCACCAAGATTTTTTAAAACTGTCATTTAATACTTAAGACTAAGTATCTTCATGTGTTAACTATCAATAAAAACAAAGTAGAGAGAAAAAGTATTCCAAAGTCTTAAACATTGTTCCCTTCTGGAAGTAAAAATTGGAATAATTTTCATTTTCTTTTTGTATATTACATGTTATAATTCTGTAGTCTCCAGGTTTTTTTTACTGAGAAAGATTTTAGAATAAAAGAACTGCTAAAAGTAATTCACTCAATTTTACATATAACCTTAAAATTAGGTACTTTTTTTTTTTTGGCCACACTCGCAGATATTTAAGTTCCCAGACCAGGAATTGAATCCAAGCTGCAGCTATGAATTACACCACAGCTGAAGCAACACCAAATCTTTTAACCCAATTTGTAGGGCCGGGGATTGAACCCACACCTCTGCAGTGACCCGAGCAGCTGCAATCAGATTTTAACCCACTGTGCCACAATGGAAGCTCCAGGTAAAATGTTTTTGTAGTAATTCCATATTTTGTTGAAGGAAGTAAATTTTATTTTAATATGATATTCAACAATGAATGGTTAATGTATTGCCTTGACTACCCGAGGATTCTAAATGAAGAATTTGTGATCATATTCAAATGAAAGTAGTTGGCTATAAAAATGTTAGAACCTGGAGTTCCCTTGTGGCCCAGAGGGTAAAGGATCCAGAATTGTCACTGCTGCCACTTAGGTCACTGCTGTGGTTCAGGTTAGATCCCTGGCTTGGGAACTTCCACATGCCAATGATGTGGCCAAAAAGAAAAAAAAAATGTTAAAACCTGACTTATATTCTTTTCTTGGATGGTCAGATTTCTCCTCTCAAAGGTGAATCATTATCAGTAGCTACAAGAAGCCCAAACTTTTTGGATTTGAATATGTTCTCAGTTGGAAACCTAGAAAGTGATAGCACATTTATGGAAATAAAAACACAAACTGGAAAACTGATTACTTAAATCTATATGTATGCAGGAAGAAATAAAGGGAAATAGCTACTGGTCACAAGTGGGAGACTAAGACATCTTCTCCCATTCATTTTCAGAAATTACTTTAGGATCCAAAGAGGAAACAAGACCCTTCTTTTTAATAAATCAACTACTGTAGGTTGGCAATGTATGTTTAAAAAGCCATATATGCATATACTATCAGAATACAGATAATAAGATACAGAAGGAAAAATAAAGAATATTTAGATTACATTTGAAAAGAATGGTCCTAATAATATTTGAATATAAGAGAAGCAGTATAATATTGACATTCTATTTTAGTTGAAATTTTGACTTAGAATATGTGGTACAAAGTTCTTTTACATGTAGATAAGATGATTTTGTCATTACTATACAAGTATTGAGGGCAGAGACTGTCAAAGATACACTTCTGTTAAAAATAGGCTAAACGTACAACCAGTCAAATCTTTGCTTTGGTCTGTTGTTTGTTTTGTCTGTAGCATCTGGCTACTGAAACAAATCTGTCTAGTTGGTCTTGCAAGGTAATCTGGCCCCAGGACTCTGGTTCATGGCTATTTTCACTACCCTGATTTTTCACTGTGCTTTTTCCAAGAGCAAGTTTCTTTTTGGCATGTAGTTGGGGAATAATACAAAATGAACCCCTTTCTATGTCTAAAACCTTCCAAGCAAAGTAAAAATTCTCCAATAAAATTATCTGCTGAACATAATTTTTCCCCCCAGAGAATAACAATGGTCTTTCTCTTATAGACAAGTAGAGACATCAAGGAAGTATCAGTAGTATATATATATATATATATAAAAACTTGCACTCTATAGCTAGGACTACATACAGAGAGAGAGAGAGATGAACAGGGTGACAAAGTGGTTTGTTACTGATTTGATTTGGTATAGTGAACTGATCTGGAGAACTGATATAGAGTATTTTATGTTACAATCAGGAAAGATAGGAAAGCTCTTAGGAGTTAGGGCCCAGGATACAGCTAAGAGGCACTATAACCAGCTAAGCTATGGTTTGTGTTTCTTATTTTTATTTTGTTTGGCTTTTAAATAATTGACAATTTGTGAACTCTATTAGTTTTTTCTTTAGCCGGCTCTCTTAGATGTTGGTATGAATTGTGGCTTTCTCCTTATTATCTGGAATGCCCAATCTCCCCAACTTTTACTGGCTTTCTCCAGGGGAACTCTGCTTCTGAAATTTATCTTTTGCCAACTACAGCCAAATATTTCATTATAGAATTGATTTTATTTTCTCCTCCATGGACACATCCCATAGATACTACCCACCCAGCATGACACCTGTTAAGTAGATCTATAAATCATTCCCCTTCTCTGTTGCTTTGCCACCATTCAAGAAAAACTGGGGTAATTGATCCTGATGCAGTCTTTCCAGAAGATCTATTTCACCAACCAAAAGGGACTATTCAACTGCCCCACTAAATTCTCCCAACAGTTTTCAAGTGATATATGGTAACTTATGCTTTTCCAAGGGGAAGAAGATTTTTGATCATTTTAACTTCAGAAGAAAGCAATCTGTAACAAAGTAGCTGTAGCCTCTTCTCTACTTTTCTTAAGTTTACCTCTGCAGCTCTTTAGCACCTCTGTTTTCTCTGTGAGCTCTCTGAAGGGATTTTCATATCCCCTTACCTACTGTAAACCAGTCATTAATGATCACCTGGTGCTTTACTAGGCTACTGATTTCCCTTAGGTCTGTCTTTTTGAGCCCAGTCACAGAGCAAGCACTTCATTTCATGGCTGTCTTAAAAATAATACCAGGCACATCATTGGTTTTTGTGTGTGTGTTTGCTTGTTTTCTATCTTGAAGTGCTAAACTGGTATTGACTTAGTGCCCACGCCTTAGACTTCTTAATAAGCTCTTACATAGTTGACAGCCAATTTTAAGTAGTACATAATCTAGATGTTTGAAAGGAGTGGAAGGAAATTTCTAAACTTTATCTTCAAATCATTTGCTCTAACACTTTGTTGGAAAACCATAAATGCACTTGACATCTCAGAACCTCAGAAAGGCAGTTCCTTATCATTCAACAAGCAGCAGCATGACAAGAATAATTACTCATCCAGTTTTCAAATATGTTCATTTTCATCTTATAATTGTGACATAAACCTAAAATTATTAGTCATTCTTTAAAAAAACAAACCAAACACCTCTATCAGCATGCTATGTGAAAAGCAAATCAAAGTCAGGTCCTGGGGTTAGGAAAGTAGTGTTAAAAGGCTTGTTGAGATCCTCTAATTGCCTCATAGACATCATACTGGTCTTTTAAAACAACTGAAATAAATTAAGAATAATGAATCAGAAACTTGAGCATTACATTTTCCTAATAAGAAATACACTTAAAAACAAAGGAAAAGCCTCTCTTAGGGATTGACACCAGATAGAGTATATAATTAACTTCATCTATGAGCTGAACATAAAGTATATTTGGGTTTTGAACCCATTAAGCTGAACTGCATGACTTAAAGATTACAATACTATTAGCATGTATTACTTTTGAGGATCAAAACTTCTGGCTCTTCACATAGAAATTTACCAAAGTACATTTGAAATTAAAAAATTACAGGAAATTTCATTGGTTCTAATTATATACAAACTACTGATTAAAGAAAATCCTCATAAAGCTGAGGATAATTCAAATATTTGTTGAATTAGGGCTACAGAAATCCTCTAACTCCAAAGTTCTGATCGTCCAATGGGAATAGACCATAGTCCTTGCTTGAATCCACTAGTTTTCATGTGCATTGACTGAGAATCCCCCTCACCCACACCTAAGACCACCTTCTGTGGATCTCCTAGTCTGCATGAAAAAGCACCAGGGATACACAGCTGACTGCCCAGCAGGAAGGAAACCAAGCTTAGTGCTAAGAACTAACATCAGCACCATTACAACCACCTTATAAGGTTTCCTTTCCAAAGTGCCAAGGGACACTTTTATGCTCAAAGAGGACAAATGACACCTCAAGGATCAGAGGAGAAAATTTGTGCTGATCCTGGTGTGGGAAGACCCAACCAAAGGGTTGAGGCTCCTGGAAATAGGCAATTTTTATCTTGTTTCAAAAAGGCAAAAGCAAAGATAAGTAAGTTTCTTTCTTTTCCTTGCACTGTCACATTGTGTACTCTGCAGCCCTGAGGAAGGATTTTTAAAGCAATGCACTCATGGTCACAGAATGAAACTATAACATAAAAGATGGAGTGGAGTCTGTTAAACTATAAATGCTTTAACCTTCAGCTCTCTTAATCTCAATAATAACGCCTACTGGAGAAAGGTTTCCATTTGTAATTAACACTTTATCTATGGAAAATAAAATGAACCAACAGCATAACTGACCCAAAATATTCACATTGGCATTTCCTAACTTCACAAGGTACTGTATCTTCTTAATTGTAAAGAAGGTTGAAGATGTGGTTGATATGCTTTATGGAGGCTGTATTTTCCTTAGATGAATAGCTTGCTTTTTATGAATATTCCAAAAGCAAATGAGAGATTATTTTGCATACCTCATTAATGATCCCTTTTTAGCAGGAGCATGTTCCTAATTTTATATATCCATAAACATGTCTTTCCATCATCTTATATTTTCTGCCAGAATTTATATGTGGATACTGGTGTTTGAAAAAACATAAATTGTGCTAAAGATTTTGATAGTTGAGAATAAATTACAACAGTGATGTTACCTGAAGTGTGTTCATAGCTTACTGGATTCTTATTTTCTTGCTTTGGTCCTTATATTTCCATCTATGGTTATTATCCTCTTTCTTGCTTTGTTGTTATTTAAGCTTTCTCATGTGAACATAGGAGAAATGTGATACCAACAAATAATGTTTAATTTTAAGACAATTGATTAAAACCTTATTTTCTTTATAAATATAACAATTTATATTCATGAATAAATGTTATTCAAACTCATAAGTTTAATGTTATTCAAATTCATAAGTATCTTTGTGGAGTTCCCATTGTGGGTCACCAGGTTAAGAACCTGACATAGTGTTGGTGAGGATGCAGGTTTGATTCCTGGCCTTACTCAGTGGGTTAAGGATCCAGCATTGCTGCAAGCTGGGGAGTAGGTTTCTGATGCAGCCCCGGTCCAGTGTTGCCGTGGCTGTGGTGCAGGCCTGTAGCTGCAGCTTCAATTTGATTCCTAGCCTTGGAACTTTCATATGCCACAGGAGCGGCTGTAAAAAGAAATAATAGTGTGTTTGTCTTAAGTATACTTTTCTTTTTGATGATGTCACAACTGAGCAAAACTAAGATACACTAATTTAATATTTAAGCTACTATCTTCAACCTATACACCCTTAAGTAGAAAGAGAGAACAGTAACTGTAAGTAACTTAGATAATTTATTATTTTCCAAATAAGACTAATATGAATTGCAGGAAGGGAATGGCTCTGACTTCACTTTTGTCCATACATTCATTCAAAGGATATTTATTGAATGGCCACTATGGTAGGAACTCAACGAGGCAACAAAGATTCAGAAATGAATAAGGCAGCTCAGTCCTTATTAATTAAAATAAGATAAACTCAATAGAGGATTGATAACATGTTATTTCAGAAGTATGCATATTGGTGTGTGGGAACACATAAGAGAAATACTGATTTCATGATCAAGGAAGGCGTCTCAGAAGAGGTATTAAAGGAACTGAGCTTCCCACAGTGAGTATGAGTTAGTTAGCCAGCAAAGCAATGTCATTTCCTGAGGGACATGTATGGAAATGCAGACGGCAGAACTATTTTTAGGACTTCATATATACAGAATAGCAAGAGATGAGTCTGATGGTATGGGATGGGAATTAGAGACCTTGTATTTATCAGGAAATTCAGGAGAATTTTGAGAAAGTTAAATAAGGGAATGACTATAGTGAGATTTGTTTTAATTTACAACCTTGGTGTTCTTTTATTCATCCTGGATATATTTATAGAATTCAACATGTACAAGTTCCCCCACCTGTCTTTTAAAATAAAGACAGCTGGGCACAAAATATTGAGGCACTTAGCCCATTTGATCACTATTTTATGTGGTAAATTTAGCCACAAAAATGCAGCCAGAATTTTTCATTTTCTTAGATAAGTATTCAGTCCAATTGAACATGAGGACATTTTCCTGGATGACCTTTTGCTTTCCAAGATGAGTGAGCAGTTTAACACTGTACTTAAATAACCCATTTCAGTTACATAATGCATGGGTTCAAATTGGAATGATTTTAAATAGTATTGCATTAAACATGTAGTCTATGCCAAAAACAACAACAAATAACAACCCAAAACACACACCATGTGTCAGCTACTCAGAAAGAGCCTGTCAATGCATTACAGGTGATCATCCATCAGATGATATGCATGTTCCAAGTGGAATCTCTTCCTGTCTGAAGGCAGAAAATCACCACGAAAATGCCCTTGTGTACTAGCTAGCTCATTTGACAGTTCCATTAGGAGATGCTTATGAATTTTTTAATGAAAAACTTTAGATGTTGCTCAGTGGTACACCTGTTAACCATTATAAATTCAACAGATATTTTCTATCAGATGAATATAATATCATTGAACAAGTGGATACTGTATCAATTCAATTATTCTAATACACAAGATTGCTTGGGTCCATATTTATTTATCAATCATTTATGAAATGGGATATTAAACTGATTCCAAACACTCTATTAAGACTTAGCCTAGACAGAATGTATTACATTACTCCGAAGAGGAGTCAGGGGAAAAAAAAATCACAATACTAGACCACTGAGAGGTATTTAGGGGAATAAATACAAATACAAATAATATAAATTAGACTGCAAGTCTTTTTTTTTTTTTTTTTTTTTTTTTGGCCACAATGATGGCCTGTGGAAGTTCTTGGGCCAAGGATCGAATCTGAACTGCTGCTGCAACCTATGCCATAGCTGTGGCAATGCCAGATCCTTAACCCACTGCACGGGGTCGGGATCAAATCCACACCACAGCAGAGACAACACTAGATCCTTAACCCACAGCAGCATAGCAGAAGCTCCCAGACTGTGACTCTTAACTGGAGAAATGTAGTGACATTGAAGGGAAGAGGAATGAAACTCCTCTTCATTTGCTCATCCTTTCAAGGTCACCCAATTCCCATCCCTTCCTTACCTGCCCTTTTATTTCTTACCCTTTATTTTGGTGTTAGACTTCTTCTGCAAACTGAATGAAGTATTATTGATGATGCTCAAATCCCAGCCCTCTTGCTGCTTCTCCTTCTCTCCTGCTCCCCACCCCCACAATTCTGAAGTTCATGTGTGTCTTTGTCATGTACTTCTCATGTGTACATATTAAAGAAAAAAAAAACACTTAAGCACTTATCTAAGTTTACTATTGTTATGCATGTTTTAGGTCCATAAATGGTGTGATACTGTTTTATTCTTCTGCATTTTTCACTTCACTCAACATTTAAAAAATAATTGTTTTGGACTAATTATAGATTTTGTTTATTTGTGTGTGTATGTATCTCTCACATAGACTGCCTGACATGATTACCTGTTTCCTGGAGGAAGTGACAATTCTGGGGATCTGACTAGGAGTGGTATCTACCTAGCAGTTGCCCTACTATTCAAACTGTACTGATTGCACAGTGGCTTTATAGTAATGACAATACATACGGTAATCAATTTTGGTTCAAGACAATTGCATTCAATATTGATGAAATATCTGGCTAGCTGCTTGCAGAAAAATAAAACATGCCAGAGCAAAAGTAAATAACAGATGAGTCAAATTTCCAACATAAAATTTCAGTCATGAAGATGACAGAAAAAAATATAGGTGAATATTTTAATAATCTTTGGGGTTCAGAAATATTTTATCTACTTTAACAGGTAACTTAGAGGCCATAAACTAATCATGTTTATATTTGAATTCATAAGTGAAAACATTCACATGACACAGTACTATAAAAAGAAAGTAAAAAGAAATAAAACTAAGGAAAAGAAGACACATTTTTCTGAGACAAACATGCTGTACAAGTCATTGATATTTTCATTATGTAAAATTATTTACAAACCAAAAGAAAATAATTTTATATAAATAATGTTAATAAAACATGAACAAGCTGTTTTTAAAGAAGAAATCGAAGCTGTTGATATTTAATTAACAGGTAATCTTCTGAAAATTACAAATAAAAACTAAAGTGTTAATATCTTGCTTGCCAGATTGGAAAAAAACAAGGATTAACAAGATTAATTATATAAAGTAGGACAATAAAATGTTTTTATGAAGCTGTTAATACAATTTATATTAAAGTTCATTTAACAGTATGTAAAGTTCATTTAACAATATGTAAAGTTCATTTAACAGTATTTATTAATACTTAATTCTTAGCCTGATAATCCAGGCTAAGAATATCGAGAAAAAGTATAGTACTCACATCCACTACTGTTGAAGATGTAAGTTGGTAAAATTTATGTTCTAAAAATATATTCTGACTGCTGTATAGAATGGATCATCAGAATTATATGCAAGTTGGGTATATTAAGAGCTTTCATCAAACCAAACTAGAAAGAACTGAAATAGTTATGATTAGAGATTATGGTTAAATTAATTATTGTATATCAAGATAATGGGATGATATGAGCCATTACAAATGATACTGTGTATCAAAGACATTCTTTCTTTTCTTCTTTTTCTTTTTGCTTTTTGTGGCCACACCTGCGGCATGTGGAAGTTCTCAGGCCAGGAGGTGAATCGGAGCTACAGCTGCTGCCCTACACCACAGCCATAGCAATGCAGGATCCAAGCCATATCTGTGACCTATACCATTGCTCACAGCAACACCAGATTCTTAACCCACTGAGCAAGGTCAGGGATGAAACCTGCGTCCTTATGGATACTAGTTGGGTTCATTACTGCTGAATCATCATGGGAAATCCCCAAAAATATTCTTGATATATTTTTAGGTGGGAAACACTGTTTACAAAAGAGGATAAGCTCTAATATGCCATCTATAAATATAATTCATTATACTTAATAAATATAAATATTTAAATATATTAAAATTAATATTTCTTACCCTCATACACTGTTGGTAGGAATGTAAATTGGTACAACTGCTATGGAAAACAGTATCAAGTTTCCTCAGAAAATTAAATATATAGACTACCATATGATCCAGCAATCTCATTTCTGGGCATATATCCAAACAAAACTATAATTCAAAAAGATACATGCACCCCTATGTCCACAGCAGAATTATATATATTACATTATATTATATTATTCGCAATAGCCAAGACATGGAAACAACCTAAATGTCCATCAACAGATGAATGGATTAAGAACATATGGTACATATACACAGTGAATACTACTCAGCCATAAAAAGAATGAAATAATGCCATTTGCAGCAACATGGATGCACCAAGAGATTTTCATATTAAGTGAAGAAAATCAGAAAGAGAAAGAAAAATACCATATGATGTCACTTATATGTCAAATCTAAAATACGGCACAAATGAACATATCTACAAAACAGAAACAGACTCCCAGAATGGGAAACAGACTTGTGGTTGCCAAGGGGGGAGAGGGATGGGAGTGTGATGCCCTGAGAGTTTGGGGTTAGTAGATGCAAACTGTTACATTAAGAATAGATGGGCAATGATGTCCTACTGTCCAGCACATGGAACTATGTCCAATCTCTTGGGACATAACCTGATGGAGGACGAGATGAGAAAAAGAATATGTATATATATGTATATATGTATATATATGTATGTATGACTGGGTCACTGTGCTGTACAGCAGAAACTAGCACATTGTAAATCAAAAATACGTTAATAAAAAAGTTTTAAAAAATTAACATTTCTTGTACCATATATGTTATATATCTTTGATGTTAAATAGATAAGGTATAAATGTAAGTAAAAGTTTTATATATACATACAAAATCTTCACTGAACTAGCTAGACATAGGAAAATGTACAAAGAAAGCTGTTTTGTTTTTCTCAGGCCACTGCTTCAATCACATTCCAACAGATATTCAGCGGCTTTGGATGATATTTTTGACAGATCCCATATGTATCAGTCAGTTTAGGTCACATCAGGAAACAGATGGCACATTTAACATTGAAATAAAGAGGAGTTTAATAAGGTGGTATTACAGAGAGAATGTGAAGAATAAGGAAACCAGGAAGAGTGTGTGAAGTGCTTAGGGACACCCATACCATGTGGGTGGTCAGAGATGAAGTTAGGCAAGGGTTACTTGGACCCTTGAAGCAGGAAACTGAAGCCATGGAACTCAGTAGACATTACCCAGCCATACCCAGTAAAGAGGGTGTATATGAAATGAATACCTTGAATTCCCTTTCTGAACTCCTGCTGGTGCCTTAATTAAATGGACACAGATGGAAACCAAATGACAGGGGCCAGGAAAATGCAGTGTGCAGGGGTCAGCCTCCTGGACAAGAAGCTGGGCAGGAAAGTACAAGGAAGGGAACAGGAGGTGCAAACCATAATCAGCATAATAATAGTTGTTTGGCAAAATTTAGGCAACAAAATAGTCTTATCTTCAAGTTAAAAAGTCTAGTCCAGTCTATGGAACAATTTGAGCTTACATTTGGTTTAAAGCTCCTCCCTCTCCACCCATGGGGGCCATCAGTGGATTTCACTCTTCCTTTTCTCCTCCCCTCCCCATTGCATTATCTCTGGACTCTTCAGTGATGGGCAGGCCCTGGGGGATAAAAATGGAAATAAAGAAGATACAGATCTTTTTTCTCATATTGTTTTTTGCCTTTGTGTGACTGATAAATGCTCTCTGTTCCAGCAAGAATCCAAAATTGTCATTTATTTGCAGACAATTTTTGTAATGGTTGGGTCTCAACTATCATCAACTATGTCCTTTCACATGGACCTTCTTCTGCTTCTGCTGCTGTTTTGAGATGTCCCTCAGCTTCTGTCTTTCAGTGATATCTGAATATGAGTGGCTGTATATGTGGGTTACTCTTCCGAGTGTCTTTTCCTCTATGTTACAACTTTAAGTTATAGAAATTTGATAGTAATGCAAATAATTCAGATCCATAAAAATACAAATTGTGTCCAATGGAATGCAATTGATCATTGTCCTGTGGATTGTTTGTTGCCAGTTTTGCATCTATTAAGAAAATTAATTTCAACATTGCTGATGGGCTTATATGTTTGTCTGTTCTTTAGGTTGTTTTTTAAACTAGTTGTGACCACTTACTGATTCCCTCATTAGGAAGTGAGCTAAAAAACTTTTTGTATATATTTATATGAGAGTCATGGTTTTACTTGTCTTTTTTTAAATAATATTTAATGGTACACCCTTAGCTTCATTTTCTAGCATCAGCTCGCTCCAGCAAGAAGCTCTTTGTGGTAATTTCCTTTCCAGATGACTGACTTAGCCACATCTGACAGCTTCCTTGTGGCCCATGGGAATGTGGACACCCTTGACCTAACAAAGGCAGGTGGCAGCTGACTATCACTCCTACTCTCTCTTTTCATTTTGCTGTTCACAATAGCTCCAGATAAGCATGGACCAAAGAGGAAGATTTACTTTCAGGCTTTTCTTGAAGGCACACAATTTCCCAAACCCTTCTATTTTTTTAATTGGAGTTCTTTATCTTGTGGCCTTCTTGCTTGGCTTAAGGATGTTAGAAAAATGGTGTTTTTCTTTTCTCTCAGAGAGAGTAAGACAGACATTGCAGTACTGTTTATACCATAGGAATTCCTATAATCGCCCCACCTCTGTCCCATGTCATGCTTTTCCTTTCTCTCAGGGAGAGAAAGAGAGGTACTGTAGTACTATCTATACCATAGGAATTCCTAAAGTCACCCCACCTCTGTCTCTTTGATTGGTTTGCTATCATTACAGATAGAATTCCCTGGGAAGCTGGCTTTTATAGGAGAAGCACACAAATTTATTGAAATTGATTTCAACATGTGTGGTGGGTTTTAGGACAGAGAGAGGTTTAGCTGTGGATGCAATCACAGAAAATACTTCAACACATCTTAGGGAGAGTTCTGAAGTTGGGAAGGCTGTTTAGGGCTGTCTCAATTTGACACAAGAAGGCTGGTCCTTTTAAATTCTTCATCAAGCAGTAATTGGATGTGGGTCACCTCTGGGAAGGAGGAAGTGACAGCTCTGTTTGAATGACTATAAGTTGTGGAGTGTCACTCAAGCTGTTAAAAAATTGGAACATGGAGAATGAAATTTTGGTCCTGGAATAGGGATCTGGTCCTGGAGGGGGGAACCATAAATTCTAATTAGTCATTTGCCAACACGTTTAAAACCTTGTTAATATGTTACAATTAATTAATATGTTATTTGCCTCTGTTCTCAGTATCATTGGAATTTACACCAAATATATAAGATAACCAGAAGTATCTCACTTAACATACAATTATGAGTATTACGGATACATAGGTGAGTATGTGTATAACATTTCAACGTATACAGAGATACTTGAAAAGACCGTGGTTAAAATATTAATAGTGTGTATCTCTAGGTGGTGGGATTTCAGGTGGTAGGAATTTTTTTTGCATTTTTTAAACATATTCTTGAATTTCTCTTCCTTCCTTCCTCCCTCCCTCTCTTCTTTTCCTTCTTTCTTTTTACAGCAGCACCTGCAGCACATGGAAGTTCCCAGGCTAGCGGTCAAATCAGAGCCACAGCTGGGGCCCACACCACAGCTACAGCACCACCAAATCTGAGGCCCATACCACAGCTACAGCAACAGCAGATCTGAGCTGCACCTGTGACCTATGCCACAGCTCACAGCAATGCCAGATCCTTAACCCACTGAGCAATGCCAGGGATCCAACCTGCATCCTCAGAGAGACGACGCTGGGTTCTAACCTGCTGAGCCACAGAGGGAACTCCAATTTCCTGAATTTTCTAAATGATAATTTCAGGAAATAAAGGCTATGAATTAAAAAACAAGAAAGTAGAAAGAACACAAAAAAATAAACCCATTTTTTTTTGAGCAGTCAAGATGACGGAGTAGAAAGGCGACAAGCTCACCTCCTCTCACAAGCACACCCAAATCACAACAATCTTCAGAACCATCAAAACAACAACAACAACAACAACAAACACCCGTAACCTACCAGAAAAGATCTTCTACAACTAAAGACATAAAGAAGGAACCACAAGGAAGCACTATATAATCAAATCCCTTAATGCACATGTGGGCGACCCACACGCTAGAGAGTGATTATGTGGCAGAGTTTCTCCCAAAAGGGAGAATCCTGAGCTCCATGTCAGGCTCCCCAAGCGGGGGTCCAGAGCAGAGCATTTGACCTTGAAGGCCACTAGGGCTCAGTTGCAGGAGCCCCACAGACTGAGGAAATAGAATCCACTCATAAAGTGTACACCGAAAACCTCACCAGCACCAGGACCCAGGGAACAATCAGTCATTTGACAGAAGCCTGGGGCAGACTTACCTGCTGGTCTCAGAGTGTCTCCAGGAGGGAAGAGAGCAGGGAGAGCTGTGGCTCCTCAGGGGGCAAAGACAATGGCAGCAGCCAAACGGGAGGGTGGAGGCTCCTTCTACTAGGAAGCTGGCGCTGACATGGGACCCTCCCTCCCACTCCTTAGAGCCAGGACCACCCCGTCCAACCCAGCTGGGAAGCCTCAAACCAAACAACTAACTGGGCAGGTTCAGTGGACGGGAGGCTTAAGGAGCCCACGGATGTCTGGGCACGCCCCTAGATACGCCCCTAGACGCAGCCCCGCCCTCCACAGAGCCACCGGCCTCCCTAAGAACCCAGCAGAAACCCGGCCCTCCACAGAGGCATTGGCCACGCTAGGGAGCCTGCGTAAACTTCTTGACCAGCCTCATCCACCAGGGGGCAGACATCAGAAGCAAAAAAGCTAGGGTCCCCAGGCCATGCCAGCCCCTACCCTGGGACCCAGTAGACCCTAGCCGGGCCCACTAGGAGGCAGACCCAACCTTCCTTCCGGACACCTGGACCCCATTTCCAACTGTGTCAGCAGCCAACCTGAGTTCGGTGAGCCCTGGTTTCTGCAGCCAGACTCCAGGAACCAGCTCTGCTGCCAGTAGACCCACAGAAACCCAGGATCTGGCTCCACCTGCTCTTTGGGTGGATAACAGCCCCAGACTCTTCAGGAACCTGACTCCGCCCACCAGGGAGCCAGCATTAGCCCTGGGCCCCTTAGGATTCCTCAGCCAGCCAAGGCGTGACCAGGCCCAGTCAGCAGCATAGGCACAGACATGGAGCCAACCAAGCCTACCTGACTGCCCACATACTCAGCCTGCCACCACAGAAGGACCCCCACACCCCTCTTAGAGGCAACCCCTAGGGCTTATGGCCCAGGTGAGTGCACAGCTGGGATGCAGAGAGTGCCTCCTGCAGAGGGCCACTTCTCCAAGGTGGAGAAAAACATAACTTACCACATCCTTACAGATGGCAATAGCAACGTAGAAAAAGAAACCCAGAGTCCATTTTAGTCAATAATGGAGCTTATTAAAAGTTACTCAATAGCACTTGGCTTCAAAGTGAAGAATTGGCCACCACTGCTCCCTGGCAAGCACACAAGAAATTGCCTTGCTGACACTGGGCACTAAATGCCATGATTTCCCTCAGAGAATAGATGCTTCCAGTCATGCACCTGCCAAAAACAGGGGTTCTACATGGACGCAAGCTGGCAAAGCAGTTTTGCACAGGTGTGTTTGACTCATGATATCCATGTTACATGTTCACACCCCAGTTTTTAGGTCTCTACTTTCAGTGAGCAGGATTTATAAGACAATGAAGTCCCCAAAATGGAGCATTTAAAAGGCACTTAGTAGCTAGAACACATAACAAATAGCCATTACCATGTATACCTTCAGTATAATTAGAAAAAAATTAAGTAATAATCTTCAATAATGAAAAAAATGTTAATGCTCATTTGTAGACCTCTACCCTCCTTCTGCAAACCTGTTTATATTTCCAAACGGACTTTTTTAGATAACGTTGGTAGGCGTGTATGACTGACTAGTAAAACCAACTTGTGTACATTTCTGATTCTTGGTCTAAGTTTCATTCTTTTTTAATTTGTAAAATGGGAGCAATAATATCTGTTTTGAAAGGTTGTTTGTGTTCTAGAAAACGGTTATGAAATGGCTGACTCGTAGTAAAGTCATTGGATAAGAAGTAATTGAGTATCATTAATACTACTTTATTTTTATTACCATTGCTCTATTAATAAGAGTAGGGCAGGCATGACAAGTTTCCAGACTGCTTCTCTCTCCTAAGAGTGTTGGTAATTACGCCACCTATGCACATGTTTAATGCAGAGAAGGAGTGTCGACTCTTTTCCTATAGATAACTAAATAGGCTTTCCTATCCTTCCTTTCCCTGTGTATATTCATATATACTCCTGTTCTCATGAGTCACTCTGTTCTTCACCTTCTTGAGGACTCTGTCAAACATACACATTTTCCTTGTCATGGTTACTCTGTTTTCTGTGCATGATACACTGATTTCCAATTATCCTTGCAATATTTTTTAGCATTCTTTTCCCTGAACAATAGGATCTCAATCATGAAGGACTTAGCTTACAATTAGAAAGAGGATAATGCATTTGAGTAAAATTTCTGAACTAATTAAATATCACTTTTTTTAAAGTCGTAGAACTAAAATTTCTAAATATCATACACCATAAAGATATTCTAGGGTGGCTTTTATAGCAGAGTATTCTTTGATCATATTTATCAAAGATGTCTCACTTTGTCTCACTCAGAAATCCATCTTTACCAAGTAGCCTTAATGCGAAGATCACCTATTTGACACGAGACAGTTTGTATTTAACTAATGTAAATCATACTTTGGCAGTAGTAACATGAACAAAAAAGAGGGGTTTTTAAAATTAGGCTTTATAGGGCCTTCCTGTTGTGGCTCAGCAGTAATGAATGTGCTAGTATCCATGAGGATGCTGATTCAATCCCTGGTCCTGCTCAGTGTGTTAAGGATCTGGCATCGCCTTGATCTGTGGTATAGATCACAGATGCAGCTCAGTTCTGGTGTTGCTGTGGCTGTGGTCTAGCTCTGATTCGACCCTTAGCCTGGAAACTTCCATATTCTGTGGGTGTGGCTCTAAAAAGCAAAAAAAAAAAAAAAGGCATTACATCTTTCTTTTCTTTTATAATCTTTAACACACCTAATATGATTTATTGTTTCTCTCTTTGCTACAATATAAGCTTCAAGGGAACAGGCAGAGATCCTGTTCATAGCTTTTTTTCCTAATATCCTAGCACAGTGAAGAATATATAGTTAACTTTAAAGAATGTTTGAGATGCTGCACTGAATTAGAAATAAATTATTTGGCGTTCCAGTTGCGGTGCAGCAGAAATGAATCCCACTAGGAACCATGAGGTTGTGGGTTCGATCTCTGGCCTTGCTGAGTGGGTTAAGGATCTGGCGTTCCCCTGAACTGTGGTGTAGGTCACAGATGCGGCTCAGATCCCACCTTGCTGTGACTCTGGAGTAGGCCAGCAGCAACACCTCCGATTAGACCCCTAGCCTGGGAACCTCCATATGCCGCAGGTGTGGCCCTAAAAAGACAAAAGACACACACAAAAAAGAAGAAGAAATAAATTATTTTTCTAGTTAGAGAAAAATCAGTATAAATACTAATTACAAACATTTTCAAATGTTTCTTCACTCCATAATTTAACAATTCTTTCTCAGGTATAATTTGTTACCTGAGGGCAAAGAAAGACTGAAAATACAGGTAAAATGTTATTTTATGAATATCTTCTTCCTAGTTCTTATTTCTTTGGGGACATTTTCTTATTCTCAGTGACAGCAAATCACACCAGGATACTTCCTCAGGGGGATGAGAGATCTAGGTCTTCCTCTTTTTCTTTTTTTTTTAAGGGCCGCACCTGCAGCATATGGAGGTTCCCAGGCTAGGGGTCGAATCCAAGGTGTAGCCGCTGGCCTACACCACAGCCATAGCAATGCCAGATCTGAGCCGTGTCTGCGACCTACACCAAAGTTCATGGCACCACCAGATCCTTAACGCACTGAGCGAGGCCAGGGATCAAACCTGCATCCTCATGGATACTAGTCAGATTCGTTTCTGCTGAACCACAATAGAAACTCCTCTGGGTCTTCCTTCTATATAATGTGACCATCAGAAGGTTATATCAAAATGTGTAGTTTACTTCCATCGGCTAAAGCAACAAAACCAGAATATTCAATAGGTCTGCAATATCCCACCAGGTGCTGACTAATGTCATAGGATGAGCATGATTTATGTTTTATGAGTCGGAGGCAATTCAAGTTTCTATCTACACTAAAATATTCCCTTTTTACTATGTTTAGTGAAATGGAAATAAAATGGGCAGAATTTCAGGTGATACGTATGAAATTGAGCATAAACCTGGATTTGCCTTTGATATGTGTCATCTTGATGAAAATCATGAATTCTGTGTGTCCTGGGGAAAAATTAAACTAACTTAATTTTTTTCTACTGTACTTGCAAGATTTTTAGATATACACTGGATGGTGGTATGACCAAGGTTGCATTTTTTGAAAAGAATTTTAATTATACATATTATCGTACATATTATGGTTACTGGTTGTAGGAATATCTATAATGTTTCCTGTGTGATGTATAAATGTAGCATTATTAATATTTTACTATGAATATTAATTTTGACATGCCTTCATACCTGACCCCATTCCACATGTGCATTCATATAATGCAGGATGCATGACAGAACATGTCCACTAAGCTGGTGTTAATGAGGTTTTGCCTCATAATTAGACATAACCATGGGAAAGACAACATTCCTTCACATAAAATGTAGAGGAGCTAAAACTGAAGTCTTACATTGGGAAGACTTCTAGTGAATACCATGCTTAACAGTAATGAATTGCAACTTGGAAAAACAAAGCAAAACACTACACTAATTTTACATGATAAGAACGTTGGGTAATTAGTAAAAAAAAAAAAATAGAACCTGTGGTACCCAAACCACAAAAGCTTGTGTCTCATCAGTGGAAAGATGAACAATTATGCATGACAATTATGTAGGAAAATTTCAGCTGTTAAACATCCTAGCTATTTAAAAACATTTAAAATATTTAAAAATGTATTTGAAGTGGTTTTGGGTAACGTCTGTGTTTTATTTATTTTTACATTTCCTTTTCTTGCTGAAATTTTAGCAATTCTTGAATACATTTACCAGACTCTATTTGCATTCAAGTGTTTTAAGAAAAATCAGAAAACAAATATTTTGATTGTTCTTTGTGGGAAAAATCAAACCACACACTAACATATGGATGAGCTGTCACACCGGCATCATGTATGTTACAACTGGTGAGAGCTGACCAAAAGGTGGGCTTTTTACCATGTTCTGTTGCCTTTCCTGGAGGCAGTCAGGATTGAGTAAAAGTTATATTTTCAAATTTCTTACTAATATTCTTTATTTTCCTAAAAATTAGGATTGCTTCTATTTCAAATCTTGCTATTTTATTTTTGATTTTCTCATCTGTTATTTCTTAAAAATGATTTAGTGCTTAAGTATGTTTTCCCAAAATTCTGCAAATGATGAGAGTAAGTTTTCTGGGATCCATATTGTGTTTTATACCTGTCTAAAAGTACAGTATGTGTTTTATGAGCAAATGGTTTAAAACAGTGTAATTAGCATATTCATATTATATTATTGAAATTTCATATCATAAAATGTGTTGATTAATCACTGTACTTGTTATTCATGAATTATTTTACATTTATATAATCTATAGTCAAAATTTTCATTATCTAAAATATTTTAAAATATTTTACATTTTAGATTGATTTCATTGAGTTCTCAAATTTTTTAAAAAATAAAAAATTTAATAAAAAATTTTAAGTAAATGTAAGAGATGAAAGTTCACACTACAGTTATTATTCAGAATTCTTGGCTTCAAATATTAATAGCATATTATATTTATTGGGCTGAACCACGAAAGAACAGCTTTACACATGAAGTTATGTTATTGATGAAGGGCTGGAGAGTATAAGGGTAACAAAGAAGAAAACTACTGGGTTCCTTTTTTTTTTTTTTTTTTTTTTTGGTGTCACTGTTTGGACCCAGCTATAGAGATATCAAAGTCAGTAAGAAATACTGGTTGAGAAACTGCAAACACAAAATGATGTGATCAATGTAGTGATTTGCATATATCTGGGCATAAGAAAATACAAAAGATGAATTCATCCAGTCTCTTTCAATAAATGGATTTTCTGCATACCAATGGCTTTTGAGTCTTTAAACTATTTTAAGGAGAGGCATTGAAGGCACCACAAAAAATCCGAAAGACATCTGGCAGGAAAGATCAGGGGAGGGGAATTAAGGAGAACTCTGAAAGAAGAAAACATTAGTAACTGTACAAAAAGAGGGCATTTGGAATGGAATTTAGGTCAGTCTCCAATGGGATATTGTTATATATCTATAAATTGAACTAAGTTTCACTGTAAGAGTATTTATGGATAGTTTTTTTTTTTTAAAGATAGCTACTTTTTGCTTATCTCTGACTCTAGCAGAAACATTTTTTACATCGGATACAGTCTTTGGTTTTTGTTCTATTAAAATATTTCCTGTAGTGATAGTGAAATAATCCAGCCCTAACTGTGCTGAAGGACATAGATGTCTCTAAATCAATCCATAATATATTTCTGACTTGGTACTATTTGTAACATGGATTTTTTAACTCTTTCTTTATATATTGTTCCTCCTATTTTCCTACCAATATATACGCTAATGCTGTCACATATATGAACATGTCTAAGTTCTTTCTTGTATTATGGATTGATGTATTCTCCTTTTAAAATGTGATTTGAGGTGGTATATATTTATAATGGTTTATGATTCCAAAAGGGAGAAATTAGAAAATTATTTAATATGTATATTTTATGAGATTGCTGGGCTTTTCGTAGCCTGGAAAAGCGTTTTTTCTTTCTACATGTTTTGCTTGAAATAGTACTTCTTGGATGTCATCATAATTATGTAAATGGATTGTTTTTTAAAATTTTGGGAAGTTCTTAAAAAATAAAACTGATATTGGTATCCTTTTGCAAGGGCAAAAAGCATTCTATTTCTTAGGTAGAGTCTAGAGGTATTAAGATTATTTTATTAATGCCTACAAATAATGAAAGAAGAAGACAGATTTAAATCAATGAATAAGAGATTATCTAACTACTGGATTCCCTTATCTTCAAAGTTGGGTTTATCTTCATTTACATCTTAACAAGAGAATATTTTTATCAATGACTGTACATTTTTATTTTCATAAATCTTTAACAAAAACCTTTTTAAAATCTAAATTTTAAAAATTATAAAATGAAAGGTGTTCTGGGAATAAAATAATTTTAAATACACTGTGTAAAGAAAGTATTATGAAATAACAGTGGGATTATAACATTGCTAGCCCTCTATGTTATTACTAAATATAAAAATGTCACACTTCTCCAGATTCACAAATACTACATAGCCTTAGCCAAGATGCAATCTGAACTCTTGTAAAAGAGGAAATGATCCAGGTCTAGAAAAGTTTTATGAAATATATAATTTTATATGCTTTCATAAATAGGCAAGGCATAGAAGTCTTCATGACTCTCAGAAGGCAGTAAGATGAGAGAGTCAGAATTCAAACTGGCTGGATAAATAAACCATATGAAAAATTCTTATAGTAAATTGGAATTTTTTCATTAAAAAATATTGTTATCTAAGGAGTTCCCATCGTGGCTCAGCAGAAACAAATCTGACTAGCATCCATGAAAACACAGGTTCAGTCTCTGGCCTCGCTCAGTGGGCTAAGGATCCAGCGCTGCCCATGAGCTGTGGTGTAGGTTGCAGACATGGCTCGGATCCCATGTTGCTGTGGTTGTGGTGTAGGCCAGCACCTGTAGCTCTGATTAGACTCCTAGCCTACGAACCTCCATGTGCTGTGGGTGCAGCCCTAAAAAGACAAAAGACTGAAAAGAAATATTGTTATCTGAGGGTACTATGGACACATGGCTGGAGAGTATTTCTTTGCACAAAAATTTGATGCCTTATGTAAGTGAAATCTCAATTTATAGTCCAGCCCTGAAACACCCAGAGCAGCATTTCCCAAACTATGCTTCAATATGATATTGCTGTAAAAACATATTTCTCTGGTTAAATAACTGAGAGGAGTTGCAAAATGTATCTCCATCTTAAAGTTATTACATATTAACATTTAAATATACATATTAAAGGCTTTAACAAGTAAAGAGATTTGCATGACTTGTCCAGTTTTCCTATGCTTTTTGCTGTTAGTGCTATACAATTTCATTTGCATTTTTTTGGCTAATGACTTTTTTATTTACAATATTGTTTATAATTTGTGGAATTGGAGTTCAATGAAGTAAACCATTTGGAAACACTTATTGAGTGTAATACATCGAAGAAGGCATTAAGAGATTTTTGTCCACTCTGGTTATAGGTAAATACTGCCTTCTTTCATAGACTGTGGTTTTACAGAAAAATAATTGAAGAGAATGCATATTTTCAGAACATCCTCACTTATGAAAAATAAAAGACATATTATTATAGAAGAAATAAAGAATTAGTCTGTATTTGTGTGACTATTTCAATATAGCATTCACTTTGGTAGATGTTTTAATGCTTCATAATTTATTTACCACTATTTTCCTAGGCAAGTCTTTTCTGCCTAAAATAAATGATGTTACTACAATGGCAAAAGCCTTCTCTCTAATATGAGAGACAAAGTTATCATATTTGACTATAATTTGTGCTAAAGTCTTACTTACATTTACTTAAAAAAATCTAATGTTATGTATACCTTAAAATTTTACATTATGTAAAAATTTTACAATATGTAAAAAACGTATATATTTTTTATAATAATCCCAATGAAAACAAATCTCTGAAAGGATATAATATACTATTTAGACATTTTAGTTGAATGTGGAGTTCCCATTGTGGCTCAGTGGGTTAAGAACCCAATTGGTATCCATGAGGATGTGGATTTGATCCCTGTCCTTTCCAGTGTGTTAATGATCCAGCATTGCTGCAAGCTGCGGTGTAGGTTGCAGTTGCAGCTCAGATTCTGCATTAAAGTGGCTGTGATGTAGGCTAAGAGCTACAGCTCTGATTCAACCCCTAGCCTGGGAGCTTCCATATGCTGTAGGTTCAGCCATAAAAAAGGGCAAAAAAAAAGAAATTTTATTGGAAAGTAAACATGTTTTATAACAATAATTTAACTAAAGTGATATTTTAAATGTTTATACACCTTAAATTATATAGGGACATTAACTATACATGTATAAATTATATTATCCAAGAGAGTAAGGAGGCTAAAATTTATTTTTTCCTCATTATAAAAAATATATAGCAATTATGTTTTTGTATTTAGATACAGAATTTTCAGTCTATTAAAAGGCATAAATTGGGAGTTCAGGTCATGGTGCAGTGGAAGCAAATCTGACTAGGAACCATAAGTTTGCAGGTTCAATCCCTGGTCTTGTTCAGTGGGTTAAGGACCTGAAGTTGCTGTGAGCTGTAGTGTAGGTCACAGACGTGGCTCGGATTTAGCATTGCTGTGGCTGTGGCTGTGGCCAGCAGCAACAGACCCAATTAGACCCCTAGCCTGGGAACCTCCATATGCCAGAGGTGCAGCCCTAAAAAGACAAAAAGACAAAAAAAAAGAAAGAAAAAAGCATAAATTGTACTCTATGTGTGGAAAAGTTAAAAATTTACCATGCTTTAAAAATATGTAAGGTTTGGAAACAGGAGGTTAATTTAAAAAAATAACCAAAAAAAAAAAAAAAGTAATATGCTTCCAGCATTTTAATGTAGGCAATGTGTTTTCCTGCAAACAATATTTTGTAATTGTAATCATGAATAAACACGGACTTTCCAATGAAAGCCTTTATGAAGAGTTAACATACTGCTCCTAAATTTCCCAAAAGAAACCAAGGATGTATGCGTGGATAATGTAAATATTGAGTAATCACAATTATATTTTAAAGAATGTCATATAGGAGTTCTTTTTTTTGGCACAGTGGGTTAAGGATATGGTATTGTCATTGCAGTGGCTCAGGTTAGATCCCTGAACTGGGAACTTCCGTATGCCATGGGTGCGGCCAAAAAAAAATTTCATATACATTTTTAATAATCACAAAGTCATTTCTGTCGAAAAGCCCTTTGGAGTTTGAGTAGCCCATTTTTTCAGATTAAAAATAGCACGTGTCTTTGTTAGTGTAGGATGAAAATAAGATGCAAATAATTGTATTTTCTATATTTAAGTGGTTAAGAGAATTCTACTTAAATGTTATTCCAGTAACTATTTTATGGTAGGGAAATCCAATCTTTTCCTTTGGAAAGGTGCTTTATTTTGTTGTAGTTGTTAACTTTTTCAATTTTTGCGTGTGAGGTTAAGACCATTTTGTTGAATTCTCTAAGTAAAGTGTCCCGATTATATGATTATATTTAATCAATTGGATAAACATAATTGGGGAAAAGTGCAGAGGATTAAATTAAAACTTTTAAGTACCAGATTATTATTATTTAAGTACATCTTCAGACCATGATAAGAATCAGAAAAATGCAACTTATTCAAACAATGAGTAATTAATGCTTTCAGCATGTACTTCTTCCCTCTGTTTATTTATTTTTAAGATGATTCATCTTTTCTGAGGTCATGAAAAACCAGGCTAATCCAGACAACATGAACTGAGAAGCTAAGCCTGTAGAAATTTCAACAATTGGAGGACATCATTTGCCTTTTATTTTCTCAATATATATTATCAAATTTGTTGAAACCACCATAGACATAATAATATTTGCAAATAATTGTTTTGAACTCAAAGAAAGTTCAAAGAATAATTGCCTTTAATCTTTGACTATTTTGGGGTTATTCATTTCCCTTTAATTTTAAAAATATAATATTGTTCCAATAATTCATTTCCATTTTTGAACACTTTTATGAACAATGACTGATCATTGTTATTCAGTAGATAGGCATTTGAATCCCTTTGACTATCCATTTGCACAGCATCATAGAATGTAGAGATGGGGTAGGTAGGACAAAGCTAAAATTACTTCCTGAAAATTCATTTCAAATCTTGATGTTACACAAAATGAATTAAAATGTATTTCCCTACCATCACAGAATATTTTAACACAATGTTGAAGATATACTGTCAATTCAACATTTTCAGCTCACCTTAAATTTGAAAATACGTGGCTAAACTACATTAAAAAAAAAAGTATACAGTTTAGGAGTTCCACTCATGGTACAGTATGTTAAGGCTCTGGTGTTGTCTCTGCAGTGGCATGGGTTCAATCCCTGGCCTGGTGCAGTGGCTTAAGGAATCACATAGGTCACAGCTGCAGCTTGGATTCAGTCCCTGGCCAGGGAACTTCCGTATGCTGTTTGTATGGCCAAAAAACAAAAACAAAACATTATACACTTTAGACAAAGCAGCCACCATGTTAAAATATTCCTCTAATTTATCTTTAGAGTCTATGCTAGGAAAAATTTTAAATTTTTTTGCATTTATCAGATTACTATATTAATCCGACTAGATCAGTCTTACTTCAACTCTTAGATGTATGTAGAGAACTCTCATATGTAGGCATTTGCAAAATGTAGAATAAAACTTTGATCATAAATAACACAGAACAAAAACAAATAAAGTCGAGACTGAATAAATTCAATTAATTTTATTTCTACTTCCTGATCTTTAGTAATATAAATAATCTTTTGACCTTCATAGTCATGATCTGAATATGGACAGGTGATTATTCTGGGCCACTCTCAACAAAATAACTAACTTAAAGCAAATTATCAAATGACACTTAAAAACTACCTTAGAAATATGCATTTTTTTTAGAAGTCTAGGTGATATTTGTGTTTATTCAGTTGTACTCAATTCAGACGGTCATAAAAATATGGTAGGCCAATTTTCTTTACAGCAATGTGGGAAGTTGACAAATCAGTCAGAGCCTGGAAATATAATTTTTGTGCCACCATTGACAACGGTTGTAGCTTCAAAGTGAACTAATTCATCCTTGAAAACCAGAGAGATATTGCAATAAAAATGGTAGTTACCTCTAGGTTTGATAATATTAGATTCTGGTCCTCTGATTCAGTTGTTCTATTTAATTGTTATAATTAATAAGCATTTATCACCATGCATTTTTCCATGGTAAGAAAACCATCCTACATAATAATAAGCTGTTTTTAAAAAAATGACCTGGTATATACACTCTTTTAAAAAAATCATAAAATCTAAAATCTGAATTGGAAAATTATCTGGTCTAAACGTCTTTATATAATTTGTTAAATATTGGAGCTTTTAAATACTATGGTATTTTTAGACCAATCAATATATTTGGCCATAAAGAGTTATTAGGCTATACTCTGAGGCACCTTAACAATATGAAACTTTATAGAATGCCCAATTTTAAGAGAACAATATACCCCAAACCCTACCCCACTTATATGATTCCGCTTTCCCTAAGGGACACATGACCAAGTTTTGTGTTCGTAATTTATTACGTTCAATGATAAATATTTTTAAAATTCCTTCAGAGCAATTCAAGATACTAAGATTGATAATTTACTATTCAATCATTATAGAATTGCAGGGATACAAAGAATCTTGTCAAACCATAAAGAGAGTCTAGCAAATCCCTATTAAATTACCCCTAAAATATTTTAGAATAATGTAGGAACACCGAACTCAACAGATTTGTTCCAGAGAGAGACAAAACTGCTTTAGCTTGGAATATATTTTGTGATAATACTTAGGTCAATTTTACTAACTTGTTCTAACAGACACATCAAAAGGAAAAGCAACTAAGTCATTTGACATAACAGGAAGCAACATGGAGGGTTTTAAGCATTTTATATGGATCAAATTCCAAAAGGAGAATGTGATTCTACCAGAATCCTTTCCTGTGATTATATACAGCCATGGAATGGCACCTTTTAACTAACCCATGTGTGTTTGGTTTTCAATGATTTTTATATTCAGATGTATATATGGCACTCCTTTTTAAGATCAGCAGTGTTGACCATATATGTTGCATAGCTGTATTATAGCTTTATTAGTTGTGTGTGGTTGGTTGACCTGGGTTTACAAATGTTAGTTTGAGCAGCATCTTACTCATTTGTTCATAAGTGAATGATTATGCATGTGTTGTATGTCATAGTATGTCATCACATAAAAGGGAGGGAGCAAATAACCATTACATTAAGATAATATTGGACCAAATGACTTACTTGCTCTAAACAGTTTCTCATACCCTTTAACCTGTCCTTGGAAGTTGCATAGAGTTACAGTAGTGTGTAAATTAAATATTGTGGAAAAACAATTAGTCTTGCATTTTTCTGTATGTGTGTACGTGTGTGTGTGTGTGTGTATATATATAAAACTGGGATTGATTAAATGTATATACATATACACACACACACACACATATATATATATATATATATATATAATTATGTACTTCTGGGAATTCTATCTGTATTTAACGTTGTGATGATCTTGACACCAATTTTAAGAATAGTCATGAGACTCAGTCAAATTAAAGATATCCCTTCCAAGTAAGAATTTATATGTCTTAAGAGGGTACAGAATTATCAGCTGATTCAGTTGGTTACTTCCACTGCCAGTTGATTTTTCTCATTGTGTAAACATTGACAAGTATGTGACAAATGGGAAAAAAAAACCCAAATAATAAAGTGGCATGTTGGTGTTCAGCAGTAAAAAAAAAATGCATTAGCAATTTTTTTTAGGACATCATAGGTCATATTATTTTTATCATTAGAATAGAATTCTAAGATTTATTTTGGTGGGGAAAGACATTCCATAGTACAATGCTTTTTGTTGATGCTGAGTAATATATCATGCTCACACTCAAACAAGCATAATTTCCCACATGCAGCCAGGAGACACAACCAACAGGGGTAATGGTTTGTGTTAGAAGAAAGTGTTTCCAAGGTCAAAACATGAAATCTCACAAGAGATTTTGATTAAAACTGTGATATCGTGATATCAGTTTATGACTTACAATCCAGCTGCAGAGTTAAAAATTATATGTACATTTATTCTTGCTTTATATTTCTCCAGTAAAACCATTATTTGTATAATTTAAATCCAATAAATTGTCCTGGTCTCTATTTTTATGACTATTTTCCAAATTGGCATCAAGGTATTTAAGCAGTTGGGCAGGCATATATCCTACTGTACGACACCCACAAAAATGTACTGACCAAAGACTTTGTGACTTGAAATTATAAAGTCTTTTTCTTAAACTGCTTAACATAATGAGTGAGATTCACCCTGTCACTATCTCATTGCTTATTTTTTTCTTAGAGCTTTCTACGTTACCACATTATCTTGTTCATTAATTTTTGCATTATCTGTGATCTGCATTCCCTTGCCAACCCAAAATCTCCACAAGAGTCATGGCCTTCTCTATTTGTTTGGTTAACCACTCTTTGTTTATCAGTGTCTAGAAGAGTAAAATAGTGCCTGCCATAGGGAGATACTCATTACCATTTAATACATACATGAGCAAATGCATGCATTGAATCTAAAACATAAAAAAAAGTATAACAGGTGATAACCACTCGTAAACACACATTTCTTGTATATAAAACTGGGATTGATTAAATTTAATTCAAAAATATTTGAGATTATACTTAAAGAAGTGAAAGCATGTCTTAATTCAGTGTAAAATAAAAGATATGTACTTAATCAATGTTAGTTCATTTACTTCTCTCTTTGAACAGTTTATTGTCAAGTAAAATTGTTATTTAGGGCTCAGATAAGCTCATAAAACAGGAAATGCCATAGCCTGCTCTGAATTATGTAATAGACCATAATTTATCATTGCTTGATAACTCCTCACCTCTATTATTTATTTATTTCATTTCATGACATTAGTGTAAATGTTACACTTCCAAATTAGTGTAAAAGTAAATTCTTCATAGCACAGATCTTAAAGGATATATTAAGGTAACACTGACGTATTTAAAAATATTTTTAATTTAACCCCCTTAGTTTATATTTTGGGAAAATGAATCCCCATATTGTGTTGAAAGACCTTGAGACTATCTCATTGCTAAACTAGAGCAGAGGTACTGCAATTAATCAATTACTCCAGAACCTTTGGCATTATAGACTATCATGCCACTCCTTCCTCGAGAGCTTGAATTTAGTTCTAGAATCATTCTCAGTAAAATGTTCCATGGTGATAGCTCTTCCCTTTCAATTTTGTCACATGACTCCCCCAAAGAAGGTAAGCCTCTGCTTGGTAAACGAGAAGCAACAGCAATACTTTCAGTTTGTATAAGTTCCGTCTTCGGTAGCTATTTCTTTAATTATATTGCACTATTATATTGTGACTGGAATTAGCTGGTCTAATATCCATTGCCAATCTCCACTCTCCAATACTCCCACTTAGTAGAAAAAGAGTTTACCAAACATCAGGCATTACTATAGTTGGCAAACGGTATGAGGATCTTCTGGAAATAAGTACGTGAGTGTTGAGTTGCTTAATAGAACCATCCAAAACTTTGTTGTAGAGTAAATAAAGCTATTATATATATATATACACACACACATATATCTATACATATATATATACACACACATATATATACATATACATACACACACACACATATATATATATGATTCCCCAAAGTGAAAGCATTCATTTTGTACTTAGATTTAACATTAGAAAGTTTTCTTAAGGAGTGTAAATGATTTTGCTTTTGTTTTGTTTCTTTCTACTATCCAAACCAGTGTATAGAGATACTTGGGCAGCAAAGAAAAAAAAGTAATGTTTTAAAAACAAACAAACATACAAACAAACAAATAACAACTTTCAATGGATCCTGTTACTTTTTTGGGACCTAGGAGGAATAATGTCACTCATAAAGCTTGTAAGGTATTTCACTAGGAATTGCATTGCTAAAAGGTAATAGAATCCATGTTATTGTCTTGAACTATACTGGTTCTTAATATTTTGAACGTAACAAAGAGATGAAGAATTACAGCATCGAGTACATAAACGACAATTAATATGTGTGGGCATTCAGTGTTGCACATGTATGTGTATTTACGGGTGATGGTACATGTCCGTGTAGGGATGTGTGTTTGAGCAAATAGGAATTTATCTAGTATGATCCTTGAAATCAAATCAGAGATTTCAGAATGGACAAACTATTAGCTAAACACATTGTGACCATGACTTTTAAACAGTTTGAATTCTTTAGTTTCATTGGCCATATATTTAAGAGGAAAAATATATTCAGCTTTTCATAAGAGATGCATGTATAGAAAGTATAATTATGTAGATCAAACTTAATTTTTAAAGCATATATCCTAACAGAATTTATTTTTAAAACACATAATTGAAAAAGGTTTCTATGCAATACTAATACTCATATACCTCTTCTTTGAACTTTTTTCTCAATAAAATAAATGAAATGATATCATATGAGTTCTGATCCTCTTTGTTTTGACTATCATATTTAATCATGATTACACAGTAGCACCAAAATTAGGACAAAATACAAGAATTACAGGAGAGATCTTAAATTATATGAGCTCATTGCATGCTTCAAAAGTCTCATTTTCTGAGGAAAAAAAAGTTTCCAACTGCCAAACTTTGCTGCATTTCACCCCCAAAGAAATATAATCCAATCCACCCCAAACTAAACAAAAGATACAATAGACTGAGTTTTGAATAGATATGTTATCTACAATTTATGGGACAGATAGTCCATTTAAATAGAAAAAGATTGATTTTACATAAAGCAAGATAGAGTACAAAAGCACAGCTTTTGTAATTTTGGTAATATTGCAATTTTACAAACATATTGCATAGTATGTGTAAGAAAATAGTTCCATTTTTCATATTTCTCTATATACAAGAAAACATTTACATGAAAATTACAAAACAAAATAAATGAGTAGTGGACCTGGTTTAAAGAATTGTATAAATAACGAGACACTCAAACTTGAAATTATATAGTTCCATTGTTAGTAAATGTCCTTGCACATCTTTAACCCTGTTTGGCTTTTCTTTATAAATATTCAAACAAATGAGATATTAAAACTGCAAAAACAAAAAGAATCACAGTTCATTATACCTCATTTCCTTTCATGTTTTGCATTGACTTTCTCAAAGAAGGTAACCACTTTGATCAACACTTACAAAATAGCCCGAAAGAATTTCAAATTAATTATATTTTCCAAAGAATTTTTAGCAAGCAATGAAAGTTTAAATTCAGCTGACTAAATCCATCCTGGGCCCATTTTAGGATATAGTCTTTATAACTGTTTATGAATATCAAGGAGTTTATTACACATGTATAAAAGGTAAATGGACTACACTAACAAATTTTCCTTCTAAAACAAAAGTGTTAATTGATGATAGCTCAGAATCCTGTAAGGAGGATGTTTACTACCTCATTTTGTAATTATAAGCCCTCCTATTCATTTGAATTAATTAGTAGAAGCAGTAGTGTTGTAGAGTTAAATACAATAGAAATCCCAGTCTTTGGTCTTTGACATTTAAACAACTAATGAACTGTGGTAAAAAACAATATAAATAACAGTGTTCAATGAGGTCATTCACTAGTTTATGGTTATTTTAAAAGAATAAAACTGTGATTTTTTTCTTTGTAATCATAATATTTTGTGATATTCATTACTATAATATTCACTAGTATATAGAGGAAAATAATTTCTCCAAGTATCTTTAAATATGGCCACATGAGCAATTCTAATTAGACCAAAGCTACTGGAAAGATAAGGTGACAAGACCTCACTCATCAGAGATTCAAATGTGAGTTTGATCTTGATGGCTAAATAATATAGAGAATTTGGGCAATAAGTATCTTCAAACTATTTTAATAATTTAATATTATGATATTGATATTACACTTGTTATAAAACACAGCACTTAAATGCATTAACACTCTCCATTCTTCTACCTATTGCTGCCTCATACAGAGATACCATGTTTTCAATAACATAATTCATTAGGAGTTTTACTGTATCAAATGCCAGTTTTATAAAATGAGGCACCATCCAACTGAGTAACTCAGATGGCAGAATATGTTGGAATTTTGAATGGCATAACACATTACAAAAAATTCAGCAACTGACTTTTGTGGTCAAAGTACCATTTCTTCAAAACACTTTTTAGTTTGATGGTGATAAGTAATAATAGAATGATCAACAGAGTATTAATATTTGGTAAATATTTCCATTAATTTACTAAATAATTATTTTTAATAAGACCTAAATACATTCTTTTTCTCTATAATGTTAACTATATTACTGAAGACTGTCAACAAAGCATGGTTTTCTGAAAGGGACATTAATATTCAAATGATTAGAGCAAGAAAGGAAATATAGATAAAGGGATAGTGGTTGGCTGCTGGAAAGATCTGCATCTCAGCATTTACAAACCACATGTTAAGGTGTAGAAGGAGATCATTAATAGCTAGTTGAGATGAGGCTACTGAACTCAAGATTGCTGTCTTCTTAATGGAACCAGAGAAATTTAAGAGATGAAAGTAACCAAAGAAAACCAGTTTGGTGTACCCCTCCTCAACAGAAGTAAACAGTGGCCAAGATAATGAAATCTATTTCATAGGGTCACATGAGTAGGTAGGGGCAGAATCACAATTGGAACTCCTGGCTCAGTTTTTAGAGATCTGAGGTACTGGAATCTAGGATTTCCAGGTTAATGTAAAATATGAAGCATAGTTATTTTAAATCTTAAGTTAGATAAATAATTTTAGACAAGTTTATAAAAGTTATGGTTCATAATAAAGTAAGAGAGAATAATAAGACTAAGAATTACAGAATAGAAATTTTGGAGGGAATTTAAAATAATTTTTTTGGAAGTATCTTATTGAAATATTCTGAAAGAAAAAATAATTTATCCTCTTTGCTTCTCTCCTTTTGACTTCAAAACCTGAATGTAAATACTTCTCAGTTTATTCATTCTCAGTTGAGAATTTAAATGCTAGGAATGCTTTCAATCCCCTTTGTTCTTTCTATCCTTCCTTCTTGCCTACCTGCTTGCCTGCCTTCTTCCCTACCCACCTTCTCCAGTCAAACTGGAAACCAAGTTTAGGGACCATGTAGTATGCATTAAAGGAATCATTTTCTGAGCTTGAGAGAGATAAAAATTGCATCTAAGTAAACTGTATTATATTTCTATATTTTCTAACATAAAAATGGTATTGGAAAAACAGAGAGTAAATCTGCTTGGTTAGCTTGCAGTTAAGGAAACTATATCAAGAAAGAACAAAGCCTTCTTTATGAGGAAATTAAGGACTTTGGGAATAATCTTCAGGGCCTTCAATAGAAGCCCTAACTCTGAGGCTGAGTTTATACTTAGATTCTATGGAATCTTAAACAGCCATTCAAGTAATTTAAAAGAAAAATTTAATGTTGAATAGGAAAACTACTTATATTACCATTTTTTAAACTACATTGAGCAGATATTTTTACATCATCTAGACATAGTCTAAATCTCTTATATATTTCTTTTGAATTGTGTTTATCATGTTTCAAAATACACGTGAATTCAAAATTTGACAGCCCCTCACTGGAACTGGATTTTCTTTTCTTTCTTCTTTTTTTTTTTTAATCTTTTCTCTTCTCATGACACATAGTTTAAAATTTCTATGGCCCCTTTCACCTTCTATAATATTTGCTCTTGGAATTAGAACATGTTAGAGCTGGAAGGAATCTCGAGAGACCATCCGATTCAATACTTTTGTTGTAAAGTTGAGTAAATTGAAGCCTAGAGATATTCTCAGACTGCCCAAATTAGCTCACTGATTAGTAAAAGACAGAGCTGAGATTAGAAACAGGGCTAATCACTAATCAAAAGAATTGTTCCCATCTGACTAAGAAACTTTCTAATTATTTTAATTTAGGGATGTTTAGAACTTCAACAAGTCTCAAATTAATACATAGTGTTTTGATAAAAAGTCCATAATATAGTGATTAGCACCTATTATTTCTCAAAATTCCTTGTGTTATACTTTGTGTGAGTATTACGTAAAAGATAGTGTGAGAATTTCTCGCAGTAAATTCTAGTGTTTTAACTTAAATGAATTAAATTCCTGTTAGAATATGACTTTTAAAGCAACTGCATATCTTAACTTCAACTCCAATGTCAATGTAAAGTTTTATACAATAACCCCCAAACACAAGTCAAGTTCTATTTTAAAAGTAATAACTGCTTTTCTGCTGAGTACAGAATACACTTAGTGAAATGGAGCTTTTTCAGGTATTCAATATGTTAGGTAATCAAAAGAAGTAATTCTGGCTAAATGGTTCACTCTGTTGCTTGTATTACTCAAATTTTCTACTTATATTAACCAATTTATTTCTCCAAGTTCCAATCTTCCACCTCACCCTGTGTTGTAGTCCTGAACTCCAAAAGTTCTACAGTCATGAACCCCCAAAATGAAACTTCCACACACCTGTCATAGGGTGTATGGGGGAGAAAAACATGGATTAACATGTAAAAATTAAAGACTTACCTTATGGTAATCAAGCCATCTTCCCATAATAGGAAATATTTAATATAATTTTATATTCTTGGATTCTGTAAATTTCAAGTGTTAGAGTTAAGAAGTGTTATGGTAAATGAATCTATAGTATTCTGGAGTTACTTAGGAGTTTTACAAAAATAAACAGTAGACATGAAAGGAATGATGCTTTTAGATGTTAGGGTGGCTTAACAGTCTAATAAAAGCAATTATTAAATATTAAGAGCTGAAAGGAAATGAGACTAAATTCCTTAAAATATGAATCTAATGGTGTAAACACATTTCAACATGTTTGCTAACATTTGTATGTTTGACTGTTTAAGCGGGTATTTTTAATTTAATCTCTACTGTCCTTAAGTCTTCCAACAGAAAAATACATAGATATAACTTTGAAGATGATATTCCAATGGAAAGTGAATTCATTCTCAGCATTAGGCATCACAGTCGTTTTTATTTATTTAGAGGATGTTTTAATTTTAGCAGTCCGAGTTGAGTATAAAGTACTCAAGGAAGCAAACGAAAATTGTACTATTAGAACCTAGGTGTAAAGGATATAACCTGAATTAAAGAAAAGAAAAAGAATCTATGGATTCCACACCATCAGTATCTCCCTCTTAATCCTACCTTATATTGCAATAAATAAGGTGTTTTGTTAAAAGCAAATGTGTCACATGCAATAGCCAAATAAATACTATATAAGGCCATTCAGATCTGACAAATGAAAGTATAATGGCATTTTGTTAATTCTGTAAAGATTCTATTGCTGAGAGCTTTCAAAATTACCTAATGTACAAAATTCTAGACTTAGTAGACAAAGAGTAACAACACATTGAATTTAAGGGAACAAATAAAACTCAGAGTGGGATTCTGTCTTGTCTTGTTTTGTTTCGTTAAAAACCATGTATTGAATTTGATTTTTAGTAAAGCAAGCATTACATAATGCTTTAAAATTTTAAAATTCGGGGATAAAAGTTTACATCCAAAAAGATGAATGGAAAATTGTGCTTTCAGACTGTAGAATTAGTTTTCTTACAGGGTTAACCATTTCATTTTGCCATTGGCTACTGGGAATTTCATCTATGTAATGTATATATGTGCAGTCCATATCCAGGTCCTGCAAAAATCTAAAACTGTGTGCTTCACTTCATGTAGCAAAGGCACCTATGTTATTCTCCCTTCCGAGCAAAATTTATGATCCAGTTTTCCTGCTGAAGACGGTCTTTCCACTGTTCTGTCACTCATACTCTCCGTGTTGAGCAGTACGGGACATCACGGGAGAACGTGGCCGCGAATCCCTGCTTACCCTGGGAGGAGTTGCTCTGTGGACCATTTGGAGAAGCTCTGGACTGATCACAAGGGAAACGGAGCAGAACTGTGAAGCAGACGGACAGGAACAAAAGGCTATTCTGGTGTGAGGAGAAATCAGTCACTTCAGCTCCACAAGCAGATGTTGCTACTGGACTGACAAGTGGACCCGACCCCGGCGGGAGACAGGTACAGTTTGCCGTTGGGGCAGACGCACAGTTCGTACACTGTCTGCCGAGAATGAGAGGAGCTGGGTGAAGAAGAGGAAAAAGAGCCCGTCGGTAGGTTTCCCAGCCGGATTGTATCCGCATTCAAAAATATCTAGGGGGAAAGAAATTGCATTTTAATTCCTTTAGCATCCTCTATTCCTTAGAGCTTTACAGCATGGTCTAATAAGAAAGATGTTCTGTTGCTTTAGCTGCCAAGCTTTGTCGAACCAACGAATTGCATCCCCAAGGTATAGCCCAAAGGCTCTGTGGCTACCTTTGCCTTTGAGACATGGTGCACTCAGAGAATGCTCTCCATCTGAAAAGCAAAATTAGACAGTCTGCTTAAGGAGCCAACCTAGTTACCTAAACACCATGGTAAATGAATGATTTTTACAGCTTCTTAATTTAACTTCTCAGTCATGCCTAAAGAATAAACAAAGAAATAAGGGTGTTTATGGAAATGCTATTAGTGAAGGCATCGAGTAAGTAATTTTTAAAAAATTATTCTTTGGTCTAATTATTTGTTTTTCTTTTTAGGTAGGGCTGCACCTGTGGCATATGAAAGTTCCCAAGCTAGGAATCTGCAGCTGCCGGCCTACGCCAAAGCCACAGGAATGCCAGATATGAGCCTCATCTTCCACCTATGCCAGCAGCGTGCAGCAATGCTGGATCCTTAACCCACTGAGGATCCAACCCGCTTCCTCATGTATACTAGTCAGGTTCTTAAACCACTAACCCACAATGCGAACTCCTTATTTTTTAAAACATTCATAGAATCATGTTGATTCACAGTCTATACCAAGGACAAAATGTGCACAATTAACAACAGATAATTATTAGATACAATCATGTTTGCATTCTCCATGAAATATATTACCTGTACTCAACACTTAAGCTGCTAAATCTTCTAATTTGCAAAATTACTTCATTATACCAAATCATGGATTCACCACTTTCAGGGATAGTGGTCATATAATTTTGACATGCGTGGGGAACATTCCAAAGAAAGGAAAATTGGATCATGAATTTGAATGAGCAAAGAAACCAATTCTTTCTAACTATGGCTTGATTGTATTGTTATATAGCTAATTACTGCCTTAAGGCATCTCTAAATTGACAGGAGAACCAGAGAATACTCCATTTTCCACATATTTGCCTTCATCCAAGTCCTAATCATTTCTTACTAGGACTGTTGCAGTAGGCCCCTAATTGGACTCCCAGTGGCCCTTCATGTCCTTTGAGTCTACATACTGCTGGAGTGAACATTTAAGAAATGCAAATCAATTCATGTCACGCTAGTGCAAAATTCTCTGATGGCTGTCCACCAAACTGAAAATGAATCTTGATTCCTTTCCACAGCCCACAAGCCCTGTATGATCTAGCCTATCTTTCTAACATCATTTTCTTTCATTCTTCTTGCTGGAGCTCTTGCATTTTCTCAAACATACCAAAACAACTCTGGCTTCAGGGCTTTTTAAATTCTTAGCCTGAAATACTTTCCTCCAAATATTTACAAGTGGGAATGTTAAGCAAGCAACCCTTAGTGAGTGACCTTTAGTGGTCCTGCTCAGCCACTGGTCAGCATTGCAGTGGGCCCTCCCCCAAGCAAGTGACAGTGAATGACTGTTGGCCTCGCCCCTCCCCTTTCTCAGTATAAGTGGGGCCTGAATTCCGACTGAGGCAAGATGGTTTTTGGAAACACTAGTCTGCAATATTCTTGGTCTGCTATCTTTCCACTTAAAGTCGTTATTCCTTGCTCGAACAAGTCATCTGCAGATTTACTGGCCTGGCCTGCAGTGAGCAGAGGGGACCTGGGTTCTGTATCAGGGATAGATATTAAGTCGTGGTTAGGGAAAGGGGTAGGAGGGAGATTTCCCCTGTTTTTCTTTTTTATATACCTTTAATATTTTTGAAACATAGGAATCTGTGACACACTACAGATAAACCAGAAAAAGAATTCCTGCAGCATAGACCTGTATATTTTAGATTAATGTAGATATGAACATATTTGTTCAAATCTATACTGAGAGGTCACCTTCGAAAAGAAGGTTTTCCTAAGTACCTAATTAAAGTAACACAAATCCATTAATCTCTCCTTACCAGCTTTATTTTGCTCTATAGTGAGAATGACCTCTTCCTAACACTATATAAAGTGTGCATCATTTGTTTATTGTTTATTTCTCTTACTTGCAAGTACTATTGATGAGGGCAGGTTTGTCTTTGGTTTAAGGCTATATAGCACAGTGCATAGAATTGTGCCAGTGCAAGTTGCATGAAATAATGCTTTTCCTTCACCTTGCACAGATGTCCCACTTCTAGGGTACAGCTGTCACCCTCAATCGAGGCCCAGTTCATCTGCTTTATCAGTTCATCTGCTTTATCCTCCTTGGTCTTTTCCTAATGCAGCAAAATGAGATGACTCTTATTTGGTTCTCCTATGGCTCTATTATTATTATTACTATCTTATTTTGTTGATCACTTGGTATGTTATTTTATAGGCACATTGACATATTACTTTCCTTAATAAACTATTATTCCTTCTTGAAGGTAGAATTAAGTCTGTATTATTTTTTTAATAACTTCAGCATTTGACCCTTCATGTATGGCTGATACTGAACCCAAGTTCACTCTGCTCCCTGCATGACAGGCCATAAATCTGCAGACAAGTTGTTGGGGCAAGGAATAACGACTTTAATCAGAAAGCTAGTTGACCAAGGAGGTGGCAGACTGGTGTCTCAGAAAAGCCATCTTTCCTCAGTCTGAATTCAGGCTCTTTTTAGTCAGAGGAAAGAGAGGGGGAGGGGCCAACAGTCACTGTCACTTGCTTGGCCCCTTGCAATGGCTGAGCAGGACCACTAAAAGTCACTCACTATAAGGGTTGCTTGTTGACACAGCTTCTATATAATACAAATAGTTGTTGAATATATGAATAGATCATGAAATAAAAAATGATTGCATTTTCCAAAAATACTCAAAATTAAGAAAGCGTAATTACATTTTCCCCAGGTATCAAATGTTGACATTTATTACCCTACAATTCTATTTTTTTAAAGAAGAATTTTTTTTTCTTATGTGAAAGTTAAAAGTGCACAAAATTAAGCAAAGAAAATGATAACACATTTTAGGGATATAAATGCTAAGCCTCTTTGCTTCCAGCTCTATGTTTCATGTTGAGGAACATCAATGAGTGTAACACCAATTGTTACATACTATAGTTTCTTGGGCTCATTTCTACATAGGGGAGGAGGGATGACTCCTCTTATGGATTGAGTTTGCAAGAGGAACTGGGCTTGTGCAGGATATTCCCCTTTCTTCAGTTCTGCTAAGGAGCCAGCATACCTGCAGGAGGCAGGTTTTCTCAAGTTTTGCCAATGTCAAACGTATAGAAGGCAAGCTCTTAGGACTGTGGGGTTTAGGTCTGCGTATGTCGAAGTGAGTTCACTTTAAAGAAATGTTAGGAGCTGGTGTTTTGTCTAAGAAACCTCGAGACACTGACAATAAAGAGTGGAATATGGAAAGCTAAAGAACATGGGGATAAAGAGGCTCCTGTTGGACTGATCAGAAGACTAAGATTGTCAATGGTTCATTTCTTTAAGTACAGAAACAAGTGTTACTGGCAAGCCCTGCTGGGTTTCAGAGGCTTACTGACTCCATCTCATATTGCTGGGTTTTATAGTTTGTAACTTGTCTTTCCATCAGTGTAGCCCGATTGAATAAATAAATGTAGAGAGGAGCTGTTTTCACACAGCGAGGGGGGGCCTCCTCAGTGGAATTAGCCCTCAAATTTTGGTGTGTGGTTGCTTCAGCTTAGCTATAGCAGTGCCCTCCAGCTCTCCTATGCATTTAGGGAGATACTCTAGACAATATTTGACTATATGACAATACGTGATTCCATAAACTTCAGAGATCCATGCTACCATCTCACTCATATATGGGAAGTAGTTTTTAAATTTAATTTTTTATTAAAGTATAGTTGATCTACAATGTTGTGCCAATTTTTGGTGTACAGCAAAGTGACCCAGTTATACATACTTTTTTATATTCCCTTCCATCATGGCCTATCTCAGGAGATTGAAGAGAGGAGAAGGGGAAGCAGATTTTACTAATAGATAAAATGAATAGGGCCTTTAAAAAGAGAAAAGTGGGCTTAATTATATAGGGGTAATTAGACCTTCAGTGGTGATCACTTTGTAGTATAACAGACGTCAAATTATAATGGCGTATGGCTGAAACTTACAGTGTTATTACCACTTTTACCTCAATAATAATATAAAATTAAATTTAAAAGGAACGAAGAAAGGAGAGAGAGAAAAAAAAAAAAGAAATATGCTTACAAACAGTCTAATTCTAGACTGTTTTTTTTTTGTCTTTTTTTTTTTGTCTTTTTGCTATTTCTTGGGCCGCTCCCGCGGCATATGGAGATTCCCAGGCTAGGGATCTAATGAGAGCCGTAGCCACCAGCCTACACCAGAGCCACAGCAATAGCGGGATCCGAGCCGCGTCTGCAACCTACACCACAGCTCACGGCAACACCGGATCGTTAACCCACTGAGCAAGGGCAGGGACTGAACCCGCAACCTCATGGTTCCTAGTCGGATTCGTTAACCACTGCGCCACAACGGGAACTCCGAGGTTCTGAATTTTAAAAGTTAGCCTCACAGATATAACATCCATCCACAGAAGGATGAACGACTGAATAAATGATGGCTTTCTGTTTAAAAAAAAAAAGAAAAAGAAAATAAAAAGAAAAAATACTTTCTTGGTTTGAGACAGAGAAATAAGTCATGAGGTCAAATGGGTCTATATATTGATTCTTTCCAACCCAAGGTTGCTCACCCTCTCCAGCTTTCTGCAGCTTGGATGGACGTGCTTATGTTTTTCTGTTCTGCTTAAGGCAGTTACTATGACTCTGCTCACTTTCCAACTTCTACAACTGATATTTCTATTCCATATTGCCCTATAAACCATACAATTCATTTTTTCTGGAACTCTTCCTGGTACTCAGAATTACACCTCTGAGCTTTTAAGTCACAGCCCATTGTCTTTTCTCCACCAAGAATGTATTTATCCCATTCTTACCTGTTGAAATCTGACCTATCACGGTAGTAAAATATTTAATTAGCCTGCAAAATAAAAATTGTTTTTTCCTTTCTCTGTGATATTGCAACATACATGTTATAAGTTATTGCATTGCATATGCTATTCTAACATTTTCAATGTTTTATGTACAACTGTCATTCATGTTCTTTTCAGGGCTGAATTTAAAACTCCTTATGTCTGAAATGACTGAATCTTCTATAGTGCAGAACTTTGTGTGCAATTTCGTTCTTATTTTGGTCAACTCAATACCAGGTTTGTTCTGATCTTAATTAACTTAAACGTTAAGGGTAGAGACTTCATGTTTTTTATTGTTTAATAATTGGTAGATCTATCTTTCTGAAGCATAGTCAATGACAGAAAGAAAGATTTTGTATCATTTCATACTTCTTCCTAGAAAAATTATATGCTATTTTATTTTAATAGAAAGTGCTATGGTTTTGTCTATCTTTATTTTATTAATTTAAAAAATGGCCACCACTGTAAAACTTTGGCTATGACTTATTTATAGTATAATACTCAATTCCCAATTAAATGCTAATCTGTAATTGAATCCAAGGATTCTGCTGATACTTTGAATAAAAGGACACTAGTAAAGGGGTGCATAAATAGTAGCAGAATGGAGATTAATAACCACCAATATTATGGGATGATTCATTATGAATAATTTGAATGAAATAATTAGCATGATAAAAACTCTTTAAAAAAGATGTGAGATGTTTAAGAACAATTTCTCTCTTGCTGTGGTAGACAAAGTATTGTGGTCTGCAATTGCAGTGGGAAGAAATCCTGAAAGGCAATATGGATATATGTTTTTAAATATTAAAATGCATATTTCTAGATTATTTAGGCTGTAATACCCACTAAGATGCTAATATGATCCTGGCAATAAGTTTGTTTATAGAAAGGAAGCCACATGTATAATACAAATTGATCTTGAATCTGTAACCGGGCATGAAGGTAAGAAAGGAACATCCTCCTTTTGCTTGTATTAATGTGTGCCCTCATCTTTACATCCGAAGAGGTTTGAAATGCTCCAGAGCAACCGTCTCAAATCATCTTCTATTCTTTATCTTCTCAGCTTGACCTTTATAAATTCATTTAAAAAAATAAGCACATGAAGGAAGAATATATTAAGGGAATTAATTGATAGAAACAGCAATACAACAGACTGTGACCTTCAAGGACTTTGGGAATTGTGGTCAAAATATACAGGCTTGCATAAATATTATAAATAAGACTTTGACATAGTGAAGGTAGAATAAAAACACACCAGCAAACAAAACAGCAACTACCAAGGTGTCCAGGCAGATTTGAAACAAGCAAACAAACAAACAAAAAACAGATGAGAATCCTAGAAATGAACAACAAAATGACTAAAATTAAAAGCCCATTGTAGGGACTGAAGAAGAGATTAGATACTAGGAGGAACCTGGGCATATAGATCTGAATAAACAGAGTGAGACACAGGGTAATAAAAAAAAAAAATAAGGAAGGAGATGAGACCCGGAAGGCAAGAGAAGGAAAAGACATAACATTTCTTCAGAGGTTCTCAAAAAGCCCACAGAGAAAAAGGGGAGAGGGGCTATTGAAGACAAAATGCTGAGAAATTTCTAGAATGTGCAAAACTGTGATTCTGCAGACACAACAGTCACAATGTATATATAGCAATTAAAGTAGACAAAATAAACCCATGTCTATTACATTACAGTGGAAGAGTGGAAGGCCAAAGACAAAGGGGTCTTTAAATCAGGCAGTGAGAGAAAGCCTAGGATCTTTACAGGAATGACCGCAGATTTAAACACATTCTTGGGTGAAATAATGTGACATGGAAGAAAAATATTAGCATGTATCTCTTTATCTAGCAAATAACAAATAAGCGAAATAGTAAAATAAACTTTTGGGTTTGTTTCCCTTTCAGAAAAACATAGGAACGATTTCTACTGAAACAAACTTTAAAAGCCCATTTTGGAAAAGCCTTTTGAAGACCAAAATAGAACAAAGACTAACAAGTTTGTTTTCATTCTGGTTATTATCTTGATATTCATTACATTTTTCTGCCAGTTTTGAAACTAGAGGAATGTAGATACCCCACTTATAATTGACCTATGAATGAATATCTTTCCGTGGAAAATAAACAGGGCTTTAACTTACAAAAATATTAGGTTTACTCAATTTTATATTCAAGAAATACTAATATTTATATAATTTGAGCTCCCTTACCAAGCAGTTCTTTATGTGTTTCCTGGAACCAGATGCATATAATTTGAGAAGAAGCTCCTTTAACAGCAAAGAGCCAGCGTCTACACCTCAAAACTCACCTCGCCTTCTGTGGACTGTAAATGGAGCTCCTTCCTGCAGGCGGCCTTGAAGTCTCCAGCTGCAGCACTCACTTGGACTCCCCGGGGAGCTTCCATTATCAAGGACCTAGTTGGTGATTCAAGCCTAAGAAAAAAAGAAAAGAAAAGCAATCTTTAATGTTAAAAAGAAAAAAAAAAATTACAATGAACTTAAAGGTAACATTAAAAACAGGCAAGCATAAACATAATGCTTGCCATTAAAAAAAAAAAGCTAAAATGAGTTTTAGAAAGAGTTTTGATTGCCTTGTCTATTTTTTGGCTGTTTATGAAACCTTCATTTGTTAGCATTAATTAGTTACTATCATTTGTATAATGATTTAGTAACAGTTTCTTGTGTCGTTAACTTTCACAATGCACATGAAATGTACATCGTGATAAGTTTACTAGTTTATATGTTTTATACATTTTCAATAGTAATAATGGAGCTTTAAGAAATAAATTTCTAGAAAGTTAGCATGTAAGTAGCCCCCAATAAAGAGTTCCTTTTTTGCAAGATGAGAGAATTTTAATGAAAATCATTAATATTGTGAACTTCCAAACGTACCCAGTCAAAATTCGGTAAAATTAAAAATTCTCAAAGGACTCTTTACACTTCTAGAAATTAATTAAAATGAAGACATAAGACATTTCCTACATCTACTGACATCTACTGGCCCAGAAAAATGTCCACATAATGAATGACGTTAGTCTGAGAAAGAGAAATTAAATGAAGGGTAATACACAGCTGTGCCTGCAAAAAAGATAGTTGGGGGACATTTTTGAAATCATCTCCAAATATAAACCTAGACAAAGAGCAAAGGAAAGCAAAATACAGAAGCAAAAATATGGATGTAAAAAAGCAGTTGGTGTGATAAGAGATCATATCCTGGACTTGGTCATTTTGGATAATAGCTTTTCCCTGGGACTGCAATTGCCTGTATTCCCCCCGACCACAGGATTTTAGGACAAGAGTACCCTCAGACTCACATTCACCATCATCCACAGGAACCGGCTTCCTTTGAGGCTATAGATCTAGAGCTGTTTTGCAGAGAGAACCACATCAAATTGATTGAACTCTGAAGATCCTCTCTCTCTCAGTAGTAAAGCTGAACTTAAAGACTTGAAAGTGATACTGAAGGACTAAATCCAGTATTTAGAAGAACTGATTTTGACACTTTACATTTTTTTTTCACTTATCAAAGCAACTTTGAAACATTCATCTCCATGGGCCTCCTCATGAAAATCCCTGGAGGATCAATTTCTGAATATATTTATTTTAAAGAAATATGTTTTTTTTAAACATGACTTACACATTTTCACAGAACATTTGAAAACTTGAAGAAAAATCACCCATAATTTTTTGTTCATAATCCTTATACTTTGCACACAATATCTAAATTTCAAAATCTAAATATTCATAATTTATTTCTTCTGATGCACTGCCAAATATACACTATTTTGAATAGTATACCTATGACCATTACTATTTCCATTTGTTAATTATCCAAAACTTTACATGTAATTACATAAGTTTATATATGATTGAACCATTCAAATAGAAGATAAGAATTCAATTAAAATGGATTAATGCTCTACAGATTATAAATATAATACTCAAGGAAACACAACTCAAACTTTTAAGTGGAAAGAAAAACACTTATTTTATCTAATAATTAATTGGTGTATGTTTGTTTCTAAGGATAAGGGGTTGGAATTGTTACTCATGTATTTAACAGTAATATATATATATTATATATAATATTCAAAGTATCAAATGTACTTTTTGGTACTATATTTCTATCATGTTTTATATTTGGTACTAGAGATTAAAATATAGCAACTATTTCTGGACTTTTGAGTTTTTCTGTTTTCATCTTTATCAATTATTTATTTATTTTTTTGTCTTTTGTCTTTTTAGGGCTGCACCTGCAGCATATGGAGATTCCCAGGCTAGGGGTGGAATCAGAGCTACAGTTGCCGGTCTAGGCCACAGCCACAGCAATAACAGATCTGAGCCGCATCTGTGACCTACACTGCAGCTCATGGCAACACCGGATCCTTAACCCACTGAGCAAGGCCAGGGATTGAACCTACAACCTAATGGTTCCTAGTTGGATTCGTTTCTTCTGCGCCACTACGGGAACTCCTTCAATTATTTAACTTAAAAAGGTTATTGGCATTCCCACTCTGGCTCAGTGGGTTAAGAACCCGACATAGTATCTCTGAAGATGTGGGTTAGATCCCTGGCCTTGGTCAGTGGGTTAAGGACCTGGCATTGCCACAGGCTGTGCGGTACGTCACAGATGCTGCTCTGTGACAGTACTGTGGCTGTGGTGTAGGCTGGCAACTGCAGCTTGCATTCGATCTCTAGCCTGGGAACTTTTATAAGTCACAGGTGTGGTCACAAAAAAAGAAAAAAATGTATTATTTTCATCTTCATTTTAGTCCTCAGGTATCCATTTCCAGTGTCTCCATAGTGTTCTGCTGACATTCACTTAGAAGATCTGGATTCAAAGAGGCAGTAAAGATAAGAGAGCTGACTAGACCTGGTTCAGGAAAGTGAGCCAGCAGCAAAAAACTCTAGTTCATCATGTCTAAATCGACAATTGTAATATTTTCTTATAGGATTATAAGAAATTTCTTAAAAGAATTAAGGGAAATAAGTATGTGGTGGATAGTGTTTTGAAATATGAATGGGATTTCCTCCCCTGTTACATTTCTTTTCATCCTTTGTCAAACTCTGTTCACTAAACCACATTATTTGCCATAAATGGTGGATGACAGACCACAGAAACTGTTATGGACATTTTTTGAGTTGAAAAAAAAAAAATCCTAGCCATTTATTGTGTTGAACATGAGTCAGCACATAAACAAAAACAAAGAAAACTAACCTCAGTGAGATCTTGTTTATTTCACTAGTTGGAGAATAATTTTCTTGATTCAGTCTAGAGACGACTTGGAGAGAAATGAACCAAATTGGTCTTGAATGGCTGTCTGTGTTCTGCTACCTGAGGCCAAATCCTAGGTTGTGGGACCTTTATTCTTTAGGTGTTAGAGGTCTGAGGAGAGAGTGATATTTCAGAATAACTGAGGACAAGAAACCAAAAGATCCTCAAAGGAGAGAGAAGTGGTGACCTGCAGTGAATGAAGTCTAAGTGACAGCGAGAAGAACATCTTGGCAAATGCCAATTGATCATGAGGCAACCAAGGACCAATGTCACCCTCAGATGCTTTGGTGTAGTATAAGCCCCTTGCTATAATGATGCAGTCCCAGGGATAAAGAAGAGAGTCGAGGAGTTCCTTTGTGGCACAGTAGGTTAAGGATTTGGTGTCACTGCAGCGGCTCGGGTTGCTGCTGTGGCATGGGTTTGATCTCTGGCCCAGGAATTTGCACATGCCATGGGTGCAGCCAAAAAGAAAAAAAAAAAAAAGAAGAGACCTGACTAGGTTGGGGCTTAGTTTCTGATATTCAGTTCAATGGAGACCAAACATGTACATTAAGTTTATAGGAATATTTTCATTTCTTGTGCAACTAATTTTGTATCTTAAGACAATGTATACCTGCAATAAGATATATGTATATGTCATACATATGTAATATTTATCAGGGAGTACATAAAACACATAAAGTGGTAGCAATGTTATAGTATTGCTAAATCCTTCAAGTTCCAAAAGTGATTAAGATTTTGAATTAAACAGGTTTCAACTGTATACTTAGCTAATCTTGATAAAATTAGAGTGATCATTATGAAATGATATACATTTTATTAAAAACAGCACTGTCTGTTTTATACAGTATCCATCATTTGGATGAATAATATTCACTAGTAACTTTAATTATGGTACAGATGGAGTATGTAATAAAAGTTTATTAGAATATTTGGAGGATTTCATAATTTTCAAAGAAACATGTTTCAAAGGATAGTCAAATATTTCTTATGAACATTAAAGTTAAAGTTCAGCTGCAAATTATTATTACAAGTTTGCTTGATATTTTTTGTTTGTTTCCTTTTTAGGGCCACACCTGTGGCATATGGCACATGGAAGTTTCCAGGCGAGGAGTTGCATTGGAGCTATAGCTGCCAGCCTATGCCACAGCCACAGCAACGTCAGATCTGAGCCGCTTCTGGGACCTACACCAGAGCTTGCAGCAATGGTGGATCTTTAACCCACTTAGTGGGGCTATAGAGAGAACCTGTATCCTTATCCTTACTAAGTGGGTTTCTTTCCACTGAGCCACAATAGGAACTTCTCTTAAACTAGGTTTTAAGAGCAAAAATTTGATAGCAGGACTACAATGTATATGGAGACCAAAATCTTCAAATTAACACTGTTGTGAACAGCATAAATTCACTGTATTTGCAAATGCATTTATTAATCTTAATAATCCAATATCAATATTCATGATTACATGTATATTTACATTTACATATTACATTTATACACATTACCTAACTAGGGCTGTTCAATGTCTCTAGCCTATCACTTGGTGAACAAGGAAAAAACACACTTTGTACAAGTGGTGTGCAAATTTTGTTCTACCCTTTCTTCTAAACTCCAAATGTTAAACTCCATTCATTCTAACTATTGTAAGTAATCTTTGCACTTAAGAACAATGAGGTACTTTTAAAAGGCTTTGAAATCAGGTAAGCATATGATTGCAATATTATCTATCCAAAGAACATTACAGAACAAGTATATGTAGATACGAAATTTAAAATACATGAATTAAAACTAAACATCATATTACCAGTCATCTCAACTTATCAAAATAATTTATGATTGTGTAATAGTAATATATTTCATTTAGAACAAAATAATACCATTTGCAGCAACATGGATGGGACTAGAGACTCTCATACTAAGTGAAGTAAGAAAGAGAAAGACAAATACCATATGATATCACTTATATCTGGAACCTAATATACGGCACAAATGAATCTTTCTACAGAAAAGAAACAAACTCATGGACTAGGAGAACAGACTTGCGGTTGCCGAGGGGGAGGAGGAGGCAGTGGGATGGACTGGGAGTTTGGGATTAGTAAATACAGACTGTTGCACTTTCAGTGGATGAGCAATGAGATCCTGCTGTATAGCACAGTGAACTATGTCTAGCCACTTGTGATGGAACACGATGGGGGATAATGGGAGAAAAAGAATGCCTCACTTTGCTATACAGCAAATGACTCACTTTGCTATACAGCAGAAATTGACAGAATCATCTATAATAGAAAATATAGAATATAGAAAATAGAAAAATATAATATTAAACCAACTATAATAGAAAAAAATAAAAAGATAAAAAAAAAACTAACAAAACAAAACAGCTCTATAGGGCATTACTGTGAAAGAAAAAAAAATAATGTATTTCATTGACTATAAGTAATATTTTCTCTGGCCCTTACTAGAAACTGGGTGCTTCTAGAGGCTGCATTATAAACTGTAAGATAACAGAAAAGTATTTCCTGTATTGAACTTGTTGCTGCATAGTATAAAGTAATGGAAGTTATTTCCAAGAAGCAGTCTGGGAAATTCAGGTATAAACTAAATGAAACCATTATTATGCTCAAGAGTTATGTCAGCCTAATGAAAGTACTAAACATAGGACTTTGAATCAGAAGCTCATAGGTGCTACATGAGTTCTACCAGAATTTTAAAATCCAATTTACCTCACTGGGGCTCAGTTGCCTAATAAGTAAAATTACAGAGTAGCATCTTAAACATAAAATATTGTATCCATTGCAAAACATTAGATTTTACTACTTATTAGTGAGTTCACCATATTTTATAATAATACGCTAAAAGTACTGGAAACCTATTCTATACTTAAAAGTTTGCATGGATTGTCTCTTAATCACTCTACCAACTCTGAGAAACGTGCACTTTAATAATTCATATTTTACCTAGAAAGTCCTTGAATCTTACTGTGGTTGAGTCATTTTCTCAGGATTAGGTACCTAGTACAGATACTTTATATGCTGTTTATTTTTCTTTTTATGGCCACACCTGTGGCATATGGAAATTCCTGGGCAGGGACTGAACTGAAGCCACAGCTGTGACTTATGCTGCAGCTGCAGCAACACCAGATCCTTTAACCCACTGGCTCCTGGCCAGGGACTGAACCCACACTTCTGCAGTGACCCAAGCTGCTGCAGTCGGATTCTTAACCCACTGTGCCACAGTGGGAACTCCTAGTGCAGATGCTTTAGAATATCAATACACAAAACAATCTCCAAAAAAGAACAATAATGTTGGAAAACTTAAAAACTATTGTAAAACTATAGTAAATAAGATCATAGTGGCCCGGCATGAGGATAACAAGTAGAAAAATGGAATAAAATAGAGACTTCAGAAATAAATAGACTATCACATGTACGGTCATCTGATTTTTTTTTTTTTGCTTTTTTTAGGGGTGCACCTGGGGAACATGGAGATTCCCAGGTTAGGGGTTGAATTGGAGTTTCAGCTGCCAGCCTACACCACAGCCACAGCAATGCAAGCTCTGAGCCACCTCTGCGATCTATACCATAGCCACAGCAACACGGTATCTGAGCCACATCTGTGACCTTCACCACAGCTCACGACAACACCAGATCCTTAACCTGTGAGTGATGCCAGGGATACTAGTTGTGTTTGTTATCACTGAGCCACAACGGGAACTCCAGTCATCTGGTTTTTGACAAATCCAGTAAAATAATTCAATGACATACAACAGTCTTTTCAATAAATGGTGCTGGAATAATTGATCTCTATATGGACAAGATAAAGCTCAACTTCTACCATACAGTTTTATTTTTGATAAATAAAAAATTAGGCTTTTAAAGAAAAATAATTTGATTTAGGAGCAGGCAAACTTTCTTAGGCCACAAAATGCAGTAACTAGTAAATATTTAAAAATATAAATTAGGTATCTTCAAGATGAAAAGCTGCCTTTCAAAATTACCATCAATAAGATGAATACACAGCCCACACACTAGGAGATAACATCATAGGACTGATGCCTTGTTATATAAATAATTCTTCAGCTCAAAGCTAAAAAACTACAAAAACCAAAATTATGGATAAAAGTTGGATATAAGCACTTCACACTAAAAGATATACTTGGTTGTCCCCTATGTACATGAAAAAGTGTTTAATGTTAATTATTATGTAATCTCACTTTAAAAATGTGAGATTCCACCAAACAGCCACTAGAATGGCTTGGATTAATACAACTGCTCACACTAGTGAAGATGTGCAGCAGACGAAATTCTCATTTTTGGTGTAAGATGATGAAATAAAATTTATATTTTAAGGAAGGACAAGAAAATTTAAAAATAAAATTCTCTTCCTTTGGGCCTCCTCCTCGGTGCCTAAGTGGCAAACTGCATCTGTATTACACATTGACCAGTGCACCTCAAAGGTGGGAACACCTCATTCACAGCAAAGATCTTCGTCTTCCTTTCTGATGCTAGCTATGCAGCTTCTTAAAATAAGAGCATCATCTTCCAAATTTGTAGGGCTCATAATGACACACCACTCCCTTTGTAGGGTGCTTACCTGGACTATGAGCCTCTGGTGAACTTTAGGTAAAATGTCAGGATGTTATTTTGATGTACAATCTTTTGTTTTGAAAATGTACCTGCCTGTGCCTTCCACTTCTAACTGGCAGAACGGTTCTCAGGGCTCCTGGAAGTCTGTCTCCTGGATTATAATCTTCACTTTGGCTTAAATAAAATTCTCTTTTACTAATTCTTCTTGATTATTAATCGAATATCAACAACAAAGAATAAAGTGACACAACCATTTCAGAAAGTTCTGGAATTTTTATATAAAATGTAACATAATCAGATACATCCCAAGCATCATTCAATTATGAAAATGCACAAATAAAATATTGCATGTTCATATAATGAGTCAGCAATGAAACAGAAGGAAGTATTGAAACAGAAAACATCATGGATGGATTGCAGAAACATTATGTGGAATGAAAGAAGTCTTGGAATAGTACATTGTGTATGATCGATTTATATCAGTACCAAAACAGTCTAATCTAATCCAAGGTTAAAAAAAAGTAAGAGTAGAGTTTGCTTCTTGTGAGTAGTGGTGGGAATTTACTGGGAAGGAGCATGAGGGAACTTTCTTGGGTGATAATAATGTTTTCTCTCTTGATAAGAATTTGAGTTACAAATATACGCATTTTCAAAACCCAGCAAATAATGCACTTAAGTTTTTTGAATGCCATTGAATAATTATTTTACAACAAAAGGGAAGAAACTGTAAGTGAACTTGAACTAGTTAATGACGTGCATGCTGAAGAGATCTGGGAAAGGGTACAGATTTATACTTTCTGTTTGGATACATTAAAGAATGAGAAATACTGGTGGATATGTGTGCATAATTAGAGTCATAGAAAAATGATATATGAAGACTCCAGCTGGTGGTTAGACAGGTATTTTCCATAAGATGCTTTCAACATGTAATTGTTTGAGAATTTTCATACTAAGATATTAAGAAAGCAAGCGTGGTCACAGATCTTATACTATTACCCTTTTTTTTTTTCTGTAAAATCTGTAAAACTGTAGGCTATGAAAACTTAGATAGGAAAACTTAATTGATGGTAATGTTTGACTGTCATTGACTATATTACAATGCAATAAAGAATATTAACGACATATAGGGATACATTAACAATATGTAATTCTTGTTGCTAAGTCACTGTATTAATATAAATGCAATAATATTCAGTATCTGTATTTTACAATTATTTCTGGGAAAGGAATACCCAGAAAGGATATCTTATATTATTTACTTTACCTGAACATTCAAGAGTTTGAGGTAATCCTGGATAAAAATAAATTCATGTTTATTTCCATATAATACAAATTCCAAAATTTAATAGATCTAAAAATAATAAGCATACATAATAAAATCCCAACAAGAATCTCACTAGAGTCTCTAGAACTTCAAAATTTATGTCAAAATATTTTGAGGAGAAAAATATATGTGGCAATTACCAGATTTGTTAAAATGAAGATAAAGCAGGAGATTTTCCTTAAAATAAGAATTTAATATTAAGGTTTTTCAATTAAAATTATTTTGAAATTAGATATAGAATTGGCCAATGAAACACAATACAATCTCAAATGGATGGAAAGTATTTATGAGAAATTAATATTTGACAAGCTATTGTTTTGGGGTGGAAAATACCAGGTTATTTAATAAATAATGCTTAACAAATTAACTATCCACACAGAAGAACTAACATTAGATCCTCAACATGCTCTGCAAGAATAATTTCCAGTTTTATCTATTTAAAATATAAAAACTAATAAACTACAGACTGTAATTTGCAATAGAAAGTTGGAAGAAAAGTCAGAAGATAAGTTCCATTTTATTTACTCAAAGTATAAAATTAACAAATAACCTAGTGTACAAAATAAATAACAAAATTAGAAAAAAAAATCCGAATACAGAAAAAGGAAACCTTTTTAACAAAACTGAAGCCCAGGAATCTAAAGAAAATGAATTGATATAGTGTACTATGTTAGTCTTTGGTTGGATGGGTTTTCTCCAGATACCCCGCACTTCTCAAATCAGCCTAAAATCCCTGTAGAATATCCTGGGCTCAGATCTTGGAACTTGAATCTAGATTTTCTTCTAGAACCATCTAATATATAGACTTTGGGCAACACAATATCAACAATCGAATGATGCCCTGTTTCTCTTCTCTATGGAAATTCTCCACTGAGGAAAGGTTTATAACATATATACTTAAACTATTATCATAAAATATTTTCTAAAAGGCCTGTTGAAAAATGAAATCCATATGGATTGGCAAAACTTGAGAATTTCTATGTAATTAGTCATTAGAATTAGTGAAGTACAGTTGTGCTTATTTTATGGCATTATAGTAATCACAGAAATGCATTTCAGAGTTTTTATAGAGGGTACTCAGGGATTATAGCAGAGAGAAGGATTACTGTTCAAATTGGCTGCCTATTTTTTCCAAGCAATTCAGTTTTGTTGTTCACATACAGTAAGATTTTGTTTTTAAGGGTTATGCGATACTCAAACTTGAAAATGAATAGTCTAGGTCTCTAGAATTCTCAACTTTCTGAGAAAATGACTCAGACTCCTCTTAAACTAACTTGCAAGACTTAATTCCTAAATGGAATCTTAAGCAGAGCGTATAACATATCTTGTTTTTGCTAAACATTTAAAAAGGTACAGAGACAGAGTTAGCACTCATTGTTTGCCATTTCAAGGAGGGAATGAATGGAGAATTGAATAGGATAGTGTTTTAAGAAAAAAAAAAAAAAAAAGTCCAGTGGGTTCTCTTTTGGCACAGTGGGTTAAGGATCTGGTGTTGTCACTGCAGTGGCTTGTGTTGCTGCTGTGGTGCAGGTTCAGTCTCTAGCCTGGGAACTTCCACATGCCCTGGGTGAGGCCAACAAACAAACAAAAAGTTGAATGAAAACTGTGACTTGAACACACATATTCTTATACTATTATTTTTGTTGTCATCACTTTAGGGTACTGTGAACTTTCTTCAGCTGCAAATCAAATTGTTTTTTCCCTCTGCTTGTATTGGTTCCTGGTTACTTGGACACCCATATGGTCTCTTCCTGCCAATTAGACCAAACAAATCCAAGGCCAATTATTGCTCCCTGTTCCCAAGATTGGAAGCCAAGGCAAGCTTCACATTCTGCACATTTGCTACTAACTCTAAACATATAAATACAACCATAGGATGAATGAATAAAAGTGAAGAAGGAAGGAAGAGAAGGAGGGAAGGGAAAAGAAGAGAGAAGGGGAGTCATGGGGAAGGGAAAGGGGAGGAGAAAGATCACTTTATTATCATTTTTTTCTTCTAGTGAGAAAAATACAAGAAATTATTTTACGCCTTTATTGACTAATTGTCTCGGAAAAATCCTTACCACTTAATAAGTGGTAACTTTTCCTTGAACACAGGAATGATATAAATTAAAGCTATGTATTTTCAGAGATTAATTTGGAGGCTGCAAATGTCAATACTTCAGTTTTAGATTATATGCATACAGGTAAGGAAATGAAGAAAAGATGCAAACTATCATTAAGTTAACTCATTTTATTGATTTTAAGTCTAGATTGCTCTCTTATTTTTGAAACCGTTATTAGAACTTAGATGGAAAAAATCCTTGGACAATGGGTATTACATTATAGATTTTATCATTTCTCGCCATCATTTCTCACCGTATTGAACTCTGATAATTTATATATATGTATATTAACAAGAAATAAATAAAATAGAACATTCAGACTTGGACTATTTCGGGCAAATATGCTATGATGTCTTTACCAAATATTTGCTTTTAGCCTTTTAATAAGTAGGTTCACTAATAAAAAAACAATATCACCTTATATGTAAAAAATCAAAGAAAATTGACATGTGGAGGTTTAAAACATACATGAAGACTAGCACAGACCTTGGCACACATTAGGCCCTCATTAAACATCTGTTAAATAAATAAATTATAGCAATCTACTACATTTCTATACCAAACATTACCTATACTTTATAATAAAGTCCTTGAAATGTTTCTTTCTGAGGTCTTTTATTCCCCTCCCCTCCCTTTTTTTCTTTTTAGGGAACATATGGAAGTTCCCAGGCTAGGGTTGGAATCTGAGCTGTAGATACCAACCTGTGCCACAGCCACAGCAATGCCAGATCCAAGCTACATCTGGGACCTACATCACAGCTCACAGAAATGCTGGATTCTTAACCCACTGATTGAGACCAGGGATTGAACCCATATCCTCATGAGTACTAGTCAGGTTCATTACCATTGAGCCACAACAGGAACTCCAAGTCTTTTATTCTTAATCAAAGACAACAGGGCTATTTACTCCCCAAATTACATTTTATTTACTTGGTCAACTAACGTCACCTTGTTGATCAGACTTAGGTGTCAACTAGGAGTACTTCTTACTTCCCTGAAAAGAAGATTGACAGCAAGACTTGTAGGAATCTTCTCAGATATGCTGCTTTTAATCTTCAGTACACAAATGAATAATTGAATATTCCCATCAGTACTGTGCTTTGCTTCTGTTTCAGTTTTGGAAATTAGATCAGTACCACTCATCTTGGGGGCTGCCAATCTGCTTTTAGCACTAGCAGATAAGCCCAGCTTAGTCCAATGTTTAAATAATTGATGAATAATTAGAAAATAAAAGCCAGAAATTGTATATACTAATTATCATTTAATTCACATTCATGCTTATGAATTTTGAAACATGTCAGCAAGGTAATTAAAATAGCAGTTGGTTTTTATTCCTTTTTTGGCAATAGGCTTTTCATAACAAAAACTGTTAAATGAGTACATAATTACTAAAATGTTAGAAGAAAAACAAATGCTTCTTTTTAAACTTACTAATTTAAAAAAATGAACTGAATGAATCATTGAATTCAGGTATCCACGTTAAAACACTGCTCAAAAACAGGTGGACTCAATATTAGTCATGTGTATCTTACAAGAAAAAAATGCTACCTCATTCTTACATTACATGAATTTAGTTAGTATCCTCATTATTCAGTTTGCTAACTTTTAGTAATTCAAATTAATAAATTATAATTACATCATTATATGTGAGATAGAGATCTGGCTGCTATGGCACCAAATATAATAAGGAAGATGCAGTTCCTATTCTAAGGAGACAGACAGCCTTCGTTAGAATAGAATAAAATAATTTACACAAAAATACTGAGTTCCTAAGTGAGAAAAAAGCCATAAATCAAGACTATAGCATATTATGAGACACTGTTTATAGATATTCTTCGACCTTCCTAAATCCTTGGGATATTTCACATAGAGTAAATGATTACCTTTGGCTTATTAAAAAATGGTTTGTTCACATGAAGAGAACCACCTTCTCCTGTTATTATCAACTACCTTGTTAGAATTTAGGCTACTTAACTAGTGAGAAACTGAGTTCATTAAGAAATTTTATCGTAGAACTATAAAGATCTGCAAAATTTACTGTTGTAAATGTATAGCTTTTTTTGGGTTAAGAAGTTTAAATTTTCTTTTTCTATTTTCATTTGAGCATGTTTTCCCACTCATCCAAATGGGAAGGGCTGAGCCTGATCTTTCTGAAATAATATTTACTTACTTGCTTACTTATTTACTTACTTTATTTATTTATTTATCTTTTATTTATTTATTTTGCTTTTTAGGGCCGCACCCACAGCATATGGAGGTCCCTGGCTAGGGGTTGAATCAGAGCTGCAGCTGCTGACCTTCACCACAGCCACAGCAAAGCAGGTTCTGAGCTGCATCTGCGACCTAAACCACAGCTCAATGCACAGCAATGCTGGATTCTCAACTCACTGAGCTAGGCCAGGAATTGAACCCTCAGACTCACGGATCCTAGTTGGGTTTGTTAACCACTGAGCCACGAAGGGAACTCCTAAAATATTTTTTTTGCTTAATATTTTCTTTATGCTTTCCAAGATAAGTGAAGTGCTCTATCTCTTAGGTTGATACTTTGAATCAGCTTTTAAAATGATTTTTTAGTATGTGGTTTATTTTTTAATATCCATATGATTGTCTTTTTCTGATGCTGTAGCAAATATTTTAAGAATGTAATTTACCTACCAGAAATTAATTATATAAAACATCTTTTATTGATGTATAATATTGTATTGGTTTAAGGTTTAACAATGATTTGATATATGTATATATTGCAAAATGATTATGGCAATAAATCATATGATCCCTAAAGCTAACTTATTTACTGAATTAAGCGCAGCAAGGAATCAGTTACTAGATTTTAATATTTCAACTTTTGCCAACAGTTTCCATGATTATCACAGGGAGACTTCCCTGTAATGTCATCTCACAATCATTTGGATAGTGAGGGGGATAACTACCACTCAGAAACAGCTCGAAGTCTGGTAGCAGCTATTTCCATTTGAAATGGTATACTGAGGAGTCTGTCGCAGGGCAATTAAGTTCTTTTTCTGATTACTACTTACACTTGTTTCTGTTTTTCCCTCTACTCAATACTCCCTGACTTGACCATTTATAGCTTTTTCCTACTCTCTGCCTCTTTTCTTTATTCCATAGATTCCATTGTTTACATTAGATTTTCTGGAATCTTTTTTTTTCTTTTCATTTTTTGTCTTTTCAGGGGTGCACCCATGGCATATGGAGGTTCCCAGGCCAGGGATCGAATCAGAGTTATAGCTGCTGGCCTAAGCCACAGCCATAGCAATGCCAGATTGAGCCAAGTCTTGGACCTACACCACAGCTCACAGCAACACCCATCCTTAACCCACTGAGCAAGGCCAGGGATGGAACCTGTGTCCTCATGAATACTAGTCAGATTTGTTTCCCCTGAGCCATGACGGGAACTCCTGGAATATTTATTTTTATTAGTTTTCTCAACATCCTGTATAAGTGCCTTTTCTTTTTCCACACTTCTCCTGTCTGATATATTTATTTTTTTATCCATTGTATGTTTGTAAAGGAAAACTATACAGAAGGATAGAATAATGACTCACATTTTCTTGCCCTCAGTCAAATATCTAATTACCTGTTTACTGTGTAAGCAGGGAATGTCAATTCTTTATACAGTTATGCTACACATTCTCTACTTTAGTTCTTTATATATAAGGACCATCAACAGAGTTTGCTTGTGGTGCAATGGGCTAAGGATCCAGTGTTGCCACTGCAGGGGCTCAGGTCAGTCCCTGGGTCAGTGTTGCATGTTCAGTTCCTGGCTCGGGAACTTCCACATGCTGTGGGCACAGCCAAAAAATACCAAAAAAAGGATTATCAACAGAGATGGAAACTATGACACAGATACAAAGGCCAGGACTCACCTGAGGTCTTGGGAAGGTTCTGCTCTGATGTGAGGCGTCTCAACAGAGTGCCCAAATACTGCTCCTTCAGTGCCTGAGGGTGACACGAATCCAGTCAGTGTAAGCAAGTGGACAGACACACTGGGTTTCATTTCCATTTTTATGCATCAAATATCCTTCTAAAAATGGGCCAACTTAAAGTAGTACAGAAAATAAAAGAGGAAAATTGGAAAAGGAGTTCAAGATAGTGAAGGACCAAGGAAGATAAATCTAAGTTCTGCCATGTTGCCCACTTCTAAGCTGATCTTATTTATGAATATTCAGATTGAATGAGAATTTTCACCCTCTAACCACAGAACAAAGATTCTTCTCCTTCCCTTTTCTTAATTTCCAGGTAAGTGAATTTAAAGGAGGGATACATCACAATACTCAGTTCTTTCTACAAATAGCAGAAGTTGAATCAAAGTGTGGAGAGTGAGCTCTGATGAAGTTAGTATATTGTAAATCATTTAAAGAGACATGTAGCAATTCTCCTAGATATAGCTCCCACACCTTTGTTTAGAGATTACTGAACTACACAGAACAGAGCATCTTACTTGACCTTTCTGGAATTAAGGCTCAATCTAAAACCATGAAAACTGCTTCAATTCTTTTCATTCAAGCAGACTTCACATGGGGTCATAGTTATCTGAAAAGGCCATGTGCTCAGGCACTTGAACGATACTCTATCCAAAATTTCATTTATCAACTACTTTTGATTTTCCGGGATTTACTGAGCTTTTTCGAGTTTAATTGGCAAAATAAAATGATTTTATTATAGATCTGCTTTATCTTTACTTCAGAAAAAATAACATGTGATGAATTCTCACATTGTAAGTTATTGAAACCATGGAAACAAAGAAGGAAAAGGGACAGAAAAAGGAACATAATGTAGACATTTATTAATATGTATATTTAAATTTGCTGACTAAATCGATATTTATTTGTTGTTGAAAAGGACTGTTCAAAAGGGTATAAAATCAGTTTTGCTTGATTGTCTAGATACTTAAAAATATTTCAGATAATTTAAAGTGACTTCAATGTTATAAGATATAGAGAAAACATAGACTGTTGACTTATTGTAATGGTCTGGAAAGATGAGGCAGGAAAACTTCAAGGTCAAAAAGTCCTGGATCTCATTCATATGATAATTTCTAGACTTAAAATAAAAGGATAAGAATGGCATTTGTTGTTAGACGAAGAAAGAATATAAGTGAATTGTGGTCCTACTTTATACTTTAAAACAATTTTAGTCGTAAGCTAGTATGCTATTCTTTACAAATGCCTAACACAAAATATACCCCTCCCCCAAATTAAAAACATCATCATTAAACATGTATTTATGTATCCCTCCTAATATGGCTATTTATACTCTAAACACCATACTCTAAGCTACTCATTTTATCAACCCACTGGACTCCATCTATCCTTTGGGAAGGTATTTGCTCCAGAATAGGCAGAATAAGGGGAGGAAACCAAAAATACCTGGTATCCCCAGGTCCTAACTGAAAAAGAATTCTCTGCAATGTAGCATTTCTCCAGCCACCAGCTTCACAAATTCTACTACAATTAATTTCAGATAACATTTTGTGAGGTTATTGGCTTTGTGTAGAAAACCTGTGTTCAGTAATATACATAGAAGCAGCAAAGATACCTCTATGCTTTGAAATGTTAGTTTTATATAAATTATCTAACTTTTTCTCATGGACATTTTTAACATAAGTAGATAGATTGTTTACACCTGAAAAATGAAGATGCTCTCATCAGAAAAATTACTTTACTGATGAGGCTAGAATGTTGGAGTTCAAGTTTCTTACAGATACACTAAGAACTTTGAAGTTAGCCAGCTTGGAAAGCAATCCTTCATTCCACCTAAGTGACCTTGAAGAAGTTATTTAATTTCTCCAAACTTCACCTTCCACAGATACAAATAAATATAGTAATGCCAACATTACACTTAGGTTTTTCCTAAACTGGGTATAAATGTACCTGATTCACTGTAAGAATTCAGTATTCCTTAATTCCCTCTATCACTTTTCCTTATGAAAATCAGCCACAGAAGATAAGCAAGTATGTCTGAAGAGTTAATGTTCCAACATAGGTCCACTCATTAATATTTGAAGTTTCATTCCTCAAATGTTTTAGCTTCAGCTAACACAGTCTCATGTTGAATTTTGGAATCTGAAAGTTAGACTCTCTAAAGAGATTTTTTGAATATTAAATGGTAAATTCATTTTATTAACCAAAGGTCTCTTTACTAAATCAAGGTATTCCCTAATGCAGCTGCTTAGGTACCAGATAAGATCAATCAATGCTCAAATAAGCTCTAAGAAAGAAGTTCCTTCCATGAATAAAGAGTCCAAAATAATCTTAATTGAACCTCATCATAATGCTTAAAAAACTGAGGAAACATGAAAATAAAAATGCACAGTAGACCTTTTAGTAACTAAAATGGATGGCTGTGATTTTTCTGTGTTTTATACTTATTAATTCTCCATGCAGGATATAATAGAAATGCATCATTTGATAACTGGGGTAGGTAAAACGGTGATTAATTCTACCAGAGTTTTAGTTTCCATTTATAAATCAAAGGAAATATTAAAGAAAGAATAGTACAGGGCATCATTCCTTAGCATATTTCTCTTATCAAGGTGAAATCTTAGACATTGAAATGGTAAGAATTCCAACCTAAAAACTTAAGGTGGAGGAATTTGAATAATATCAGCCATATCATCTCCCACACCTATTCCATAGGATTTTTAGGAGACTTAACTGAAAAAAATTTAATTAATATTAGGGAGTTTCCATCATGGCTCAGTGGTTAACAAATCTGACTAGGAACCATGAGGTTTAGGGTTCAATCCCTGGCCTTGCTCAGTGGGTTAAGGATCTGGTGTTGCCATGAGCTATGGTGTAGGACACAGACATGGCTTGGATCTGGCATTGCTGTGGCTCTGGTGTAGGCCGACGGCTGTAGCTCCGATTGGACCCCTAGCCTGAGAACTCCATATGCCATGGGTGCAGCTCTAGAAAAAGGCAAAAGGACAAAAAAAAATTAAAAAAAATTAATTAACATTAGACTGCATTTTATTTTATTTTTTAAATTTATTATAATAGTTGAATTAAAATGTTCTGTCAATTTCTGCTGTGCAGCAAAGTGACCCAATTATACATATATATTTTTTTTCCTCATGTTATCTTGAATCACATTCCATCACAAGGGACTATATTTAGTTCCCTGTGCTATACAGCAGGACCTCATTGGTTATCAATTCCAAATGCAATAGTTTGTATCTACTAACTCCAAATTCCCATTCCATCCACTCCCTCACCCCCTGGCCTTGGCAAACGAAAGTACATTTTCTATGTCCATGAGTTTGTTTCTGTTCTGTAGATAGGTTCATTTGTGCCATATTTTAGATTCCACATGTAAGTGATATCATATGGTATTTGCCTTTCTCTTTCTGACTTACTTCACTTAGTATGAGAATCTCTAGTTGCATCCATGTTGCTGCAATGGCATTCTTCTGTTCTTTTTATGGCAGAGTAGTATTGCATTGTGTATATATGTACCACATCTACTTAATCCATTCATCTGTCAATGGGCATTTAGGTTGTTTCCATGTCTTGGCTATTGTGACTAGTGCTGCAATGAACATAGGGGTGCATGTATCATTTTGTTTTTTTTTTAATTTTTATTTCTTTATTTTATTTTATTACTCACATGAATTTATCACATTTGTAGTTGTATAATGATCATAATAATCTAAATTCACACGATTTTCATCCCACAGCCCAAGCACATCCCCCCACCCCCCAAACTGTCTCCTCCAGAGACCATAAGTTTTTCAATGTCTGTGAGTCAAGCATCTGTTCTGCAAAGAAGTTCAGTCTGTCCTTTTTTCAGATTCCATATGTCAGTGAAAGCATTTGATGTTAGTGTCTCATTGTATGGCTGACTTCACTTACCATCCAAAAGCAACAGAATACACATTCTTCTCAAGTGCACATGGAACATTCTCTAAGATTGATCACATCCTGGGCTGCATATCCAACCTTGGTAACTTTAAGAAAATTGAAATCATATCAAGCATCTTTTCCAACCACAATGCTATACAACTGGAAATCAACAACAAGAAAAAAACTGCAAAAAACACAAGCACTAAAACAACTATGCTACTAAACAACCAATGAATCACTGAAGAAATCAAAGAGGAAATTAAAAAATACCTAGCAGCAAATTACAACAAAGATACTATACTCCAAAACCTATGGGATGCAGCAAAAGCCATTCTAAGAGGAAAGTTTATAGCAAGACAAGCCCACCTCAGGAAACAAGAAAAAGCTCAAATAAACAAGCTAACTTTACATCTCAAGCAGCTTGAGAGAGAAGAACAGATAAGACCTAAAGCTAGTAGAAGGAAAGAAATCATAAAGATCAGAGCAGAAATCAAGGAAATAGAAACAAAGAAAACCATAGCAAAGATCAATGAAACGAAAAGCTGGTTCTTTGAAAAGATCCACAAAATTGATAAACCCCTAGCCAGACTTATCAAGAAGAAAAGAGAGAGGACTCAAATCAATAAAATTGGAAATGAAAAAGGAGAAGTAACAACGGACATCACAGAAATACAAAGGATCATGAGAGACTACTATATGCAACCATATGCCAATAAAATGGAAAACCTAGAAGAAATGGACAAATTCTTAGAAAAGTACAAGACTAAACAAGATGAAAGAGAAAAGATGAATGGACCCATCACAAGAACTGAAATTGAAAATGTGATTAAAAAGCTTCCAGCAAACAAAAGTCCAGGACCAGATGGCTTCACAGGTGAATTCTATCCAACATTTAGAGAAGAGCTAACACCTCTCCTTCTGAAACTATTCTAAAAAATTGCAGAGGAAGGAACACTCCCAAACTCATTCTATGAGGCCACCATCACCCTAATACCAAAACCAGACAAAGACACCACAAAAAAAGAAAACTATAGGCAAATTTCACTGATGAACATTGATGCAAAAATCCTCAACAAAATACTAGCAAACTGCATCCAACAATATATTAAAAGGGTTGTGCATCATGATCAAGTGGGATTTATCCCAGGGATGCAAGGGTTCTTCAATATCCGCATGTATGTTTTTGAATGAAAATTTTGTCCAGATATATACCCAGGAGTGGGATTGTTGGGTCATATGGTAGTTCTAGATTTAATTTTATTAGATACATCTATACTGTTTCCCATAGTGGTTATACCAATTTACATTCCTGTCAACAGTGCAGCAGGGTTCCCCTTTTTCCACACCCTCTCCAGGATTTGTCATTTGTTGACTTGTTAATGATGGCCATTCTGACGATGTGAAGTGGTACCTCATTGTAGTTTTGATTTGCACTTCTTTAATAATTAGTGATGTTGAGCATTTTTTCATGTTCCTGTTGTCCATATGTGTATCTTCTTTGGTGAAATGTCCAATTAGGTCTTCTGCCCATTTTTCAATTGGGTTTTTGTTTTCTTGCTGTTGAGTTGTATAAGTTGTTTGTATATGTTGGAGATTAAGCCCTCGTAGGTTGCATTGTTTGTAATTATTTTCTCCCTGCAACAGTAGGCTGCAACTATTTTCTCCTCCCAATAGTAGGCTGCTTTTTTTTTTTTTAATGGTTTTCTTTGCTGTGCAAGAGCTTGTAAATTTGATTATGTCCCATTGGTTTATTTTTGCTTTTATTTCTATTGCCTTGGGAAACTACGCTAAGAAAACAGTTGCATGGTTGATGTCAGAAAATGTTTTCCTTTCTCTTTTAGGAGTTTTATGGTGTCTTGTTTTATGTTTAAGTCTTTGAGCCATTTTGAGCTTATTTTTTGTTCATGGTATGAGGGTGTGTTCTAGTTTCATTGATTTACATGAAGCTGCCCAGTTTTTCCAGCACTACTTACTCTAGAGACTTTTTCCCATTTTACATTCTTGTCTCCTTTGTCGAAGATTAATTGACCATTGGTGTCTGTTTATTTCTGGGTTCTCTATTCTGTTCCATTGGCCTATATTAGACAACATTATATCTTTTTTTTTTTTTAAGGTCTGTACCTGTGGCATATGAAGATTCCCAAGCTAGGGGTTGAATTGGAGCTGCAGCTGCCAGCCTATGCCACAGCCACAACAATATGGGGTCCAAGATGTGTCTGCAGCCTACACCACAGCTCAAGGCAATGCCAGATCCCCAACCCACTGAGCAAAGCCAGGGATTGAAACTTTGTCTTCATGGATACTAGTCAGGTTCATTTTTGCTGAGCCATGACGGGAACTCCTAGACAGCATTTTAAAATTGCTAGACTTGAATAGGGCTGAATCTAGCTGAATTCATCTAGACTTTAGGAGCAAAAATATTCCTATTTCTTCATTATCGTCAAGTTTGATCTTGCCCTATTAAATGCATATAGATTATCTGGTTAATTAAATTGAAAGACACTTTATAAGTTTAAATCTTTTAAAATTTACTATTCCATTTGAGATCTGGGGCCTTTTTTACTTCGGTGGTTTCCACTTCCTAGCACTGTATCTGGTATCACATAGACTTTTATTAATATGTTTATCTGAAGTTGTTGAATAAAAAATGTTTTTGTTAGTTTGGAAGTAAGATGCACACAGCAGCAGAAAGTTGCCTAGGAAGAGAGCTGTCCTCAAAAGGGCCTCAACATGCTGCCAGAAAAGCTTCAAAGGAGGAAGCTAATGTCTGGCACCAAGTGTCTTCTGTTCTGGAGGAGCAGAAAGAAGAATAGAGAAAAGGATGGGAAACAAAGGAAGCAAGAAAGACTGGGGTACTCTGTGGGAAAGGGAGCTAAAGAGGAGTAGAAACATCTACATTCTATTGTTATTTGTCTTAACCAATGCTAATGAGATCTCCTACTACCTTCGGGTTTCCAACATAATTTACCATGATCATTACATTTTCCGAGTTTTTGTTTGTTTGTTTGTTTGTTTGTTTTGTTGAGAGGGAGATGAAGAAGGGAATTATCAAGATCAATATGGGACAGAAGAGAATATATGAGGCGTGAGGCAAAGGAGCTTAAGAGAACATGAATCTATTCCCCCTGCCCTCTAATGACAATTACTGGGAATCTCAGGTAGCATCTTAAATTCCCCAACTAGAATAGGGATAAAGTTCAAGCAAGTTCATCTAGGTCTCAAGGGCCAGAATGATTCCTATTTCTTTATTATCTTCACTTACGCTACTGAATATTGAAAATTCTTTGGAAGTCTTCCTACTTTCTTTTTCCTTTATTTGCTTCTTGTTCCCCTCAAATCTAAATAACTTTGCTTTGGTAAAGTAAAAGATTGGACAGGAAACAGTTTCAATTTATTCCCAAATCTGCCTCTCATTCATTCTTTGAGCTTTGAGAAGTAACTAAATCCCTCTGGTTGCTATTTGTATAATTAAGCTCTAAATAACATGATCTCTAAGGTACCTTCAATTTCTAACTGCTATAGTTATATAATTTTTTTTCAGACGGTTGAAACCTGTATATTATACCTCTTCTCATTTCTTCTTAAATATAAGTGGAAATAAGTTTGTCTACAAATTGACAGAAAAATTATTGGCAAAAATTATTAATATTGGCAAAAGTAAATTATTGTCATTTTTTCACTTCATTAAAATGAGTTCCTCTGAATCCTAAAAGCATCGTTACCCTTTAAAAGAAGAAATGTCAATCCATTTCAACATGTAATTTATCCCCTACTTGTGTTATTTTAATAATCTAAATGGTGTTCCTGCTTCCAGCTAACTGCACAAAATGCAACCTATACATTGCTATACTAATCCTACCAAACTCATTGATCTCTTACCTGTACAAAAACATGTAAATATTTTCTTGGATACTGCTTTTGCCCATAATTGAGGACTTATGCTTGAGTGCAAAATCCATTCGCTCAGACTTATTTTCCTCTACTCATCTATGAAGTCTCTTTACTGATTTCTCACCTCTTAGGGTAAATGCCATCTGCTCATTCTCTGAACATATTTGGAATTTCCTACCTATAGCACTCACTTGGAAGCTATCATATTTATTCTGAAATCTTACATGTTGAAAATATGTTACTTCCTTTCTAGGCTAAAAACAAAAAGAAAACAAAAACCAAAAAACCCAAAGATGTTCCTTATATCCCATTGTATTCTTGAGCACAACATGGTGTCTTACATATATGAGGTAGTTAATAACTATTGCTAAGGATCAATATTTCAAGGACTTTCTTCTTGACACCTTCCCCCTCCCCTCTTTGTAACCCTCCTGGTTTGATTAATGGTGCAATTATATCCTAAAAACTCAAGTGAGATGCTGGAGATGTACACTGAGATGCTCTTTCTTGTTCAACTGCTGTATTAGTTTACTTCTTTCTACAACTTCAACATCACTTATTTTTCTCCCAGTTGTCCCTCCGTAGCCTAGTCAAATATGTTCTGAAACACAAAGCTGACTGTGTAATTCTCACTTAAAATGCTTCTGGAATCCACTCATCTATGGAAATCAAACACAAATTCCTCAGTATGACTTATCTCTTAGCAGTTCTCAGCATTTTATACTCCAATGGCAATAAAACATTTCAAACTTTGAAATGTTTATGACCTGTCAGGAATACTACTTATTCCCAAATACCTCTCAACCTCTTGCCCCTCTGATGGTAACTTCAGGGTCTGATTCTAGATACTTTTCTCTGTAAAACATCTTCTGTGTCCTTGCTGCTCTTCCTCTTTTTGCTCAGCTTCCCTGGCTCCTTGTGAAAATTACTGTATCCAGCATGTATCATATTTGTTTTGCAATCTGCTTTAAACTCTTACCCAGTAATTTATGAATTCCTTGATCTCAAGGTCATTGGCTTAATAAATTTCTTATGCTTACTACTGATCTTGGATTCTGATATATAATTAAGGCTCAGTAAATGAAAGAAAGGAATAGGAGTGAAAGAATTAGTAACAATGAATAAATTAAAATTCATTCTGCAGTATTTTATGATTGATATGTAAAACTTGCTAAGTATCCATTTCCCAGTGATTTTCTTTGTTTAATACTTCAACACAAATCAGGTTATTAACATCCTAAGGTGATGATCTGACTTTGTTAAAACTGTTATTATGAGCTTACCCAATGTTCGTTTTTCTAGTAAAACAGGGAAACAATATTGTTAAGATGTCTCTCTGATGGAAACAGACACACAGATATACCCCACCATGTCATTCATTCATTTAAAAGTAGAGAAAAAGCTGGCAATATTTTTAAATTAGTTCAAAATTTGTTTTTACTTTTCAGTCAGCATTTTTCATAACTTAAAAAATATCTCAAGGCCTTTGCTCTTAGATGCCAAATCATGTCCTCTCTTCCACTTCTGAACATGGTCAGAAGATAAAAAGAGATCATTGAAAAGATACATGATGGTCAGATGGAAAAATATATTAGAATGAAACTATTTTCTTCAAGATGAAATATATTAAAAAATAAAATGTTTTGTCACTAATAAAGAAAATTAAACTTAAATAAATCAGACTTGAAATATACAGAGACCCTTCTTGCTCATATTTTTTAAACTTCAAATATCTTATATTTTTCTATGATTTATTTTTCTGATTTTTAGGGGGAAAAAGTTCTTCATTTGTCCTTTTTATTGCTTTTAGTGGAGGAAAAATTAGAAATTTAAAAGTGTGTGTAGAGAAAAGAGAAAAGAAAAAATAAATTATATTCAAGTTGAATAAAACTTTATGGAAACTATATCTAGGAAAAAGATAAAGAAATAATCCCTTTTCAAATTTCCACCTTCAGATAAGTATATTAGAAGGTCTAGGGGAGCTTTCCTTATTCACTCTTAGGATACATATTTTCAGAAAATAATAAGTAATTATAAGGACTATTATCACTAAGTTCATTATTGTACCCTTTAATAATCACAAAAAGGATGAGAAGCAATACACACGTGAGGCCTTTAAAAAAACCTTAAATGAAAAAGTGTCACCAATGGCATATCTTAAACAAATATATTCATAAGATTCTATTATGGATTTATCAAAAAGCAATTTCATTTGAATTGATTTATCACTGTATTATACACATTCTAAAATAAGTTGAAATATAAAAATATGAAACAATCTGATAAACTACCTATACTTTTTTTGTTATTTATTTTTTTGCAAAACATTTCATGAAGGATTATTTCATAATGAGTATGGAAAATTAATAAAATTCATCTCTAAATGAATTATCTTTTCACTACATATAAATAATCTTTGCAAGCCTTGAGACACTTAATCTAGTAGTATATTGTATTTTGAGGCTTGGACATGTTACCTAAATATAGACAGCATAGCTAATGCTAATTTTGCTTCTCTAAGGTCACCTTCATTCTTATGCATGCACATTTTCTGTATAACTCTGTCCTTTATATAAACTCTATCATTACTTTATATGCAACTTAAGCTTTTCTGATCCTTGTGAAAATCACTGATCTAAAAGTCTGCTGCCAGTTGTTATCATAAACTAAGGTTCTTTGGGAAAAAGAAGTAAATACCTAACCCTACCTTTTTGTCTTATTTTATGCTTCAGGTTCGTCACCCTGATTTATACTACTTTTTGGAGAGAAGTAAGGTGGGCTTTCTGCTGATGTTAGTCACAGGCAGGAAGATTCTGTTTCTCACTGGCATACCATACTGATCATTATAAAAATGGTGCCAATAAATTTGTTTAACATAACGTAGTCACGTGGCTTCAGTTTTAAAAACACAAGTGCGATAATGCACAAGGATAGGCACTCACCTTAAGAGCACTTTCATTTCTTAATGCTTTTTCCACCTAGTACCTTTTTTTTTGTCACACCCACGGCATATGGAAGCTCCCAGGCTAGGGGTCGAATTGGAGCTGTAGCCACTGACCTATACCAGAGCCACAGCAACGTGGGATCCAAGCTACACCACAGCTCATGGCAACACTGGATCCTTAACTCACTGAGCGAGGCCAGGGATTGAACCTGTGTCCTCATGGATGCTAGTCAGATTTGTTTCCGCTGAGCCACGATGGGCACTCCCTCCCCCTGGTACTTTTGATATACATTGCCATTAAAGCACATTCTGTGGATAACAGAAATCCATAGAAAAGTTACCTGAGAGAGATGGCTCTCAACTGTCTTTGGTGGCTTCAGATAGTACATGTGTTTATGGAGTTACTGGCATTACTGAGAGACAACGTGCATTCAATTTCAAACCATAGCAAGAAAGCAAATAAATGCAATGAAGCGAGTCACACAAATGTTTTGGTTTTCCAGTGCATGTAAAGGTTATGTTTGCACTATAGCATAGTTTATTAAGTGTGCAGTAGAATTATGTCTAAAAAATATATGTACCTTTATTAAAATATCTTATTGCTAAGATAAGCTAACTATCATCTGAGTCTTCAGTGAGTCATAATTTTTGTTGTTGATGATGGTGAAAGGTTTGAAATATTGCAAGAATTACCAAAATGTGACACAGAGAAACAAAGTGACCAAATGATGTTGGAAAAATGGTGCCAATAAATTTGCTTAACATAAGGTAGTCACGTAGCTTCAGTTTTAAAAACACAAAATCTGCACAGTAAAATAAAGAGCAATAAAATGAGATATGCCTGTATTTGAAACTTTCCACATTCATTATGTTTTTTTCTTCTTCTTTTTTTCTTTTCTTTTTTTTCTTTTTAGGGCAAACCGTTGGCATATGGAGATTCCCAGGCTAGGGGTCTAATCAGAGCTACAACTGCTGGTCTACACCACAGCCACAGCAACACCAGATCCAAGCCGTGTCTGCAACCTACACCACAGCTCAAGGCAATACTGAATCCTTAACCCATTAAGCGAGGCCAGAGATCAAACCTGCAAACTCATGGTTCCTAGTCTGATTTGTTTCCACTGTGCCATGATGGGAACTACAAACATTATTTTCAACTGGAAAAAAAAAAAAAAAACCTTGTGTGTTTAAAAAATGCTAATTCTGTAAGTGGCTGTATGGATCTGAACTACATGTTTATGCAAATTGACATCTGAAAGTAACTAGGATTCTTAACATGGTATTTCATTAAACACAATTTAGTATAGATTTTCCTTCATATCTCAAGATATCTAAATGATTCTAAGCATCACAGTTTCACCCATCATTTTCTGAATGTGCAGATGTGGACAAAGTCACAATTTGGAATCTTTATACAGATAGCCTGCCCTAATATGTGTGTTTTCACTCATTTTGTAATCACGAGGTTTTATAAAAAATGAGGTGAAAAATGCACATCTCAAAAGTCTATCTTCTAATAACAGGATGGTGTGGCATTCATAGATAGAGCCCAGTTGGGAAACAGCCAGGGAGCAAGTACTTGCTAATGCCAAAACAGATTCCCTTCATCCTTTTGTTTCTATGAGATTTTTTTTTACCTCCTGTTGTTCCAGATTGTTCCTGTGAATTTTATGTTATCACTTGCCATGTAATTCATTGTGTGCCAATCGGGAAACAAAGAGAGCTCCATTTATTTGTGTTTGTTTTCTACTTACAATAGGTCTGATAGAATTACTTTTAATTAATCCAAAGAAATGGCAGTTTTTCACCAGAATTAAATTAATTTTTCTCTATTATGAAGTTTCTTCACCAAGAACATTTGTCACATTCCCAGCTGTGATTGCCATGAACACCTTTACAAGTGTCTTTAGAACAATCCAGAGTAAGCCATTAAAGCTTCAATCAAATCATAACCAGTATTAAGTATCTATAGGCAAGTCCAGGGATTTAAAAACCCTTGTGCTATCATGTCACCCTGTATTTTATGTGGCTGTTCTGTTTATGCACCATGCCAAGTAGCTTTAAAAACGATGGCCTTCTGAGATACAAAAGTAATACTTCAGATTTTAATATTAGATCTTTTAATATAAAGGGATCTGTGCTGATAAATCAGGGGTAATATGCAGCAGAAAAATCTATATTTGTGCTCTTATATTTCTGGAATCAACTGATATACTCAGCAAATATCTCACTACTTAGTGGTTAAGCAGAGATAAAATATTTTAAATATAAAAAATGTTCATTTATTTTCTAGAAAACATAAGTTGTGGCATAAATTTACAATCTGTTGGTGTGCCTCTGTGTGTGTGTGTGTGTGTGTGCGCGTGTCTATGTGTATAGATTATAGCATCTTACTGGGAAGTACCAGATCCAGATGTTTTTGTTTGTGCATTCTAACAATATCTCTAACTAAAATTCTGATCTAATAGAAACTTTTCTAGAGAATTGGAAAAGAAGATAGATGATGGCCTAACATATCAAGAATATTTGAGGCAAAGCTGGACAATGGCTCCACAAGATAGGAAATTTAAATGTTCGCATTTATTTGTAAATATAGATACTAAAATCCTAAACACAATATTATCATGCTGCAGCTAATAATAAGAAATACCAGGGTCATTTCTTTAGGATTTATCACAGAAATACAAACTCGGTTTAACAGCAGAAAATTAACTAACCAAATTCTCCATAATAATTTACTTATGAAAAAATTATATATCTATATCAAAAGATACAGACAAATCATTCAAAAAGTTCAATGTTCTTTCATGATTAATGACAATAATAATTATCTTAATTATTTAAGAAAAATAGGAATTTAACTTCCTCCCACCACTAAGAAATATCTAATATAAAAAAACCTGTAGCACCTTCAAACTCATTGGTGACACATTAAAATGTTTCACTTAATTATGCAGTGGTTTTTTTTTTTCTTTTTTTTTTTAACAGTCATACCTGCAGTATATGGAAGTTCCCAGGCTAGGGGCTAAATCGGAGCTGCAGCTGCAGGCCTATACCACAGCCACAGCAACCCTGGATCTGAGCTGTGTCTGCAACTTACACTGCAGCTTGCAGCAATGCTAGATCCTTAACCCACTGAGTGAGGCTGGGGATGGAACCTACATCTTTATGGAAACTAGTTGGGTTCTTAACCCTCTGAACCACAATGGGAACTCCCAAAATGTTTCACTTAGAATAGTAACAGTGCAAAGGTACAATGTGGTTTTACCTTTTGGTTAGATTTATCATTTCACCTCAACTCTCTGATGTAGAGCTTGTCTTACCACATGATAGTAAGACTTCAGAGAATGAAAAATACAGATATATGGAGATTTTTTTTGTTTTTGTTTGTTTGTTTGTTTGTTTGTTTGTCTTTTTGCTATTTCTTTGGGCTGTTCCCGCGGCATATGGAGGGTCCCAGGCTAGGGGTCCAATCGGAGCTGTAGCCACCGGCCTACGCCAGAGCCACAGCAACGCGGATCCGAGCCGCGTCTGCAACCTACACCACAGCTCACAGCAACACTGGATTGTTAACCCACTGAGCAAGGGCAGGGACCGAACCCGCAACCTCATGGTTCCTAGTTGGATTCGTTAACCACTGCGCGACGACGGGAACTCCTGAAGAAGATATTTTTTGAGGGAAAAAGTAACATAATGCTTATGCTTTATATATAATATATAAAAGAAAATCTAAAATAATGTACAAAAATGTAATAAAATTAATAAGAATTAATTTGAATTAAAATCTAATAAAAATTCTGTTAACTTTTTATAAATTAATTATTGAGTTTAATCAGTGTTAAAGCAATTTGAAATATAAAAGATAGAATGTGATCATAAGATATTAACCTAAAGTTATTAATTTCCCTCCATAGCCTTAAAGCAATCTCAGATAATCAACACTATTTTCATGAGACTTGACATGCTGGACCTAAATCTAATACATAAAAGTGCATTGGGCCAAGAATAAGACAATTCTGAATCCCCCTGACATACACCAGACCCTCTGAAAACCAAGCGGACAAATTTTCCCCTAACTGATAAAAACACGTAAAGTTCTAATCACTGAGTTAGTGCAGCTATGGTAGAGATGGAGAAATAGAGCTATGGAATAGAAGCTTCAGAAACAGACCGACAAATTGCATCTGTAGGGAAATTTGATTTATGACAATCACTATTGAATATAAGTGAGGAAACAAGTAACTACTCAATAAATGATGCTAGAATAATTATTTACACAAATGGAAAAATAAAATTATATTATTTCCACAAGCAAACATTAATTCATCTGTATTAAAAATATGATGGGTAAAATTATAAAATGTGTAGAAGACAATATTGGAGAATATATTTTTGATTTCTGATTAGAGAATTCTAATTCCGATTAGAGAATCTGAATTCAGAATAGAAAATTCAGAGCTGTCATATAGTAAAGGAAAAAATGATGAATTCGATATACTGAAATCAAGAATTTCTGCTTGACAAAGGATACCATAAGGAAGGCAAAACTTGACCTTGGAGGAGATATTAGTAACAAATACACTGACAAAGAGCGATTACCAAATATATAAAAATTCCTAAAAGTAATAAGAAAAAGATAAACAAACCAATAGAAAATAACTAGAAACTTGAAGAGACACCTTACAAAAGAAGGATCATGGATAGCTAATAACCACATTAAAAATAAAAATAAAAAGCTCCATTCATTAGTGATCAAAATAAAGCAAATTAAAACTACAACCTGGTGCTAAGAAAAACCTTATGCTCTTATAGAAACTTTAATGTCAAAAATATTTTTTATGAGGAGGTATGGATACATTCTTAAGACAAAAAGGTATAAAGCTTTAAAAATAACTGATACATTTGATGATTTTAATAATATTTTTTTAAATGAAAAAGCCACCATAAGAAAAGTTTAAAAATATATGTAATGTGTGTGTGTATATATATATGTATATATATAGTCAACTCATGTAACCAATAGCCAATTAACATTCTGAAAGTATAAAATCTCCTATAAATCAATAAGAAAAAAAAACTCATTAAAATAGGACAAAGAAATAAATGGGTAGTTCACACAAAAAGAAACCTGAATAGTTAATACACTGAAAAAAAATCCAGAGTAGCTCCACATTGCTACAATCTGAACCTTACAAATGAAAACGAAAAAGACATGTAATTTTATTTGAATCTTTCCGAGTGCCAGTTTATTAGAGAAGTCAACCATCATTTTGTTTATATAGTCTTCAGGGCTGAGTAAAGTGTTACTTTATCTCACAACTTTCCTCTTCAGGCTCACAGCAAATAGTTGCCAATATGTAGGTGTTTGGAAAGTGACTATTTTAAACTATTTGTGGAATTTATACAGCTTTAAACACCCTTTTTTTTAAAAAGCAGACAACTGTTTGATGTAGAGAGCTGTTTTAAAATAGCATGTTATGTCTTACCAAATTTCCATGCTTGTTTCAAACTGTAAAGGCTTTGGTTTTTGTTACTACAATGACTAAAATCGTATATGGCATAAAAAATAGAAATCAGATCAAAGTTAGACAATTCAAAATTTTCTATTCTATTAAATTATTGTGTGGCAATATTGATTTTGTCAGTTTATTAGACAAAGTAACAAAAAGAATATACTTCTATTAGAGTAACAAGATAGAGGGGACATAATAGAAAACTTGCATTCCAATTCAATTTGTTGTCTCATTAGCAATTTAATAACTCATTTATTATTTGAAATCTTAATGTTCTCATTTATAAAATAAGAAAACCTATGTGTTCTCTCCTTCTCATAGAACTGTGTAAGACTTAAAAAAGGATTTTGGTGTATATACATTACATATATATATATATATAATGTACAGAGTACATATTATACATATATAAAGGAAACATACAAAAATAAATACACATATGAAATATAACTATTATATAATATGTTGTATATATTCTATAATATATAAATATAATTAACTACATATAACTATAGCTATACATTATATAATATACACTATATTATGTACATGTACATATAATTTATAACTATTATGTAATATACACTATTATATATTATTGTACATATACATATATGTTAATCTGTTATATACTACTCTATAATATGTACTTCATGATTGATTAGCATTATTAGTATGTATAAATTCCATTTACTTTATTTTATTTTTATTTTTTGCTTTTTCGGGGCCACACCCATGGTAAATGGAAGTTCCCAGGCTAGGGGTTGAATTGGAGCTGTAGCTGCTGGCCTACACCACAGCCACAGCAACTCAGGATCCTAGCCACATCGGCAACCTACACCATAGCTCACAGCAATGCCGGATCCTTAACCCACTGAATGAGGCCAGAGATTGAACCCGCATCCTCATGGATTCTCTTGGGATTTGTTTCCGCTGAGCCACAATGGGAACTCCATATAAAGTCAGTTTAAAAGACTTAGTGATTTATGATTGTTCAGGGATGTGAGAATTATCATTCACTGCTGATGTGAGGGCAAAATAATGAGAACCTTCTGAGGTCCTTATACTTTGAATAAATAAATTTCAGGGAATTTGTCCTAAAAAGACTGTTATTTATGTGGGCAAAGATACAGCCACGAGAAAGCTGATGACAATCTTGTTTAGGATTATTGTCTATAACCAAAACGTCCAACGGTAGGGAAGTAATTGATAAACTATTGTGGTTCAATAAACGGAATACTTTTAGCTATTTAAAATATAGAACAGTACTGAATAGCATGAATTAAAAATGAAAATGAGACATCCGTAAGATATGCATAAATACCTGTGTTCTTAAAAAAAGTTTCATAAAGTTTTCACGGATAAAAATACATTTGGCAGCTTTCTTTTCTTTTCTTTTTTTTTTTAAGGCCGCCCCCATGGCATTTGGAGATTCCCAGGCTAGGGGTCGAATCAGAGCTACAGCTACTGGCATATGCCACAGCCACAGCAATGCCAGATCAGAGCCGTGTCTGGAATCTACACCATAGCTCATGGCAATGCCGGATCCTTAATCCACAGAGATCAAACTTTTTTGCTCATGGGTACTAGTCAGATTCGTTTCCGATGAGCCCACGATGGAAAATCCTTTTTTAAAAATTTTATTTTATTATTTTATTTTTTAGGGTCATACCCATGATATATGGAGGTTCTCAGGCTAGGGTGAAATGGGAGCTGTAGCTTTTGGCCTATACCACAGCCACTGCCTGGCAGCTTCCTTTTCAAGTTGCACTCAGCCTTCATTTCCCCTCCTCTTATTTTTACGTCCTTTTCTTTCTCCTTTGTCCTCAAGTAAAAACTCAATCTTACTCCATGATATGCAGAGAAATTTAGGCAATATTATTTCATCTTAAAGGTTTCTACTTTAACACATAAAGGTGCTTATAAAAGTATTTTCCTAAAAACTGAGCCAGCTAACCTCACCAAAATGATCGTAATTCTTAAATGGTAGCAGAATCTCAATTAGCTGTTATCTTAAATAGAAGTATTTGTTATCTCCATTAGAGATAAAATGACTTTAAGTTAATGTTGTCTAAAGATAAATCAGACTGCTCTGAGAGGTTATGAAATCTATGCCATCAAGAGTTGAAATGGACAGTGACTACCTTACAAAGACAGAAGAAATGAAAACTTGGTTGAAAGTTTGGAACAATTGAAATTTTAGATAATTTTTAAAGTGAGATTTCATGTTTATTTCTTCTGCCACGCAAAAAGGAGCTATGAATAAATAGACTGGCTGCTGAAAGCTTATTTTGTTCAACTTGTCTTAGAGATCAGAATAACCAGGATAATTGTTAATAATTAACCAGCTAGGAGTTCCCATCGTGGCTCAGCAGTTAATGAGCCCAACTAGCAACCATGGGGATGTGGGTTCCATCCCTGGCCTTACTCGGTGGGTTGAGGATCCAGCATTGCTGTGAGTTGTGGTGTGGGTTGCAGACGTGGCTCAGATCCTGCATTGCTGTGGCTGTGCCATAGGCCGGCAGCTGTAGATCCGATTGGACCCCTAGCCTGGGAACCTCCATATGCTGCAGGTGCAACCCTAAAAAGACAAAAAGACAAAAAGAAAATTAACCAGCTATTAATTCATCTCATTTCTCAGTCATAAACTCAAAGGAGGCCATGCGATGAAACATAAGTTATTCGCTAATATTGCATGGGTTTTATGTTTGTATTTGGGCAAAGTAGGGATGTTATAAGACATGTAGGTAAATAAGAAGCTAAGTTTTTTACTTGATAGAGAGATTGGCAGCATTTATGACTGATTAAATTATCCTTAAGGATCTTCCTTTTCCATTTTTTATTCATATCAGGAGATTAATAGCTCACGTCCAGACCTGTGATCCAAACCTATATATGTTAATTTCTGGAAGAAGTGGGCAACTTGTTTTACATCTGACTTCAGCACTGATGTGGACGGAGAGCGGCTCTAGAGCACCTCAGACTCCCAGGCACAGCACCCTGCCTCCTGCATGTGCTGAGTATCCCTCTGCTTCTTGAAGCCCCAGGAAGAATGCTTAGCACAAACAGCACCCAAGAGTCCTCCCAAAATTCCTTGCCATTATGTTAACTCCCCTGAAGCTACCTTTCAACCACTGGGAAAGAACTGATGAATAACACACCAGCATTATTCAGTTGGACAATTCTGAGAGGAATTGGAAATTTGGAAATTCTTTTTCAGTTTGGCCACATTTTAAAGAGGATATTACTTTGCCATAATTTCAAGGCATCTGTATAGTGTTCTCTCATATAAAATATTATTGATCCTTAGATTAACCTTGCAGGAGATCAGAAACTAACAGATAAAAAACCTGGTAACAATCTTAGGACAACGATGACTACCAGCAATACTGATCATCACAGCTAACATTTATTAAACACTTAAACTATCTCAGCCATATATGAAGCACTACACAGATATTAAATCAGATAATATCTCTATTTTACTATTGAAGAATTGAAGGCTCAGAGAGTAAACAACTGGCTCAAAGGCATACAGTGTTTAGATGGCCCAGGGTTAAAAAAGTATAAACTAATGATGGCCTGAGCACAAACATGCTCTTTCCTGGTTTAGTGTTTTTTTTGTTTGTTTTTGTTTTTGTTGTACTAGCTCTGAATTCAAGAAAGTAGGAAAACTTATACCTATTCTCCTTGTCTTCTGGGAAATCTCAAGTTGTTGAGTAAAAATATATTGTTTAATGAAATAGATTAATTATCAATGAGTGTGGTAGTGGAAGAATTGTCTTCCTCACCATCCTCCTCCCACACATTCCCCCCACCCCCGGCAAAGATCTGCATCCTAATCCCTGAAATCTATAAATATGCTACCTTAAAAATTAAGGGAGATTTTTAAATGGCAAATGGAATTAATCAGGCTGATCTTATCATTTCAAAATAGGGAAATTATCGTGGAGTATTCCGGAAGGTCTAAAATAATCATAAGGATCACAAGGATCATTAAAAATGACTGAGGGAAGCAGAAGAGGGAGAATGAGAGATAAGGTCTGTGAGAGAGACTTGGTCTGCTACTGCTGACCTTGAAGATAAAGGGAGGGGCTGAGAGCCAAGGAATGTCAAAGACTTCTACAAGCTGAAAAAGGCAAGAAAAGGGATTCTCCCTGAAAGGAGTATAGCCCAGCAAACACCTTGATTTTAGCCTAGTAAGAAACATTCAAGACTTCTAACCCCTGGAAATTCAGATAATAAATGTATTGTCTTGAGCCACTGTTTGTGGTAATTATTACAGCAGCAACAGAAAATTAATGCATCTAGTTAGTAACTGGAAAATGTAGGCAGCCCATTCAAGCCTGTCATATTTTCTCCCTTCTCCTTTCCTCTCTCCCTCCTTCCCTCCCTACCTTTACAGTGAAATGAAACATTGCCCTTGTTATCACTTACATGAACATGGAAATTTGATCCACTTACGCAAAGCATACTGACACAAACCTCCATGGGTGAAATTAGGAATAAAATTCATTTTGACACACTCTAGTAAATTCTTTTAGAAGACAAAGGTCAGCCTGATTAATGAATATACAGTTCAGTTAAAACTGAAATTAGTTCTTTCTCAAACTGCAACAGACCTTTTAAATTGCAGGCCAAGATTACGTTACTGTTTCACAAAAGCGATTGTAACATCAATCATTTATCTCAATCTCTTCCCATGACATTGTTTGGCATATCCTAAACTTTCAATTTGCATAGCTACATGAAGATAGAGAGGCTAATCTGGGAACTCTCTATGACTTAGTTGAGAAAGTCAGCTATATAGTATTTAAGTATGCTCATTCCTCTTTACCTCTACATTTTTTTTTCCAACCTGCTAAATAAATCTGCTCGAAATAATGACCTAGCTACTAAATAAATCATATCCTAGAAGCTCTCCTTCTTGTTATAGAAATTCTAATTCAGGATCTGAATGTATTATATACACATTCATATATTGACACAGATAAAAAGAAGTAGAAATGAGACTGGACTATAGTGAGGAGAAATAGATCTATTTTCTGATCTGCTGTGTGCATTTTATGAAAGTCACTTAACCTGAGACTCAGTTTGCAAAATGAGGATAGTAACACACATCTCCCTAAGTACTGAGGAATAAATGAATTAAGGCAAGTGACTATGACTTGTCACTGGTAAAGGTTGTGCCAACATGTTATTAATATCATTATTTGGAGTAGTTGTGATGCTTTATTTTTTATGTTCTATAATTTAATATGTAATACATTTCCTACATTTACTTTTTCATTTTACTTCTCTGCCTTGTGACCTCAAATAATTTTCACTTACATGCCTCTGAAAGACCTCCTAAATCACTTTTATGTATTGAATTAAATGTTATTCAATATTACATAAAATGTTTAACATTTATCTTGTATATTGTTATGGGTGTGTGAGAAAGAGATAAATGATAAACAGTAAAATTTGGAAGATATTTACCGTAAGTGATACTAGAGGAAGAATGTCATTTCATTAATATATAATACTAGTGTAGTATATTTATATCAGTTATAATAATAATATTAATTTCTTACATTTATTGACTATTTACTATTACATCATATTTTACATGGATCAGCTCACATTAACTTAATAAAAATCTAGTGAGGTGTAAATTGACCATGCTTACTTTCCTAGAAAATAGCAGAGTTGTAATGCCAGAGGCAATGTTCTTATCACTACACCTCAGATCCTTCTCATAATTACAGCCCAGCCTGTTTTTCTCAGAACCCTACTCCTCCTTCCTCATCAGATCCTTCAAAACAGATACATCACATGAAACTGAACATATGTGTATTTAGTAACATGTTATCATTGTCCAAAACTTATTTTATTGAAGAAATTGCTGATTGCTAGTTTTAAGTGGGTTGAAGTTAAACATTTCTCTTAGTGTTTTCCATCATAACAGTAACCCAAAAATAATTGCTAAATAGCCAATTTTGTCAAATTGTGGATAAAATCTATAGCAATGAAAGAATATTGGGATATGATTTTTTATTTGGCTTAGAACTTCATTTTTACATTTCCCCCTTTTGTCTATTATTTTTAAAAACAGATTAAGCTAATGACATTTTTCCTATTTAAAGAATGCTACTTTTCATCGTGATTTCTGAAAGGCACAACTGTACTTACAACATTGAATTAATAACTAGTGCTCTTGCATGAAAAATTATTTGATTCATGAGCAATATAGGTAACTATAGACTTCTTATGTTCCATGGAATGCTCATGATTTTCAATATGCTTATTCAATCAGAAAACACATATCATCTAAATAATGTTAAATTTATTTATAGGCAAATAGTATATACAATCCTTAATCTTGGAATAGATTGGTCATAATCACATAAAATCTGAGCATTTTATTATTTTTTTCAAAACATTTGCTGGACAAACATTTTTCTCCTTTGCACAATTCTTATTCAAATAGAACTGAACTTTGTAGCCACTATAATAAAGCAACAAAAAGAAACAAAAGGCATACAGATTAAAAAGGAAGAGAGAGAATTGTATCTGTTTACACAAGATAATTATCTACATAGAAAATATACCAAATTTGCGAAAAATTCCTGTAACTACTAAGTTCACTTAAATCATAGGCTATAAGGATACAAGATTAATGCATGAAAAAATCATAAATTTTCTATATTAACAATAACCTTACAGAATCAAAAGTTATAAACAGTATATGTATGCTGAAAGTGACAAAATGTTCATGAAAAGTATCAAATGAAGGCTAAACAAATGGAGAGATAACATTTCATGGACTGGTAGACTCAACATAGTAAATGTGTCAATTCTCATAAAATTTATACGTTGGTTTAATGTAATTCCTATCAAAATCTAAGCAGTCTTTCTTTTTTTAGACATAGAAATAAATATTCTGAAATGTTTATTTCTAAATTCTCTATCCTCTAGGGCCTCTACATATAACTTCAGAATATTTACCCCAGATAAATAAAACATATTTCTACAATAACATGTACACAAATGTCATAGTAGTTCTATTCACAAAAACCTAAACAACCTAGATATTCTTCAACGGATGCATAGTTAAATTTACCATGGTACACTCATACTATAGAATACTACTCAGTAATAAAAAGAAGAAATTATTGATATACACAACTTGAATGAATCTCCTGAAAAATCCTAAAAGGTCACTACTGAATGATTTTATATATAAAACATTCTTGGCATGAGAAAACTATAGAATTGGAGAACAAATATGTGATTAATGGGGATTAAGGCAAAGGTAGGTGTAGTTTCCAAAGGGCCACAAATGTTCCTTGTGATAATGGAACTGTCTGTGTCTCGACTGTATCAATATCAGTATCCTGTTTGTGATATTACATTACAGTTTTGAAGATGTCACTGTTGTGGGAAATTGGGTAAATATTGAGTGGAATCTCTCTGCATCATTTCTAACAAGCATATGTGATTCTTAATTATTTCAAACTAAAAGCTTACAGTTAGTGTTCAGTTGGTAATTCCCCTCCCAAAGTTAGAGTTTGGGGTCTTCAACTTGAGTGCTGACTTTGACAATTAAGTCTATTCAAAACTTGTTTCCAAGGATAGTTTTGATCTTGTCAAAAAGTGATCTTCTACCTCTGAGCATGAATGGGATTAAAAGGACTGGAATTATCTAATCAGACCAGAGAAATCAGAATTTAGACTCTATTTCAGTGATAAATTAATATACCTTATAAATTTACCAGAAGTTTGACATTCCCACTAAGAATGAAATGGACTCAAACTTTAGGGTCTTCTTTTGATTAATCATACAGAAGACCTGTGTTTTATTCACTGAACAGAGTCTGCTTCCATTGTTAGCAATTCAACTACAACAAAACTATCAGTTTCGCAATTGATATTCACTATTCAAGAGGAATAGGCTAAGGGACTACATAGTCAGTAATATATCTAGACTCTTTGGGATTTACCATTGTATTAAAGCCACATCATCAGAAAGCTACAAACCTACACTATGTAATTATATTTCCCTCTATGAAGATCTTCACAGAATTGAAATTTAATATTGTATACTGGGCTTTTTTTTAAAAAAAATTAATAATTTACCTTATTGCTATGGACTGAATTTTGGTCCCTCAAAGTCAATGTGTGGAGGCTATAACCTCAGTGTGCTGTTATTTGGTGAAAGGGGCTTTGGGAGATAATTAGATTTAGATTAGGTCTGATGGTGGGGCCCTTTTGGTGGGATTAGTGCCCTTATAAAAAGAGAAAGAGGAGTTCCCGTCATGGTGTGGCAGAAATTAATCCGACTAGGAACCATGAGGTTGTGGGTTTGATCCCTGGCCTCATTCAGTGGGTTAAGGGCCCAGCGTTGCCATGCCTGTAGGTCAGAGGCATGACTCGGATCTGGTGTTGCTGTGAGGCTGTAGTGTAGCCCAACAGCTACAGCTCCAATTAGATCCCTAGCTTGGGAACCTCCATATGCTCTAAAAGAACAAAAGACAAAAAAAAAAGAGAGAGAGAGAGAGAGAGAGAAAGAGATACCAGATTTCACTCTCTCTCTGCATTATGAGGCCACAGTGAGAAGGCAGCTGTCTGCAAGCCAGGCAGGATGCTTTTGCAAGAACTCAACCAGGCTATCACCTTGATCTTGAACTTCTAGGCTCCAGAACTGTCAGAAAAATTAATTCCTATTGTTTAAGCCACTTGGTCTATGATATTTTATTAGTGCCTGAGCTAAGACACAAGTGGAGTATATCTTTTATACTCTGAAAAACGCTGTGATTTATTAATTATGTTGTCCAAATTTAATTTTATCGTTTGAAACAACATCAAGCCTGAAGAAAAGTCAAGAGTATAATTTTTAAAAGAAGACAAAAATTCTTTTATATCCTTAAGGGCCCCCTTCAAATTTTGCTAAATGTAATTGGCTTTAAAACAGGTCCACAGATTCTTTAACAGTCCTTTCAAAATGATGGAGGCTGTTTTAGAAAATTTGATAATGTCCTGCTGAGTCTTCCTCTTTCTCTTAGGGCTTACCCTTCAAACCAGTACCATGAAGAGGGGAAACTGAGGCACATGGAGGTACATCATGCAGGTGTTCTGGCAGGCAGCCCTACCTAAGGTTTCTAATGACAGGTACCATCAACTTCCAGGCATGTGAACGAGCAAGACTTCACATGACACCAGGCTCCAGATTTTGTGCTGCTTCCATTATCTCCAGCTGAAGAGACCAGCCATCTTTGCCGAGCCCTACCTAAATTTCAGGTGTGAGCAAAATAAAAGCTATCATTGTTTTAGAGCTATTGAGTTTTTGAATAGTTGCACAAAAAATAGATAACTAAAATTCTACTTGCACCAGTAATGTACCTTGAGAGATAAAGGATGCAATCTAGTATTATATGGTACACATAGTTGGCAAACAACTATCTCCAATTTTCAGGAGTTCCTCAGTTTTCTTTTGATTTAATGCCCATAATATTTTGCAGTATATCTCTCAATTTGAGTTTGTGCTACATCTCATGATTATACTCGAGCTATGAATTTTTGTTTGGGGTAATATGGAAGAGATCTTTTTTTCATGTTGATGCCTATCCAATATTATGTGATGTCTAGGGCTACAGTTGTTTAATTATTTGAGTAAGAGGATGACAGAGTTAACCACTGTGAAGTTACTTCTCCCCTTTGAAAATTAGTGTTTTAAAAAATATGCTTTGAGGCCATCTAAAATTCAAGCCTCATCTCACTTTCTCCTGCTATTTCACCATCCACAGAAATTTTTGTCTTAAATAATATTAATCTGATGATTGTCAAATGGTACTTTTCTAATCCCATAATTGCTTCTACATTTTTGGGTGGTATTCAACTGTTATGGAAGAAACTGATCTTCCAATTTATTTGTTCATAACAATATGCATTCATAGATTTCTATTTTATTCAACTAGTCAAATTTATTACCATCGCTATCTGTACTGATACTCAAAGTATCTGTGGAAGACTTTTCAAATTGGCTCTTGTTTCTTTTGACATGCTCCCATCCTTGATCCAGAATTTACTTACTTTCTTGTTCAAGGAAGAAAGGCACATCTTATTTTGTTTTTCCTATTTCAATTTTAATTAGTCACACATTTTTGTTTAAGAAGTTCTTAACCCTTCTTATTGAAGAATGTGGTCCTGAAAAAAGATCTGAGAACTGGCTGTGCTCAGTGCTACTATAGTCATTCATCTCTACCCATTCCTGTAGACAGTGCCAGGAAGTATATATTTATATATGTAACAGCACATATTCATTCATGCTTTCATTGATATTTGTTCCTTTATCTACTCTTATGTATTGAAAACCTTAAGTTCATATGAGTACTTCCAATCTAACACTACAGAGATTAGTTTAGCTTTATTCCTTTCCATATCTGCACTGCCCTTATTCATGAGTGAGAAACATATCTCCTCTTATCTTTAACATATTTATTTGGTCCATCTTCCACATGTAGCCCATCTTATAAAACTGATGGATCTCCATCCATCTCAGATGCCCTCTTCACTTGGACTCTTGACCTGGTCATGTTTTTCCCCAAACTAACCTGATACCATGCCTGCATTACCCCCAAATGTCACTAGCCTGTCTGTGCACACTCTACATACTGGCTCCTGTTTCCACTGGCCTGTCTTTGCCCTGGATACCTGCCTTCCAGAAGGGAAAGAGAAGGAAGGAAGGAGGGAGCAAGAGAGACATAAAGGAAGGAAGAGAAGTAAAGAGGGAAAGAGGGAGAGAAAGGAAAGGAAAGAAAGAGGAAGGAAGGAAGTAGAAAAGAAGTGTATATATATATATATATATATCCATCTACTATCATCCACTTGAGTTTTTTCTTTTACATCTGTAACTATAAGTCTTTGAGCAACAAATGAACATACAAATATTCAAGGCTGGTTTCTACTCCTAATACAATGAAATTGAATTGTTTTTAACTTGGTTTCACACAGATTTTGTCTCCAGGTGGCTCTGAAATATTGTCTCTATCTCCAAATTCCTCTCAGCCATTATTCTTCTGGACTTGATGATTGTGTGCAATTTTCTTGGTATTTCAACATCAGAAACTCAGAATTCAATTTCGGTTTCAACTCAAATTGAATTTTCTGAGTTGACTAAAAGTAAAAATTTCTGGAACTCAATCCTTGAATTTAAGCATTCAGAGTTGCAAAGAGATGGAAAATCTAGTGAGTTGACTGATCTAACTAGAGTATGTATATTGTAAAGAAGTAAGAAAAATACCACATAAAGTTTTATAAGAATCTTGATACTGGAAGATGGCAATGGGGAGTAAAGATAAGCTCTTGATTTCCTGAATGACATGACAGCAATGACAATCAGAATTAAAGCCATAGTCTCAAAGTATTTTTTAATTTCCTTCTTGATTTCCTCATTGACCCATTGGTTGTTTAATGATAATGAAGACACAACAACTCAAATCTATGGGATGCCACAAAAGCAGTGCTCAGAGGGCCATTCATAGCAATAGAGGCCTTCCTCAAAAAAGAATAAAAACCTCAAATCAACAACTTAACCCAACACCTAAATGAATTAGAAAAAGAAGAACAAACAAAACCTAAAGTCAGCAGAAGGATGGAAATTATAAAGATCAAAGAGGAAATCACTAAAACAGAGATTAAAAAAACAATTTAAAAAATCAATAAAACTAAGAGCTGGTTCTTTGAAACAAACAAAATGGACAAACCTCTGGCTAGACTCACCAAGAAGAGGAGAGAAAAACCCAAATAAACAAAATAAGAAATGAAAAAGAAGTCACAACAGATACTACAGAAATACAAAAAACCATGAGAGAATACTATTAACAATTGTATGCCAACAAATTTGACAACCTAGAAGAAATGGACAACTTTCTAGAGATTCACAGCCTGCCAAAACTGAATCAAGAAGAAATAGATCAAGTGAACAGACCGATCACTAGAAATGAAACTGGTTATGTCATAAAAACACTCCCTACAAATCAAAGTCCAGGACCAGATGGCTTCACAGGTGAATTCTACCAAACATTCAAAGAGGAACTTTTACCCATACTCCTTAAACTTTTTAAAAAGGTTGAAGAAGAAGAAACACTCCCAAAGACATTCTGTGATGCCACCATCACCCTAATTCCAAAACCAGACAAAGATACCACCAAAAAAGAAAACTATAGGCCAATGTCTTTGATGAATATAGACACAAAAATTCTCAACAAAATTTTAGCCAACTGAATCCAACAACATATAAAAAAGATCATACACCACGACCAGGTGGGATTCATCCCAGGTACAAAAGGATGGTTCAACATAAGCAAACCAATCAACGTCATACACCACATTAGCAAAAGAAAAGTTAAAAAAAAAAACAACAACACATGATCATCTCAACAGATGCAGAGAAAGCATTTGACAAAGTCCAACATCCATTCATGACCAAAACACTTACCAAAGTGGCTATAGAGGGAACATTCCTTAGCATAATCAAAGCCATTTATGATACACCCACAGCAAATATAATACTCAATGGAGAAAAGCTGAAAGTCTTCCCACAAAAATTTTGGACAAGACAGGATGCCCACTCTCACCACTGTTACTCAACATAGTAGTGGAAGTCCTGGCCAGAGCAATCAGACAAACAAAAGAAATAAAAGGCATAAATAGGAAGAGGAGAGGTAAAAACTGTCACTGTATGCAGATGACATGATACTATATATAGAAAACCAGAAGGATGCCACCCAAAAACTACCTGAACTGATCAACAAATTCAGCAAAGTAACAGGATATAAGATTAACATTCAGAAACCAGTCGCATTTCTGTATACTAACAATGAAATATTAGAAATGGCATACAAAAATACAATACCTTTTAAAATTGCACCCCCAAAAATCAAATACCTGGGAATACACTTGACCAAGGAGGTAAAAGACTTATATGTCTAGAACTATAAAACATTTATCAAGGAAAATAAAGAAGATGTAAAGAAATGGAAAGCTATTCCATGCTCCTGGGTTGGAAAAATTAATATTGTAAAAATGGCCATCCTACCCAAAGCAATCTACAGATTCAATGCAATCCCTTTTTTCAAAGAACTAGAACAAACAATCCAAAAATTTATTTGGAACCGCAAAAGACCCAGAATTGCCAATGCAGTTCTGAGGAACAAAAACCAAGCAGGAGGCATAACTCTCCCAGACCTCAGGCCATATTACAAAGCCACAGTCATCAAGACAGTGTGGTATTGGCACCAAAACAGACAGACAGACCAATGGAACAGAACAGAGAACCCAGAAATAAACCCAGACATCTATGGTCAATTAATCTTCGAAAAAGGAGGCAAGAACATAAAATGGGAAAAAGACAGTCTTTTCAGCAAGTACTGCTGGGAAACCTGGACAGCTACATGCAAATCAATGAAACTAGAACATGCCCTCATGCCATGCACAAAAATAAATTCAAAATAGCTGAAAGACTTAACGCATACGACAAGACACCATCAAACTCCTGGAAGAGAACATAGGCAAAACATTCTCTGACATGAACCTTGCAAGTGTTTTCTCAGGTCAGTCTCCCATAGAAAAAGAAATACAAGCAAAAATAAACCAATGGGATCTAATCAAACAGACAAGCTTTTGCACAGCAAACTGAAAATAAACCAAAAAGACAGCTTACAGAATGAGAGAAAATAGTTTCAAATGATGTAATTGACAAGGACTTCATCTCTACAATGTACAAGCAACTTATACAACTCAACAGCAAAAAAGCCAACAACCCAATGGAAAAATGGGCAAAAGACCCGAATAGACATTGTTCCAGGAAGATGTACAGATGGCCAACAAGCACATGAAAAAATGCTCAACATTTCTGATTATTAGAGAAAGGCAAATCAAAACTACCATGAGATACCACCTCACATCAGTCAGAATGGACATCATTAATAAGTCCACAAATAACAAATGCTGGAGGAGGTATGGAGGAAAGGGGACCCTCCTGCACTGTTGCTGGGAGTGTAAGCTGGTATAACCACTATGGAGATCAGTATGGAGATACCTTAGAAATCTATACATAGAACTATCATATGACCTAGCAATCCCCCTCCTGGGCATATATCCGGACAAATTGTCCTTGAAAAAGACACATGTACCCGCATGTTCATTGCAGCACTATTCACAGTAGCCAAGACATGGAAACAACCCAAATGTCCATCGACAGATGATTGGATAGGAAGATGTGGTCTGTATACACAATGAAATACTGCTCAGCCATAAAAAGAATGAAATAATGCCATTTGCAGCAACATGGATGGAACTAGTGATTCTCATCCTGAGTGAAGTAAGTCAGAAAGAGAAAGACAAATACCATATGATATCACTTACATCTGGAATCTAATATATGTCCCAAATGAATATTTCCACAGAAAAGAAAAAATCATGGTCTTGCAGAATAGACTTGTGGTTGCCAAGGTGGAGGGGGAGGGAGTGGAATGGATCAGTAGCTTGGGGTTAATAGATTGAAATTATTCCCTTTAGAATGGATTGGCAATGAGAGCCTGCTGTGTAGCACTGGGAACCATGTCTAGTCATTTATGATGGAGCATGATAACGTGAGTAAATAGAATGTATACATGTATGTGTAACTGGGTCACTATGCTGTACATTAGAAAAAAATTGTATTGGGGAAATAAAAATAAAAAATGATTTAAAGGCATAGGAGTCTTCTGCAATAGGTAAACTAGGAATAGGGAGATTGCTGTGGATTGAAGAAGAGTAAAAGTTTAAGGGACATTTTGAAGGTTGATATTTTCAATAAATAATATATTGAAGCTATGCATTTTTCCTTCCCTTTGAAGTTACATATTAGGATTCTATATTATTAAAATATGTTCCCATGGAAGAAATTGTTCATTTCTCACTAATTCATCCTTCTTTTAATAACTGAAGTTCCCATTCCAAATTTTAACAAAAAACGTACTCACCAATTAGAGCTAGTGTTTCTCTGCTACCCTGGTAATTACACATAAGCACATGACTAAATTTTAGCCAATTAGTAAGTGATGTGTTGCTTCTAGGTTGTAATACTCTAAGAAAAGTCTTTCCCCTTTGCTACCTCTTTTTCCCACTTTTCCCATTCTAGAATACAGAGATAATGGTACGTGATAGCCTCAAACTTATGGAGAAGCAAAACTCTCTGTCCCAGACAGTTGCAGCACTGTAAATTCTAAGACACTGTATCATTGGATGCTTCACAGGGACTGCCTCTGTCTGCAATGTTAAATGAGAGAAAAATAAAATTTATATTGCTTGACCTATTGTACTTTGGAGATATAATTAGTATTTCTTACTCATCTTCTATCATCATTATTATTTTTTAATCTTTTGTCTTTTCTGGGGCCACACAGGCGACATATGGAGGTTCCCAGGTTATGGGTCCAATCAGAGCTGTAGCTGTCAGCCTACACCACAGCCATAGCAATGCAGGATCTGACCCATGTCTATGACCTACACCACAGCTCACAGCAAGGCCGGATCCTCAAACCACTGAGCAAGGCCAGGGAGTAAACCCGTGTCCTCATGGATACTAGTTGGGTTCATTAACCACTGAGCTATGATGGGAACTCCTATCATTCTTTTTATATTTTCTCAATAAGTCTTCAAATACCTCTAAATATCTAGTAATATATAAATCTATATAAGTATAAATTTATATAAGTATAAATTTTCCATTTATAATGTTGAATATATAATTTAAACTTCATGTATTTTCAATTCTTATTCTTTCTTCCTTTATCCAATGTCCAGAGCCTTTTATTTACCTTTACAAGTATTTATTTTAAAAATATGGAGTTACTGTCATGGCTCAGTGGTAAGAAACCTGACTAGCATCCATGAAGGCATGTGTTTGATCCCTAGCCTTGCCCAGTGGGTTAAGGGTCTGGCACTGTCATAAGCTATGCTGTAGGTCACAGATGTGGCTCGAATCTGGCATTGCTGGGAACTCCATATGCTGCAGGTACAGCCCTAAAAAAAAACAAAGCAAACAAACAAACAAACCCATAAGCAAACAAGCAAAAAACATTAAAATATTTAAGTATTATATGGTGGAAATAACATTTATCAAATGCCAAATTTGTGTCAGGATTTGTTGTGATTTTCACATATATCTTTTTACCTTCACCAAAATCCTACATGGTAGATATTTCTTACAATGCTTTTTTAAAGAAGAAAAATAATTTGTACAATATGGCAAGCAGAGTAATAACTGCCACCCCTATCCAAAGAATTCATTCACTAAATCCTGGAGACTATGTTACCTGATCTGGATAATGTAATAAGGCAATGTAATGATTTGTGCTATTAAAAGCAGATAACCATTTTCCATTTGTTGGGCAGAAGTGGAAATAAGAGAGATGCAACAGCAGGGGAAAATGGAGAGATATGAAGCATGAGAGTGACTCAACTCAGTGTTCCTAGTGGCAGCTCACTTGGAAAACATCAAAAGGAATATAGGTAGCCTCTAGGAGAAAATACTAGCTCCTGGCTGACTGCCAGCAAGGAAATAAAAACTGCAAGTAATTCTAGTAGACTGTAGTTTATATTTAATGTATTCTTTAGAATTTATCATGATATATATGAAACCAGACTATTCATTTACATAACTGGAGGATAAATTCTATTTTTGAGATATTTTTGTGGATCTAGGGCCCACAGTTATCATTGTAAACATCAGTGGAAAAATTTAAAAGCAATATACAAAGATGCCAATCTTCCTCCACCCTTTTTATAAGGGGCTGTCCCCTTTTATGACTTTCTTCACAGTTCTATTATACAATTATATTTTAAAGGAATTTTGCTTTAACAGAAGTAGAAAACATTTAAATCAGAGTTCAAAGAAATAAAATGTCATGGAGAAGACTGTCAATAAGGTGCTCTGAGGAAGCAGCTATTTTTTAAAGATGGCATAGTTCATTTATACACTTCAAAACCTGCAATCAGTTTTGACCTGGAAATTTGGGGAGAGGGCAGAGTGGTACTAATCTTTAACATCTCTAAAAGCTTTATCCTCATTAAGTTCAAAAAACAACTAGAGGCAGCAAACCATGTGGATGTACTGCTGAAGCATTTCTACAAGCAGGCTGGGGGTGGGAAGAAGGGAGGAGGAGGCTACTTTAAAAAAAAAGAAAAGCAACTAGCAGATTGAGTTGAGTGATTTACACAAGTCTACAGATTTGAGATGCTACACCAAAGAAAATTAGGTGATTGCACATCACTTTCCTCAGCACCTGATCGAATTACACTTCTTCAGGTGCTGTACAGGCCAACCATCTCCATCCTGCTGGCTGAGTGTTACCATGTTCTTAGCACTTGGACAGCCTGGAGGAACAATGGCCCTACATAATAGAAAGGTTGACTCCAAAGCTGACCCCATCATAGTGTCCCAATTTAACAGACAGGAACAAGGATGTAAAAAGTAACTAATAAAAACAAACCAGAAAATATTGATTTTTAACCCAGAAGCATGGTGTTTAATTTAAAAGACAGATCTTCAGAAAATCCTTTCTTCTGTTGTCAAACAAGCACCGGAACTTGTCTATCTTTCCAATCATTCAATTAGGACAGAGACAAAGGAATGATACTCTTGACTTTCAAGCAAACACTAGGGTACAGGACGATGCATGATTTGGATTCACTATTCTTTCAGATTGCCAGTTTTAATTTCTACTGCCTGATTAAAAAAAGAGAGATATCTTTTCTTCTCACACACTGAACTCTTTCCAGCTTTTCCGTCAAAGGCAAAACAGAGAGATCTAAGTCCAACTAATGGCTTTTAATTTAACATGAAAGTATGCTATAGGGCTAAAGTGTTTCACTTTATAAAGTCAAATGACTTGCATTTTGTTTTCTAAGGTGATATACTACTTGGAATACAAATGAAAGTACAAATTGCAGTTGATGGATTCTGCCTGAAAGCACTAAATTTAAGAGTCTTCTGAGTGTTAAGGCTTATATATATATTTTTTATTGACCTGGTCTCAAAAGATAATTGCATTAAGTAATATCTTTGACCAATATTAGGAAATACAAAGGAAAATAAAATTGTCAAGCATGCACATGTGAGCTAAAGTCGAAGCTGCCATATATTCAATGATAAAGAGATGGCATGTTAAGGTCAAATATGTATACTAAAATTAAGATTTAAGCAAAGAGCAAGCCAAGAAATATCAAGAGTAAAAAAATTACAAATTTAAAGGACATGATGAATTTCTAATCATACCTATGGGATAATGAGGGGTGGTGGTGTTTGGGTAACCATCTGCTATTTTACTTCTATCCTCCTGTACCTAAAAGTATTTAAATGTATCAGGTAAGTCCCTACTATGTTCTAAGTAGAGTAAATTTAAATATCCTAAGCCAAACTAGATCTATGAATAATTTTATTCATAAGTGATTTTGTTTCAGATTTATAGACCCACTCATTGCCTAAATAAATCCATCCACTTCTGTCTCCTTGAAAGAGTCCATGTACAAAGTGCCACAGTTTCGTAAAATATAAATCAGACAGGATACATTTTAATTCCCATAGATATTGCTCAAATAGAAAAATTGTGCGTCACAAATTTAAAATTCTAGAATCGACCTCACTCAGATCTCGTCACATGAAACTTTGAAGTCTTGTCAGTATCACTACCTAATTTATATGAAATACCCTGGAGTCACTATTTCTTTGTAGTGTTATTTGTCAAATATTCAAGCACTGCTTTAAAGTACATATGAGGTTACTAATCAATCCCAGTGCCCTTAAATTGCATGCTACTCTATGCACAATTTTCTCCTCTAAGCATGTGAAATTCTAAATTGTATCTGCCTTTGATAACTTTATTTCCCTTTATTTTAGAAGTATCACAAGAAGGAATAAAGCTACTATAAAGTGCATATGCAGTATTCCAGTAATGGAGTAAGGACCTCACAGGAATTTAAGAATGTGTGTATATGTGTGCACGTTTGTATCTGTGTCTGTGGTTATATACAGGCTCTTCGTGAGAAACAGAAGTGTGACTAGATACCAGGGGGAATCCCAGTCAGATTAAAATAATCCATAACTTATCATTGATTTATGAGCAGTGTGGAGCCTCTTGCATATCCACACCAGATTAAAAGCCAAGGTAACTTGTTACACAAACTATCATTCTTTCCTCCTGTGATATGCTTCCATCCCTTCCAAAACTCTGCTGGATTCTGTAATTATGATCTCAAAATTGTATTATTTTTATTATGTAGAATCTTCTGGAGTCATATGATTAACAAATATATTGTAAAACTGATTGTTTTTTTTTTTGGATAACTGGAGATATGTATCAACCTAGAGTGTTATAAAGAATAAACTCAAAGCTCTGTGTCTATGTTTGAGAAGAGAAAGAAATGGAAAAAGAGAGCCAGAGTAAGATATGTATATTTATCTATCTATACAAACACACAAATACACCATGCATACATCACACACATGCATTCATACACAGAGCAGGAAAGAGAGAGAGAGTGAGTAGGGCAGCAGAGATGACTGCCAAAGACAGCTAACTGAAAAGCAAAAACTGAGATTTGCGGGGAGCACTTTCTCCTCTGACTTAATAGTCCAATTAACAGTTCAAGGATGGCAACCAGGCTATCAAGAAAAAGGGGAAATAAAGGTATCCACCTACCTCAAAGAAAACTTTTAAAACACTAGTGTGTCTAATATTGTAGAGATAGTACTTCACTGTAAGTTATGAGAAAAATGAAGGTAAAGATCAGAGAACTTTGGAATTCTATGAGATCACAAAAGCTGTCCAGAGCTCTAGAAGTTACCTTCACTTAGGAATGCAAAGTACCAATGCGAATATTTGAACATGGATGAATTTTTTTTTTGTCTTTTTGCCTTTTCTAGGGCCGCTCCCGCAACATATGGCAATTCCCAGACTAGGGGTCTAATTGGAGCTGTAGCTGCCAGCCTACGCCAGAGCCACAGCAAGGAGGAATCCTAGCTGCATCTGCGAGCTACACCACAGCTCACGGCAAGGCCAGATCCTTAACCCACTGAGCAAGGCCAGGGGTCGACCTGCAACCTCATGGTTTCTAGTCAGATTCGTTAACCACTGCGCCATGACAGGAACTCCATGGATGAAATACTTTTTTGATAAGTGTGTAATATCCTAAAAGCTATGAGGATTATGCTGGTATCGAAGCTGATAACTGGTAGGAACTACAAAGTTTTAAAAATGGTTAAATATTAAAATCACATTTATCTGGGGAGTTCCCATTGTGGTGCAGTGGAAACAAATCCGAATAGTATCCATGAGGTTGTGGGATTGATCCTAGGCCTAACTCAGTGGGTGGGGATCGGGCCTTGCCGTGAGCTGTGGTGTAGGTTGCAGACATGATTCAGATCCCGTGTTGCTCTGGCTGTGGCATAGGCCGGCAGCTACAGCTCTGATTCTACCCCTAGCTTGGGAACCTCCATATGTTGTGGATGCAGTCCCAAACAGCAATAAACGCACAAACAAATAAATCAAAAATAAAATAAAATAAAATCTCATCTACCCAATCACCCTGAGTGCATTTTTACCCTGGTTCCTGATTTCCTACCAACTAGCAACTCAAAATGTCAAAATGTTTGCATTAAGGGCCCTGAAGTCAATTATCTTTTCTGATATATCTGTGCTTTTAGCCAACCAAAATTCTCAGACTTTTTTAGCTAAAAAAAAAATTTTTTTGGTTCCTTGACTGAAAACTCTGGACTTAGAAACAGCAATGTTTACTTTACACGCATGCCTTCTTTCCTGAACTTTCTGAGGAGTCTTAACACAAAAAGAGTAATGAGGCTGGTGGGCAGTCATGAGGAGCAGTCCAAACACCAACCCAATAGTGCAGGCTCCAGCTACTCAGCAGAAAATGCACAAAAGAAAGAAAGGAGGCCTTAAGGGACAGTAAGGAGGGTGGTGGTAGGTTGTGAGCTAGACCAGAGATGCCAAATGAGCATTCCCACTCAACAACCCTTGCTGAATTTCATTGCTATTTAATAGTGTATCTTTCTTGAAATCCATACAGGCCTCCATGAATGGGATATGGGCAATATTAATATTACCATTATCAAAAAAATAAAAAGCTAACTTTCACATGTTTTCATTATGTGCCCCAAACATCCTAAACACACAGGTGCACTCATGTGTCTAATGTTATCATTATCATTTCAATCATTTTGATGAAAGAAAATAGAAGGCATGAAGTTTATTAAAATATTAAATAGCAGAGGCAGAATGTAACCTCAACAGCACAAGAGCAGAGCCCATTTACCTTGCAAACTGCTCTCACGAGGTCCACAGACTCTGCTTTATATGACAAATCTCCCAAGAGCTGTCCTCAAATTCAAATTTGGGAAATTCCAAGCCAAACATATTTAATTTTTAATAGAGGACTCAAGTATTTTAAAATATTTTATCAAAATAATAAGTATGGTGGTTATAAATCAAATAATTCAGAAGGGATTGCACTTAAAATACTTAAAATAGTCTGACTAATAAAATTATTTCTTACCCTAGTCTTGCTTTTAAATTTGTTATTTTGGTTTCGGTTTTGCTTTTTAATTTCAGTTGGTGGTTGACACTAATGGCCCTAATACTAGAATAATGACTTTAATAACGTCTCAGCAATATGTGATTAGCTCTATTTCTTGATTCATATACTGTTGAGGACAATTATGAGCCCTCAAGAATAAGAATTTAGTTTACTTATAATCTTTCCTCTTGCTTCATTCTAAGTCAATATTTAAAAAAAAAGATAAAGGGGATAAAGTCGATATTTACATACATGTCTTTTACTTTTAAATAATATCTCTAAATTGTATTTGTCTATTACCTTGTACAAGCTTTAATCATTATTTGCACCTTACCTTTTCTCCCAGCATCCACATCCAATTTCCTCCACCTAACCCTGCCTGAGACATGCTTCTTTGCTTTTTATCACTAAGGGTAATATTTATAGTCTCCTCTGTAATCACAACCAGTGCCTTCAGTTTGATTACTATTGGAAAACCAAATGATGTGATATGACATTATATGAGACTCAATTTTAGGCATGGGAAAACCATACACCTTAAAAAGTCATTTCTTGTTGAATATGTTCCTAAGAAGTAGACAATGCTCCAACACCTCCATCTACAGTACCTGTAACTTTCAGCTTTTCAGCCCCAATGGTAATCTCATCTTCATCTGCAGAAAACAGCACCCTGCCGTCTTCACTCGCTCTCACTTCAAATCTTTTACACTGAGCTTCCACAGCATCAGCTCCTATGGTCAGAAGAAAGGTTTAAAGATGAATCTGGTATACAGGAAACCATTAACATGTATATTTTTAGAAAAATAAGAGAAATACATATATTATTTATTCTCTACATTAAATTTTATACCTAAATTAATATTTTTAAATTATCATCCTTTTACAGAGGGCTGTAAAATTTGGTTGATTACTGCTGGGCTGTGATGGTTGGGTATACCTCTGATGTCTAAATCCCTGAAAGAGTCCTGACAAGGCTTGTGGGTTTAGCCAGTTAAAAAATCTTTGCATATACACAATGAGAGACAATGTCAGCTGTATTCTTGGTTGCTGCCCGATGATTTGGCATCATATATGGCATGTGCTGGATGCTTAATAAGGATTTGTGGCCTGAAGGACTCTCATGTTTTCTCTCTGCAAGTAGACAGTAATGTCCATGCTTGCTACATCACAAAATAACCTGTAAAGTATTATTCAATTATGGAAGCTTAGTTACTCTACATTTCATAGACTTTAACATTGACATTTGTTCACTCTTTACTATCACCGAATGTGAATCCATTTTAGATTCAATATTGCAATTGTGTGTATATATACATATATATTTAACATGCATATATATACTTAGTGTTTTCCAAGGTACCTTCTAATAAAAATTTTCTGATGTATCAAAATGTAATATTAAATACACATAATTACATTGTGAAATTGAAAATCTATTCCCTGTTTTTTGAGCAATTTTGCATATTCAGCCATCCGTAATCCATAAAGCCAGCTCCAATATTTGGAAAACATAATTTGAGAGTTAGGAGGCCTTCAGCAAGAAGAAGGGTGAGGAATTGCTATTTCTTCTGGCATAACACATTTGGCATATGGGTATATATTGTCCCTTCCTGTTAAGATTTGGAACATCCCTCCTCTGCTATCTATGCTAGAAAGTCTTGATGGGTACAAGGTAGTCCACTTAGGGACCTGGGCATACTACACTTTGTGGATATTTCATTTCTCTCTACATACTATGGACTGAATATTTGTGTGTGCCCCAAATTCATATGCTGTGATCCTAACCCAAAATATGATGGTGTCAGGATATGTAGTCTTTGGAAGGGAATTAAGTTATGAAGGTGCCCTCATGAATAGGATTAGTGCCCTTATAAAAAGACACGCATAAGTTTACTTTCTCACAATATACCAATTGAAGATACAGGGGAGGCTGTCTGTCTGAAAACCAGGAAGCAGTCTCTCTAGAGAGACTGAATTTGTTGGAATTTCGAAACCTGGACTTCCCAGCCTCCAGAACTGTGAGGAGTAAAATTCTGTGGTTTAAGCACCCAGTCTACAGTATTTTGTTATAGCAGCCTGAATGGACTAAGACAATGTACTACTGTTTTTTGAAAGCTTTGTGAGCCCCCGGGAGCTCAAAACATGAGGTTATATTTGCATTACAAAATGCCCTTCAAATTTTAAATTGTCTACCTTCTAGTGGGCACTTAGTAGAGGAATGTTGTAGAGGTGAATGAACATGAGAATTAAGCTTTCTTCCCCTTTCCTTGGTACTCAATGCCACCTTGGCCCTACTCTCAATCCTATTCCATGGGCTTTATAACTTACACCTCCCCACCATCACAGCTTCTGAGGAGCACTTAATAAGAGGAAGATAATAATTCCAAATCATGAGAACATATTGGATAATTTCTCTGAAAACAAGATGTGCATTGTTCCTATATTGTGAAATGACATACATGTTTTCAGGTGTACCATAGAATTGGTCTAAAATATGTGAGCTGCCAATTTTCAAACAGCATTGACTGTAGTTCGAAGTCTATTTTTTAAAAAAGCAAATAACTTTACTTATGGGATTTAATGACTATATTGAAGAAACCATGGAAGACACATTGTTCTTGGTCACAGTCATTGCATTTCATCTTGCAAGCATTATTCCAGCAGCCTGGGCTCAGTTAATTGTGTTTCATTCTAACCATAAAATAGAAGAGATGCACCTAGACCATAAATAAATAGATGCAGAATCATCTAATTTAAAAATAGATATATAAATTAATACAGTAGACTATACTTTATTCAGAATATTAGGATAATTATAGAAGGCAAAATGGCAAGTGATTAGTAATGTATTGATAGTAAGTAAATATTTTAAATCAGAAATTAATTTGAATATATCATGCTTATGTACATTACTTTTCTGCAAGTAGAAAGCAATAAATATATGTAGTTGGACATATATTGCATTGCTGTGGATATTTATGTTTAATGTTGATATGTTAGGTTATATGGGACTGAATTTATTACATCCTGACATGCTTCGTGTTGTCTTATTTCCTATTTCAGGTTTCAAGTTAGCATCTCTTAGTCACTAGACCAGGTCATCTTAGGATCCAGCTGTTCAGAGGAGCAGTGATATCCAGTTCAATCTTATCTCATTCAAAGATGCTTCTAGATATGCAGGATAGCAGTATGTCTGAATGTCTCTGGGTAAAGAGCTCTGATTCCTTAACAAATAGATCATGGGAGACAGTTTATCCTTTTATTAATTATCTTAAATACTAACTTGCTAACTCAAGTATTAAGACTAAATACTTCTTAGGCATATCTCTGAGAAAGTTCATGTAAGCTACTTCAAAATCAAAGCAGAGTCAGGTATAGAACAAGAAAGGAGAGATATTGATCAAGAAGGTAGAGTAAGAGGAGGTGGACCTCACCTCCCCCAACCAATACATCAAAAATACATCTATATGTGGAAAAATTATCACTAAAAACTAACTGGAAACTGGCAGAAGGACTCCCATAAAACCAAGGCTTTAAGAAAGATCAACACACAATTAGGAAGCAAGGGAAGAAAAAGCACAGTTGGGAACTGTGCTCCTAGAAGGGGACTCAGGGGAAGGAAGAATAGGAGGTGGACAGTGGCACAGGGGGCTGAGAAGTGAGAGTCCCAGATTGGGCTCCTCAGGGCTGCAGTCCTATGTGGGGAAGACCAGCAACCTTGGCTGGTTGGAGGACAGCTAGGACATACAGGAGGGCTGTGGGAAGCCTGGACTCTGATGGAGAGGAGTGTGCCACTGGCCTGCCCTCCAGGTGGGACTGAGAGGGCAGAGAGAGGATGGCTCTAGTTGCTGCTGGCTTCCCACGATCACCTCAGCATGTTCCCCAGCCTCAGTCAAGCAAAATCCATGGCCCCAGTCACTCATGCCACAGTGTGTCACTGGGTCTGGATGGCCACTACTGGGGAGAAGACTTGGCTGAGGATGAAAAGGTGACCTGGTCCCAGGGTGGAGCCTGGGTGTGGTAGTGGTGGCCACTGAGGGAACTTACTCAAACAGCACATCAGGAGTAGCCCATACCTCTGAGGGTGGTTGCTCCACCATAGCTCATATCCTGATACATCCTGAGAGTAAATGAACTTAAATGACTACCAGTTTAAAACAAGTAGCTACAGTTGTAGGTCAACATATATGAACCTCAAGGTAACCCACAAATAAAAAATCTACAATAGACACACAAGAACTAAAAAGAAAGAAACATAGTCATACTACAAAAGAAAATCATCAGTTCTCTCTGTGGTGCAGCAAGTTAAGGATCTGGCATTTGTCTCTGCAGCAGCCCCAGGTTGCCGCTGCAGTACATGTTGCAGGTGTAGCCAAAAAAAAAAAAAAAAAAGAAAAAAGGGAAAAGAAAAGAAAAAGAAATAAAATCATCTAAAGGGAAAAAGGAAAGGAGAAGAAATGAACAGAGAAATTAAAAAAAAACATATACAAAAATAAACTCAAAATGGATTGAAGATCTCATGTAAGACCTGAAATCATAAAAGTCCTATAACATAGGTTGAACACTTGTAGCCACTCTTTTTTTTTTTTGGATCTGTCTCTCCTAAAAGCAAAACAAACAAAAACCCAACTAGGACCTAAGTGAATTAAAAGCTTACTCACAATAAAGGAAACCATCCAAAAAATGAAAAAAAAATACAGAATGGGAGAAAATATTTGCAAATGATGTGACAAGGGGTTAATATCAAAAATATATAAACAGCCTATATAATTTCATCCCCAAAAAACAGCCTAATTAAAAAATGGGCAGAAGACCTGAATAGACATTTTTTCCAAAGAAGATAAACACATGGCTAATGGTAACATGAAAAGATGTTCAATATTGTTAATTATTAAAGAAAGGCAAATCAAAAAACAGTAATGAGATTTCACTACATACCTGTCAGAATGGCTGTCATCAAAAAGTCTACAAATAGCAAATGTTGAGAAGGACATGCAAAAAGGGAATATTTGTACACTGTAAGTGGGGATGTAAATTGGTGTAGCCACTATAGAAAACATTATTGGGGGTTCCTTAAAAAAATTAAAAATAGAACCAATATATGGCCTGACAGTTCCACTCCCAAGTATACATGTGAAAAAAAAACAAAAACATTAATTTGAAAAGATACATGCACTCAATATTAGTAGTAGCTCTATTTTCAAAAGCCAAGATATTGACAACCCAAGTATCCATCAACAGACAAATGGAACAGAAGATATGGTATATGTATATATAGTATATATGTATAATGGGATACTACTCGACCATGAAAAAGAATGGAATTCCACCATTTACAAAATGTGAATAGACCTAGAAAGTATTGTGCTTAATAAAACAAGTCAGATAAAAAGACAAATATAGTATAATATCATTTATATGTGGAATCTAAAAAGTAAAACAAGAATATATATAGAAAAACTGAGAGACTCACAGATATAGAATGCAAACTGTGGTTACCAGAGGGGAGAGGGAAGGGGGTGCAACATAGAGGTATGGGGTTAAGAGGTATAAGCTACTATGCATAAAATAGATAAACAATGAGGTTATACTGGGTTATATTGCACATAACAGAATTCTAGTCATTATTTTATGAAAACTTTTAATGAAATATAATCTCTAAAAATACTGAAACACTGTGCTATATACCTGAAATTAATATAATACTATAAATTAACCATACTTCCATTATTAAAAAAAAAAGAGAGAAAATTGGCAGGAAAAAGAGAAAACTTATAAGAAAAATAATAGATTTCATAAAATGATTGAAATGTCCAAATGTTTTTTCTATTTCATTTAATGTTCTGTATAGATTCTTTAAAAACAAACAAAACAACGTTAATTTTTTATTTCCCTTGGAGATGACTCCATTGCCATTTTTCGAACATTCACATTTCTTAAAGTCACGTTCAGTACCCTAAGGCATGCTTTGCTGACAAGTAGAGAATAGGGAAGAAAAAAATCTGACTCCACATATCTTATCTAACCTTTGTATTCCATCGTTTCGCTACAAGGGAAGAATGTTGCCTAGAAGTTTCTGTTATGGCACATCGGAAATGAATCTAACTAGTAACCATGAGGTTGTGGGTTCAATCTCTGGCCTTGCTCAATGGGTTAATGATCCAGTGTTGTCATGAGCTGTGGTGTAGGTTGAAGACACAGCTTGGATCCCACAGAGCTGTGGCTATGGCATAGGGCAGCAGCTGCAGCTGTAGCTCCAATTTGACCCCTAGCCTGGGAATCTCTATATGCTGTGGGTGTGGCCCTAAAAAGACAAAAAAAAAAAAATGTTGCCTATAGCCTGAAATATACCGAATAGCCCATTCTCAACACTCTGACCTTTAAAGGTACAGCACTCTTCCATTTATATAGAGGTAGAAAGCTGCAGAACAGATAATAGCACTTGTCTTGTTGAAGATTTACAGGAATTGACCTATGTGGACAGCTGCAAGAACAAAGGACCCTGGCACCAAGAAATTTGCAACAACTAACCACAGCCCTTCCCCTTTTAGTATAAAAGAAGTCTGAATTCTCACTCAGGCAAGATGGTTCTTTGGGACATTAGTTTACCATCTTCTTGATCTACTGGCTTTCCAAATAAAGTTGCTACTATTTGCCCCAACAACTCAACTTTCTCAATTTATTGGTCAATTGTGTGGCAAGTGGGAGGAACTTGGGCTCAGTAATAGAGGAGCTCCTTTAATTTATTACTGACTTTACATTTTCTATGTGAAATAAATCAAAGACATGAATTGGAAAATTTTAAATAAAGATCTCTAAAGGTACTCAAACAATATTTTTCCATGGGGACTCTTGATACTGTTCAGCAGTGATTTTGAAAAAAACAAGGCAAAAATAAAAAGGGATATGTCTGATAATCTCTAGTGTGTTTTCCTCAAGTATATAAGGATGAATCCTTTCTTCTTATATAACTAATTTTATATGTCTGTCAATATTTTCAAGGTCTTGAAGGAGAGAATTACCAAAGATTAGAAATTCCCATAAGAAAAACAGAAACAAGATTCAATACCATCAACTGAATTCATTGTTCTGAAATTCCTGATTTAGAATTATCATGGGTTAGGAGAAAAAAGACAAAACCAAGTTTGAAATAAAACAAAGTAAGCTGCTTTTTATGAAAAATAAATGTAAATGAGCCTGTACTTTACACTATGTGTGTCACTAAAATCTTGCATGAGGAAACTCCACTCTGAGTATAGTGGGAGACAAAAGAAGAAGCAGAAGAATAAAACGGGTCACCAGGGACAGGTTGGGAAGTGGTCTCAGAAAAAGGGCTATTGAGACTTGGGCATTTGCAATCCTCATAGTATCCTACCAGAGATCAGTCTTTGTTTCCTCCCCACTGCTGTACTAGTACAAGAAAGTACTGTCTTCTGTTTTAAAGACACTACCTAAAATTGTACACACCACATTCTTTATATCTCATTGGCTGGAACACAGCACATCTGGCTGAAAGGGAGGCATGTAGTTTTGAGCTGAGTAGTCATATGCCCAGCTCAGACTTGAAACTGTATTACTAAAAGAGAAGGAAAACATAATTATGGGGATGGAGGAACTAATGGTATCTGTAACATCGCGTTAAATGTTTTTACTCCAGCAGTTAATTTTGATAATTTCTTAGATGTCAGAAAACCCTCAAGTCAACATGGAAATGCATCTTTCTTATGGTTCTTTTGTTACTAACACCTGGATTTCATATCCTGTTGGTGTTAGTAACATATATCATATCTCATTCTAGTTTTAGTCCAATTCATTTATCTAAAATAATACCGATCCCTTTGCCTATAAATGAAACAGAGTAAGGCTAACAGAAGCAGAAACCACTTAGGTTTGAGTCATATATACTTTGTAAACATTTAAGTTTTTGTTAACACAAAATATTTACGATCTAAGAAAAAAATGCCATGCAATCAGTGACTTAAAAACAAATCACATATGTCAGAAGATACTGGCTAGAAGCAAAGCATACTGCTTCAGTGAAAGTATTTCTCCTGAAAATTTCACTTGAGGGATGCTTTATAGTAAAAACCAAAAAACAGATAATTTTATTATGCTTTTATTTAGCAGATTACTATGTTGTCTTTTAGTACATTTTTGCATTTAAAGGAAAATAAATGATAATAAGGAAAAGAACACTGTTGTATTTATTGCTAATAGTGGTCTGTTCAATGATGCCACTAAATACCCTCATCCAATCTGCATTTCTTTCTTAATAACACGTTATTTGCATATTGTTAAACACTCTTCACTTTTTATAACTGAATCTGTAATATTTTTCCATAATATGTACATTTTGGAAAAGTAATACCACATTCAGATACTAAAATGCTTTGTTACCTCCAAGCATTCTCTAATAAAAATTACCAGTAAAATTACTAGGAATAAATTGTATATGACATTTTGAGCTTTTATTCCAGAATTTTATCTAAGCCAATCCTTAATACTTTATTTTACCTGACGCTATATTTCTTTTCTTTCAAGCCTTCATCTTCACTAATTAGATCAGAATGAAATTAATGTCAGTAATTTCTCAATATTACCATAATGTCATTCCAGTATGATATTTTGCTATTTAAGATATAAACTACCATAAAGGAGAATGAACACTAGCCTTCATGGAGTACACATATCATTTTTTAAGATTAAATTATTATGGGAAGTAACCTGAAAAAAATTTAATAGAACATGAAAGAATCAAGATGTATTCTGCTGGAGACTAAACTCCACACATACTAAAATTTTTATATGCATATTGGATGTGTATGTATGTCTGCTTATACTAAAAGAAATGGCAGTATTTTAATATTGCCACAGTTACATATATGCTGAGATTGTTTTTAAATATATAAACTGAAGTTATATTAGCAGAATTAGTACTTTTTTCAAAGATCTCTTAATGGAAAACTATACCCTATAGGCTGTCAAAATCTTTTCTCCTACATTATTGCCATATATCAACTTTTCATTTTTGACTGGCTAATGCATTTGCATGATACAACAGTTAAAAGCATAAAATACATTAGAGAAGTCTTACTTTTACCTCCACCTTATAAATCGCTTTCTGCTATTTCCCCTAAGTGGAAAATTCCTTCAGAATTTTTATTTTAATTTTTAGCAAAATTTTTACAAGCACAGGTAATTATATCTCTCTTTCTTAAACAAAATAAACAATTTTTTTACAATGTCCATTTATTTTCCTATAACAATTGTAGTCCACTTTTAAATCTCCTTTCAATTCATGACAACCTAAGTGAATGAGAGGATAGAATAATGCAGACCTCCAAACTCATCTAGCTTTGTCTGGCTCAACATGTGTTTGTTTTATATCTGCATGAAATTATTCTGATAAGTTGCAATTGCTTATAGTTTAATAAGGAAGCTCTTATCTTCAACGACATGTTTTAATAATCAACTTGATGAATATATTGGTGCCGTGTTAACTAAATTTTCACATGACACTGAAAGAAGAATAACTACATAAGACAAGCAGAATTTCAAAGATTTTGACAGGTTGTCATGATAGAATTGGATAATAGTTTTTTAAATAAACATTGAGATAAATAAACATATTTTTCATCGGTATAAAGAGACATCCTTTGAAAAGCTACACAAAAACAGTATGTGAGGGAAGAGAATTACGAACATTTGTGGGATAAAAGTGTTTTATTTGTTAGACAACTGTGCCTGATATGCTTAAGGAGCAAATATCTTAGACTACATAAATGGAAATGCAATGCTGAAAATTATCAAGCTAAATTCTGGGTTGGTTGAATCATATCTGTCTAGATTATTTCATTATATTAGAGGCATTCTATGATGGCTGATGGTTGATATGAATTAAACACGTGACCAGAGTAAGATCAACCCTGCTAGCACAGAGACATAAAACTCAGTCAATATAACAGAATTGCTATCAGTAGTCTTAGTGTAATCTTAGTTTGAATGAATGTCATATGAAGAAAGAATAAGTATTTCACATGCTTTGGTCATACACTGCTGTAGTAGTCAGCTATATTTCTAGCTCTAAGATTTCAGAAGGATGTTAACATAGGTGAGAATGATAAGAAAATAATCAAAACTGACCAACGTGGAATATCTGGGATCAGATTTACCCTCTCATCTGAAATGACAAGTAAGGACAAAATATATGAAACCATGGTTTTTAAGACACTAGAGTACAAGAAATGATGGACAGTGATACTTAGGAGACAGAAACAAATGAGATGAATCACACAATTACTGCAAGTTGCTGCTTAAGGGAGTTCCCAGGCTTCGGTGCCAAGATGGGGAAACCAGGTGGAGCCCAGCAGACTGCCTGAGTTGTGGATATTGAACAGAGACTATGCTGGGTAGAGATTTTAGGACAGAGTATCAAAGAGAACAGAGATGCAGAGAGAAAGGAACTGTAGAGATCTGCAGAAGATCCCCTCAAATAAGCAACAGATTTATGTATCAGTGCACATATGTGAGACAACTACCCCAGGGGAGGGAGGGAAATAGAGGGAATAGTGTCTGGCATTCACACAGTGCTGGGAATATCACCTGTTATGTTTGAAAAGAAAAAAGAAAAAACAAGTGAAATAAAATTAATTTCATAATTCATGGGGGGAGAAGACTCAGGAAACTCATGATAGGAAGTAATTAGCCTTAGACCTAGCAAAGCAAAGATCTGTCAAAGACATATCAAATGTAGGACCTTGAAGGGCCAATCTGTTTAAATTAACTTAACTAGATCCAGGAGACTATTTATATAAGTCAAAAAATTCCCAGCATCAAAAAACTGTAAAATGTACCATGCCTCACATCAAACACTGGAAGATTACTAAGCATGAAAAGAAGCAGGAAAACATGGCCCTTAATGAGGATAAAAGTCTTAATATAGGAAAAATGTCCTAAACTTTGAGGAGGAAGGCAGAAGATAAGTCAATGCTAAAGTGATGTGATGTGATGTGATGTGATAAAGACTTAAGCAACCACTGCTGGCTTTGAGGATGGAAGGAGGCCACGAGATAAAGAATAAAGATAATCTCTTGGAGATGGATTCTCCTCCAGAGACTGCAGAGAGGACTGCAGCCCTGCCAACACCTTGAGTTTAGCCCATTGAGGCCCCTTTTGTATGTCTGATGCCTACCACTGCCTGCTAATAGCTTGCTGTTGCTTTAAGACGCTAGGTTTGAGGTAATTTGTTATAAAAGCCATAGATAATCATCAACTCTGTCCAGCTTCTTACCTAGTCTCACAAAGAAAAACAAAAGAAAATGATCCATTCAAGGAGAATCTTTTAATACCCTACATCGATGAAAGGCAGATTGATGTAGTAAGTTTTACTGTAAAGCCATATTAATGTGAGAACATATACAAATATTTGATTAGGGATTTCTTATTTTACTTCTTTCCAAGATATTTTATGAAAAGCTTAAAGACCACTTGGTGATTTCGTAGTGTTAATCTATTATGGAAGTTGATAGAATCTCATCTCCTTCTTCCTAGAACTTTGTTTAGTGCACTATGATTTTATGACATCCTCTGAAACATTCAAAAATAAAATAAAAATGCATATTTCTGAATCTTAACAGCTGTAATGATATATTTATGTCTACTTGTCATTTAATTAAAATCCAATCAGTAAAGAAGTATTAAATAGATACTATTTGATAAAAAAACAAGTTGGCAGATGCTGTAAAACTAAAAGAAAGTTGAAGAACTTTTCTTATTTAGGATCATAAATGAGTAATTTTATTGGAGCAAAGAATGAACTAGTCACTTTGGTTAATTTAGAAATTTTACACTTTTTAAAACTTATTACAAATCTATTCCTCTTGATTTTCACACAAGTAATTTGTAAGATTCATATTGCCTTACACAAACCTCTCCCACTCATATATGGTCTTGCTTTTCTAGTATCAATTTGATATCCTAAATTTTGTCTTTCTCATACTTTTTTGGCAACTATTGTGGGATAATGTGTTTTGATTAGAAAATTAGAGGAGTTCCCATTTCCCAGCAAAAAATAATTTGACTAGTATCTATAAGGATGCAGGTTCCATCTCTGACCTTGCTCAGTGGGTCAGGGATCCTGCATTGCTGTGGCTGTGGTGTAGGCCGGGAGCTGTGGCTCAGATTTGACTTCTAGCCTGGGAACTTCCACATGACACAGGTGCGGTCTTAAAAAAAGAAAAAAAAAAGACAGAAAGAAAGAAACAAAAAAGAGAATTAGATACCTGACTTTATTTTCAGTGATAGTGTGGTCTAAGTAGTTACCAAGAGAATGTTTAGATGAAGAGCAATAAAGAGTCAGGTAATTATAGCAGAATACAATTAACTCTATGAAACACTGAATTAGAAGGCACTACTGTACACACAGCTAGGGCAAATAAGTAGGACAGGTATTACATGGAAGTGAAGTATAAAGGCTTTTCTAAGAGTTACTTAGAAAAAGAGTTGGAGAAGAATGTTCCAGGTACAAAGAATAATATTTGGAAATGTATGGAGGGCAAAGAGAGTCTAATGCACTGTAGAAACTATAGTCATTTTTTATGTTGATGGAGAATAATCCCATCTCTGGATCTGGTATCTATTTCTGTCCTTCTTTGCCAAACTTCTGAAGCTTGGTCCCAGGAAGGGCATGGTGTGGAAAGAGAAAAGTGTAACTGGATTTTCTTTTTCTTTCATTTCAGTTACTTGGAGATTAAGTTTGGTTTTCAAGGTCTTCTCATTCCATTCTGAATATATTTGTTTTTGGCTAACACCCATATCTCTACACCAGTACTGGTATTACTCAGAAGGTGAATTCTACATTTGTCTATCCCCTTATATAAGAGAGAGATTATTTGAGAAGCCCAGATCTACTCTGGGTGAGTTTGAATTCTTCTATTCCAAAATCTTTCAAAACCAGTACTGACCTGCTCTCCAGCAGTTAAGGTAACAATGTGATTTTTTTTTACCCACTTGCTTATCCTGGACTCTAAAATCGTATAGTCCATTTTTAAAAATCACACCTATCAGCCTTTAATCAACTATGTGCCAGAGTAGTATCTTAGTAATTTTTTAAAAAGAGAATCAGTTTATAAGCAGACTACGAAATGACACTTGTCAAAGATTCACTTAAGATGTCAGTTGAAATAGACTCCCCCTCAACATGCTAACTAGTCATCCGACAATGTTCTCTAGGATTTTTTTCTTTTGTATATTGTCACATTTTCAGAAAGCAATATGCCTGAGTGATATTTTCCTAGCAACCTGATAAAATGCTTTTTAAAGAGTTAAAATTTAATGCTATTCCTTGACTTTTATACAAAGGTTATATAAGAAATGTTCAGTTGATGGATGTTTCAGTATTTTTCCCCCCAACATGGTCCAAAACCTTGTCCATTATGTCATTATGTCCCTTATGTAAGGATAAACCTACAGTTTAGAGCCTGAGGAGAAGTTCCTATTCCTAGATGAGTTAATGGGCTTTATTTTAATCTGACCAAGAGAATTATATAATCAAATATAAGCATTTTTGTTTGCTTGTGGTCCTGTTTTGTTTTTAATCTAAGGGACCAGGTGGCTCAGATCCAATTTTAAGGCTCAGCTGTAGTCACTAGCTTAATATAGTTGAATGGCATAATAATTTTTTACTATTTTAAGTTGTGGTTTTTAAAATTAATTAACCTCTTCAAATGCATTGAGTTAATATAAACTACCAAATAGCGTTCAGAATTTAGCAAGACTCTTCCACAAAGCGGTAAACTGCCAAATTTTCCTCATACTAATCCTACTGCCTTCTTCTCTATTTTAAACAATGGTAATTTTAAGGTCAGAGAGGTTAAGAAAAATGACCAGACGTCTTATCAAGTTGTTCTTAATGGGATAAGTTTGCATTGGTGATATTAAAACCCAGTTTTTTAAACACTGAGTTTAATCCTCTTTTCATTTTATCATTATCTGGTCAAATACTTATTTACCGTTTAACATAGCAAAAATAGTTTTTCTATGTACAAATAATCTTTGTCTATTCCTAAGTACATAAAATGATTTTAATATTAGAAAACATTATTTATTTTTTACAATATGAGCTAAATACTATCTTTATTCCACTAGTATAAACTAGCATTATCTAATATTTAATGTTATGGGGTAAGAAAACTCAGATATTACAGGCTTTATTTGTAAATATAACATTTCTTTCGAGCAATATCTATATGTTATACAGCCAGTCATTTATTCTGTATATTCAGCTCTTGCGGAATAAAAAAATACAAAAAAATCATAAATAATTATACACAGTAGAGAACAGATACACACAAACTTATTCACTTAACTGTTAAATGAGACAAATCATGAAATTCGTGAGCTGTGGTGTAGGTCTCAGACGCGGCTCGGATCCTGCGCTGCTGTGGCTGTGACGTATGCTGGCGGCAACAGCTCCAATTTGACCCCTAGCCTGGGAACCTCCATGTGCTGTGGGTGCAGCCCTAAAAAGATAACAAAAAGACAAAAAAAAATTTTTTTTAATTTACTGAAAAATATCCAAACTGCAAATGTAGAAATGTGAATCATTTGAAGTTAACTCTGAGTTGTTTTACCAATTTCTTCCTGTGAGATTTGAAAACATGGACTTGAATTTTATGACATAACTTTTACTAGGTGGTATTTAAGTTTATATACAACTTTTACTAGAAAAGGATAGACTCTGAATATTTCCGTATGATTTCTTTCATATCAAAAGCAATCAACTCTGACTCACTCCCTATTGGGTCCCACTCTAGCTGATAAAAGTTTTACTACAAATTATCTGTTTTTAGAAATGGCTAATGCCAGAGTACCCGTTGTGGCTCTACAGAAAATGGAACTGACTGGTATCCATGAGGACCTTGGGTTTGACCCCTGGCCTTGCTCAGTAGGTTAAGGATCTGGTGTTGCCATGAGCTGTGGTGTAGGCTGCAGATGTAGCTCCGATCCCATGTTGTTCTGGCTGTGGTGTAAGCCAGCAGCTACAGCTCAGAATGGACCCCTAGCCTGGGAACATCCATATGCTGACGGTATGGCCCTAAAAAGACAAATGACAAAAGCCCCCCCCCAAAAAGGAAATGGTAATGCCATTTTATTTCTATGAGTAAAATAATCTTTTGCCAGACCTAATTTTATTGTGTCAAGAAGTTTGTTTGGTTTTGCTCCCTCCCTAAGGCTGGATTGAGCCAGAGAGGCTTATAGACACTAGACTATCTGAGAAAAACTCATTGGACTAAAGAGCACACCAAAGCAAGCAGGTTGCCTAGGATGGTACCATGCCATGTGGCCACAACCCATGGTACAATCACTCACGTCTGACTTCCTAATATTTCTATGGGGGAATTATTTGTGCTGAGCAACTAAATACAAGTTGTTTAACTGCCTAATTTAGTGTTTTATTTTCAAATATCAACAAAAAAAATTCTGTTTGTTTGTTGGTTTTTGTCTTTTTAGGGCCAAACCCACAGCATATGGAAGCTCCCAGGCTAGGGGTGGAATCAGAGCTGTAGCCGCTGGCCCACACCACAGTCATAATGTGGGATCCGAGCTGCATCTGCAACCTACACCACAGCTCACCGCAAGGCCAGGGATTGAACCTGTGTCCTCATGGATGCCAGTCAGATTTGTTTCTGCTGAGCCATGATGGGAACTCCCTCAACAAAAAATATTATGTAGTGGAAATAATCACCTCTTAAGAAAGTGTAGAGGGTGATGGTGAGTGTTCAAATAAAAGTTAATTTAAAAAAAATAGTATATTTTTCTTTTTTAAACTACTTTAGTAGTCTGGTTTTGTAAGCAAACTGACCCAATTGGTCAATTAATATTTAATTAGTTGCTCAATTATACATAATGATTTGTCAAGTGTTGCTGAGATAAATTAGAAACAAATCATGTTTTTAGTTATCTTTAAAATTATTTTGCTACTACAGATTGGCATTAGGATTCCTTGTAGTCATTTTAGCCTCATCAAACATATTGTAAATATAACAAAGAATTCAGAAATGAAATATTCACACACAACCTTTCTTCCCTGGAATGATTATGGTTCTATTCTTTTCTAATTTCTAGTATAGTCAACATGTAATTAATTTTCTATATTTAAGATTTTTCTTTATTTTTATATGCTTCTTTATTACATTAAAGTATTATAAACACATTTAAAGTACTCCCATCATGGCTCAGTGGTTAACGAATCTGACTAGGGACCATGAGGTTGCAGGTTCGATCCCTGGCCTCACTCAGTAGGTTAAGTAGGTCGCAGACTCGGTTCAGATCTGGAGTTGCTGTGACTGTGGCGTAGGCTGATGGCTGCTACAGCTCCGATTAGACACCTAACCTGGGAACCTCCATATGCTGCGGGTGCCAGCCTAGAAAAGGCAAGAAGACAAAAAACAAAACAAAACAAAACAAAAAACACAAAAAAAATCAACCTAATTCTTCTGTTTATATGGCGGTATTCTGCTGTTAAATGGAGGCTAGATGACCAACAATACATGGACGCCAAAGAAAAAAATCAGTTACTTGATGTTTAAATATTTCAGGAAGGAACACTTACATTCATCCTCCTTTCACAGCCATCTGAATTTGATTATGAACTCATTTCTCTTGTGATCAAATCTTAGACTATTTTGCATAAGAGCCAGCACTTGATATGCAGTTTTGGGACGTTTGATCATGTGTCTACTGTGAGTGTAAACTGGCTGGTTTAGAATTCTGCATATCCCAGAAGATTTCCTATCACCTGAATGAGGCAGAAAATGCCAAAATTTCTTTATATATAGTATGGATGTATTGTTAATGCTTTCTTCCTATAAAGAGAAGAAAAAGTTGATTAAATCCAATCAACTTTCACTTACTAATGGGTGTTTAAACACCCATTTTTCAAAGTACTTCTGACAGACCATGTTTAGCTTTACATAACACAGATCCATTATTAAATTCCATTAAGATGGAAGTCAGCTTGCTAACCATCAGCTATATTGAAATTTTCGGGTGATCAAGTTCCATGCTGATTTTAGTAGAGGGCAGATAACTTTCGGGTAATATATATAATTAACAGGATTAAATAACATTTCAAAATATGTATACCACTTATTTTTTAAAACAGTAATTGCATTGATTTCAAGTAAAAAAATCTAGGGATGTGAGACATTCACAAGGTGGTAATTCGGGACATTGAATTAAACTGAAATTACTCTAAATATGCCAAATGGAAAGATGTCTAAAGCAAGTATGGAGAGACAGAGAAACAAACACAAAAACAAAAAGCAAGAGGATTTGATGTCAGAAAAATATTTTTCAAACCATATAAGCAACTTAAAAATGCAAACAAACAATGAGCTATCATTCCTATCAAAGTGTCAAAGTGGTGTTTGTTTTTATTCATCAAACTCAGTATTGGCAATTATAAGAGAATCAGACACTTTTACTTATTGTCGACATGAAGATTGTTACTACTTTTATAGAGGGAGATTGGTAATTTTTAATTATATGATGACTTATATTGCTACTTGTTTTCTCCATAAAAATATTTTAAATACTCAACTTAATAACTGACTAGGAATTATTTCAAGAATAATCCTGTATCCACACCAAGTACTATGTACCAAGATGGTAGTTACAACATTGCTTGTAATAAGACAGATCATGGGAGGAGTATATCTCCTAACATATGGAGAGTGTTTAACAATTGGAACAATCAATAATAGAATATTATGGAAATATTTAACATAATATTGTTTAAGAATATTTAATGACATATGATACATTTATAATATATTAAGTGAAAAGTCTTTTTAGCAAACAAATGTATGATCAATAAATCCCATTGTGTTAAATAAACATATGTGAAATGTTTATGTAACATATATTTACAGAAGAAAGATGAGTATATGCAATATGTGAGGCTGAGGTCAGTTATGTTATTATTTATATTTCTCTGAACCTGTATTTTCATTTTATTTTATGATTTAGTTATGAAAGAAATAAAGTATTTTTTATCTGAGTAAAGGTATTCCTCATTTCTTTCTTCTTACTTAAAATGACTACTATATTCTTGAGTTCATTTTAAACCTTTCACAATGCTTTTGATATTTAAAATAAATTTGTATTATCAATAGCAAGATTTGAAAACATCATCATTTTCCCAAGCCATAAGGAGCAATTCCTTGGAATAACACAATCATTCCATATTTTGATTTACCTAAAAATAAATTCTGCAATTTATCCTTTTTTGTTTTTCTCAATTGTCATTTCTTTTAAAAATATTTACTTTGCAATCACTATGTCCTAGACATCTTTCATTTGTATTTCCACAAACACAATTATTGGCCAAATTCCACAAATGTAAGATAACTGCATTGTAACTGGAGGCCTGGATCACTGCAATAATCATTAACTGATTTTCATCTATTCAGTGTTTCTCAGTGTATTCCAACACCAATTCTGACTGCACTTGACAAGACTCATTGGGTTTTTTTTTTAAAGTTTTATTGACGTACAGTTGATTTACAATGGTGTAATAATTTTTGCTGTACAACAAAGAGATTCAATTATATGAACATATGCATCTATTTTTTTTTTTCAGATTATTTTCCTACACAGAAAACTCACTGGGTTTGAACTGAGGAAACCCAACTCAATGTATACTGACAACACAACAACAGAACAGGTGGGATTTTTTGTCTCTCAAAAGCAGTGATCCAGCTATCTATTAACTGGCTCTTAGCTCTAAATTCCCTTTGACCTGCTCTGTGAAAATGGATCTGGATTCTTTACACAACTTTTCTTTGCCTGCTGGTATAATATAGTATTTGGTCATTAGTGGGCACTAGAGGGGCATGGCTGGAGTAAAGGGTGTTTTGTTCTTGGTTTATTGTGCTAGCCCTTGTTCTAGCTCCTCTTGTGCTCTGCACTTGCTCCAGTGCCCAGCTCTTGCAGCATGAGTGTCTATTCCACACGAGATTCCTAGCACATGCAGCTTCCTCAGCACCAGCACAGTTTCCCTGTGACATCCTCTCTACCCCCTACAAGTAATTTAGTAACAAAGAGTTTGATGGAAGTGAGACATCTCCCTATGAATAGAATTCCCTAGCACCTATTCTAAAGGACAGTTTTCTGGCAAGATCACGATGTCCAGAAAGCACCAATGAAATCTTAACATGTTCTCTGTTATCTAGTGAGTCACAGCTGTACCCTTTCCAAGTTCTACATCTCAGTCCAGGGGTCAGGGAGTGGGAGGATTTTCTTTGGGTTCTATCTCAGTTGTAATTTAGCAACCACTCCTTTTTTTTTTTACTGCTATCTCTGCATTGTTTAGTGCTTTCTTTACTTCTTAGTCCTCCATCTCTCAGTCCTCTATCCTAAAGCAAAGGGTGACCTAGGGCCAGCACCTCCCAGCCAAAAGCAACCTGGAACTAGTGTTTCTTTACCTTACTTTTTTTTTTTTTTTTAGTCTTTTTAGGGCCACACCCATGGCATGTGCAAGTTTCCAGGCTGGGGTTGAATCAGAGCTGCAGCTGCCGGCCCCACATCACAGCCATAGCAACATGGGATCTGCGCTGTGTCTGTGACCTACACCACAGCTCATGGCAATATCAGATCCCTAACCCACTGAGTGACACCAGGATTGAACCTGCATCCCCAAGGATACTGGTCAGGTTTGTTACCGCTGAGCCACAACGGGAACTCCAAGTGTTCCTTAATCTTTCTGCCAGAAGCAGAAGATGGCTTACATCAGCCCTTCTCCTGGCAGGAGATTTCAGGAAGCAGATACTGAATGAAGAGCCTGAGAGAATTAGGCAGCAGGAAAACAGTCCAGAGGAATCACCTGGTGTCCTGAGAGCCTGGTATCTCAACCCCATACCCACGAACACTAAGTGACCCACAAAAATGCTTCTGCTCTGTCAGGTGAAACAAGCAGGGGTCAGGCAGGAGCTTAGGCAGAACCAAAAGCCCCTCCTTATCCTACACCAACCCCTCCCCTCAAACAAACAAACAAAACAGTCCAGAAAAACATGGCAAGGGCTCAGAACACCAAAGTGTCATTGGAAATACAACCTCCAAAGTAGTCCAGAACTTACACACTAAACTTAAACAGGGTGGCTGCTTGTTAAAATAGAAAATTTAACTATGATTGAGGTTCCCTTAAGATACTATTCATGATGTCCAGGATACAATCAGGGATTATGCATCATGCTAAGAAGCAGGGGAATCACAATTTGAATGGACAAGAGAGTCAACTGAAGCCAAAAAGGAGATGAATTGAATGTTGGAATTAATGAGAAGGATTTTTAAAGCAGCTATAATGAAATTGCTTCTATAAGCAAGTACAGATTCTCCTGAAACTAACTAAAAATGGACATCTAAGCAAAGAAATCAAGGTTATGAAAAAGAACCAAATGGAAATTATAGAACTGAATACTAGTATAATGAAAATAAAATAGAAATCTGCTGGCTAGGCTAACAGTAGAGTGGAGATGACAGAGTAGAATCAGTGAACTTCAGGATGGATCAATAACATTACTTAATTAGAACAATAGAAAAAAGACCAAAAATGGTAAACAGATTCTCAGGGACTGTGGGACAGTAACAACAGATCTAACATTTGTTATCACCACAGTGCCAAGAGGAAGCAGAAAGAATGAGAGACTGAAAACATATCCAAATGAAATCTTCCCAAATGTGGGGAAAGACCAAAACTACAGATTTAAAAAGCTAAAATAAGAATTGTAAATCAACTACACTTTAAGGAAAAAAAGGTAGCCAACAACAACAAAAAATAAGACAAAATAAAAGCAAAGAAATATACAACTGTCTTAAACTTCTGAAAACTAAAAGCAAAGAAAAAATAATCAAGAAAGCAACCAGAGAGAAAGTATGCATATCTTTAGAAAAACATGAATTCTTATGACTGATTGATGATCTGAAACCTCAGAGACCAGAAAGAAGTGTCACAACATTGTTCAAGTGGCTAAACAAAAGAACTGTCAACCTCAAATCCTTTCTTTAATTAAAGTAAAGTTGATTCTCAATATTATTTAGTTCCACCTCACACCTGTCAGAATGGCTATCTTCAAAAAGACAACAAAAAACAAGTATTGTTGAGGATGTGGAGCAAAGGGAACCCTCATACACTGTTGGTAGGAATGTAAATTATTCAACTACCATGAAAAACAGTATAGAGGTTCATCAAAAAATTACAACTAGATATGCCAAATCCCCAGTGATTCTGGGTGTTTATCCATAGAAAACAAAAACAATTTGAAAATATACGTGCATCCTTATGTTAATTGTAGCATTATTTACAATAGCTAAGATATATAAGCAACCTAAGTATCCATTGATAGTTGAATGGATAAATAAATAAGATGAGGAATATATACACAACAGAATATTACTCAAACATAAAAAGAATGAATATTTGCCATTTGGATCAACATGGATGGAACTAAAAATTATTAAGCTAATTGAAATAAGTCAGACAGATAAAAATACTGTATAATTTCATTAGGTGGAATCTAAATAATGAGTAAACAAAACAAAACAGAAACAGACTCATGATACAGAGAACACACAAGTATTCACCAGAGAAGAGACAGTATAGGATGCTGGGCAAAATAGGTGAAGGGGATGGAGAGGTATATACGTCCAGTTATAAAATAAATAAGCCAGGGATATAATGTACAGAATAATGAATATAGTCAATAATACTGCAATAATTTATATGGTGACAGATGTTCTCTCAACTTAATGTGGTGATTAATTTGCAACAAATATAAAATGCTGAATCACTATGTTGCACACTTGAAACTCATATAATTTCTTATGTCGACTATACTTCAATAAACATTAAAAATTATAAAAATGACAAGTGATGTAATTGTATCAATTGATGCAGAAAAATATTTGCCAAAGGCTAACATCCATACATGTTTAGAATTCTCAGAAAACTAGAAGTAAATAGAACTTCTTCAACTTAAAATCTATACTTAACATAAGATAGGGAAAGGCTGAATACAACTGACCCTTCATCAGCTGGGAGTTAGGAGTGATGACCCCCTTTGCACTACAGAATACAGGTATAATTTATAATCCACCCTCCACCTGTCCAAGGTTCTCCCTTAATGAAATTCTTTCATATCTGTAGTTCCACATCTACTGGGACAGAAAACCTTGGATTGTGTAATAGTGCAGTACTTTCTACCAAAAAACAAAAAACAAATCTGCCTATAAGTGGACCCTTACAGTCCAGCCAACTATATTTTTTCTCTTAAGATTGGTAATAGGGCAAGTATGGGGGCTATAAGAATTAACATAAGAAAATCTTGGAGTGGAACAGCTATGTATCTTGATGTGATGGTAGTTAGACAAAGCTACATGAGCGGTAAAATTGCATAAAAGTCTAAATACATATACACACGCATAAATGAGTGCATGGTAAACTGGTGAAATCTGAATAAACTATGTGTATTGTACCAATGTCAATTTCCTGGTTTTGATAGTATAAAAAGAAGTTATACAAGAGAAGACTTCACAAGAGTTTTGGGGTGAAAGGTGTACAGGATCTCCTTGTACATTTCTGTGCAACTTTCAATATATCTATGATTATTTCAAAGTAAAATTATAAACTAATAATGTAGTTCAGTCCACTGGCAGAATAAAAGAGAAAAAATGATTATTTTAATAGATGAAGGAAAAGTATTACAGAACATTTAAAATTCACTAATGATTTTTTTTAATGGTACAAAATAAGAACGGTAGCTTCCTCAATCTGACAAAGAGAAAAAAAAAAAAAGACTGTAGCTGCCTCCACCATCTAAAGTTCTGGGAAGAGAAAAGGAAAGACAAATTTCAAAATCTGTATAAGTTATATTGGTGTAGATATTTTAATTTTTAAGAGCACATTGATGAGTATTTGGTCAGGGACATTGAGGTCAAAAAACAATTTGGAATAAAGAATCCATTTGGTCTGTGAAAATTTGAAAAGAAAATTAAAATTAATTTTTTCTTATTTTTTATTTTATCATTGTCTCAGCTTTTATTATTATTTTTATTTTTTAATAGTTATTTTCCCAATACAATTTTTTTCTACTGTATAGCATGGCGACCCAGTTACACATACATGTACACATTCTATTTTCTCACATTATCATGCTCCATAATAAGTGACTAGACATAGTTCCCAGTGCTACACAGCAGGATCTCATTGTTAATCCATTCCAAAGGCAATAGATTGTATCTATTAACTCCAAGCTCCCAATGACCCCACTCCCACACCCTCCCCCTTGGCAACCATAAGTCTATTCTGCAAGTCCATGATTTTCTTTTCTGTGGAAAGGTTCATTTGTGCCTTATATTAGATTCCAGATGTAAGTGATATCATATGGTATTTACCTTTCTCTTTCTGACTTACTTCACTCAGTATCAGAGTCTCTAGCACCATCCATGATACAATACCTTTTAAAATTGCACCCCCAAAAATCAAATACCTGGGAATACACTTGACCAAGGAGGTAAAAGACTTATATGTCTAGAACTATAAAACATTTATCAAGGAAAATAAAGAAGATGTAAAGAAATGGAAAGCTATTCCATGCTCCTGGGTTGGAAAAATTAATATTGTAAAAATGGCCATCCTACCCAAAGCAATCTACAGATTCAATGCAATCCCTATCAAATGAACCATGACATTTTTCAAAGAACTAGAACAAACAATCCAAAAATTTATTTGGAACCGCAAAAGACCCAGAATTGCCAATGCAGTTCTGAGGAACAAAAACCAAGCAGGAAGCATAACTCTCTCAGACTTCAGGCCATATTACAAAGCCACAGTCATCAAGACAGTGTGGTATTGGCACCAAAACAGACAGACAGACCAATGGAACAGAACAGAGAACCCAGAAATAAACCCAGACACCTATGATCAATTAATCTTTGACAATGGAGGCAAGAACATAAAGTGGGAAAAAGACAGTTTTTTCAGCAAGTACTGCTGGGAAACCTGGACAGCTACATGCAAATCAATGAAACTAGAACACACCCTCATGCCATGCACAAAAATAGACTCAAAATGGCTTAAAGACTTACGCATAAGACAAGACACCATCAAACTCCTGGAGGAGAACACAGGCAAAATGTTCTCTGACATGAACCTTGCAAATGTTTTCTCAGGTCAGTCTCCCAAAGCAACAGAAATAAAAGCAAAAATAAACCAATGGGATCTAGTTAGATGGACAAGATTTGCACAGCATAGGAAACCAAAAAGAAACCAAAAAGGCAGCTTACATAATGAGAGAAAATGTTTCAAATGATGCAACTGACAAGGGCTTCATCTTACATGAGATGATACTTTCGCTGATTTTTATTACTTCAGGATTGTTTATGGAATATTGACCTTCAAAAGAATTTTAACTTTCATATATGTAAATAAATAAATCTTTACTTCTGCAGCTTCTGACTATACTCTGGAAGATCTTCTCCACACACAGAGAGCTCTTCTATACAGTTTTCCATTATTGCTAAAATTTAAAATAAAGCTGTTATTTCATTGTAAACATATTGTTTTATTATTTAAAAACAAAGAGATTTTACTTTTACCTTTAAACTGTTAAACAATTATGTCAACCTAATTTTTTAAGTAAGTAATTCCACCTCTCACATCCCTGTTGATTTGTAATAATCTCTTTATCTTATATTGAATTATTGTAGATACACAGTATCGTTTTCGGTTTTATAGCCTGTTCTACTGCTCTTTATATTTTTTCTTTTTTTTTTTTAGTCACATCAGTGGTGTGTGGAAGTTCCTGGGCCAGGGATTGAACCCTCACTGCAGCTGTAATCAGAGGCACAGCAGTGACAATGCCAGATCTTTAAACTGATGAGCCACTAGAGAACTCCCATTCTTTATATTTCTAATCCCAAACTGTGTTTATAATATTTGATGTACACTTATTAAACTTTATTGGCTTTTTATTTAAATAATATTGTTTTGGAACTATTTCACCCAGTTGTAAAATATCCTTTAGTATTTTCATTTGAATTTTTTGCATTTGTAAGTTAATTTTGGAGAGAACCGAACATTTTAATAAATAAAGATGTATATTACAGAGTACAGATTGTTTATTAATATATGGATTCAATAAATATCTATGTAAAATGATACAATAGAAGACATTATATTCAATATTCATTTGCATGTTCATCTAAAATAGTCACATCTAGAACAGTATTTTTTACCAGAATTAATGAGCTGTTGCTATGTCAGAAAACTAAGAGGGAACAAATATAAAACCTTAATGTCCTGTCAGTGACTGGTTAAAGGGCCAGATGCCATGGGTAATTTAATTGTGCTTATCGCTCAGCAGCAGCCTCATGAATATCATGACATGTGGAAGCACCTGCCTACACCGATAAATCAAGTGATAAGGCTTAATAAACTTCAGATGCTAGAATGAAATGTTACTTTGAGTGATCATCTATACCATCCAAAATAAATTAGGGTAATTCTGAGTAAAACTATCTTCTTCTTGTTCTCACATTAAGAAACTAATGCCACTACTAATACTGATAGCAAGTAGCACTACTACAGTGTTTAAAATATGCTAAGATCTTCTTTTACATCAACTCAATCATCAAAATAATTCCACAAGGTATTATCTATCATTAAGCCCATTTTAGATGGGAAATTCAGGCACAGAGAGGTTAACTAATTTGCCCAAATCACACAGCTGGTAAATGATTGCATGAGATTTAAACTCATGTAATTTGGCTCCAGAGTTGACGCTCTTCCCGCCGATGTTTTCTGTTTCCCAGGAAACTTTAAATTGATGCTAAACTCATGGCAGCAGCTGGGTCTCTCAGATCCTCCTCACAAGATCAGCTGAGGTCTCAACTGCAGGGCATTAGGGATCAGCTTCTTCCCTTCCCCAGTCCCATTTTCTTACTTTCCTCATTCTCTTACACATGTGCTTATCCCTGTATGATTTCTGCACCCAGATGGCCATCTCTATTCCCAAGAAACCAAATATGGTATTTGCATCTTCTAGGCACACTGTGGTTGTACCCATTAATCGGTTATTTCTAATTTACATCACAAAGCATATCTTTAATACTATTGTGCCACTCTGAGCTCAAACTTTTAAAGTGACTCTTCATAACAAATCACATTTAGTTTTTTGACTTATGCTGAAAATAATAATCATTTTTTCAAGTTTAAGCCTAGCTGCTCCACATGCAAACTACTTCTCCAGACAAACTAGATCATTATTTGTTATACCAATACATCCAGAAGTACATTTTCAAGGGGATGAGAATACCAAGGGTAGAACAAAACCAATGGTAATACCGCAGTGAGTTTTAGAATTCTCCTTGCTGGCAGATAAACTAGCAGTAAAGTATGGTGGGTGTACACCTAGTGGCAGATGCACAGAAGACAATCTCTAGCTCTGAAGGCTAGAAGGATGCAGGATACATGAGTCACAAAAGTATTTAAACTTTCTTATTGTGCCTTTCCTGGCTTTAAGCCAAAACTCACCATCACTATTTAGTATATGTTATGTAACTTTGTGCTTCTCAAAATATGCCCAAATGCAAAAGCTCAATTATGCTAAAATAATATTTCTTTATTTTGATTACTTTGCTTATGTCTGCTGCATGGAAAGAAAATATAATTTCAGATCTATTGATGTTCTGCCATAGAAAAGCTTTTATTATGTTACCGTAAAAATTATAAAATGACTAGGGGGAAAGAGCATAATAAAAGAGAAAATGGAAGGAGGCCAGAAGGCCCATTAAAGATCATAATCATTATTAAATTATTTCTAATGCCAGATAATATGTTTCCTTGAAACACTTATCAGATTCTCTTTCAAAACTATTTATTCTTGGTACTTACACTGTGACCTTACTAACATTTTCTTCAATCTGTTAAATATTCTGCATGTAAAGAAAATTCTTTGGCGTATTTTGAAAAGGTATATTTGGTGTTCATCATATTCTATGCTTAGCCAGTGACCTCACGAACTTCTATTTGCCATTAAAGCAGTTTTGCAGTAGTTCTCCCTTTTATATTCTAAATGAATTCTCCTTTGAAACTATTTATTCCTGAGAACCATAAATGATTCAACAGAGTAGGTTTAATTTTCAGTACACATGGTTTGCATTCATCTTGTTCCCTTTGTTATCAATATCATCTCAAATGAGTACCACAGAATATTTCTACTTCCATTGAGCTTTAAGGAGGTTATTAACAAGTCGAGGTAACCTATTTAGTGTCCCACTCAAAAAAGGTATGGCTATTCTAAATATTCAGTTGATTATGGGTGAGAAAACAGAAACAGGAGCTGACTTTTGAGGGAAAGCTGATTAGTTTATTTATACTAAGGGAAAAAATTCTACAAAGATGCAATATTAGTGTTGAAAGGCAACTTAGCTATCACTATCTTTTAAAACTCAAAGCTGAGGCAGATAGAGATTATTTGTTAGCTTCTTCAAAGTTCACAGTGGTCAATTAATGTGGGGTTTGAGATCAGGATGATCATCCAGCAGACAGCTGAAAAATGGTTGGTTTGTTGGTTTCTTGTGATTGAAGAAAAAGAGAACAGAAATTAGAGGGGTGTCTTTGGTAATTCTCCAAATATGTGTAATAAAGGATCATATCATGCAAACTGGTTTGTTAAAGATATAGATGACATAAAATCAGATGTAGCAAACTTTAGTGATGGTAGTGCCTGATGGAAATTATTTGAAAATAATCCCATCAATTTTAAGACTAAAAATGAAGTGATACTAAGCTCACTTTCACTCACTAAGGAGGAATCAATCAGTTATTTCAATGCAATCAGTAAGGATCTTGGCAGCACATGACACTTTATTATACATTTTATGATACCTGATAAAGAACTGTGGTTAGACTTGTATACAGACTTTATCAAAAGTTCCCTGAAGTGATTTAACAAGACTTGTGTGTCCTTGTAAACTTTATAGGGAACAAGCAATCTTCTCAGTGGCTGTATCAGTTCGCATTCCCAGCAGCAGAGGGTATGTGTTCCAGTAGCTCTGCATTCATTCCAGCACTTGGTACTGTCAGTATCTTTTATTGTGGGACTGTAATTATTATAGTTTATGATTTCTCAGAGCTTTTGTTGTGAAAATATGTATGATTAATAGAAAATACATATGATTAATGTTTCACTGTATAATAGTGAAGGCTTTATGCCCAGATATATTTACCCACATTCTCCAGTGTGGCTCCAGTTATGGATAAATTTACTGAATCAGTTAAAACTAGTTCACAAATTGGGCAAGGAATGAGCCTGCAGGTGAGGAGAAGAGGGAGAGCCAATCATGAAAACAAGAAGACATGTATGGGGGAGAAAGCTTATTCTTTTATTTTATTTTTCTTTGTATGGCCACATCTGTGACATATGTAAGTTTCCAGACTGGGGATCAAATCAAAGCTGCAGCTGCTGGCCAATGCCACAGTCACAGCAACACCAGATCTGAGCCTCATCTGCAACCAATGTTGCAGCTTGCTACAATGCCGGATCCTTAACCCACTGAGAGAGGCCAGGGACTGAACCTAGATCCTTATGGATACTAGTCGGGTTCTTAACCTACTCAGCCTTAAAAAGAAATCCAGAAAGCTTATTCTTTTAGAACTACCTGCCCTACAGCCAATTTCCCCCCAAATTTGTGTGACTGATCTGTGAATTATTTTTAGTAATCTTTGTAGAATGATAAAGAATGACAAAAACAATGTAAGAGTTTTTTTCCTAAGTCTTAGGACAGGAGAAAAGGTGTGTTCCAAAATGTCTGATTTGCTAACATGTTTTAATTGCTTGGTCGGGGGACAAGGGAGGGTGAAATATTAAACATACATGAGACTGATGTTTCTGAGCATTTTGAAAACAAAGCAGGAGGCTTATGGCCTCAGAATGGAAGATTCAAAAGAAGCCATGCCAAAATTGGATAATTACACAAAGGGAATGCATAGGAGCAGATAAATGCATAGGAGCAGATGTTATTGATTTCAGGCAAATACAAGGCAAAATATCTAAAGATAATATTGTGTGAAAAAGTTGCAAGTGAATTTAAAGCTGATTAAATACTTTAACCAATGAATGCAGCTTAAAGAATTGATAGTAATCTCAAGATGGTTTTAAGAGATTTTGGAAACGCTGTTTCCTCATTATGTGGAATGTATTGTCAGGAGACCAATAAATACTTATAAATAGAAGAATTGCTCTGTTTTATTTTTTCCCCTCTCCCTATACTCAATTTTCTATTCCCGCTGTGCTTTATTTTTCAGATGTATGCATTATCTAACTTGAAAGTTCTCCAAAGTACAGATAAAAATAGATGCATAATCCAAAGTGAAATTTAAGAGAAAAAAAGCTAATGTAGTTAATAGACCTAGACCACCATAAGTAATGGCCTCAAATGGTCTAACTCCCTCTATTCCGTGACAGGGTGATTACTATTCTTTAGTAGTCTGGGTTTGGCTCTGATGTCATCTAAGGCCTTTAATACTGAAGTAAATAATCTCCTATATACATATGGACCCTTAAATTGTATTTGGCTTCATAACACCAGATGTTTTCTGATAATTAGTCTCATAACCTTACATTTGTGAACAGTATGCCCCTTTAACCAAATACCCAAAGACAAGTTTCTTTAAAGCCAACACAAAATTGAATGTTCAATAAGTCAATTATATACAAAAGTCAAATATACCTGCAGTTCTGAGGTCCCACAAATGGAGCCTCATTAAAAATAAAGCTTGGCTCAGTGTATAAACTATAAACTCATTAATTCCAGGTAAGTCATATAGCTAATGAAGTATCTAAAATATCAAGGTGGAAACCACCCTTTTGATATTTTGTTTACTTTATACTATCTTTATCTTTTAATGAACTCTGTAATATATCATTTTTATTTCATTACAATATTCTCATATTAAAATTTAAACACTGAGCTATAGTTATAGCATATTTTAAAGAATTTTATGTAACAATAGAATAAATAAAATGGCAGGCATTCCTTGGTACTACCAAGTTAGAAACACTTAATGAGTTCTCGTATTATATTTATTGAAAACATATGTAATGATCTCCTTTTATCATTAAATAAGGAGATGATTGGCATGGGTAGTGCTAAGATGGAGGAGTCTGCCACTTCTACAACATTAATATTAACAGAATAACCATATTTCATCTTATCCTCTCACTCTCATTTCTACAGGCTGAAGACTAGATATGTTTCTTTCTTTCTTTCTTTCTTTCTTTCTTTCTTTCTTTCTTTCTTTCTTTCTTTCTTTCTTTCTTTCTTTCTTTCTTTCTTTCTTTCTTTCTTTCTTTCTTTCTTTTAAATCTTTTTAGGGCTGCACCTATGGCATATGGAAGTTCCCAGGCTAGGGGTCAAATTAGAGCTGCAGCCCCTGGCCTATGCCACAGCCACAGCAATGCCAGATCTGAGCCATGTTTGTGACCTACACCACAGCTCATGGCAACACCAGATCCTTAACCCACTGAATGAGTCCAGGGATCAAACCTGCACCCTTATGGATGCTAGTCAGATTAATTTCCACTGAGCCATGATGGGAACTCCTAGATATATTTCTTTGACAACTAAAGTTATTATCACCAAAGTCCATATTTTGAAATATATATTTTTCTGGAAAGAGAGAAAGTTCAAAGATATTTTCCTGTCAAACAAAGCATTGGTGTCCACTGATAATTCTCACAGATGAGCTACCTATTGTTTTGAGTAGTATACACCAACATCTTGCAGGGATGGTCTTAGAACCAAAGGCAGAGCACTGTTAAGCAGACATGGCCTATGAGAATTACAATGACTGATCCCAGACTAAGGCATCGGGTACCTGAAGGGAGGGGCAGAGGCCAGCAGAGGTTGGACATGACTAGCCAAACCATTCATTTCAGAAATTGGTCTAGGTCCTCCAGGAAGAAAAATTCTTGGTATGCCTTGACTCTGCATGCCTAAATACACAAATATTTGAGATTTAAATTAAATATTTGAGATAATGCATTTTTCTCTTTTTAAGATAATCAAAAATAGTAACTTCAATAAAGGTAGGGTAATGATTCAGGATTTTAACAGGTGATATAAAATACTTGTGTGATATAACTTTTCAAAACACGTACATTATTATCTTCCCTTCAGGCATTATGCCTTTATAGATGAATTACCTTGATTTGGGATCCTAATTTCAGAGAATGCCACATATTTCCTAAAATCACAGGCATATACTTCAATGTACTGTTTCCCCTAACTGTTTAATTAATATTAAACTAAATAATATGAACAAATTAATATTAATGAACTAAAAAATCAAGTGTATATAATCATTTAAAACATATGTGCAATATTAATCCTGTGTTAAGTTGATCTGTTTTTCAAGATTTGTGCAGCCTATTCTACAAAAAATATGCATCCTTATTAAGTTGTTCCAGACTATTACAGTATTCTCTAAGTTAAAAAAAATGAGTCAGACAAAAAACATAAATTTAGTACATGAGAATAATCTGTAACCTTCTACTTTTTATGTCCCACACCATCTGTAGTCAATTAAGTGATTCCCAGGTGTTCACAGTAATTGCTTTAATGTAGGATTACATGTCAATTTAGGGGTCTTTAAATATTTATTACAAAACCCTCATCTACATTTTTCTCCATTCATTTAGGGACAAAACATGCTAATATTTAGTATTGACAAAAATAAGCTGATTGGACTTGTTGAAATATTTTATGGGTTAGCTTTCATTAAAAAACACTTTTTTTTTATAAGCCACAATTTACTAAATGAATCAAAACTTAACAATAATGCTGATTTAGTTGTGCTTATTGATATTCTTCATTTTAAGTGAAAAATATGTACTTATAATTGGGGGCCAAATGTCAAAAATCCAATTAGATGTCATTTTTGTGAGAAGTTGTGGAATATGAGGAATTCAATAGACCAGCGGTTTTATCAACTAATTTCTTCCTTTGAATATAAAAAAAAAATTTTTCATTTTTAGACTTGGAACAGGAAAGAACCATGGAAACAATCTCATATAATATTCATTTTATAGATAAAATAAAACCCAGAGGCTTGGTCAAATGTACAGAATTATTTGCATGTAGGTCTAATAAAAATTATCATTACTAACATATACATAATGCATACTATGCTCCAAGGAAGTGTTCCAAGAACTTCACATATATTCACTATTTGATTTTCACATCTACTCAATGAGTACTTGTATTATTCCCACAGAAGTCTGGAAAGGATACCCAGGGTAACTGTCATAATTTCGTGGAGTTGGAAAGTGAAACATGTAGGATATAGCTGGCTTCAGAATCCATGCATTTAACTATAAAATATAATTTCCTTCTAAAACTAGTTTCTGAGTAAATTATGATTTCTAGGTGAACATACTCTTCCTTACAACATTCTAATGAATTATATAATTCACATGATTATCTTCATAATATTATTAGTAAAAATCCACATATTCCTATATTTTAAAAATAATTTTAATTGAACTTATGCTCTGATTTTTTTGGTTTTATATAACATTTCTTAGTAATTAGTTTAAATAAAAATGACTTTCTAGCAAGCATGGTTTGTGTCTCTTTTTGTGAAATCTTAAGATATACAGATGAAGTTTGTGGAACATTATGGACACACTCAGTGGTTCCAACAATCTAATATGCATTAATATATATTAAATTCTTAATGGTAACAGTTTCTTTAACATTTTGTGATTTTTGCTCACTGCTTGCATTGCTGAGTTTTTATTTTGCCATGATCAGTAGCTAGCAAATATTTTTGGAAAAGTTTAAGACAAATGATCTTGCAACATATAGTGGAGGATAAAATGCATGTGTCAACCAATCCTGTTGTGTGCAGTAGTAGACTCAGAAACACTTATTTAAAGTTGAACTGGTATTGGAAGTCCTAGCCACAGCAATCAGAAAAACAGAAGAAATAAAGGGCATCCAAATAGGAAGAGAAGAGGTAAAACTGTCACTGTATGCAGATGACATGATACTATATATAGAAAACCAGAAGGACGCCACCCAAAAAACTACTTGAACTGATCAACAAATTCAGCAAAGTAGCAGGATATAAGATTAACATTCAGAAACCAGTCGCATTTCTGTATACTAACAATGAAATATTAGAAATGGCATACAAAAATACAATACCTTTTAAAATTGCACCCCCAAAAATCAAATACCTGGGAATACACTTGACCAAGGAGGTAAAAGACTTATATGTCTAGAACTATAAAACATTTATCAAGGAAAATAAAGAAGATGTAAAGAAATGGAAAGCTATTCCATGCTCCTGGGTTGGAAAAATTAATATTGTAAAAATGGCCATCCTACCCAAAGCAATCTACAGATTCAATGCAATCCCTATCAAATGAACCATGACATTTTTCAAAGAACTAGAACAAACAATCCAAAAATTTATTTGGAACCGCAAAAGACCCAGAATTGCCAATGCAGTTCTGAGGAACAAAAACCAAGCAGGAAGCATAACTCTCTCAGACTTCAGGCCATATTACAAAGCCACAGTCATCAAGACAGTGTGGTATTGGCACCAAAACAGACAGACAGACCAATGGAACAGAACAGAGAACCCAGAAATAAACCCAGACACCTATGATCAATTAATCTTTGACAATGGAGGCAAGAACATAAAGTGGGAAAAAGACAGTTTTTTCAGCAAGTACTGCTGGGAAACCTGGACAGCTACATGCAAATCAATGAAACTAGAACACACCCTCATGCCATGCACAAAAATAGACTCAAAATGGCTTAAAGACTTACGCATAAGACAAGACACCATCAAACTCCTGGAAGAGAACACAGGCAAAAGGTTCTCTGACATGAACCTTGCAAATGTTTTCTCAGGTCAGTCTCCCAAAGCAACAGAAATAAAAGCAAAAATAAACCAATGGGATCTAGTTAGATGGACAAGATTTGCACAGCATAGGAAACCAAAAAGAAACCAAAAAGGCAGCTTACATAATGAGAGAAAATGTTTCAAATGATGCAACTGACAAGGGCTTCATCTCTAAAATACACGAGTAACTTACAGAACAGCAAAAAAGCCAACAACCCAATGGAAAAATGGGCAAAAGACCTGAATAGTCAATTCTCCAAAGAAGATGTACAGATGGCCAACAAGCACATGAAAAAATGCTCAACATTTCTGATTATTAGAGAAAGGCAAATCAAAACTACCATAAGATACCACGTCACACCAGTCAGATTGGCCATCATTAATAAGTCCACAAATAACAAATGCTGGAGGGGTTGTGGAGAAACGGGAACCCTCCTGCCCTGTCGGTGGGAATACAAGCTGATACAGTCACTATGGAGAACAGTATGGAGATAATTTAGTAATCTATACATAGAACTACCCTATGACCCAGCAACCCCACTCTTGGGCATATATCCAGACAAAACTTTCCTTAAAAAAGACACATGCACCCGCATGTTCATTGCAGCACTATTCACAATAGTCAAGACATGGAAACAACCCAAATGTCCATCAACCATTGATTGGATTAGGAAGATGTGGTCTATATACACGATGGAATACTACTCAGCCATAAAAAAGAATGACATAATGCCATTTGCAGCAACATGGATGGAACTAGAGACTCTGATACTGAGTGAAATAAGTCAGAAGGACAAAGACAAGTACAATATGATATCACTTACATCTGGAATCTAATATTCGTCCCAAATGAACCTTTCCACAGGAAAGAAAATCATGGACTTGGAGAATAGGCTTGTGGTTGCCAAGGTGGAGGGGAGGGAGTGGGGTTGATTGGGAGCTTGGGGTTAACAGATGCAAACTATTGCCTTTGGAATGGGTTAACAATGAGATACTGCTGTGTAGCACTGGAAACCATGTCTAATCACTTATGATGGAGGATGATAATGTGAGAAAAATAATATATACATGTGTGTGTAACTGGGTCACAATGCTGTACATGTACTGTAGTAGAAAGAAATTGTATTGGGGAAATAATAATTAAAAAAATAAATATAGAGAAAGAACAACAACAAAAAAATTTCTTTCATCCTACAGATTTATTCATGTATGTGGAATCAAAATGGAAAGAATTTTTTGTTGCTGTTGCTTTTTAGGGCCATAACTGGAGCACATGAAATTTCCCAAGTTAGGGATGGAATTGGAGCTGCAGCTGCTAGCCTACAGCACAGCCACAGCAATGCCAGATCCAATCTGAGTCTGCAACCTACACCTCAGCTCAGGGCAACACCAGATCCTTAACCCACTGAGTGAGTTCAGGAATAGAATCCGCATCCTCATGGATGCTTGCTATGTTTGTTACTCCTGAGCCACAACCGGAACTTCTAAAATGGTAAGAAAATAAATCAAAGAAAAATATTTTCCTTACAGCACCCTCATGGGTAACTTTGTTGATCGCATCTCATCTTCTCTAGACATTAATAAAACATAATTTTATTTTTAAGTGTGTATCTGACTGACAACCCCTGAAAGAAGCAAAAGACTGATACTGCCACCTTTGTCTTGGCACATATGCTGTTCATATATACCACTTCCTGACTGAGTCCCTAATAAATTCCCTCAAGGTGATGAAGGCAAGAGCTCAGACTTTGGAAGAAACCCAGAGTCAACGCTGCTGCAGACGCTGCTATAACTTTTTCGTTATTACATGATATTTCATCCTCAAATGTGAAATGTGAAAAGAAACTTAGCACTAAATTAAAGACTGTACTTAACTGCTTGCAAATGACATTCTTTCTTATTACCCTAAAGTTGTACTTATTTAAGATAACCGTGCATTTGATCATTGAAGAGGTATGGAAGAGAGAAAAAGGAGGAGGAATTATAGGCTGTCATTAAGATTTTTATATAATTTGGTTTTGTCACAGTTTTTTAATAAATGGAATTAAGAATATCAAAGATGAGTAAGTCATCTTGACAATGATAGCCAGCAATTCCTAGGAGTTAACTGATTTTCCTAAATTTATTAAGCAATAAACAAGGAAAATTATGATGAACCAAGATTTTGTTTGAAGCAGTAGGTGGTGATTTTAAGCACATTTTTCAAAGTGAATTTTTAGAACAATGACATTACAGTTCTTTAATATACAACTAGTCTTTATGTTTTATTGGGATAATGGTAGATATGACATTGGGGGGAACTTATCATATTTACAACACAGGACTACATTAATAGCCATTCCAGGTTTCTCCAACATCATTGTTTGTGACTGAAATTTAAATAAGGGAGGCTACTGAACAAAAATAATTAAAAAACAATAACCAGCTATACCCATTACTAGCATTCCTTGTTTAACTTTTCAGTTTATCCTCCCTTTATATTTTTATCCTTCAGCTATAGAGACTGATGATAAAAGTATAAGAGAAGGGAAAAAATCTTACTACTTCTTAGCTATTACTTTATCATACACGCAATACTTTGTAGGTAAGAAAAAGTAAATATAATTTAATAGCTTAAGTTGGCTAAGAGTTATTGAAAAGCAATAATTTTTCTGAAATCAACATTTACATTGTTTAAACTACCTATGAAAACAGTTTAAATATTTTCTATTATAGATCAATGAAATGTTATAGGTAAATAAAAGATAACTAATTTTCCTCATTATATTGTAGGCAAGGTTGCTACATTTTTAGCAAATCTAATTACATAGCATTAGCAAACAGCTATCATTATTATAAACAGTAGTCTATGTCAAAACTACAAGACAATATTTAATATATACTAACATAAAGAAATGATTTTTATCTATGTACAATATTGTAGTAGTTTTCTAAGAGAGTACAATAAGCTTCACAATACTGTTGTATAATTCACGTATTTTATCAAGGTTACTTAATGGAAATGTCCTGAAAAGTATAAAATATCTTGCTATCAACATATTTGAATATATAACACCTAAAATAACACATTGTTTTTGTCACCTATATAAAAAAGGAATGTTCTGATAACACAATAATTACAGACCGAAAAGCAGAAAATTTGATCTGGAGAATGATTCTAAGAATTATGTTCTTGTTTTTGCTTCGAGGAGTCTAAATTTCTGGGATCCTGCACTTTCTTTAACCACATCCCCCAAATAATTTGATACCTCTATTTTCAACGTTATTCTAAGAAAAGAAATTTGTAGGAAGAAATCTTGAGTGCATCGATCTTCTATGTTATGAAGGTCATGAAAAATTAGAGTCCTAAACTTCATAGTAAAGTTTTGGATATTATCAGAAATTTACATAAAGCCTGGAATTTAAGCACCACAAAAAATATTTGTCATTTTTTTATTCACCTAAACTCTAAAAATGTTTATATTCAGTTTTTATTATGTCTGAGCTAAAACATGTATCAAATATTTCTTTTGCATTTATTGGACAATAACCTGGTTTCATATTCTTAGCCTGAGTCTGGATTAGAATTATACACTACCTCTGCTCAGGCCTTAGGTTACACAATATCTCTGAGAACTGTATCAGTAGAAAGGTAAGCTTGTAAACAGAAATAGGAAGGCAGGGTACAGGGGAGTGGATATTTGCTTGGCTGAACAATCTTATATGTGATTTTGAGGAAAATGGTACAAGTAGCTATTGATATGGGAAATTTTCTTGTCCCACTGATAATGGAAAGAAAATATGAAAAATATTTAAAGTCTGTCACATTTGTAGAATCAACTACAGCAGTAACTAACAATGATTGATAGATTTAGGGTAGAAATTAGAATTGTTTTAACCAGAGAATGAAGAATAACAATTTATTTTCAATAAATATTAGTCTATTTTGTGGTAGTATATTTTTAAATATTGCAAAATAATGTCATGCTTATATTGTAATCAAGACCATGCCCCTAAACAAAAACTGAAAGAATGAAAAAAAGGAAATAGGAAAGAGGCTTAAACGTCACTTTATGTCAATATAGTAAAAATTAATGCTGTTTGAATACATTGCTTCAACTCATCCCATTAGCTCTTCAAATTCCACCTGAAGATAATTTCATCATGACATGATTAAAACATTTCCCACACATTGGCTACACTTTCTGTGGTGTATTTTTTAGTATATCTTTGCAACAGTGTAATAACCAACATGCATTCCTCACCCACTAACCCAGACACATTGATTAGAAAAGCCTTATGAGATCTTTCACATGATAGCAGTATATTGTAACTCAAGTGATACCAAAAATTACAATCACTGTTATCCAAACAAGAATGGAACAAAATATAATTGCCTGACATTTGCAGACACTGAAATTGCCCCAGTTCTTATGATATTCAAAATAAGTGTCCTGTTTTCTATTTTAGAGATGAGAAAAGTGATTCTCCAAGAGATAACTATCTTTCTTTTTTGAGGATCCCATATGTTTTGACTCCAAATCTGAATACATTATCCCTACCCTACTCCCCTTTATCTATTTCTTCCTTTGTTCTTTGTATGTTTCTTGAAAAACACACAGCAGTGAAAAGGTGGAGGTCACCAACGGTACACCCAGAGGACCAGGATATTAAACAATTTTCAGTTTAAGCCTCTCTGGAATGAATGTTTTTCTATGCACACAAGTAAGGCACTGCGTCATTAACTTACTGATTTACTTCATTTAAAAACTAAGTTTGATCTTTCTCCCCAAGCCACCACCCTTTCTCTTTCTCTTCATGCTTTTCTCTCTCTTTTTCCTTAGTTGGCAAATATTGATTCTACATTAAATTCAGCTTGGAATATTGGTTAAAAACACAAGCACAATACTATTATTGCCTTTACATTTCCTGCAGGAAAGCAGGCAGCAAAATGTAAATGATATTTGAGTACCTCCCATATAATCAAACAGCACTTTGCTCTATAGACAGTATAGCAGCTATGCAATGATTCTATTATATTCTGTTAGATAGTGGACATTGGTATATGGTATTTGTGTATTTAATTTACAGGTTGGCATTTCCATTAAGGACCTCTTTTTTTTTTTAATGAACAGTATGCAAAATAAAGTTCTATCTAGCTAAAGAGTTCTCAACATTAAAAAATTATGATATGGAAAATTGCTCAGGTTAGGCCTATTTCTGCAGTTCCAGCATAGCAATAGTAAACTAGCATGGACATTTAAATTAAGCGCCTGGTGCTTCTGAATCAGTTCTGTGTCCATAGACATATTTATTCTCTCTAATTTTTAATCCATTTGCCTATAGCTCCCCTTTGTAATTGATATATCACAAAATATTATCAAATTACAGTAATTCATAGATACCTACTGACCAACTTTTATAGTGTAAATAAAATGCAAAATAAAATTTAACTATTATAAATAAAATGTAATTATATTGTTTTGAAACACATATCTGCCACAATATAAGTGTCACTTTTGGCTTCATTACAGTGAATAACATTTCAAAAAGTGTTTCATATACCTAGAAACAGAATTAAGTGCATATTTATAAATCTCACATTGCATATATCATATTCTTGTGTAATTTAATTAGAAACAGTGGAAACATTTGTATTAAAATGAAGATTACTTTCTCATTAAGATAAGGATAACTCAGCCCTCAAAACTGCAATTTACTATTTATAATATACTTTCACACACACACAATATCAGTAAGTACTAAGTAATTTCACCACAGAAAAACATAGTATTTTAAAAATATTTTAGCAATTATACACAATCAAGTCTTTGCATTATTTTACATAATTACAAGTTTTGATTTCTCTTTCTTCTTATAAAAATTAAGTTAAATAATAATGCCATCTAATATGAATCTCTAATTTTTCACAAGTGAGAAAATATTAGTAATATTTTATCATTAACTTACATTTAAACTTCTAGAGCATATAGGCTTAAAATATACATAATTTCAGTATCATATTTATAAGTAACTGATCAATGCTAAGATTTTTTATATTCAATTATTATATCATTTTTAATTTATAGAAGCAGGTAATATTTATTAGTAATTATTAGTAATTAGTAATTTTAAACAAAGGATATATAGACAGATGTTGTTGTAGCTCATGTTTGTTTAAGGCTGTTTTCTATAACAACATATACTAGGGAGATATTTGTTAGAAAAAAATGGTGCATTTCATAATTCAGTAGAAATAACAACAAAATATATGTAATTCAGTCTCACAAGAGTAACAATTGACAAGAGTAACAATTACCATAACTAGCCAATGATAAATCAAATCATGTGCAAGCTAACCATGGGCTGTAATGGGATGTCTAGATAAATGTTAGAGAAATAATACACTTTTGCTCTTCCCAATTTAAACAAGCACAGAGTTTTAAATGGAGTAAGAGGGGTATGGACAATTTTTACCCCAAAGCACTCACCTACTGTCAGCTGTCCAGTTAACTGCCCCATGTGATTTCTTGCATTCACTGTTACATTCCTGTCAGACTGTAAGACCAGTGGACTATCCTGGGAAACACGTATAAAATAAAGAAATCAAATAAAAAGTAGAAATATGGTCAAAATTTGATATATAAAATTCTATGGCACTTGTTTGGGTACTACCAAAATTCTATTTCTTTCTTTTATATTAGGCAGTTATTTTAACATCCCAAACATTGGCTGAACAGAATTTTAAAAATATGGGTGGCCTGACAAAAACTGTTTGACATAATAGAAATATCTCCATTTTGGTAAATAAGAATTAGTTATTGGATGCAAGCATTTCCCACCCTACTGATTACTAACTTTTCTCTTTTTCACCCTCCTAGTGGCTTATATGCCTGCCTTTGGAGATATTTTAGACCCTCTACAAATGAGGAAGTCACTGTTTAAGCTGAACTTAAAACTTTCAGATCTCAGCCTAAATTTACCTCCTCAGAAGTGCTTCCCCTGATCATTGCAACTACAGATTCATTCAATCCCCAAACTCCCAATCTCCATAGATTTTGCTCAAAGCACTTATCATAAGACAAGTTTATTTTGCTAATGCGTGTGTTTATGTGATTTTTATTTGTTCCTGTCACAAGAGGATATGTCCATGGGGCAGGGATCATGGTAGCCTTATGTACACAATTGTATTCCCACTACTTCATGTACTGCTGAAGGAAAGCACTTACTGTTTATTGAATGGACAAAGAAATCATTGTAATAAAATTGATATGACCTTACGTGTCTACCTCATGTAGAAATGCTCCGTAAATCATAGGATGATTTAAGAAAGGAGGCATATAGTATAAAATAATATAACTTCTCTTTTGGTATAAACAACTTTGGTTAGATGTTTACTTTATCACTGATTTAGCACTTAACAGTAAGATAATGTATTGAAGGGCACTATCACTGTCTGAGGAACTTACATATTAGGCTATTGCAACCACTTGCCTCAAGACAAGTAAATTCCAACTGGCTACATTCTTATTTTCATGATCTAAAATAAGCATGGTGATCACTTACAAATTGTCCATTCATTCATTCAACAAAAATATTATGAGTATAATGAATATATTGAGTGCTTACTCTGACATAGTGGTTTAAAGGCTTGAGACATTTCAGGGATCAAAGCATAAAACAATACCTATCCTCATGGAGTGTGTAATCTAGATATTGAAACTTGATGAAAATCTCTCCTAATACCATCCTTAACATGTAGGTGGTTTAAATATACAAGTAGGTATGGCACTGTAAATACACAATTGCTTTCACACGAGTTATATAAAAACTCTTTGGAGAGTAGAATTTGAAATCTGTTTTGGATATACATAGAAAGATTTTATAGGTTTGTTTGTTTTGTTTTACCTAAAGCTGTTTTGTGCCCCTTCTGACTAAATGCAAAGCATTGAGCAAAGACACACACACAGATACACACACAGACAAATTTTCCTTGCAAAGTGGGTTTTGCTAGTATGTCTAAATTAAGACTGGATTTTTCAAGGTAATTTTCTACATTTTCAAGAATAAATGTATTGTCCAAAGTGAGACACAATTGTGTAAAACAACACCCGTTTCATTCTGTCTCTTATCACGACTCATTTATTTTTACCACAAGTAAAAAATATTATATCTGCAGCTAAAAAAATAAATCTAGAACTCATAAGTATTTGTATGCTGCAGACATTCATTTTTGAAAATATATAAAGTATTTTAAATTAATCTTATCAATCTCTTCAAAGGATATATTCAAATTCTGTTTTACAATATGCATCGTGCACTAACGACTGTTTGCAAATAATTAAAGCACAAAAAGATTCATTTTATGTTAGAAGAATTAAATACATAAAGCCCAAGGATTTTAAAAAGGAGGTTTTAATTAAATAAAATTAACTTGAATGTAAGAAAGACCAGAAGCCTATAAAGGATTTTGCAGTTCAAAACATTGTAAAAATATGTTGCTTGAACTTTCATTCACATATTTCAATATTTTTATGATATAATATGTATGACTGTTATTTAGATATTTAAAAATTGATGATGATATATACTTTTGTTTGAATTACTAAACCTAAATTCCTGTGAACTGTAGCAACAAAATTAGATTATATACTATCAAGACTATGTAAGTATATTAAAATAATTACTGCTTTATTTAATATTTTAAGGTGAGAGGAAAATCCATTTTTAAGGAGTATTTTTTATTAATAGAGAAATAAATTTGGGTTAGAACTTAAAGTTTAATCATTACATCTTTTTGTTTACAACATATTAATCTTCTTTTCTCTTACTCTGACCACAGAGATCCTGTTGTGGTTCAACCCATGACATTCTTTGCTTTTCATCACATGATTCCACCGAATTTCCCTTCTGAATTAAATTTTTATACCTAGATTGAAAATTTACTATAACAGAAACAACAATCTTTTTACTAAAACTATAAATATACAGCTATCAGAGGTAATGAACAATTCTCACACTGTATTCAGGTGGGTCTCAATATATTATGTTATACTGATTTATTAAATTGTGATCAGGTGAACTGAATCAAAATTGAGTATTTTTTGGTAAACAAAATATCATATATGTAAGAGTATAATTTTCATGGCAAACCATACTATCATTTCTGCATTATGTACCACCCGAGTGATATCTTTGGGGGTTAGAACCATGGCTAATGCATCTTGGGTTCATAGCATATTGTTTTACACACCATGTGCTCGGTCTAATTATAACATAATTAATTAAAATACACATATATGATAAAGACATATACTATAAAACAAATAGTAACTCATTCAAGCCTAAACAATTTATAAATCTGATCACAAACATATTCTTAGGTAAAAATCAGTATCAAGAAATTACATCTCATCAAAAAAGTCGACATTTAAGAAGGTTTTATATCTTCTATCTGTATTCATTTCTTCTAAGGTTTCAATATAAGAAAATAACTTCCACTAATATCACCATTATTTTTCACCCTCTTCTTCATATTTCCTCTTCATGTTTCTTTATATTATAATTCTGTACTGCAAAACTTTGAAAACAAATGTCTAATTTCAGGTATTAAAATACATACAGCAATATTCCTTATAGCTTATTTTTGCTGAGAACATGAAGGGGAGAAAATCATCTGCTGGTATTAACTCTCAAATAGGAATAAGACATATAAGTCTATAAGGGTAAGTAAGTAGGTACTATATTATGCTGCAAGATATATTAGTATACAGAGATATCTGTTTTGGAGGAAGAAAAATTTCTTTGAATACAAATATTTTTGCTCCAAAACCAAGAAATCTCACATAGAAGGTATTTCATAGTTTTTCTGGAGCTGACCTGCATCTTAGCTGTGACTCTAGGAAACATATTGCCCTTTATGATTCTCTTAAGACAAAGCAAGTAGATGATCCAGAGAGAAAGGGGATGGCACCATTAAGGGGGCCTGAGACCCTTCATTTGTGATTCTTTTACCCACACGTTCCTTATGCTAAGGGTCTGCTTGTGACCTTGCTAATGGTCATAGAAAAATAATGCAATGTGTCCTCATTTCAGTGCTTTGAGGATAGGCTATGCAAATGACTAAGGGGAAAAATGATTCTTTTTTTTATTTTTATTGTGTTCACTTTGGTTATTATAAATATTTACTAAGTGCCTATGATGTGTTCAACTCTTTGCTAGGTACAAAAGAGAAGAGACAAACTTTCTTCTCTTATGGAGTTCATTATCTAGCATGCTAGACAAACAATAAACCAGGTAAATAAAAAACAAAACAAAGAGGGAATGTTATTAATAACAGGCTGCTGTGATAGATAGTTTATAAAGTATCAGTTTACTGATGAGAAGATGTTGTGCATACATGCATATGAGATGTTGTATGTGTATCAGACACTTCTGCTTCTGATGGTCTTTCTTTCAAGGTTAACTATTGAATTGTAGCAGAAAGAATATTATTAGAAGTACTGGCTAACAATTACTGTCACTGAAGTCCATGTCAGACATACATGTAAAGTTCAATGCACTTTACAAGTATGAGTCATTTACTTACAAAGCTTAAAATAAAATCACCCATGAAAGAATCAAGAAATAAAGTGGTTATAAGCTAGTGAACTTGACTGTTTGAGTTCAAATAGTGAGTCTGCCAAACTCTGACTTCTTGACTTGGCAAGTCACTCAACATCTTGGTACCATGATATCCTCATCTGTTAAGTAGAGTAATAATATATAATCTATGGGATTTTCATAAACATTAACACGACTATATATAAAAATGCTTATATTAGTGCCTACCTAGCCTTTACTAAGGATACTCTTAGTGTTTGCTTTTATTATTTATTCCACATTATAATTACAGTACTCTACTAGTAACAGTATTATCTATCATCATTCCTGTTTTATGGATGAAGAAACTTCAGCAAGGAGAGTATAAGTAATTTGCTCTAAATCACACAGGTAATAAATAACAGGAAGTATTTGAAATCAGATATTTGGGTATAAAATCTCCCCTGTCTACTACTACTGGATACTGTGTCTCTGGGGTGATTAAATTCTAGGCTTTCTAAAATGCAAGTCAGAATGTGAAAATACGGAGTTCCCGTTGTGGCGCAGCGGTTAACAAATCCGACTAGGAACCATGAGGTTGAGGGTTCGGTCCCTGCCCTTGCTCAGTGGGTTAACGATCCTGCGTTGCCGTGAGCTGTGGTGAAGGTTGCAGATGCGGCTCGGATCCCGTGCTGCTGTGGCTCTGGCGTGGGCTGGCGGCCACGGCTCCGATTAGACCCCTAGCCTGGGAATCTCCATGTGCCATGGGAGTGGCCCAAAGAAATAGCAAAAAGACAAAAAAAAAAAAAGAATCTGAAAATACAATTAAAAATTAATTGAGGAGTTCCCGTCGTGGCGCAGTGGTTAACGAATCCGACTAGGAACCATGAGGTTGCGGGTTCGGTCCCTGCCCTTGCTCAGTGGGTTAACGATCCTGCGTTGCCGTGAGCTGTGGTGTAGGTCGCAGACGCGGCTCGAATCCCGCGTTGCTCTGGCTGTGGCGTAGGCCTGTGGCTACAGCTCCGATTTGACCCCTAGCCTGGGAACCTCCATATGCAGCGGGAGCGGCCCAAGAAATAGCTAAAAAGACAAAAAAAAAAAAAAATTGAACCAAATATATTTTAAAATTCCTTTAAACATTTCTGTCTCTGGAGTAAATATCTAATACAAATTTGGTCTTAAATGGTGAGATACAACCTCACGTTTCCATTCTCTACGTTTCAGTAACAGGGTCGGTTTCATTTATAAAAACTTTGTTTTCTCAGGTTTTAAAGGAAGAGAGTATACTCCTCACCTACCTTCTGCACACATTTTTAAATATGCCATTTAAAAAATGACACTTTCTTTAATTGCAATCTTAAAAGGGAACCTAATTAATGATCTGTATTGTTCAGTGTAGATGGCAAAAATTTGATATTCCATTTCTTAAATGTATACGGTTTTACCACATACATTTTCTTTTCTTCACTAATAGAAATTATGCAACTTTGCAATAAAACTACATTATCTGCAAATCCTCTTTCTTTTCTGCAATATCCTATCAGCTATGTCAGAAATGTTTTCTTAAATATACATAGTCCTGTCTTTCCTGTGACCACTCCTAAAATAGACTCGTAGCTCACATCACAATAACCATATCCTCCTTATAGTAATTGTTCCTATCCAGTGTTATTTTTCTAAATTATTTTTAAATTAAAAATATTGATATGCTTGAAATAAAGCAAAACAAAACAAAACATTTATTGATTCCTCAATCTATGTTTGGAACAAAAATTCAATTTATAACATATAAGATGCTTTATGATACAATCCAATTCTACTTCATCATGCAAGAATTACCTAAATCTCCATGTTTCTGAAAATATGCCACTTCCGTGCATTCTCATCTTCTGTTCCCTACCCCTGAAATTTTTTGTTTTATTTACTTATTTACTTTTGCCTTTTTAGGGCTGCACCCATGGCCCATGGAGGTTCCCAGGCTAGGAATCAAATCAGAGCTGCAGCTGCTGGCCTACGCCACAGCCACAGCAATCTGGGATCTGAGATGCATCTGAGACCTCACCACAGCTCATAGTAACACCAGATCCTTAACCCACTGAGCAAGGCCAGGGATTGACCCTCATCCTTGTGGATACTAGTTGGGTTTGTAAGCTGCTGAGCCCCAGAAGGGTCTCCTACACCTGAAATTCTTATCCACTTCTGCATTGCTGGCAAAATTATAGATATTTTTCATGTCCCAATTCAGTTTTGTCCTCTGTGAAGCTTTCTTTCTCTTCCAGAGTTAAATTTTACCTCCCTCTGTTTTCTTCATCTGTGTTGGTGTCTAACACAGTAGTTGTCACAGGATCTTTGCTTTGTTTTGATCATTCTATTGTTTATAACTTCCATTAAACTGAACTGTCCTGAAAGCATAGTGTGCTGTCGTTTTCTTTTACAAATATAGACTTTTGAAAGTATAGTTTATGTCAAGCTTGGCACCTAGTTCATGTCCAATAAATGTCTGCTAAGTGAGTGAACTAAACTGGGCATATTTACAACCTAATGCACTCAGGCTACATGTGCTTACCTGAATTTGAGGGCACCCAAAACTTAGCAAGCTCTTGCTCCATTTTTTTTTTCTTTTGGCTCAGAGCGAGCTTTCTAAAGAGCCATTTAGGTGGAACAAGTCATATCACATTATGATTTGATTTATATTTATCATCTCCCTGCCCAAGGCAGTCATTTCATTCCTTTCCTAAGCATTTGACCCACTTAAGGAGTTGCAAAACAAGTAATTTTTTAATTTTTGGTTAATAAAACAATTACTCAAAATTTCATTTCCTTCAGAATGCAAACCATTTAATTGTTGAAATTTGTATTTTAAAGTGGAAGCATTAACCATGAAAATATCTAGAGATGTTTAAAATCCTTTCCCCAAATCCTCCACGTTAACATTTTAACTTGAATGTAAATTTGATAGGGATGGAGTAGGATAGCTATACAGGTAGTTATAGAAGTCCCACTAGGGGACAATAGATAGAGAGGGAAACCTAGGGAATTTCAGGAGATCACTGTAAGTTAATAATTGCTCACAAAAGCCATCAGAGCAAAGCAGGCTTGCTTAACCATAAAACCACAAATAAAAGCACAAGATATGCCTCAGATCATTAAGTGAAAGATAAAATGAGGCCTGCATTCAAGTTCGGCATGACAATGACCCTTAGGTCCAAGAGCAGGAGTTTTAGCGAAAGATGGCATTCCAAAATAAGAGACCCTCATTATACAGAAACCTGAAATGATTCAACATATGTTAGCATATGTTATTGCCCTCCTGCTGATTTGAATAAGCCCCATCACAGTTCTGGTTCAACCTCATAGGGTCAAATACGCTCTTACCAGATACGAAAGACGAGCTAATGATGAGGTAAGACTGACGTCTACTTGAAGAAAGAGGAAGAGACGTTCTTTTCTAACTCTATTTTCCTTGGATTATAAAAATGTAGGCTACCTAATCCTGACTGCAGAGCCTCTTTGCTTACCCACTTGCATCTCTCACAAGCATTTTATCTTAAAAAATATATTTCTTGCCTATCACTTTGTCTCTCACTGAATTCCTTCTGGGCTGAGGCACAAAGACCCTGAACATATAAGTCCAGACACAACGTGAGTGATTCTAATTTTAAAAAATGTGGATTTAAGTTCCAATCTGGGTTTAGGCTGGGTTCTAGTCCCAGCACATGGGTTCAATTTCCAATCTGGGTTCTGGCTAGGTTCAACTCATAAGTGTTGTCAGTTTATAAGTGATGCAGGAAAGAGTGAGCACTTCATCAATCAACTTTTCTGTATTTCTAGTTCAACACTTTTATTGAGAGTTTCCCTTTTTGGCTCATTTTCTGTTATAAATTATTGAGTCATGGAGGTCACTGCAAAGTATACCTTCTGAGAATGTTCAGTGACTTCTGGCCATCCTTGGGCTCCTTCCTGCCTCTTTAAAGTTATGTAGTCAACAAAGTTGTCTAGAAATACTCCTTCTGAGGTCTTCCTTCTCCCAACTACTATCGATGAATGTGTCCCCAGAAGCGCTATTATACATAACTTTCCACTTACATAGAACCTTTAGTAATCTCCCACTTTCTATATCATTCAAAAATGTTCTAACTCAAACTTTAGCCATGGGAGGCTTAGAAAATGAATTTTCTTGAATCTGAACTCTAAACAAGAAAAGTACTATCTCTACCTAAAGTAGTAAAGATCCAGATTAACAAAAGACTACTGCTGTGTTAGTCATGACATAAAACTCCCAGAGATGTTTCTCTTCCTCCCAGGTGTCAAATGCAGTAACGAGAACACATTCTCTTCTTATCTTCTCCTCCTTGGATTGCCACTCTTCCCCTCCAGCTGCCCCTTTGGTCTTGCTTCAGGCTGACCTTGCCCTCACACTAGTCCGGAGTACTAACCCTGTTTACTCTGAATGTTGGGATTCTTCCCAACCAGGATCCCCATTACGGGAATCTGGCTAAGGTGCATCCCAACTGATGGAATAAAGGAGACCAGGTGTTGCCTGGTAGACTACACAAATTGTGTCTTTCTTTGGTGAGCAAAAGAAACTTTGAAACACATGTAAATATCTTCTATTTAGCCAATTCATATCATAAAAACTCCACTGTTAAAGAAATTGATTCCTTTAATCATTTGTTGCTAGGAAGCCAGTACCTAATTAAATTTCATAGAAATGGAACTATCCAATGGTGAGTCAGTAGCTATTTCAGACCAAATTCTACGTAAATCATTTTCCATGTCTTTGGTAATGAAATGCTAGAGAGTGTTCCAGATGTGGATTTGTGAACAAAATAGACTTCATGTTATATTAGAGTAAGGGATGAGGAATAAAAGGTTAAACACAAATTTCAGCCCCAGTTAAATTATTTTTTCCTTTTATCTTGCTTGAAATTGGCACTGGAGAAGGTATAAGAAGTTCAAGAAATTCTAAAATCTTTGCGAATTCTAAAACTTAAAAATTGCAACACATTTAACAAAAAAAATGCACATTTCTTAAGCTCCATGTACTTTTTAACTATCTACACTGAGATAGGGAAAAGGACAGAGAACTTAAAAAAATCAGGTGTTAAATATTTTCTACCTTCTAGAATAAAGAAAATAAAAACAAAAATAAACAAATGGGACTTAAAGGCTTTTGCACAACAAGGGAAACCATAAAAAAATGACAACCCACAGAATGAGAGACTATCTTTGCAAACGAAGCTACAGACAAGGGATTGATCTCCAAAATATGCAAACATCTCATACAGCTTGATATGAACAAAAAGACAAACAACCCAATTAAAAAATGGTCAGAAGATCTAAATAAACGTTTCTCCAGAGAAGACAGACAGATGGCCAAAAACCACATGAAAAGATGCACAACATCACTATTACAGAAATGCAAATCAAAACGACAAGGAGGCATTAGCTCACACCAGTCAGAATGGCCATCATCAAAAAAGTCTACAAACAATAAATGCTGGAGAGGATGAGGAGAAAGGGAACCCTCCTACACTGTTAGGAATGTAAATTGGTGCAACCATTGTGGAGAACAGTATGGAGTTTCCTTAAGATACTAAATATAGAACTATCACATGATCCAGAAATCCCACTCCTGTGCATGTATGTGGAAAAAAAACATAGTTTGAAAAGATACATGCACCCCAATATTCATTGTGGCACTGTTTATAATGCCCAAGACATGGAAGCAACTTAAATGTCCATCAAGAGAGGAATGAATACAAAAGATATAGTACATATATACAATGGAATCCATAAAAAATGAAATAATGCAATTTGCAGCCACAAGGATGGACCTAGTGCGGGGAGCCAAGAAGATACAAGAAGCCGAGGAAGGGAGCTTGCCTGAATGGTGAAATTTCGAGGGCAGTCTCCTAATCAGAAAAAGAGGCCTGCCTGAACGGTGCAGTTCCAAGGACAAGCTCCTAATCAGGAAAAGGGGCCTGTCTGAAAGGTACAATTCCGAGGGCAGGTTCCTAAACAAGGGGATGCCTGCCTGCACTGCACAATTCCAAGGACAGGCCCCAGAAGACAATAAGGCTCGCCTGCTGACATAGGTGGAAAACTAAATTTCCCAGGAAATAATTTCCATTTTGTGTTGCTGAGTGGGGATTGTTCCATGGATAACTTAGTCTTTTCTGTTATTCACTTGCTATTCAGTTTTTCTCAGTCTTCCCTGATTATTTACTTATTATTCTTATTTCCCATTCTTATTGTCCTGTGGTGATTTGTGACTTAACAAAATTACAACAATAGTATAATAAAAATTTCATCCTGAAGGACTTTTCCCCTATTTAAATACAACTTAGTTAAAACGTAGTGTTTATCTATTAACTAGTTAGGTATATAGTAAACTTTAGAGTTAGGATTTTAATGAGGTCCATAGAAGTTAGCCATATCTTATCCAAAAAACCTAGCTGTGAGTTTTGTCTGTGATTTTAAAAGCCTTTCAGTGATAGCTAGTTTAATTAAGTTGGTTTATATTTACTTACACTGCCTCCCTGCCATAACGCTTTTAAGATAAGCACCAGTCTACAAACAAAGTTTGTAAATGCTAAATTCTTGTGTTTTATGGCCTCTTCAAAGTACTCACTAAGTTTAGTTAAGATAGAGATCTTAAAACAGGATGCATAGCTGCTATACCATGTAATAGTTAACCAATGTACTTTTAACACTGTAATGTAATCTATAGTGAAAAACTGACTATATAATCAACCACTGTTGCTAATAAATTTTGAGCAGTCCAGCGCCCTGAAAGAAGGGACAAAGAGGCTGTCTCCCTAATTGTACATTCGCCGAAGCCACGTCCCTCTCCGATTGGGAAGTGCATGCTCCCTGGCCGCCGGAGCTGGCCTCTGGCAACCTAGAAATTATTATACTAAAGAAATCAGGCAGAGAAAGACAAATATCATATGAGATTTTTAGTATGTAGAATCTAATAAAATGATAAAAAGAACTAATACACAAAACAGACACAGACCAAAGATTTTAAAACCAAATGTATGGTTACCAAATGGGAAACACTGGGGAGAGGGATAAATGAGGAAGTTAGGATTAACATATATACACTAATATATATAATAGATCAGTAACAAGGATCTGCTGTATAGCACAGAGAAATCTACTCAATACTGTGTAATAACCTATATGGGAAAAGAATATGAAAAGAAATGGATATATGTATAATTGATTCACTTCGCTGTACACCTTAAACTGTAAACAACACAACATTGTAAATCAACTATACACCAATAAAAATTTAAATAAATAGATGTAAATCTATTTCCTAGAAAGGTTAATGCATTTCATATTTGAAGAAAGTTATCTTTGAGATATATATATATATCTCAAACCTGATCCATTATTTTCAAAATATGTTTTTTAAATTACAGAGAAATAATTAGGTGGGGTTTTTTTGTTTGTTTATTACAAAATAAACTACTGTTAAAATAAAAAACAAATGGAGATCAGCCTTGAAAATCCCCTAAGCAGACAAAACCAGTTTAGTCATACAAAGACTTATTTTTCAAGACTAACTTGGACTTGGTCACTTCTTTCTTATGCCTCTGGAAATCATAAGCAAAACTTAAATTGTTTCCCATGGTTGATATGAGGTAACCACTAATTGTTTCCCTATCATTTAGGACAGAATCACTGTGAAGAATAGCCATTGCCTCTTTACTGTATAAGCTGCTTTATGACAATATACCACTGAGCCTCATTCTGTGTTTTAGTTTGTGTGCTCCTAAGTCTCAAACTGTCTTTTTTTTTAAATTTTTTAATTTTTTTTATTTTCCCACTGTACAGCAAGGGGATCAAGTTATCCTTACATGTATATACTACAATTACATTTTTTCCCCACCCTTTGTTCTGTTGCAACATGAGTATCTAGACATAGTTCTCAATTCAAACTGTCTTTTTTGATGTGTGAACAACAAAGTTTCATTAATTACTCCTTCAGTGATTCATTGGTTTTACTTATGCCATATCTGATCTTTTGACACAATCTATATTAAAGCAGTAGTAACAGTTACAAATTTATAAATGCTATAAATTAACCAATTTAATATTAGTAGATATTGTATTTAAATGATTTTTTCTATTAAAACACAGAATTAGTGACATCAGAAAAATAAATGAACGCTCTCCTAGTTGAAAATTATAGGAATTTTGAATTATTTTTAAAATGTGCAAAGTAGTAGTTTTCCTTAATTGTTCATTTTTTTATGAAAAAATAAAAGATGCCATCTGAGGAGCAAACACAAAGAGAATAAAAACGTAAAATATTTACACTTTTACTAAAACAGTACTTCTTCCCAAAAGATATTAAGCATGTTATAAACTTACATGCAATGTTAAATTGGGCACTAAAATCTATAAACAGAACTAAAGCCCTTTTAAAGCATGAGAAATAATTGTGTCCAAACACATATCTTGTTGCTACAGTTGAACCCGAAATTTTACTTTGACTTTCCTGGCTGTTAAGGCAAAATAAAAATTCTATGTTATAAAATTTTCATTGCCTGATAAAAGCAAGCCAAGGAATTTATAGGGAAAAATATTTTCCCCTAATACTAGCATTTAATCTCTGAGAAGTTTAAATATGTTCATTTAAAATATTTGTTTTCAAATTCAGGCAAATCAAATGATGCAATGCACTGTCTGCCCTGAGGCTCACCTAACCCAGTGCTATTGGGAACCAGATGTTGAATACTAAGGAAGAAGTCCAAATTTATACTTATGTCAAAAAATCAGTGAAGCAGTAAAAATGAATGAATGAATAAACAATGTTCAAAAAAAATTTTTTAAAAAAAGAATTCAGCTGTTAGATTTTGTTTCATCTCCCAGTGTATGTATGTAATATATTAATTATGTACCTATTAATGATTTACATTAATAACAGACAAGATAAAAAAGCTGTTCTTATTTAATTCTTCTGCTGAACATATTTCAAAGTAGGATGAATGTGTGTACTTACCATTTTAGAAAGTGAAAGATATAATTTACCTTATTATCTGTAGGAGGAATTTGTAATGCCTGAGATTCGTTATTCTAAATATGAGTGATCAATTTAATAAAGCTGTAGAGTGGAGCAGACTAATCTGTATTCATATATATTCACATTCTGCATAGCAAAATTATTCACAATTAAGTAACTATGAATTTGCAAAATGTTAAAAATAACTTCCACATCTATGAAGTGTTCAATTAGACTCAGAACAATCACATGTTGAGTCTGTATTATCTCTTAGATTGTAGCTGGTTTTGCTCTCTTCTAAAGGGCATGGAAATGGGGGATGCACCCTCTATGCATTCAGAGCTAGTTCCTGATAATTCTCTCTTCCTCTTTCCTCCTTCCTAACCTTTGAATCTCACATCATCACACACATAATCCACTCATCTTGGTTGTCCTCATTCCTGGGAGATTTTTCTCTCATCTCAGTCCTTGTCATCCTTCCCAGCATAATCACAGTTATAACTCTTAGTTATATCAATTACTACACCAATAATGTTCTAATACTCTGAATTGTTGAATTCTTGGTCTCTCCTATGATTTTGCCATAACGCCACCTTAGTCTCCCTGGTAATCATACTAAGACTTTGTCATTACTAATCATGAAACTCTTCCATTGACTCCAGTTGAAGCTGTGGCCAGTAAAACATTGCCTGCCATTTCAGCAAACAATAAATACTGCCTGCATCTAGCTGTCAACCACTGCAGCTGCTCAGAGGGGGCATTCAAGATGGAGAAAAATGGGATAAAGACTCTAGAGAGTTAAGATGCATATCAAAGGAATAATTTCAAAGAGCCCAGATTCTTGCACTTTCATATGCATAGGAAAACACTAAAATCATTAAGATGTTCATTTTTGTGATGCTTAACTACTTTTTTTTTTAATGCAAAATATTGTCTATATCCTGCACCCTCCTTTTCCTCTTTGGAACAGTCCCTTGGAACTATCTGAGAGACTGCCCTCTAGGCTATACTCCTCAGTAATGTCTCTGAATAAAAAAATAATAATAATTTTCAACTTTTAGGTTGTGCAACTTTTTTTTAAGTCATCAAAACATACTATAACTATCCTTTCAGCTTGCTCCTTGTACTACCTGACATCAGATTTTTTTTAAAAAAGTTCTTCTGAATTGAGGTAAAAATAAAATAAAATTAATATTTAATGAATAAAAAGATAATTATATTACAAACTTGCTTATATTCACCAAAAAAGAAAATTTAATCAGAAATGCTCTTACAGTTAAATTTTTTAGATACTACCAAAACAAAAAATAATTTTAAAAAAGCTTATCAGAAATTTATCAGAATTGCTTTTTAAAAATTATTTATATAGTTTTTTCTCTCTCAGTTAGTTTACATATCTGTGAAAGAATGTAACTTATTGTTGAAATGAAAAAGAGTTCAACAAGAGATGTATTATACCTTCCCTATATAATGAATTTTGAATCAGTTCTCAAAATTAAGTAGGTATAAAAAAAGAGATTCATTAACAAATGTTACTTAATTTTAAAAAACTTTTTGAAGTCCAAAAACTAATCACACTGATTTCTTATCAATATTATAATTGATAATAACTCAATTAGGTACACCTTCAATTTTGCAATAAGGAACTGATCAGAAACCAACTAACTTGCAAAATACTCAGTTACCCACCCATTAGAGTTTTTACCTTTCTCATCTGTTAGTAAGCAAGGCTAAAAGACTAAAACTAATTAAATGATTGTTCATCTCTTATTTTCCAAGAAGTACTTTGTTTAATCCGAAGTTCTTTGAATACATTGGGAAGGTTCAGAGATAGCTGAAGCTTGTGATATATAAAATGCTTTTATTTTCTCATATGCTTCACCTATATTTTAGTACAACTTTGGAGCTGAAAATTGGCTTTATTTTATTCATGAAAAATATCTGCCATATAATGTAAAAAATATATAAGAGAGATACATAAATGAGAAGTGGGTTTTGCCATATAATCATTGACTCCATTAAATAAAGTGTCATTAATATCTCTTTTTGTGGCATTTTCCCTTTTCTATTATAGAACACTCCCCAGAAAAGACATACTTGATGACACTAGTCGGGGGTTGGAAAATGTAAGATCCCTAATGGATCTTTGTACATCATTGTACAATATAACCAAACTCAGAATATCTCAGCTCCCCAAAAAACTTGCCTCATGTTTACATAACATCAGAGAATGCAGAAATAGACCCAGACACCTATGGTCAATTAATCTTTGACAAAGGAGGCAAGAACATAAAATGGGAAAAAGACAGTTTTTTCAGCAGGTATTGCTGGGAAACCTGGACAGCTACATGCAAATCAATGAAACTAGAACACACTCTTACACCATGCACCAAAATAAACTCAAAATGGCTGAAAGACTTAAATAGAAGACAAGACACCATCAAACTCCTGGAAGAGATCATATATGAAACATTCTCTGATATCAAGCTTATAAATGTTTTCTCAGGTCAGTCTCCCAAAGCAAAGGAAATAAAAGCAAAAAATAAACCAATGGGACCTAATCAAACTGAAAAGCTTTTGCACAGCAAAGGAAATCATAAACAAAACCCAGAAAGACAACTTACAGAATGAGAGAAAATAGTTTCAAACGATGCAATGCAATGGACAGGGGCTTCATATCTAGAATATACAAGCAACTTAAACAACTCAACAGCAAAAAAAGACAACCCAATGGAAAAGTGGTAAAAAGACGTGAATAGACAATTCTCCAAGGAAGATGTACAGATGGCCAACAAGCACATGAAAAAATGCTCAATATTAGAGAAATGCAAGTCAAAACTACCATGAGATACCACCTCACACCAGTCAGAATGGCCATCATTAATAAGTCCACAAATAACAAATGCTGGAGGGGTTGTGGAGAAAAGGGAATCATCCTGCACTGTTGGTGGGAATTTAAGCTGGTACAACTACTATGGAGAACAGTATGGAGGTACTTCGGAAAACTATACATAGAACTACCATATGACCCAGCAATCCCACTCTTGGGCATATATCCAGACAAAACTTTCCTTAAAAAAGACACATGCACCCGCATGTTCATTGCAGTACTATTCAAAATAGCCAAGACATGGAAACAACCCAAATATCCATCGACAGATGATTGGATTAGGAAGATGTGGTCTATATACACGATGGAATACTACTCAGCCATAAAAAAGAATGAAATAATGCCATTTGCAGCAACATGGATGGAACTAGAGACTCTGATACTCAGTGAAATAAGTCAGAAGGACAAAGACAAATACCATATGATATCACTTACATCTGGAATCTAATATATGTCCCAAATGAACCTTTCCACAGAAAAGAAAATCATAGACTTGGAGAATAGGCTTGTGGTTGCCAAGGTCGGGGGGAGGGAGTGGGGTCAATTAGGAGCTTGGGGTTAATAGATGCAAACTAGTGCCTTTGGAATGGGTTATCAATGAGATCCTGCTGTGTAGCACTGAGAACTACGTCTAATCACTTATAATGGAACATGATAATGGGAGAAAAAAGAATGTATACATGTATATGTAACTGGGTCACTATGCTGTATGGTTGAAAAAAATTGCATTGGGGAAATAACAATAAAAACAAACAAAAATATCCTTTGTTCATTGATAAATCCTACTGTGAATTTTGATACCCAGTTTGAAAATTTCTCTTTTTTCTTTTTCTTTTTGACACTCTCAAGGTTTGTTTATCCCAAGACAATGAATCTTAGATACAGAAAAATACCCATAGTTTTATATAAGGAGGATCTGGTTTTACTTTACCAATGCCTCTAAAACTCTCCATCAGATAAGAATCCCTAAATTTTAACATTACCAAGTTAACCTTACAATGTGTCTTTGTTGTTTTTCTATCACATGCACCCCCACACAACAAGCAAATCTGAAAGACAATCTTTCTAGGCTTACTTCAGAAACTATGCTATCAAATTCTCTGATATGATTTCTATTACGATTTCAATTAAGGAAAACATTCACAGAAGATTTCCTCAGAAGATCTATTATTCCGGCCAGTCTTATTTATGTGGATTGATTAGACATACATTGAAGATTATTCCTTTGTTAACCCCACTCAAAAATCAGTTTCACTGAATTCAATTTAAAAAAAAGTTCTTAATAATGTTATGCAAGATATGGTAAGAAATTATGTTAAGTATATTTCTGTTTTTACTCTAAACTATTTTTACAACATTGTCTATTATTTGCTCCATGACCATCTTATGAAATTCTACTTAAATTTCTTTGGCAATTTATGCTGAGAAGAACTTTGCTTTCTTTAATTAACTGGTTAGGTTTCCTTATTTTAGAAGCTAAAATTATGCAACCAACTATATTTCTGTTCCTTTTTCGTTCCTAAAGTCAAAATTGAAGTTGAAGGATAAAAACTCTACAAACCTGTGCTTTTTAAAAATCTTGTCCTACTTTTATTTTCAGTTTATCCAGTCCTGCCTCTCTCAGCATCCTTGTTTATATTTTGCTAAATGTGTGCATTTTCATTTTTTCACTGTATTTTCTGGAATAAGGTTTAAATAGAAAAATTAAATAATGCATAACAGTATACATTTATATTACTATGCATATGCGCATATTTAATATGAAATAATAAATGTGACAATTTAAACTGATATTAAGCATACTGAAAGTCTAGCTGTATATACAAATAAACAGTTATAAAGATCTATAGTATGCTACCTAACAATTCAAGATCAACAAATGGATGATTTGCTTCAATACATTTTATTTTTAATTATTTATTTATTTATTTATTTAGTCTTTTTGCCTTTTCTAGGGCCGCTCCTGCGGCATATGGAGGTTCCCAGGCTAGGGGTCTAATCAGAGCTGTAGGCACCGGCCTATGCCAGAGCCACAGCAATGCAGGATCCGAGCCGTGTCTGCAACCTACACCACAGCTCAGGGCAACGCCGGATCCTTAGCCCACTGAGCAAGGCCAGGGATCAAACCCTCAACCTCATGGTTCCTAGATGGATTCATTAACCACTATGCCACGATGGGAACTCCAGCAATACATTTTAAACAATGAAATGTTAGAGGAATTTGGTAATTGCTTAAAAGCAAAACCTTGCAGACACTTTGGATTAAGCTAGATTTTTAATTATAAAACAAAGTAGAATAGTAGTATTATTTAAAAGACGTTCTTTACAGGTTGTAGGTACAATAAGTTAACACACAAGGCAGAAAGAAATGTAACAGATTTACCACTTCTCCAAATAAAATAAGTTCTTAGAGTTATGTCAACTAATAAAAAAACAGCATTCAAAAATTTTAATACTATTGTGATAGTGAGCTCTTATAGGGTGTCTTCCATATAATATACCGCATATATGTGAAAAAATATAAATATTTCACTGGATTAATGTGTTATGCTTATGATTAGTCTACCTGCAAGCAGAGAAAACAGGCATTAAATTACAGTCTCTGCATCTCAAGGTGTTTTAGATGAACTTTTATCATCTTCAAGTGTGAGAATTACATACGTCATGACAGAAATAAATGAGAAATAGAAACTATGGCAAAAATATGTCCTTGCCTTCTTCACACTGGCAAACTAATTTCTAAAAATCATTAGACATTCTAAGTAATGCAGCATAATGCACAGGCAGAGAGCAGGTTTTTAACCTTACAAAATGTTCAATAAGCGTCTTAACCGTCATCATGACACATGCTTGGCTGCATCTTCCTGTTTAATTCCAGAGTATGCTAAAACTCTACCTTCTACACTTTAGTCATTTATGTTATGAAAAAAACATTTTTACCCTTGCATAACCTCTAGTATATGGAGTTGAGCATTATATTTTACAATGTAAATGCAATTTTCAATTTGTCTTGGGGGTCTTCCAACTTACCATATATAAAATATATCACTGGTTTATTAAAAAGCACACATGAATAGGAGTGGCCCCACGAAAATGTTTGAGAAAAAGGCAAATTATTGCCTCTAGAAAACAAAACTATGTTTTTACAATATGAAATGTCACTAAATTCTTAAGTCATCAGATCTTGCCCAAGAAGAATTCTATTCCCTCACCTCTCTCTAACACATAAAAACCTGAACTTATACCTGAAAATAGTAGAATGGTACTGTGTAAAATCTTTAAAAAAGAGGGCTCCTCTCCAAACAACTACATTTAACTTAGATAATGCAAATGAACATTTTGATAGTTTATGTTCTGGTTATTAAATTGTAAATTTACTGTAAGTATATCTTTAGAAGTTGAGGTCATATAGACCACGATTTTAAAAAGTATTTATTTATTTATATATTTATGTATGTTACTGAAGGTCTATAATGAGTTTACTTCCTTAAGAAGTTTGACTGACCAAACAAAGGCAGAAGGAAAAGAGTGAAAAATGGGGAGCTGAAATAAACTCACCTCCATACAATGAACTGTAGATAAGATTGTGACATGAAACCAGGGTGAAGTTTGTGGAAATCATGGGGAATCTGAGAGGCCATTCTCATGTGCTTGGATCTTCTAAGCAAAGACGAGTCCCTGAACCCCTCCTAGTTCTCTATGGTGAAAGCAACCAAGAGCAAAATCCATGATGTCTGAGTGGATGAATTAAGCATAAAATGAACTAAGAGGCAACCTCAGAAATGGTTGTGACATAAGCTGGTCATCATGAAGAAAGCAGTGGGACTGTGTTATCATAGCCACACTACATGCAATGGGGGAGACACTGTGTACTACTTGGAATAAGCAGACCTAGACTGAGCTTTCAGTGACTAAAGCTAAATGAATGAGCACATGTATGAAGGAGCATAGGAAAAAATAAGATTTAAGTGAATTCTTGAGGCTTAAAGGCTTATGGAGCATATCATTTTGTTTAATTGTGTTTTGCTTTGTCATAATATTTGTGTTTTATTAATTAATTTGGGATTTAATGAATGAGTGAGATAATGCCCTTTCTTCTTACTTCCCAGGTAATTACAACATTTTTAGTTTATTATGGATCTAGGCAGTATCAGTGACAACATGCATAGTGGAGTATGTGCACCCACCAGGTGGACAGTCCCACCACTGAGCAGAGCTGAACAGGTATTATGTATCATAAGATGGTAACAGACCTCAAAAAAGAATATAAGAATAATAAACAATAACCCTATGGGAAAAAAGTACTGAACATGAATAGAGTTATTGTTTAAATTTTATTCATTGTCTTTTTAATAGTGCTACCATTGCGTATTGTAGGATGGATTTGGTATGAGATTTGGATAGTAAAGGTAGATACGGGAACTGGAGGCAGATGATGTGATACAGAGTTTAAGATAATATAAACCATTATCTTTCTTTATGGATTAGAGCTTGTCTATGTCTGTATCATATTATATTATACATAACAGCATGCTATGTTGTTTCTTTCAATATTCACTGGACAGCATTTAAACTAACTTCTGACTTATGCTCTACTGAATGTACAGAATATCTTGCCTAACATGTTGATTCTTCCCCTTAAAAGAAGTGGGAATGAAGAATTTAGTTAGAGGATAACTAACCATCTACCCCCAGAATACCTCTTAGCAATTCTGTAGGCAGACCAGGCAGGCAAAATGACACTAAAGAAAGTTCATGAGGAATCAGCCAGTCCTCAGCAAAGGCAAATGATGCAGAACCTAACCTCCTCCCTCGATAACTCACTGAGATGCTTCCCCCCTTTTCCCTTTAAAATCTGTCATGGCTGAACAGAACTTTGGAGTTGGTTTTGGGACACATGTTCTCTTTCTTCCCAGACTGCTGGCTTTATGATTAAAGCAACTTTTCTGTTTCTACCAACATTCGCCTCTCAAGTACTGGCTTTCAGGCAGTGAGAAGCTGAATCTGAGTTCAGCAACGGTGAGACACTGTTTCAAACACGTTCTGATTTAGAGAGCAAATTCTATGCACCATAACATTAAGCTACTGGCCAGCTCTCACATACAACAGAAGCCTAAATATTAATACTACATCCATAATAATATTGAACAACTTGCTATAACCTCCACTTTGACTTGTGCTGGATAGAAGAATCTGTGGTACCATAAATTGTTTTAGTTTGCTGTAGTCCTATTTATCTTTGTTTTTGTTGTCTTTTCTTTAAATATTCATCTCTTAACTTGTAACCTAATGTCATATGTGGAAAAGTTTTGTTTCAGAAATAATTTAGATTAACTGTGAAATGGAAAGGATGATGACAATCTATTTCCTGTATCTACATCAAGTAAAATATATGAATGTGAAATTAAAAATAAATGCAGCTTACATTGAAGTAAAGTAAGAGTGCTATAAAAATCTTCTAATTTTATTTGTGAAATGTTTTCATCATCTAAGTGTCATAATAAAGAGCTCTTCCTTAAAGACCGTAACTCATAAGACTTTTATTTTAAATAGGTACAACATATTTATAAAAAATAATAATGAATAAAAACAATAGAATATGATTCTTCTTCTGGGTGATTGTTAGTTGCTTACTCCTAGGCTTAGTGATTACATTTCAATGATAACAAATTATATTGCACTTTGAAAATAACAATAATTTCTTTCTTTTTATTCCAGTAAAGTGTCTCTGATTTTGAACTGAAGTCCTCTCCTTCCTTTACTCTTCCTAAAATGATGCTCATATGCCACATATTTCCCCCACATAAAGAGCCCTGAGATGAACATCCAATTCAAGTGTCTGTACTCTCCCAGCTCACTCCCAGATATTAGTGCCCATGGAATCTTCTGGTGAACTTTCTCAATCCTTGTAGCAGCATTTAAATGCAGATTTCTAATTTATCAATCAAAATGTATAACTACACTACCACACTACTCCTAATCCTACATTTAAAGGTGTAGACTATTTAAATATTCTACTCTGAATCTTCAACCAAGAAAATCCAAAGATATGGGATAGCATATGTTTTAACTTATCATCATGTATGTTGGATAGACTATTTCTGTATTTGTCCTTAACAAAGAAAAGAAACACAGGCAATATCAAATGCAACCTGAATACTAAGTACAAAATCTAATGAGCATTTTATTAACCTCTCATGGGATATATAACAAAACACTTTATTTAATAGTTTATCTAAGCTCAAAAATGCAGCAACTTCACCATCCTATATAATAGAAAGTTTAAAGTTGTTAGACTTTTTGTTGTTTTACAAGAAAAATGGGATTTTTCTAACAATCAAGTGCTCAAACAGATGATTTTCTCTCCTGATGCTATTTGTTAGAAACAGATTTCAGGAGAAAAGTCTTCAGGTCATCTTTCTTCCATTAAATACCCTTCTAAGTGTATTCTGATTTTTTTTTTTTGCTTGTGTGACTGAGATTTTCTTTGCTTATGATGATAAAAAATTTTAAGTGTAAAATTTCTTAAACTATCATTGCTGTTTTGAATTACAGTAAAATAAATTGTATTCTAAGCATTTCATAGAAAAAAATAAAGTATAGAAAATAATTAGGAAGACTTCAATAGAAATTTTAAGTGAATTCGACACCTGACTTTCAGCATTTCTAAAGTTTAAGATTAATTCTGCCTCCAAAAGAAAACAGTTGATTTATATAAATATTTCATCTTACTAAATAATGTACAAGCCATTTGTTTTAAATTCTGATGGAACATTTGAGGAGACCAAATAGGGCTTGATTTTAGATCACAGGTTTAGGTTATAAAAAACTAAAAATCTGCATGCTAACAGTTCTGTTATTTGTTTTTTTTTTCTAGTGTTACCAAAATTTAATACAGCCTTCTCTTGTTTTCCAACATTATGTTATTATGTATTAAAATCTCTTTCAAAATATATTTCACATTCAGCTTCCTTCCTCCCTTCTACCTTTCCTTTCTCCCTTAATAGGAGCTGCAGCTTCTGGCCTACAACACAGCCACAGCAACACCACATCCAAGCCACATCTAAGACCTGCACCATAGATCATGGCAACAATGGATCCTTAACCCACTGAGAGAGCCCAGGGATTGAACCCATATCCTCATGGGTGCTAGTCAGGTCTGTATCCTGCTGAGCTGCAATGGGAACTTCCAAATATATCCTTTCTCTGTGCTTTCATTTTTGTTTCACAAAATTTACTGTTTATACTTTTGTATTCATGCTTCCCAGTCATTCATATAAGATAGACATTATTATATAAACTGCAATGCTGCTATAATAATAATAATGATAATAATGAATATTATGTAAAGCAAAAATTGTGGCCTCAAATTAATTTACTCCATAGACTTTTGGCAGACCCATATCTTTATTTCAGATCTTCCCAGTCATTAGCATCTTTTAAACAAATGAAATATATCAGAAGAAATATTATTTATCTGAACCCAGAGGTTTATATTTGAGTATGAGACTTCACTGAGATCAACTACTCTAACTGTTTAATGTGCATATGATAACACAGAGAATGCATGACTCATGGTTAAATTTCAGTTCATAACTAAGGTCAAAGATTCAAAACTTTGAAAACTGCAAGCTTTCTAATCATTATCAAAACCAAGTATAGACCCATGGAGGGAAATTAGATCTCAATTTGATTTTCTTCTATGGCTTATTCCAACCTGCTCAGTAGAACAACTTCTTCCCTATCCCTTTGGATGAAACCTAGTCAAAGCCCAATGCACTTTCTGGATACTCTCAGAAAATGAAAAGTCCTCTTTGTAATAATCAGTGTATTCAATCTGCTGTAGTAATCCGGAGCTTCACATGTCCTCTCTTCTCTCTCAACTGGGGCCTGCTGACTCTAGCTGCCTTCACACTTAAAGGGGAGATATATTTCCTTCCTCTCTCTGACCACTCAGCACCTCACACACCCTTTTCTTTCTACCCAGGATCAGAATCATGTGGGGCATGGGGCAAGAAATAAGGGGACAGGGAATGTTCTTACTACACTAACACTTCTCTGAGCTGGAGTTAACACTTTCTGACCACTGAAGGTGCTTAGAGGCAACTCTCTCTAACCTTTTTGGAAAACATGTTTCTTTGATTCATGGAGACACCTCCCAGCAGCTTCTGGAGAGCTTTCTCCCTCAGGATCCCTTATGCAATGGAAAGTTTCTCCTCCAGCAGGTAGATTGAGTCTGTTTCCTTATACCTGGGAATTCTAGAGTCTACCATATACAAGCCACTTATCCCTGCTAAGAGCCACTTAACTGTGAGGCAGTCCCAAGCCAGCTCACATTCACACAGGCTCAACATCTAGTTCAGGAGAAAAAGCATTCTCAGTCTGCCAAACCAAAACAGTGAAAGCACCCCAGTACACCATCCCCTCACCTTTTAAATCCCTCAGGCTTGCATCAAACATTGGTCCACTACGTCTCCCAGGTCCTACGGATCACATATTACTTTCCCCACTTGGAGCCACTTCTTATGTTCTCTTCTATTGTACAAAACTCTGTTAACAGTGTATTCTCAGTGTGGTGAACATTATGAATAGTATAAATTATTTTCTGATGCCTTCTTTGGAAGTCTGCATGGTAGTCTTTTCCTTCCTTCCTTCTTTCCTTCTTCTTTTGTCTTTTTAGGGCCACACCTATGGCATATGGAGGTTCCCAGGCTAGGGATCAAATCAGAGCTGTAGCCTCTGGTCTACAACACAGCCACAGCAATGACAGATCCCAGCCACATCTGTGACCTATACCACAGCTCACGGCAATGCTGGATCCTTCCTTAACCCACTGAGTGAGGCCAGGGATCAAACCCTCAACCTCATGCATGCTAGTTGGATTTGTTACTGCTGAACCACAATGGGAATTCTGGTAATCTTATTTTTTACTTTGAAATGCGGTGTGTATTTTCTCTGTTATCAACTGAAACTGTGATTAAAACAATTCCATTTAATCATCTTGTCACAGGTTCTTGAAGAACATGTAGCATTCATTTTTGTACTCCCAGTGCTTATCAAAGTGATTGAAACTTAGCAGGTATTCAATAACTGTGCTTTTTTTTTTGAATGATTGAAGTGATTTTTAATATAGAACCTGCTCCATGTGTTCTCATAAAGAAACATGTGATTCTTGATTTATTTCTCTCCCATGAGATCATTGACATTTTCTTGAAGTCTTAATAATTTTACATCTTTTTGACCACTAGAATCTTTGCCCTCTTCTATTTCTATTCATATATACTGATCTAATTTAGGTTCTTACCCCTCACTCAATCTGTTCTAGAAATTCTTAACTATTTCCTGACAGTACTTTCTTCTGCTTCTAATCAGTATCCTATGCTATCCTCAAAGGTATTATCCTAAACATGTACATTTGATCATGTTATTCTATCCTACTACTCTGCCCACTGTTTAGTAACTCTTTTTTTCCTTTCACATATCAAATAAAGTCCAGCTTCCCAGGAATGACACAGCTAACTCTTTAAGTGTGACATCTGCCTAACTCCCCATTACTGACCCACATCATCCCCCACTTGTATCTTCTTAAATTCAAGAATATTCAACTACAAAGAGATTGCAGAATGGGCCATGTTCTTTCATAATTTCCAACTTTTGTAAAGCTGTGCCCTTTGCATTAAATACTTCCTCTCCTATACCTTCTGAACTTCAAATGCCAGCACAAATGATGTTTTACTGCTCCACTCAGAAATAGTCACTTTTTCATTTCTTCTAACTCCAGACCATATGCTCTTGATGTATATATCATTCTATATTATTTGTTTACATATCTATTTGTCTTTTCAACATAAATGAAGGTTAGTCCCCTTATCAATAAATAAATAACTGATGAATTAAGGATTACTAAATTGCTAGTATGTTGATAGGAAGAAAAAAGTACCACAAGCATATCATCTGACCTAAGTGGGAAGAATGAAATGAAATGATTGTGTAAAATATTTAATACTTATCAGCTCTATTTTCAAACTGCTTAATAGCCACTAGAACCTCATAACATCTAAGTGACCTGCTTTCCTCTACTCAGACATCCAAATATTTTAGTTAAATTAAGACTACTGGGAGCAAAAATGACCTCGAAGATAAAAATATGCATAGAAGCAAACTTGTGAGATAATGTGTGCATTAAGATTCTCCTGATCAACCACTTTTAGTTATCAGGGAACTCATCTCAAGCTTGAAAATGTCTTAGGGGAGGCTAAAAGATTGTGAGATGGTGATAACAGGATCTTGGAGGTTTCTATATTCTTTATTTTTTTTTCTATATTCTTTAGAAGCATGCATTTGGCCAATGAGCTTGGCATTTATAGGTATAATCTTCCAGGTGTAAAGCTGAATTTCCTTGTGATTACTAGGCAAAATATTTGGGTTACTAACAGTAGTAGCACTCCATTCAGATGTTATAACGAGAAGCTGATGTTCTGCTATGATCTACCTCTACATAGGACTTTGCGTTTTTGATGGACTCAAAATACACACAATGCCCATGAGAATTATCTTTAATAATCCACACGGTGCTTTGAAATTCTCAGCCCAAATATGTCGATTGCTGTCATAAGCTCCTAGGATGTCATGCTTCTCCACTGATTAAATAATGTTTTAAGGAAATGGCCCTAGTTCTCAATCTGGGCATTAAATGAGGAAATGTCTCTCTTGCTATTTTTTTTTTATGGCCACACCTGTGGCATATAGAGGTTCCCAGGTTAGGGATGGAATCAGAGCTATAGCTGCCGGCCTATACCACAGCCACAGCAATATCAGATCTGAGCCATATTGTGACCTATGCCACAGCTTGCAGCAATGCTGAATCTTGAACTTGCTGAGCAAGGCCAGGGATCAAACCTGCATCCTCATGGACCCTATATCAGGTTCTTAACCCTCTGAGCTGCCATGGGAATTCTGGAAACTATGTCTTAAAAATGAAATAATAGGAAGACACTGCTCCACTTTTGTTTTGCTACATAATTTAATCTAAATTACCTATCCTCAGTTGAATTCCCTGGAAACTGGAGCCTGAGGTAAAGCTTATGGGCTAATATTTTATTAAGGAATGCAAGTTGTCCTTGGAGAGTTGAGAGGGTGGTGGAACAGTGAGACAAGAAGGGAGAACATATATAATGATAAGAGTTACCCAAATGGCCACTGATTGACATCCATCATCAGAGAAGCCTGATGAACAGTGACATCTAAGATCAATCATCTGTCAGGGGCAATAATTATCCAGTTCCCTAATCCCTACTGATCAAAGGCTGTGCCACAATGTCATAACTCCTTCACATTCCTGGGTTGTATTTAAGGAATTCAGAGCTCCCATGGAAGCTGATTAGTCAGGTTCACAGGGATCTTTAGTTCATCAATGTCAAGCATGGGGTTTCATGATCTCTTATAGGAAAAGTTGCATCAGCAGCAGGAGAGATTTGACTTCATAAGTGGATACCAATACAAGAAGTCACTAGGACTTCTAGCCAACAAGTCATGTGAATGAATGGAACCAATACAAAGCAAAAACAGAACCCATTACTCTAGCTCTATTTCATGACTTTTCATGACAACAATGTGTAAAAGCCAATGTTATCTGAGATATATTTATCTTCCTGAAGTGGCTGGTTTATTTATTTTTTGTCTTTTTGTTTGCATTAGAGGACCTGGTTGTACATTGTTTTGAGTTGACCAATCAGGAACAAATAGGCAATGCACTTCCAGTTTTACCAAAAAAACTAGAATTGCAACAACTAAAAAACCAAGCAAAATAAGTCCCTGGAGCTAGAGATTAGGTGCACACATGTTTTCTTATCATTAGAACATTGGCCTGGAGTTTCCTTCCTGACTCTGGGTAGTGATAGTTATAGATTGGGGTGGCAGTAATGGCCAAAAAAAAACCAAAACCAAAACCAAAAAAACAAAAAGTGATACAAAGTAAACTATGCCAGTCTGATGAACCATTTCAAAGGACGACCATATTTTCTTTTTTTTTTGTATTTTGTCTTTTTTGTTGTTGTTGCTATTTCTTGGGCCGCTCCCGCAGCATATGGAGGTTCCCAGGCTAGGGGTTGAATCAGAGCTGTAGCCACCGGCCTACGCCAGAGCCACAGCAACTCGGGATCCGAGCCGCGTCTGCAACCTACACCACAGCTCACGGCAACGCCGGATCGTTAACCCACTGAGCAAGGGCAGGGACAGAACCCGCAACCTCATGGTTCCTAGTCGGATTCGTTAACCACTGCGCCACGACGGGAACTCCACGACCATATTTTCTAATGTGCATGTTATTCCTCAGTCACAGGTATCTTTTTAGTCAAAATGATAAATTTTCCCTTTTTAGTGAGAAATGGTTACTGTGATTAGTAATCATTTGCTTTTGGAAAAAGAATTAGCGGTAGTATTTTTAGTGAATCACATAGCATCCTGGCGAATTTGCTGGGGAAGGACAGTGATGTTGAAGAGATCACTTTAGGAGTCACTAACAGAGCCAAATCTCCTATAAAGAAATTTACAGTATTTTCAGGTTTTAATCTGAAGAAATATTTGTCTAGGCTATGAATAAACAATACCACAAGGTGTTTTTTTAGCTTCTGATCGTCAAATTGTAGCTACCCAATTCATTTTTGAAAACAAAATTAAGGACCTGATTGAATATTTGCAGAGGCGCCTTTAGAGGTTTAAAAAAAGAAAAGAAAAACAGATGTATATATGCATTATCTTTTTAAAATCCACCCCAGATGAACACTCTATTGTACAAGTTTCTGACTATAGCTAATTTTGAAATAACTTAATCTGAAATTTTGTTTCAATTTTTTCTTAAGCCATGACACAAAAATCGATGATTACTTGACATACAGTAGGAAAAACTAGAAAAAAATAGATATTAAATAATTTAGAGTTCAGTTTCTTTTTCCAGATTTAAAATGGTTTCCTTTTCTAATAGTAAAAACATAATATTTTCATTATGGAAATTTTTTTAAAAATGGAGAAGAGAAAAAATAAAAGCAACCTAAATTCCTACCCCTGGAAATAATCTCTGTGTGGAATAGAGAGATAGATAGAGAAATATTAAGATATTTAGATTTCATACTTTTTTAATTTCCTGTCACACCTTTTTTTCTAATGTCTGTCTGTCTGTCTGTCTTTCTTTCTCTTTCTCTCTTTCTCTCTTTTTCTCTTTCCTCCCTTCCTCCCTTCCTCCTTTCTTTCTTTCTTTTCTTCCTTCCTTCCCTTCCTTCCTTCTTTCCTTCTTTCCTTCTTTCCCTCCCTCCCTCCCTCACTTCCTTCCTTCCTTTCCTTCCTTCCTTCCTTCCTTCCTTCCTTCCTTCCTTCCTTCCTTCCTTCCTTCCTTCCTTCCTTCCTTCCTTCTCTTTTGTCTTTTTAGAGCTTCCCCTACAGCATATGGAGGTTCCCAGGCTAGGGGTTGAATCAGAGATACAACTGATGGCCTACACCATAGCCACAGCAATGCAGGATCTGAGCTATGTCTGCAACCTACACCACAGCTCACGGCAATGCCACATCCTTAACACATTGAGTGAGGGCAGTGATCAAACCCTTGTCCTCATGGATACTAGTTGGGTCCATTAACTACTTAGCCATGATGGGAACTCCCTAATTCTTATTTCATCTTCAATTGTTCCTGATGACTTTGGAAGACTCCTTAGGCCTGCTATTTTTCCTTTTGGCTTAGGGATCAACAAATTACAGCCCACTTGACAAATCCTGCCTGCTGCTTGTTTTTCTATAGCCCATAAGTTAATAATATTTTTTTACATTTTTAAATCACTAATAAATCAAGTGAAGAATATTGTGGCAGCTTGATGCAGAATCTCATTGACCAGACCAGGGATTGAACCTGGGCTTCAGGAGTGAAAGCACCAAGTCCTAACCAATAAATCATGAGGGAACTCCCAAATATTATATGAAATTTAAGTGTGTTTATAAAGTATTATTGGAATACAGCCACACTTGTTTTATAATTGTGCTATCGAAGTTTTTCTGTTAGGTTACATGATTCATAAACCTCTCTTGCTTGGAGAAACCCGCTTAGGTTGGATTTTGAGGAAAAGAATTGGTAACCATACTAGTTCACCATTTAATTTAGAATGGTACATATATATATTTTTTTAACTTGGAAAAGCTTGATTAATTATTGGTACCGAAAAATTCCTTGTTTTTTTTTTAATTTTCATTATAGGAGTTTTTAATGTCTAGATAAAAATCTCAGAGGTATAACTTTGACAATTATGTTCATTGTTAAAATAACACTATGGTAAAGGTTTTGATATTATACCCATGTTACAAGGAATTTATAATATATCGGTAATCAAAACTTTCACTGGACATTTGAAACAGAATTGAAGGGCAACTTGGCTTTTATTAATCAGTCTTGTTAAGAAGCAAAGTCAACTTTCTTTCTTTTCTTTTTTTTCCCCCTGCTTTTTAGGGCCACACCCTTCGCATATGGAAGTTCTCAGGCTAGGGGTTGACTCAAAACTACAGCTGCTGGCCTACATCATGGCCATAGCAACGTGGGATCCCAGCCGTGTCTGTGACCTACACCATAGCTCAGGGCAACACTGGATTCCCAACCCTCTGAGAAAGGCAAGGAATGAACCTGAATCCTCACAGATACTAGTCAGATTAGTTTCCACTGGGCCACAATGGGAACTCCCACTTATTTTGTTTTTTTTGTTTTTTTTTTTTTGAGTCAGCTTATTTTCTTGTTTCTGTATATCACTGGACAATCATTTCTCAAATTTCAAAAAACTTCATTTCCTGAAATCACCCTCTGGGGTGTTGCATGACTGTTACAAAAACAACAGCAACTACCTGTATAACTATTGCAATGAAATATCCAGGAGCCTTTTGAGTATAGCTGCACTTGAAAAGCTGCAGTGTGTTACATGTCATCATTCATAGAAATGTACAAAAATTAGTTATGTGAATTCAACTTTGATTTTCATTGAGAATTTATACAGAACATTCCTAAAACACATTCATAAACTTTACAGTATATTAAATAATTAGTGGTTAAGGTTCATCTGTACACTGCTTTTTAATTTATTTTTTTGGCCATACCCATGGCATGCAGAAGTTTCCAGGCCAGGGACTGAGCCCATGCCATAGCAGCAACCTGAGCCACTGCAGTGACAACACCAGATCCTTAATCTGCTGCACCACAAGGGAGCTCTATGTATACTGCTTTTTTTTTTTTTAACTACAACCATAGAGAGCCAGGTACATACAAGCTACAGAGTATTAAAAGATGCATGCAAATTTTGAATTTTGTAGAGGATTTTTTTTTTAAGATTAAACTTTCTTTTTAGTCCATTCCATAACGCAGAGAACAAGCCAACTGGGATAGATGACTCCATAAATCTCTGTCACGAGACATGTCTCTACAATATTTTCTTAGCCTTTTTGCTGAAAACTCCATCTTGTCCTGCTTTACTTTACCCCATCTTCCTGTTTGGACAACAGTCGCAGTGCTGGTAAATGACTTAAGCTTAAGCACAAAGACCTAAAGGCATAAGTTATTAAAGGGTCAGCTGAATGAGGACATATGCACTGGTCTAGGCATGCCAGACCTGTGCAGATTGGCACACTGTTTGCACAGCATGATATGTTCTCTTAAAAATAAGAGAAAGAGGAACCTCATGGCCCTAAGTGGTTTATGAGGGGTCATTAGCAGAATATGCATTAGCAAAAAGAACCAAGGTGCAAACCTAAGCATGCTGGGTTGCTGCAGATAGGCATACCATTTGCCGAAGCACAATGATGATTCTCTAGATGCTGTGCATAGATAGTTAATGCCAAGTTTCCTCAAATACTAATGATTGTTAGATGCCTAAAGGTCAGAATAAAAGCTTAATCAGCAACTGGCTATGTGACTTCAAAAAAAATAAAAAAACATAAAATAATACCCCCCATATTCTGCATCTATAGCCCCCTCCTCACTTGTCCTAATCCTAAAGAGCACAATAAAAGCAGTGTGGTTTCTTGAGGCAGCGTTCTTGGTCCCTGAGACCTTGAGTCCCCTGGTTCCCACCTTTACTTAAGATAAATGTCTCTGTGTCTTGTTTTATGTTAACTTTTTTCCTAAAGTTTCACAGCACCTGTTCTTCAGTCCCAACCTGCTTAGCTTGTCTAGGCAAATCCCTCTATTTCACAATAAAAATTAATTTCAAATCTGATTTATTAACAAAAAAAGCAAAGGTACATGAAGAATCCTAAACTATAGCATATATTATAACACCGCAATATTAAATGTAGATATTTTCACTGCAGACTTTTGGCAGGTAAAGCCACATATCTTACCCATAGATAACAGAAGGAGGCCACTTTTAACATGTGCAAAAGAAATTCAAGCCTCAATAACCTTCATTGTGATATTTAATAGCTCTGAAATTCCAAAACAATCTCAATCATCGTAAGTCAGATTCCATTTTTTTTCCTCATTTAGTCCTTAGAAAAAATAAATACTAACAGGCCCCTCTGAAACTTGATCTCTTAAATAATATTTTGACCTTGGTATAAATGAACTAAATCTAAATCTAAACATTAAATCAGCTTTGGGGATTTGCTCAACTCATTTTCATTTGGTCGATGTCTTTTTTTTTTTTATTTGTCAATGTCTTTTTAAATTGTGGAAGTAAAAGACTGTTCTGAGACACATGATTTGGGGTTTTATTCAAATGGAATCAAATGTGAATTAGGAATAAATTAATCTAATCTATGCTTATTATACATAGAGGCAGACTACATGCACAATCTTCTGTCACTGTCAACTATAATAACATAATGCTATGTGTGATAACTAGGACTGTCCTATTTTGAATCCATATAAAAGAATGGTCTACATGTTCTGATATAACAAGGTGCAGAGAACATCGTTACAAGAGAATTTCAAAAATAAGACTATAGATCTAGTGAATGTAATATATATTATAGCAGAGTAGGAAAGAATCAAGATGACTAAATGTTTCTGCAACCTCAAGATAAACTTTTACTGCTTTGTGTAACACCAGCTCAATTCTTCTCTTTAAAAAAAAGGAATATTGTTATCACTGAATTTTCTAGGTGACTGGACTAAAAGCAATTTAATCATTAATATTATATTCATATAAAATATAACTCTAAGAAGAGCATTGCTTTGACTTCTAATATTATTGCTCCTGAGCCCTTAAATCTTAAATTTCTGATGGTTTCTAAAAGGCACTTGCATTTTACTCACTCTATCACTAAATATAGAGAAACAATACCACTAATGATGATTATTACTGTTGAATCCTTTGTCATTGGAAAGAAAATTTATGTGAAATTGACTTTGAATATTTTTACACCAAGGAAACCATGTTTTTAGGCTTTTCTTGTTATTAATTTGACCCTTTCTTCCATATAGTCTATATGTTTTGGCTTTTTCACCAAAGATGTAAAGATGAATTGCTTGGCCAGTTATCATACATATGAAGACAGGATCAGTAAGACAAGAGAGGGAAAAAGTATATAAAAAAAGGGAAAGGCATAATTAATGTAGGGAATAAAAGTTGTTATATTTTGATAATTACATCCCACCTTAAATGAGTTTGCTATTGCAGATCAAAGTTTTCCTTTGCTCCTGTGTATATTTTATCATGACTATAAATTTTGAGATCTTAATATGATTTTCATCACTATCCTAGAACAAAAGATTTTATATTCACCTTCTTGGGATGGAGTCCTAGCTTTATTGCTTTTTAAAATAGGTGTATTCAAGATAGTGATTTAAAATAGAGAAGCCTTGAAACTTAGTTTTCTACTTAGCATAACTGACATAAACATGTACACCTCATTGTTAGTATAATTCAATAAGTATATACAATATTGGCGAGAATTTATTTCATGGGTTCTTATGTGCTAAGTAGTATGTCACAGTGCTTTATATTATTTAAAATACCTAATATGCAATCTACCACCGTTAGTTCTACTATCCCCTGCTGTCTTGAGTTTTCTATGTTGTTTTGAATTTGTGCAACATTTTAATCCACTAGGTAGATTTTTAATTTTTTACATCACAAATCTTTGAGAATAAGATGCAAAAAATTCTTTCACTAGTCAATCAAATTGAATAAAAAGTAGGGATTCAAATTTATAGACTACATAGAGATCCATAAAATCTGATCACACTGCATAAATAGAAACAAGATAATCATGGTCAACTCAATAAAAATAAACATCAAAAAGCACTCCTTTTGAATTAAAATATATAATCTTAGAAAACAACAAAGAATCTTGGGGGTCATTCAAGAACATATAGAGGAGACTGTGATGTGATATCTTATATAATAAATACATATACTTTCAAAACATGTATATTTGGAAGTCTCAGGACATAAAAGAACATTATCCCTGAATCATAAAATTATTTCTGCATCTCGAATTCAATGTACTCAAGTACACATATATTTTCCTTGCACTCTCTTCTATATTTCTGAATGTCATCAATCTCTTACCAACATACCAACGTTGATATTACTAGGTGTATTCACCTTAGTCTATATCAGAACAGTCTTCCAACCATCATGGCTCTGGTTAAAAGCAGTAAACTTAGTCTTCTTTTATTTCTTCTTGACTAACCAAAGAAAAAAGAGTTCAATAAATGTGAAGGATCAAAGAAAACTCCTATGCCCTGAACATTATTCAGAATATTTTTCTCCCTCTTTGTTTTAATTGAATTCTGATTAGCTCCTAAGGATACTGATCACCCTGAATACCTATCTAAATGCTATTACTTTTCAGATATTAGAAGCTCAGAGTCAGAAGGCACACTATATATCTTTGTTCCGCAGCTACACTATCGTTCTTCTTTCTCCTAAATACCATATATTTTTGAGAACAAGTCATCACTTTATTCCATCCTTATTCCTGTCCTCATTTATGCCATTAACCATCTCTTGGTCATTACCACTGGGAATTCTATGCACACACTCATAGACACACACGTACACACACACACACATACACACTCATATTTATGAATATTTTATAAACCAGCTCACTCTCTTTGGATTCCTCTGATCATTCCTGGTGTTTTAAGTACATAGTGTCTCATTTATTTTACCTCTTCACTTACAATTACTTTTCCTCAACTCTTTTTTCAGCCACCAACCTCTATAGATAGGTCCTGAAATCAGAAAATAGACCTTCACAAATGTCACAAATGAAGCTTCCCACACTCTGTTCACAGCCACCTTCACCATTTCTCTAGCTCCAGTGCCCCTACTACAATAACAGTTTCCACTTATCAAGACCTCTAATCCTTTGAATGATGTTTTTCTCCTTATCCCTTATTCCTTTCTGACTGCTTTCTTTCTTTTCAAATCTCTTTTCTGTAGTCCATCATTGCAATCATTCTCTTCCAAATACTTTGAATGTGTTTCCTCCTTCTCCATTTGTTCATATAGACTGAAAAATGCCAACTTCGAATGAATATATAGGTAATATTTCTCTATGCCTTTTCCTGCATAAAAGAATTGCTGGAAATGATCACATAAACAAGGAAGCTGATATCATTATGGGTTCATGATCACCAAACTCAACTAGATTCTAATATTATGCAGTAATCCTACAAAATATTCTCAAAAATCCTTTTCCATTTTGCTCAATTAAATTGTAATCATCTTGACTTTCAGAAAACTGCCATTTCCTTGCCTCCATCTTAAACCTCTCAGCATATTACTACAAATTTCTTTAAGAGAATGCAAGAGGTGAAAGTATTTAACTTTTTCAGCAGGTAAGTTTTCTCTGCTTAGAAAAATGCCAAGCCATCTACCTGTGCTCTGAATACTTACCCTCTAATCTTCTCAATGATTTTTCCATATGTAAATAAAAAATTACTTTTACTTAATCATTTGTATTTTGAGTACAGTACAGTATCTTTCTTTATGCTAAATGCTTGTGTGTATTAAAAAACAAGAACAATATTCTCTTAATGACCATGGTACGATTCTCAAAGTAGGATTTTCAACACTGCTGAGACAATTATTTAACACTAGAATTGGCAAACTTTTAATTTTTTTTTTCAGAATTTTTTTAGGATTTGTAGGCCATATGGTCTCTGTCACAACCAATCAACTTTACTGTAATAGCACAAAATCAGCCATAGGCGATACATAACCCAATGAGTTCAGCTGTGTCTACGACAACTTTATTTACAAAACCAGCAGGGGGCACCTAATTACGCTACAGTTTATATTCCAAACTTGTCATGTAAAAACTATAATAGAATTTTTTCCCCTGTTTAGAATCTATTTTGTGACTTGTTTGATTTTTCTTTTTATTTCTTTCAACTTTTGCATTACATATTCTGAAGCATTATCAGATCTGTGGACATTAAGATTTGGTATGTCTTCCTCTTGAATTGACCATTTTATCATTAACATCCCTCTTTATTTCTAGTGATAATGGTCTTACACTAGAGTAGACTGTATCTGCTTTTAATATAGCTGTATGATCTCCTTTTAGTTATTATGTGCCTATTTTCATTTTCAAATTACCCATCTCTTTAAGGTGCTTCTCCTATAAACAGTTGAATTTCTCTCTATTCATCCTGACAATCTTTATCTTCCTTCCACTTGGAGTCCATGCCATTTAAATTTAATACTATTATTGATGTGGTTGTACTTAGACCTGCCTTGTTATTTGATTTCAGTTTGTCCCATCTGAAATTGCAGATGATCCTGTATCTGCATCAGTCTTAACATTCAAACCAAACAATGATTTTCTATAATTTTGAATATTGACATTTTCATGACAGAATGTGTATTTGGTGTCAACTTCCAGTTGAAATTTTTGTATGCATTTTCTTCATTATTTTTCATTGATATAACATTCATAATTATGTTACTAACTTTTTTCTGCTTATTCCAATGCCGAGATCATCCGAATGTCTTATCTTCCTATTTTTCTTTTGAATTTTCTCTTGATTTTTGGTTATTCCTGCCTCTTTGCATGTCCAGTAACATTTAATTCTATAAAGCATTGTATATAAGGAATATGAAAAGTGCCCCCCTGATGATGTCTTACGCAATAAAAGATTTTTCCCTTTTTTATGTTAGGTAGTTAAGGTGATAAACTTATTATATCAATCCTTTGAGAATTTAATTTAGGTCAAGGCTGGGCTTCGAGCATATTTTAATTCTCAACTTTTCTTGGCTTAAGTCAGTTTCTTGAGAACAACTTATGTTTGAGACTGATCTCCTCTCCCTATTGGAACCTGGTATTCCAGGTACCCAGAAATTATTGGAGAGTTTATTCTGATTTTTAAAAGTACTCACTCTAACATCTGAACATTTCCAGCCTTGCTTTCTAGCTCTAGAAATCTTTAGATGTCCTATGGGAGACACAGTTTTATATTTGGAATCAATATACTTCCATCTAGTCTTGTTAGGCCTGAGAGACTAACAAAATGTCAATGGTTTCTTATTCTCCAGGTAAAGTCCATCTGTGTGGAATAAGCCAATTCCTTAGTCTGTACACCAAATTTTCAATAACCCTAAGGAAGAAAAAGGTCTGGGATCATCAGTTGCTCTCCTAAAATTTCTCCTTGTTGTATAGTTCCAATTTATTTAGTCCTTAGTGATTAAAAGGTTCTCCCATATATTTACAGCTTTTTATTAATTTTTTTTGCTTTTTAGGGATCTGTGGCATATGGAAGTTCCCAGGGAGGAGTCCAGTTGGAGCTACAGCTGCCAGCCTATGCCACAGCCACAGCAATGCAGAATCCAAGCTGTATCTGCAAACTACACAACAGCTTGCAGCAATGCTGGATCCTTAACCCACTGAACAAGGCCAGGGATAGAACCCCCATCCTCACTAGTATCCACTAGTTGGAGTCATTACCACTGAGCCACAAGGGGAACTTCTAAAACTATTTTTTTTTAGTTTGTTTAATTTATCTACTGTATTCTATTTGTAGCAGCCAGAGTTTTACTTGGCTGAAATCTCCTATGTTCCCTTTAAAAGTAGATATTAAAACTCACTATTTTTTAAGTTTATTATTCAATTACTAGACAAAGGAATGTACTAAGTATATGTTCCTATGTCCCAGAATTCTGCATGACATAGTGAGATCCGAGCAGGGTAGAGTGAAGTGTGTTCATTGTATTTTAAACAATCACACTGGGAGTTCCCGTCACTGCTCAGTGGTTAATGAACCCAACTAGCATCCATGAGGATGCGGGTTCAATCCCTGGTCTCGCTCTGTGGGTTAAGAATCTGGCGTTTGCCCTGAGCTGTGGTGTAGGTCGCAGACGTGGCTCCGATCCTGCGTTGCTGTGGCTCTGGCTGGCGGCTACAGCTCTGATGGATCCCTAGCCTCCATATGCTGTGGATGCGGCCCTAGAGAGACAAACAAAACAAACAAAAAAATCATATTTGATACTCATACTTCAAGGTTAATGGACATTTCTCAAGGTATGCTAGAGGATACTCTAGTTTATCTTACTCAAATTAAATATATATATACATATGCATATATACATATATATGTATATATATTTGGATGAAACCTGTAAGACATATTTATCATATTTTGTTTATATTACAGAACAGAATAAGTAATATATATCCCAGAACAAAAAATGCTTATTTAGTTTTATAAATGCATCTAAAATTGGCAGGAAGTAGCTTATGTGAAAAGACCTATATATGTGATTGCCTGCAGGTAAATATAAAATAAGGGGGCTATGGTTGTCAAAAAACTAAAACAATCATAGTCACAGTAGTAGAAACAAATTGTTGAGAATAAGAGGTCATTTGTTTTACCTATGGCTATATCAATATTGTAGCCTAGATTATCGAGTCCAGCTGCATATTCAGTCAGATTTCTCCCACAGATGAAGTTAGCCCAGGGGAGATTAAGTGCAATTATGTTAAAAACAAATAAACAAACAAATAATCTTGTCCAGTGGAGAATAACTGAATAAACAGGGTAAACTTGGCCTAAAATCATTACACTCAGAGGGTTGATTTGGAATACAAATTAGATCTATTCTGCTCAACTCTTAAGAGAAAAAACCTCAGTCAAGTAAGTTATATGAGGCAGCTGCAAGGATGGCAGAATTTCCCATTAGAGCACCAGAAAGGGCCTTGCATAAAGGCTGCTCCATGACAATGGAAACTTCTTAGTACTCCACCCTCCTCTCAGGGAACCTGGACAGAAATAAGCATTGAGACACTGAGGACATGTTTCATATTTCATGAGCAAATATTTCACAGTATTCATTGAAAATATATGGGCCCTCCTACATTGTTTGATATTGATGCCTTAAGAAGAAGTGATTCATGCCATTGAAGAAAACAAAACTATAAAAATGAAGAGAAGGAGGAGGAGGGAGAGCAGAGGGGGAGGGGAAGAACAAGAAAGAAGCAGCAGCCACCTTCCCAGTTCACAGCACAAGAGAGTTGCTTCTAGGTCTCTACACCTAAGGATTCTAGACCTAAGATCTGCTCCTGTAGGACAAAGAAACAATGCAAGGGTTCTCTATCAACACAGATCTATGGGTCAAGATTAGAGAGAAGTTTATCTTGCAATCCTCAGTGATTTATATCAGTTACTGTAATGACTCCTACCATTGTTGACAATTTTATGTAAAAAGGAGACTATCTTTTCACAACTCAATTAGAACATTTACCATGGTGAATACATAACTATTTTTTGCTTGTTTTTGTCTAGATAATTTACTACAATCTTATCTAAAAGGAAGAATCAGAATCAATTATTAGTAATAGAAACTATTTATTTTGCTTTTGAAGCTTGGCTTCATGCTAATACAGTCTGTGCATTTTCCCTTTTTTATATAGAGTCCTCAAATTGGTTTACTGTGGTAAAGCTTACATGTAATTTTCTCTGAGTCCTCTATTTTCTTTCATGGTATTCTCTCTGCAGGATAACAAAGTGTCCTGTTAATTCCTAGAAGTTGCCTTATTCCTAGCAAATTTGCTCATCGTATTTCTACCTATTATCATTTTACCCACCTCGCCAGGACCTCCTTTAAAAGTTGCCTCTTTCATGAATCCTCATCCAGTCAGGTTAGTGAAAAAGGAATTCATCCATATCTGACCTCTAGTAACACTGGCGAGCCATGCAGACTATTCATAAATGGGATAGATAGCTCAGCTGCAGCAAATATTTTACTTTTCACAAACAATAGTGCCAAACTGTCTGACAGCCCCTTTCTGAAGTGTGTTGAAGGGTATTTTGAGGCTCATCCAAGACTGACTGTTAGTAGTACTGCATGTCTAAAATTATACTAGGCATTATAGAACAGTTTTATTTAGTTTATCATGATTGGTATTTCATACTATTAAAATTATTTGATCTTGTTTTGATCTAATTTCTTATGAAAACATGAACTTACATCATATCAATCTTTTTGTAAGTTATCTTCTCATTTTGCTTTTAGAACTAATATTATAATTATTCACTGTATTATTAGGATATGAATTTCCAGAAGTAAATCTGTTCCATAGAAGTCTTTTGAACAGTTTTAAAGCTGTTAAGGCATTCATTAAATTGCTCCTGAAAGACTGAAACCATTTATATTCCCTTTAGATTGATGTGAGCATCTGAACCATGCCCATGAGAAAGCTATCATTTGAAAAGTAAATAAATGTATATCCTTATAGTTTTAATATGCAATTTCTTTGCGAGTTTAATGATTGAGTCATATCAATGACCTAAGTGTTTTTCCTTGTATGTACTAGTCATATTTTTGTAAATTACCTATGATTTTATTGTAAATTTTTCGATTTCTCTAATACAATGATCACTTTTTTTTTTGTCTTTTTGTCTTTTTGTCTTTTAGGGCCACACCTGTGGCATATGGAGGTTCCCAGGCTAGGAGTCCAATCAGAGCTGTAATCACTGGCCTATGCCAGAGTCAGAGCAATTCGGGATCTGAGCCATGCCTGCAACCCCCACCACAGCTCACAGCAACACTGGATCCTTAACTCATTGAGCAAGTCCAGGGATCGAACCTGTGTCCTCATGGATGATCGCTGGGTTCATCAACTGCTGCGCCATGATGAGAACTCCAATTATATTTTCTTTTAAATACATAAGTAATTGTTATTTAAGAAGCATATAAACCTTTTTCGACAAAAAGCACATAAACTTTTTGGAACGTATTTAAGACTTTTTAGTTGTTGCAAATTATTTCTCTTTATTTTTAATATCATTACATTTTTCAATGTATATATGGTCATATAATGTTAAAAATATTTAAACTAGAAGATAAGGCAGAAAGGTAGTCTTCAGGTTTTTTCAATGTCATGTTAGGGTATTATATTACAGGCTTTATCTAACATACCTAATTGCCCAAGGGAATGTACTCCTATTTGACTTTGCTATTTACTAGTAATTAATGACTTAGACCTTGTGAAGATACATATTAAATTATAGATCCCTGACCAGTAGAATAAAATAGCCCCAAAGGTTACAGTTTATTGCTCTGTTAAGATTTTAATGAGTTTGCTCTCTAACTCAGCAAACATTTCAAATTTATCTTTCTTAGCGTGCTATTAAAAGCTCCATTTTTCAAAAAGCTTTTTGAACTATCATTGCCATTTAAATGATCACAGAGATAATAAATCTTTCACATTTATGTTTATATTTGCATATGGAAATCATGTTTTTAAAATTTATATTTTTTAAAGTTTTGTAGGTTCTACCAATGTTTTTAATTAGACTTAGAGCCTATTAAGCTGCATTGACTGAGAGGTGTCCCTAAAAGGCTATTTAAATTCAAACAGGTATTTTCCTGGATTCTGAGGTGACTCCCAGTAGCACTAGAGCTTTATTTTCGCTGACTCCTCATTCGTATTGATTAGAAATTTGGTTTTATGATCTGAGCATTTGGCAATATCTTTGAAAAGTGATAATGGGATTTGTTCTCTCTTTGGTGAACAACAGCAGAAAATCTTGTTTGTTAGTGTCTGTTAGGTTTTCGTTTTTATTTTTGCCTTTTGTGAGAAGAAATGTCATAAGCTCCTTGGAAAGCAGAATAGTTTTGTGAGATAAGTACTATGAGTTTCTGTCTGTTTACATTTGACCAATAAATAAGGTTGTCAAATTCAAGCTTCAGGATCTCTATGTGTACAATCGTGTGAAAATCCTTTTCCTCTCGTTATATGAGTGTGAGATTCTTTTTTACTTCTGGAGGGTATTATTAAAATTTATATAAATCTCAAATTAAAATACCTATTAATTGCTTTATTTTTTTTTACTGTGGTTAAAATACTAATAAAATTTACCATTTGAAACATTTTAAAGTTTATATTTAAATGCCATTTAGTACATTACAATGTTGTGCAAGCATCATTACTGTCTAATTCCAGAACTCTTTCATCATCCCAAAAGGAAATCTTGAGCCTTTAATCAGTCACTCTGTTTCTTCCTACCTCTAGCCCCTAATCTTCTTTCAGTTTCTGTGGATTTACATATTTTGGATATTTCATACAAGTGGAATCACACATTATATTCTATGTCTATCTACTTAGCACAATTTTTTCAAGGTTTATTCATGTTGTAACATGTACAACTATTTTGTTCTTTGTTTTGTTTTGTTTTGGTTTTTGGCCACCCTGTGCCTATGGAGTTCTCAGGGTCCAGGGATCAGATCCGAGCTGCAGCTGTGACCTATGCTAGGGCTGTGGCAATTACAGATTTTTTTTTTTCTTTTTTGTCTTTTTAGCTATTTCTTGGGCCGCTCTCGCGGCATATGGAGGTTCCCAGGTTAGGGGTCGAATTGGAGCTGTAGCCACCGGCCTACACCAGAGCCACAGCAACGCGGGATCCGAGCCGCGTCTGCGACCTATACCACAGCTCATGGAAACACCGGATCGGTAACCCACTGAGCAAGGGCAGGGACCGAACCCGCAACCTCATGGTTCCTAGTCGGATTCATTAACCACTGCGCCACGACGGGAACTCCAATTTCAGATTCTTAACCCACTGTGCCAGGCCGGGATCAAACCTGTGGCCCTGTGCTCCAGAGACACTGCAGATCTCATTGTACCACAGTGGGAACTCCTATTTTATTCTTTTTATAGTTGAGTAGTATCTCATGGTAGCGATTTACTGTATTTAACCCATTCATCCAAGTTGTTTCCATCTTTTGATAATAGTCAATAGTGCTAGTGTGATCATTCATATACAAGTTTTGGTTGGAATACTTATTTTAGATTCTTTGGGTATATACCTAGGAGTGAAAATGTTGCATCATATTCTAATTTTTCTGAATTTTTGAATAACTGCCACACTGTTTTCCAGTTGTTGTACCATGTTGCATCCTATCAGCAATGTATATGTATTCTATTTTCTCTGCATTTTCACCAACACTTGCAATTATTTGTCTTTTTGATTATAGCCATTCTAGGAGATATGAAAATGATATCTTACTGCAGTCTTGCTTTTCATTTCCCTGCTGGCTAATGATGTCAAGCATATTTTGTGGATTTTCGATTAATTTGTATATCTTTTTTGAGAATGTCCATTCAAGTCCTTTGCATATTTTAAATTGGATTTTTATTCCAAAATTATAAAAAATTTTCATACACTCTGGAATCTAGAGCCTTACCAATGATTTGCAAATATTTTGTCCCATTGTGTAGATTGCTTTTTACTTTCTTGGCAGTATCTTTTTTTCTCTTCTTCTTTTTCAGCCACACCAGAGGCATATGGAGCTTCCTGCACCAGGGGTCGACTCTGAGCCACAGCTGTGACCTGTATCACAGCTGCTGCAATACCGGATTCCATACCCTGTTGTGCTGGGCAGGGAATTGAACTTGCACCTCCACAGTAACCTGAGCCACTTCAGTTGAATGCTTAACCCAGTGCACCACAGTGGTAACTCTGTTGGTAGTATCTTTCAATGAACAAGTTTTAAAAATTTTTCTGAAGTCTAATTTACCTATTTTTTTCTTTTGCCTGTGCTTTTGGTGTCATACCTAAGAAACTTGCCAAATCCAAGGTCATTAAGATTTACCCCTATGTTTTCATCTAATAATTTTATAGTTTTAGTCTTATATTAAGTTTCTGATCTTTTATGAGTTATTTTTTATAGTGTAGGTAAGAGTCCAATTTCATTTGCTTATATACGGATAGCCAGTTATGTCAGCACCTTTTTGAGATTATTCTTTCCACATTGAATGGTCTTGGCATTCCTATCAAAAATCAATTGATTGCATATTTGTGGTCTTGATTCTGGAGTTTCAGTTTCTTTCCATTTACCTGTATGTCTATTTTTATGCCAGTACCATACTCTTGGTTACTATAGCTTTCTAGAAATTTTGAAATCATAAATGTGAGTTATCCAACTTTGGTCTTCTTTTTGAAGACAATTTTTACATTTTGAGGTATGAGTTGCTTTGTTAATACATTAGGTTTAAAATATCTTTTAAATTGTAGGACAATGAAAAAAATACACAAAGAAAGCACAATTCTTATTTGGTATCGGAAAAACAGTTTTCTCTATTCAACATGCCTCAACTTATATATTTTAACCTTATGATATCTCCCTTTTGTGGAGTTACAAGATGACTTTTAACATTTCCGTATTTCTCTCTATAAGAGTCAAAGAAAAGTTGGCTCTAATGAGAGCTATTTAGCACAGATATTTTCTTAAGGAAAAAAAAAAAAAAGAGTCAGTCCTATATTTGTTGGTCTTTTCCCACATATAAAGATTAGGAATTTTACTGTGTAATCTAGGCCCTAATTTTCTGTATAAAATCTTCAACTACTTTAATAATATACTCAGGCAGAAGAAAGGTGGTAGTATAAAGTTTTCTACAGTATTCTGTCCATTACCTTAAAATAAGAGGTATTATTTTTCTGGGCCATTCAATAAGAAGTAGGCTTTTAAGTTTCAGAGCTCGAGCTCAAGATTTAATGATAAATCGATTTCTCAGTTTCAAGTTTTATTTTATAAAACATCATTAACTAATCTGATATTTTTACGCACATTTATCAAGTGCAAAAGATAAATAAAAGAGACTATTTTTCTTCACTTTTTCGATGCAGGAGATGGAAACAGGAACAATTACAGTACCTGCACAAGGGTCATGGAGATTTGCGTAAACTAACACGGAGAAAATATGATGGTAGCCACACATTTATGGATGGGAAAGCAACTAAAAAGGTCTGCAGAGGTCCTAAAGAGGTCCTAAAGAGGTCTTAGATTAATTAGTAACATGATGATGATAATGAGTCAGTAAAATAAAATGACATTAAAGGAAGAAGAAGCAACACATGTCACAGTAGGAGTTCCTGCCGTGGCTTCATGTTAGCAAACCAGATTAGCATCCATGAGGACATGGGTTCACTCCCTGGCCTCACTCAGTGGGTTAAAGATCTGGTGTTGCCGTGAGCTGTGGTGTAGGTTGCAGATGCTGTTTGGATCCCACATTGCTGTGGCTATGGTGTAGGCCGGTGGCTACAGCTCAGATTGGACCCCTAGCCTTGGAACCTCCATATGACACAGGTGCAGCCCTAAAAAAAAGACCCCCCCAAAAAAAAGAGACACCACAGTAGACTGGCCATCAACAAGGAATTCATTCTACTTTGAAGATCAAAACACAATGTAGCAAGTGAGATTTGCTGATGTTGGTGAAATAATAGGGTGCTTTATGTGCATTAGCTTCTAAAACAGTCTATGTTCATATGTCATACATAGAGTGATGTAGCATGGTAATTTAGAATATGTCACTGAAGGCTATTAGATTTCTGTCTACCTGGGTCAGATCTTTACTTTACCACTTATTTGGTGTGTAGTTTTAGACAAGTTACTGAACAGCTTAGAGTCTCAATTTACAAATTATATGAAATAGTTTTAAAATACACTAACATACTATGTTATACACAGCAATTCATAAATATTAGGCATCATTAAAAGGGTATTACTATTGCCATTATTTTTCAGCATTAGTATGCAAAGCACACATGTATTTGAATATATTAATGCATAATATCTAAACAACTTCAAAAGCCCTTTCATGATTCTTCAGGTTTCAGGACACAGAGAAAAAAAAGTCAGCTTCCTATCCTTGAGGAAAGTAAACATAATAATTTACCAAAGATATATTTACCTATTGAACTTTTCAGAAGTAATCTAAAAAGTACAGTCAAAAATGGCCTTTTTCAGCATAAACAGATTTAAAGAAAGGCATTTTAAAGAAAATGAAAATCAAAAGAATATGGGCCAAACCATAATTTAGCTACATATATCTAATGCAAATGAAGGAAAATCCCTGTGGACAATGAGAATGATAAACGTAAAAGTGAATGCATTCAAATTGTATCCAGACCCTATGCCTGCCATATATAACCACCCAAAAGTTCTTTTTAATTTTTTTTCATTTACATAAATAAGTAGAATGGGATTCTAGAAAATAGACATATTTCAATTTTTCACAAAGACAAAACTTCAGAATAATAAAATAGGGTCAAAATTAGATATCTCATGTCTAATCTACAGACAACCAGTGATTTGTCATTAACATTTCACATTACATAGAATCTTCCTCAGTAACTTGGACTTTTAACCTCATCGAAATGAGTTAGTTTTGATATAAGTACAGGAATGATTATTAACTAATATAAGGAATTGCTATTTTATAAATATAAAATAATTATAGGCAATTATTGATCTGAGATGGAGAAAACACGTCTCAGAGAATTATAATTAAGCATGTTTTTACTTTCTATATAACTTTACCCCTTTGAGAGTATTAGAAATAGATATTGAGGATAATGTGTGAGAAAAGTAATGTATATGTATGTGTGAGTTGGTCTCTTTGTTATACAGTGACAGAACACTGTAAACCAACTATAACGGAAAAAAATAAAAATCATAAAAAAGAAATAGATATTGAACACCTAATTAAGCCAGATCATTAATTAAAATGTTGTGCTACCTCATTACTGGCCCACACTAGTAACAGACCACTATAACCAACAAAACCTGGCCTAGGTCTCCTCAATCAATTTTATAATCACCTTTGGATTTGGTTCACAGTGTTCATGCCTTTCAAGATTCTGATATGAATGGGCTTAGAGTTCATTTTACTCAAGTTTAAGAACAAGAAAAATAATCTATTTTATTTTATGTTTTGAATTTTCAGTACAATTTTACTTCACTCTTTCTAATAAAATGTCCTGGTATTTATTTATTTAATTAGGCTGCATATGTGGCATGTGGAAGTTCCTGGACCAGGCATCGAACTTGCGTCACAGCAGGGACCCTAGCTGTTGCAGCGACAACACCACATCTTTAACCTATGCCACAAGAGAACTCTAAAAACTTGCTGGTATTTAAATTAAAATCATTGGAAAAACAGCTTAAACACATTCTTCGTTGTTCTTCCTGAGCTGTGGTTCCTACTGCTCCTTGGAAGAAGGAACCAGAATATCTGCTCCTCTCACAGCAGGTAAGGTCTGAGTTAAGTGCAAAACCCAGAAGCCCCATACACAAGACACTACAGTCATGACTTTTCTTGAACGCCTCCTTATTCCTCTTCTGAGACTCTGACACTAGTTACATGGGGTGAGCACTTGACCTCTCAAAAAAAAAAAAAAAGGAAAAATATACTTGAAAGTTTGATACGAGAGCCTGTGGAGTTCTAAGTAAGAGAGTTCTATTCAGGAAGACTAAGGGGAGGGGAGAGGTCACAGGTTCTGACCCATGGTAGATAGAGGAGGAAAAGACCCAAAGGACAGAGGTAGCTATATAATTTGTGTGATCTCTGGGAATGTTCCTAGTAGCTTGATTCACACATAAACAATCTATTGATCCAGAAAAATACTACTGTTATACTACCAATTAAAAGGAATGAACTAGTAAATGATGAAACACCATGGATAAATCTCAAACATATTAGGCTGAGAGATAAAAGGCAAAATAGTCTATGTTATGATTCCATTTATATAAAGATCAAGAATAGGCAAAACTGATCTAAGGCTCCTTATAAATCTATAGTGTTAGGACAGTGATTGCTCCAGGTGGTAGGGTGAAACTTGGGTGGAAATGGGCATGAGGGAACTCTCTAGAGAGATAGAAATGTTTCTGTCTTGACACTGGACTGGGTCACAGGGTATATGCATTTGAATTACATTTCAGAACTATATACTTCACTGTATATGTATACATATATACATATATATATATACATATATATATATAATATTTTAATGAACATAAAAGTTCTACAGCCAAATGTCAGAAGGAAATAAGATGCAGAGGGAGAGAGGTAGGGAGCACACTTGGGCTCTGAGATTAAACAATACAGTTCATTCTCCCTGGTCTCCCTATTGTATGACTTTAGCCATATTAGTAAGGTTACTTAATTTTTTATTTTGTTATTTAAATAAAGGAGATTTTCATGATATTTATAAGATTGTTATAAAGATTAAAGAGTGAGATTGCTATGAAGATTAAATACCATGACATATGTATGAAAAGTCCTTAACACTGGATGACCTCCCAGTTAATAACTGCTGGATGGCCATTATAATGGTGATAAATAATAAGTACAGTGTGGGAATTATCTGGGAAGAATGGCTGAACTGCAATCCCTGATGAAAAAAACTCGAGAAAATACAAATATCTTAAGATAGAGGTGAGATATTGAGTGCTGTTAAGAACGTTCTTAGGAGGAAGCACAGGATTTCAATATGTAATAATCACTAGGATATTGAGTTCCCCATCACTGTCCCTGAGGCAAATTGCCTCAAAGGGCTAAAGAGTAAGTTGGAAAAAAAATAAGAGATCCTTTGTGGCTATGATGAATTCTAACTACAGAGTGGACAGAGAGGTGAGGGGTTGAACCTCACAGAAACAGGATCTGCAGCCAACAGGTCAGTGTCACCACATAAATCTTAAAGTTGGCCGAACAACATGGGTCCACAAGGCAGTAGGAGAGGGGAGGAGAGTGACCATCCAGCCAGTATCAGACCAGAAAAGATAATAGCCAGCAAGTCCACGTGAAGCCAAGATTCTGCTGTCCCACTGCAGAGGTGTCAATCAACTTTGATGTACAAGGACATTGTTGTCATCCATTTATGGAACACTTGTAAGCTCACACAACGTACCTAGTTTACCTAGTTTAACCACTTACAACTACCTTGTAGAGATTTATGTGTAAAATTCCCATATATTATTTAAACTAAAAAAAAAAAGAGAGTCTGTACACATTTTCTTTAGTTTCTCCCCTTCTCAGTGTAGCTGATTCATGCTTTCTGATGGAAGAAAGAATAGCATTGTGTACGTCTATACTACAATTTCTACCTGGATAGCGATTCAAACTCATAAAGACAACCTTTTGAAAAGTTGATTAATTTCTTTTCTGGCATTAACTAGAAATCCTTCACTGTTTATACTCATATTTGCCTTTGTCTGATATTTATTTTGATATTTTATAGGGCACACAAATCTCAGGGGAGCCTTTTACCAAAATGATAACATTTAGGCCTTCTCCATTGGTTTAATATAGAATCTAGAGTGAGAAATATTATTTGTTTTGAATAAACTTTGTTTTCTCTAAAATGAGAATAATTTTATTGACATCAGTTTATTTTACTGGAAACCTCTCCCACTCATGTAGTCTCTCTGCCCCAAATCCATTTGAATAAACATTAGAAAAGTAAAACTACATTGAGGTGAATAGGTTGAAAAGTTTGGGAAAACTTTTGAAACTGATTTTAATTTTTATTTATCATGTACTACACACAAAGTTTTTAACATAACTTTATTTTGTATCTCATCTCTCTCCTTTAGAAAACAGATTTTGAAACTTAAAGCACAACTAAGCATTTGCAGATGAAAATGATCATTTTGTAGTTGTTTGAACATTTTCAAAATCCTCTTTTCAAAGGCTTCCTTTCATTTAGAGCTCACTGATGTTTTCTCCAATTGTTTAGAAATATCTGTCAAATGCTTTATAGGCACTAATTAAAAGAAGTCACTGATTTATAAAGGGTGGTTTTTCACATATACACTCACAAAGAAAGCATCAAGGGAGTACAGAAAGTGAAGTTACAGCTCTAAAATGCCTTCTCTTTCCCTAAGACTACAGTTTAAAGGCACATGCATCACTGTAATTGGACTAAAATGTGAGAAAGGAGAATACCTATTACACTATTTTAATAACTGCTTTTAAAAAAATTTAAGTTCAGCTCTAAAAAAAATCAAAAGCAATTTTATATAATTTCTCCCCAAAGGAAAATAAAATAATATCTGACATGAAATTTAAGCACTTTCATGAAAAAACTGGATTGGGTATTTGAAATGTTCTCTTCAATTGTCTGAACATAGGATCTTGACAAATAAACATTATCCTTCTAGGTGTTTAGCTTTCCCGTTTATCAAATCAAGTAAATTTTACTTGCCCAATATTTATTCAGAGAAGGTTTTCTTATGTATTTACATACATACATACACACACACATACACAAAGAGAAAGAGAGAGAGAGATTTTATATTTTCCTGTTTTCACACTTTAATTTTCTTACTTCTTTAACCATGGGGACATTTTTCTCCCCCCAAAAAAAACATGATTCCCAAAGTTCTAATCTATCTTGGTGCTTTTGTTACTTCAAGTTCATTCAATTGTCATATACTTAGAGAGTTTTGACCAACTCACCCTGTGCTGGTTCCCTCATCTGTCCCTCCAGCTTTACGCCTTACTGAGCTACTGTTTTCCAAAAGTCTGCAGATATTTCCATCAAAATATCTCTCTGTGAACTCAAGCTACATCTGCCCCAAACTGACGCTAATTTTTTCCAAGAAATTTATGGAGTTCCTTTTCTTGCTTAGTAGGTTGAGGACCCAACATAGTGTTTGTGAGGATGTGGTTCAATCTCTGGCCTCGGTCAGAGGGTTTAGGATCTGGCATTGTCACAAGCTGCAGTGTATGTTGCAGATGCAGCTCAAATCCAGTTTTGCTGTGACTTTGGTGTATGCCAGCAGCAGCAGCAGCTCTGATTTGCCCCCTAGCCTGGGAACTTCCAAATGTAGCAGGTATGGTCATAGAAAGAAAGAAAGAAAGAAAGAAAGAAAGAAAGAAAGAAAGAAAGAAAGAAAGAAAGAAAGAAAGAAAGAAAGAAAGAAAGAAAGAAAGAAAGAAAGAAAGAAAGAAGAGAGGGAGGAGGGAGGGAGGGAAGGAAGGAAGAAAGAAAAGAAGGAAAGAAAAAAGAAGGAAAGAAAGAAAAAGAAAGGCAATGAAACACTAACTGAAATATTTTTCTCCCTGTTTCAAATGGCCAGAATGTTATTTATAAATAAAACTTTAAGTCACTTAAATGCTCAAAAAGTATTTTCTCTTTCTTTTTCTTTCTTTCTTTCTTTCTTTCTTTCTTTCTTTCTTTCTTTCTTTCTTTCTTTCTTTCTTTCTTCCTTTCTTCTTTTTTGTTACTTCCCCAATACAATTTTTTTCCACTGTACAGAAAGGTGACACAGCTACATCCATTTTTCTCACATTATCATGCTCCATCACAAGTGACTAGACATAGTTCCCAGTGCTACACAGCAGGATTTCATTGCAAATTCACTCCAAAAGCAATAGTTTGCATCTAATAACCTCAGGCTCCCAATCCATCTCACTCCCTCCCCCTCCCTCTTAGCAACCACAAGTCTATTCTCCAAGTCCATGATTTTCCTTTCCGTGGAAAGGTTCATTTGTGCCATATATTAGATTCCAGATATAAGTAATATAATTTGGTATTTGTTTTTCCCTTTCCGACTTACTTCACTTCTTTTTTGAGGAAGGCCTGTATTGCTATGAATTTCCCTCTGAGCACTGCTTTTGTAACATCCCAAAGATTCTGAGTGGTTCTGCCTTCATTATCATTTGTCTCAAGGTATTTTTAAATTTCCTTCTTGATTTCCTCATTGACCCATTCACTGGCTTTTTAGTAGCGTGTTGTTTAGTCTCCATGTAGCAAGTTTTTTCTCATTTCTTTTCCTGTGGTTGATTTCTAGTTTCATGGCATTGTGGTCAGAGAAGATATTTGAAATAATTTCTATACGCTTAAATTTGTTGAGGTTAGCTTTGTGCCCCAGTATGTGATCAATTCTTGAGAATGTTCCATGTGCACTTGAGAAGAATGTTTATTCTGATTTTTTTTGAATGTAATATCCTAAAAATGTTGATTAAGCCTAATATTTATATTGTGTCTTTTAGGATCTTTGTTGCCTTATTGATTTTCTGCCTAGAGGTTTTGTCCATTGATGTGAATGGGGTGTTAAAATCTCCTACTATGATTGTATTCCCCTCAGTTTCTCCTTTTATGTCTATTAGTATTTGTTGGAGGTATTTGGGTGCTCCTATATTAGGGGCATATATATTGAAAATGGTAATATCCTCTTCTTGAATGGATCCTTTAACCATTACATAATGTCCTTCTTTGTCTTTCTTTATGGACTTCATTTTAAAGTCTATTTTGGGAGTTCCCGTCATGGCGCAGTGGTTAACGAATCCGACTAGGAACCATGAGGTTGCGGGTTCCGTCCCTGCCCTTGCTCAGTGGGTTAACGATCCGGCGTTGCCGTGAGCTGTGGTGTAGGTCGCAGACGCGGCTCGGATCCTGAGTTGCTGTGGCTCTGGCATAGGCTGGCAGCTACAGCTCCAATTAGACCCCTAGCCTGGGAAACTCCATATGCCGCAGGAGCGGCCCAAGAAATAGCAAAAAAAAAAAAGACAAAAAAAAGATGTGTATTTATTGCCATTTTAAACCTTGCTTTCCAGTTGATTCTATGTTTCTTTTTTCTTCTTTTCTATTTTGGATTGGATTGTTTCCATTTATTTTATGTTTGAGTATTTTCTTTTCAGTTTTTGTGAATGTAATGTTCAGTTTTGATTTATGTTTGCCCTGTTTTTTAAGTACCTTAACCCCTTCCTATATCTGCTTGCTTTAGCCTGATAGTTATATGGACTCAAACACATCATTAAAATAAAAAAAAGAATCTATACTTTCTTACTTTCCTTCCCTACACTGTATGATTTTGATGTCTTTTTTTTTTTTTTTTTTTAAGATCTCATGTTTAGATCTGTGGGCTGGCTTATTTAAGTGATTGCTTTCCAGTTGTGGTTTCCTCCATCCTAATTCCTCTTCTTCTTCTTTTTTTTTTTAATTTAGAGAAGCCCTTTCAGTGTTTCTTTTAGAATGGGTTTAGCATTGCTGTACTCTTTCAGCTTTTGTTTGTTGGCGAAATTCTTTATTTCCCCTTCTATTTTAAATGATATTCTTGCTAGATAGAGTATTCTAGGTCGCAAATTTTTTTCCTTTTCAGCACTTTAAATATATCTTGCCACTCCCTTCTGATCTGTAGTGTTTCTAGAGAAATCAGCTGATAGCATTATGGGGGTTTCCTTATAATTAACGCTTTGCTTTTCTCTTGCTGCCTTTAGAATTCTCTCTTTACCTTTAACTTTTGCCATTTTTATTACAATATGTCTTGATGTGGGCCTGTTTGGGTTCAACTTGTTTGGGGCCCTCTGTGCTTCCTATATCTTGATATCAGTATCCTTTATTTTTATTATTATTATTATTTTTTGTCTTTTTGCCATTTCTAGGGCCATTCCGGTGGCATATAGAGGTTCCCAGGCTACGGGTCTAATTGGAGCTGTAGCCACCGGCCTACACCACAGCCACAGCAATGCGGGATCTGAGCCACATCTGCAACCTACACCACAGCTCACAGCAATGCCGGATCCTTAACCCATGAGCAAGGCCAGGGATCAAACTCACAACCTCATGGCTCCTAGTCCGATTCATTAACCACTGAGCCATGACAGGAACTCCAGTATCCTTTAGATTTGGACATTTTCAGCCATAATTTCTTCAATTATATTTTCAATCCCCTTTTCTTCTTCTTTTCCTTTTTGAATTCCTATTATGCATAGATTGGCCTGCTTTATATTATCCCATAGGTCACTTATATTGCTTTCATGTTTTTTCATTTGGTTTTTTGTCTGCTGTCCTGATTGGGTAATTTCCATTATTCACTAATTTGTTCCTCTGCATTATTCATTCTGGTCTTTATTACCTTTAGCTCAATTTGTATCTCTGCAAATGAATTTTCTAGTTTTTTCTTGGCTCCTCCTTAATATTTTCTAGTTTCTTTCTAAAGGAATCTACATTACTGTTCATATCCTCTCAATTCCCTCAGGATTTTCACTATCTCCCTTTTGAACTCAAAGTCTGTCAGACTGCAGAGATCTGTTTCATTGTTGACTTCTTTAGGTGAATTCTCCTGTTGGTTTAACTGGGAATGATTTCTGAGCTTCTTCATCTTGCTTGTGTTTGTCTTTTTCTGTGTGTTTGGGGAAGCCAAACTGTAGTCTTGTAAGGCTACTTCTGTGCAAGAACACCCCTCTGTATTTTTGAAGGGGTTACTATTTTTGGTGTGGGAGTTTGAGTATCTTTCTTCGGTGTGAGCAGGTTGTTATTCCCAGGATGCTCAGTGTGTTTTCAGGTAGAAGGAGGCAATGAGTAGGGCCAGCAGTCAGTGACTGGTCATTGGGCTCTCAACAGCACCAAGGACCTGCAGGAAGGTGTAACAGACAACTCCTAGTTGCAGTGCCCTTGGCAGTGGTAATAAACTCTATGCAGATCTTCAAGGTGACCAGAGCATTTAGCAGAAGCAGCAGCAGGGTGTGTGAGTTCCCAGGGGAGTGAGAGCAACAACAGCTTGTGTTCAATTGCAATGCCCTCCTCTGAAGTGATTGGAACCACAGGTGGTGTCTGTTCAGGGACCCCTAGTGGGAGTGGGCCACCACCGTCCCTAGAGTCTGATAACTGTGGTGGTTTGCCCCCACCATCTGTAGACCATACATGAAGCAACCCCCCTCTGCCCATATAGGAGGTGCTGTACAGGCTGCTCCTAGTTGAAGGATCCTGGGAAGTGACAAAGATCAGGCATGTGGGTACTGCCCGGAACGTTTGGCAGTGGCAGCAACAGGGCGGGTGTGTTCCCAGGAGTGCGAGAGCACCAACAGGTGGTATTGAGTCACAGTACCCTTCTCTGTGGTGGCTTTGAGGTGAAGGGGCTGCACGTGATGTCTGTTCACAGACCCCTAGTGGTGGCAAGCCACTCCCACCTCTGGGGCCAGAGATAACTGCACTGGTTTGCCCCTGCCTCCTGTAGACCATGCTAGAAGCACCTTGTCCTGCTTAGCCCCTGCAGGAGGTGCTGCACAAGCTGCTCCTAGCTGCAGGTTCCTGGGAAAGGACGGTGACCAAGTGTCTGAGTGATGCCCAGAGTTTTTAGCAGTGGCAGCTGCAGTGCGGGTGTGTTCCCAGGGGAGTGATAGCAACAGCATCTGGTGCTTGGTTGCAGTGCCCTCTTTTTTTCTTTTTTGCCAACCCCTGAGGTGACTGGCATCACAGGTTCATTCCACTCACATACCCCAGTGGTGGGAAGCCACGCCTCCCTCTGGCCTCTGAGATGACTGCTGCGGTCTGTCCCTGCCACCTGTAGATCATGCAAGAGGGACCACATTGCACTTAGCACCCCGATGCCTTTAGCCCACACAAGAGGTGCCCGGCCACCTGTAGCGTGCACAAAGAGTACCTCATATCCCCTAAACAAGCAAGAGGCTTCTCACCACCTGTAGCCTCCGCAAAGCTGCCCCGCCCTCTAAATCCCCAGGCATGCTTACACTCTGGCTCAGGGAGTTTCCTATAGTGGTCCATCCCTCCTCCTCTAGGCCTCCCCAACAATGGCACCTTGCCTCTCCTGCAGCTCTGCACCTTCTCCCAGGTTTCCTCTGCCATGGAGTTCTCCTCCTCAGTCCTTTGCATACTGCTCCCCCACCCATGACACACTGCTCCTTAGTCCCTCAGGCTGTCCTCACATAGCCAGCCCCAGTCCTCTTCCCTGGACTGACCTCTGGAGCCTGAATCTCAGTGCCCAGCCCCCACCTGAGCATCTCAGGCTGTGATGTCCCAGCCGGTGGTTCAGATGCCTGTGTGGCTCTCACTCTGCTTTGCTGTTCTCAGTCCAGCTGCTATGCTTTTCTCGGAGATTTGAGGTCCTGCTGACTCGGCTGATCATCAGTTAGGTCACTTCCCAGGGTGTGGGTTCCTTTTCTCCTTCACAGCTCCCTCTTGGGAATGCTGGTCCTATCCTGATTCCTTTTCTCTCTCACTCTTTTTTTCTTTTGTTCTACCCAGTTATGTGAAGAGTTTCTTGCCCTTTTTGAAGGTTTAAGTTCTTCTGCCAGCATTCAGGTGATGTTCTGTGAGAGTCATTTCACATGTAGATGTGTTTTTTTGATGTGTTTGTGGGAGAAGGTTATTTCTCCACCATCTTGCTCTGCCTCCTCACAAAGTATTTAATGATACTTTAGTTTTTAGAGAACAAAATCTAAATTCTCGATTCACATTCACAAAAAGTTAGCACCAGTTCATGCATTATTCCAGTCTTAGCAATGTTGACCACTTACTCAGGTTCTCCCTCTGCCTAGCATGCCCTTCTATCATTTTATAAGACACTAATCAAAGGCTATTAACCCCCTGGGTATTCCAAGGCTGCTTTTTTGAGATAATTTTGGAAATGAAAAAAATTTAAATATAAAGTAAAACAAACTCATTTAAATAGCCAAACAGATTCTGGAACCAGTTTCTACAATAAATAATAAACCTCAATGTATTTTCACTTTAGCTAAAAAGAAAAGCAATAATAAGAAGCATTATAGGAGTTCCTCGTGTGGTAGAGTGTGTTAAGAATCTGACCATAGTGGTTTAGGTCACTGTAGATGTGTGGGTTCCATCCCCAGCCTGGCACAGCAGGTTAAGGATTTGGCATAGCTGCAGCTGAAGTACTCGTCATAGCTTGGACTCAGTCCCTGGCCTAGGAACTTCTATGTGTACGGGTGCGGCCATAAAATTAAAAAATAATAATAAAATAAAATAAATAAATAAAATAAGGAAAAATTAGAGAAGAGAAACTAATTAACCCTACATAAAAGACATATGAGAACAATAATATACATACAGAGGATAGAAACAATTTAAAAATCAAATGTAACTTATCATTTATCTCACACAAAAATAAAATATCAAGATGAGAAATTCTAAATATTACAAAGGACATGGGTTTATTTTAAAATCAGTATTACACACACTCACACACAGGTACTGGACAGGTACTGGATGTTCAATAGAAGTCCTCTGATAAAAAAACTCTAAATACTCATATGAGGAACCAAGCATTGTTTCACTGATTCACTGGATTTATAGAAGTGCTAAACTAAAATTATGTGCTCTAAATATACATATTTGTGTTACAACTGAATGACTTTTAAAAAGTTCCAGTGAGGCATAACACATCAACAGTGACATCCTCAGAGTCCTCTGATTGTCATTGGAAATAATGGATAACCAATTACATTAAGCAGTGAAATATCAATGAATATAACATTTTACTCTAAAAATTAAAAAGTATCACTTCATTTCATTACAGACTCAATCATTTTCAGTAATTATAATAATGTTAGGTACAGTTTTTATCACTAGAATAATAAATAGAGTTGCATTATAGCTACATTATTATTAGAAATTATTCCCTTAGTTGACCAAATAATTATAGTTTTCTAAAATAAAGATATTTATAAGGCAGCAAAAATCTCATTTCTACTCTAATTTCATTTATTCTTTTCCAAACTTAGTATTTCTTAAAATACTAAATGAAAATGAAAATTCATATAGTCTGCTATAGTTTTAACATGGTTTTATATCTGTGGAAAAGAAATAGAATCATAAGGCCACTTATAAATGATGCCTCAAATCATTTTCAAATGAAAGTAATGCACGTATTTTTATATCAGAAATAACTAAAATGTATATATCTCGTATTACATGGCTCTACATCCCATTGCTATGGTAATACATCATCCTTCTTAGGATTTATTCACTTTCTGAAAAAGCAGAAAAAATACTTAGTAAATGTTCTCTATGGCTATAGTTTTCAGGTTTTAGGGTAATTTTAACTGTGTGAAATGAAAATTGTAGCCATTCAGTTATAATTCTGGAAATAGCACATCTGTTTTCACATTAATTATAAATATAGTTTGGCTATATCATAGCAGTAAGACATTGCCTGATTTAAAAAAATAAAAGAGAATCAAATTTCAGAGATTCACAGCCTTAGTGAAATTATCAATTAATGACAATTTAGGGAAGATAAATTGTGGTGATTACATCAAACTCTATAATATTCATTAAATCAAGTGTTGATACAAGCAGCACATACAAGAGATTATGATAATCTATCCTAGCTCAGGGCACATTATTGTGCAAAGATTCTAGATAAAATAGATTGGACATATCTTATCTGCTGGTGTTTAATATAACATAAAGCTAAGTTATAAATCTTCAGAGGGAAATCAATGTCAACAAATAATCTACCAATATTACTACAATAAGAGCAACATAATCACATAAATTCAAAGAGATGAGTAATGATTAGCATAGTAGATGCCTTTTAAATCATAGTAATGCCACATATATTATACTTGATCACAGAAGCCAACATTTTTAATATTTATGTTGCTTATTTATTTTAATTTAATTAATTTACTTATTTGGCCACACTTGTGGCATGTAGAAATGCCTGGGCCAGGGACTGAACCCATGCTGAAGCTGCAACTTGCACCACAGCTGTAGCATTGCCAGATCCTCAACCTGGTGTGCCACACAGGAACTTCCTAGATTTCTTATTTTAAAACTGGAGGAAAGATTCAATGCCCCCAAACCAAAACTTTCAAAATAATTCAAACAATTAGGTTGTCCATATCTTCAAATGCTATTCAAAGTTCTGCCACAAAGACTGAATAGCAAAAATCTAGGAATTCTATCTGATTTTAAGTGAAAAAATATTCATCTCCTTAAGCTTAAATAAAAATGCTCACTTTTTAAACAAATGCACAAGTACACAATCATTCCTAGAAAGTGCTACTGATAAATTACAAATTTAAAACGTGCTGAAAATTATTGATGAGAAATAATGATAGCCTTTGTGTTAGCTTGCAATGTGATCACAAATTCCTCCTATTGATGTATGCTTCTTTGTGAGGTTTGTTTATTGTTCTAACAACAGGAGTGAGTCAATTTTCCATCCCTTGAATCTGGGCTCAGCCTTGTCACTTGCATTGGCTAATGGACATTAACAAACTTGCCACAAGCAGAGGTTTTGGAAGCATTTGCACATTGGGGTTGCGCTCTCTTGCTGGGGGAACCATTTCTCACTATGTGATCAAGCTGGTACTAAGCTCCCACAGGATGAGGGACCCCACAGAGTGCCACTCAGCCATCACAGCCAAAGAAGATATGCTTGTGAGGACATTCCAGATTATTCAGCCCCAGGCCAGCTGGTACAAACTAGAAAAACTGACTAGTTTTTCCAATGCCAAATTTGAGGGGAGTAATAAAAACTTATGGTTTTAAGCTATAAGTTTGTTTGTTTGTTTTTTAGGGCCATACCTGAGGCACATGGAAGTTCCCAGACTAGGGGTTCAATCAGAACTGCAGCTGTCAGCTTATGCCACAGCCACAGCAATGCAGGATCTGAACACCACAGCTCATGGCAATGCCAGATTCTTAACCCACTGAGCAGGAGCAGGGATCAAATACTTACCCTCATGGATACTAGTTGGTTTCCTTACCACTGAGACACAACAGGAACTCCTTAAGCTACAAATTTTGAACATAGTTTTTTATTTGCAACAAAAACTAGATGAATCAGTCTTCATATATTGCTTTTATAATTATTTTTGTATCTATCATAACTGCAAAAATAGTCTACAAAGCAATGATTAGAGCAAAATGATAGGTTAAATATGATAACATTATAGTGACATAAAATTCTTAATCAAAATATTTTATATACTTCCCCACAGAAACCATTCATTTGTTGAATTAAAAAAAAAAAAAAACAAGGTTACATGCTTGATTGACTATGTAGCTAAAATTATTCCAAACAAAATGTAAAGAACTTCAAATATTAAGATTAATTTCTCTACAAAAGCCTTTTTCTATAATGGATGATCTCCAAAGTTCTCCCTTTGATCAACTCTGTTATCCAGCAGGACTATTTTGAATCTAAATTCTGATTTAGTTTGTGATGATCAAATAAGTAGCTTATATGGCAAAAGTGTAGTAACGAGTAAAATGCAACATGGGATGCTGTTTGCAAATCATAGATGAAGAGGGGGCATGAATGGCAGTGTATTACACTGGTGCTGATATTTTTTTAAACAAGTAAGTACAAGTATTTGCATGAATTATGTCCAATTCCTCTTTTCCTACTTCAGGATACAATAAAAATATGGCAATTTACCGTATGAGAATAAAGTGAAACTGAGAAAAAGAATAGAAGACAAGGAAAACAACTGTTAAATTGCTTTTTTTTTTTTTAATCTTCCCCAAGTACAGAGGATAAAGGCCAAAAAATGATGCCACTTCATAGCAGCTTGCTTTTTTCTTATTATGGCTGCACCCGTGGCACATGGAAGGTCGCAGGCTAGGGGTCAAATCTGAGCTGCAGCTGCCAGCCACAGCCACAGCAATGCCAGAATGAGCCACGTCTGCAACCTACACCACAGCTCACAGCAACACCAGATCTTTAACCCACTGAGCAAGGGCAGGGTCAAACCCGCATCCTCATGGATACTAGTTGGGTTTTTCACAGCTGAGCCACAATAGGAACTCCATAGTAGCTTGCTTTAATAATTTATTTTCCAAATACTTCCTAGAAAGTAATTAAATGGCAGATAGTTGCTAATTACATGCAAAATATATCAAAGTGGAATATTTTCACTAATTTGCATTTCATGAAATAAGAAAAAAGTAGGAGAGAAAATTCATGAATTTAACACATATTTTATCAGAGAAATGAAAAATACTGCTAAAATAAATTTACTAATCACAACAAGAGCATACATAGGAATAAAGGAGTAAATATGGGATACAAAGTGGCATTTTAAGTAACAGGTCTTCATTGTCTAATTTCCTATTTATTTAAATTTTAAAATTAATAGTTTTGTAACCTATTTAAAGATTCAAAACCAAAACATGTAACTAAGCTTCAGACTGTTGTCAGTGTTAAAGAAATCCTTCAGCAGCACAAAGTAAATTTTAGCAGTTCAGAGCTTTTATTTGCATATCTTAAAACCCATGAAAAGAAATTTGAATACATAATTTTTTTTCTGCCCCATCCACTTTTGCTGAATCTGAAAAATACCTCTAGTTCTCCCCAGATTTTCATTTTCTCTCTCCTTTGCTTCTCTTTTCCTGAATTATGGAGGTCGACCTAAACTTTACTTAGCAAAAAAGACTTTTCTCTTTAGGTGTGTAAATAAAGATAGAAGAGAGAAAATTACAAGCTTCTCTTCAGTCCTGAGGGACAGTGTTAAAACTAGGGCTCTGAAATGAATTAAAATTGTTGTCCTATGATATGTGAATGTTGTAATAATTTAAAACAAACAAAGGTGACTAAATTCAAATGGTCTCCTGTCCTTATTTTTAAAAATTTACTTATTTTTGGCTGCATCCACAGCAGGTGGAATTTCCCAGGCCAGGGATCAAACCTATGCCACAGCAGTGACCTGAGCCACTGCAGTGACAACACCAGATTCTTAACCCACTGCACTACAGGAGAACCCCACCTGTGTTTATGTTTAATTCCATTATCTTAACAAAATGATGAGCATTTTTCCATCTGTTTCTTTCTCATAGAAAAATATGCAAAATATTCTCATAGATGAAATGTTTTTTGGTAGTTGCTTTTGAAAGGAAGAAAAGAGAAAAAAGGGTAGACAGGAGAACAGAGAGGACTCAGCAATATAATAAAATTATTTTATATAACAGAATGCATAATATTTCACTTAAATGGTTTGTATACCATTATGTAAACACCCCATTAAACATTAGCAAAGTCTTTATGTGCATGTTTTAGAGAGATAAAAGAGTGGAAAAATCTAGCAAATGACAGACATACATATTTGGTAGACACCATAGCAAAGGAAATAATTTTCATATAATATAGGGAAAAAATTGTATGGTGACATAACTTGAGACCAGAGGATCTAAAGACCCCTGGAAATGAACAGAAATCTTATGTATTTAATTGTATCATTCATGGGATATAGAACAAGGGTTGAAACTCTGAGAGACTCACCTGTAACTACTCAGTGAATTCAATACAGTTGCAGAACATAAATTTCTTAAGTTTCTAGAAAGCAAAGTGATCAAAGACAACATATGGATTCACTGTAATACAAATATTGCTTAGTAAAGATCAAATCAATAAAACCAAAATTATATTGAATGTAATCATTTTTTTCTTAATTCCTGGGAATTTTAGGATCTTGATATACCAGAGTAATCTGTGATAAAGATTACATATTTTGTCACAGATGTGCTTACATAAATCAAGTTCTGATTTATAGGCGGCTGCATATTACTTTGAAAAAGTTTTCAATTGCTATGGAGATGGAAAATTAACAAAAAGAAATTACACCCTAAATCTTACAATTTTTTTTATTAATGCAAATGAAAGAAAAATCAGAGAAATGTGGTAGAGGTATATGAAAAGGCAAAATCATGACTATAATAAGTGAGGAGCCTTTACAGTGATGATGAAGTTTATTATGATAAAATATAGACAGAAAAGTAGTATAGTATTTGCAATTGAATTTTATTTTTATAGCTCTATAAAGTACAATGAGAAAAGTGTAGGACAACACTAAAGATAACACTGCCCAAAACCAATGTTTTTCAAGATTTCTATTACAGATCAGGTAGACTCTATATTTGCTTTATATTGCTTTCATTTTTGTAATATTTTATCTGATAGAACAATCTCACATCTATAAATCATTTGTAAATTATCAATCCAGTTAATAGCAATATTTAACTTATAATAATTAAGTTTCATGATTAAGATATTGAATATTGCTATTTGAAAATTATGTTTTTGTGACTCAATACAGCACCTTTTAATAAAATTTCTATCATTCTATGTCTTAGAAATATTATGAGAATGATGGTCTTAACATATTAAAATGTAGTAACCCAAAATAATGGGAAGGAATGGAAAGGTTTTTGCTATTTGCAAAAATTAATGATAATAATAATATAGTGAACTAAGCAAATGTAAGATAATGTAGGCACTTTAAAGTTTTATTGCTTTGAGGATAAATACCAAATTCCTTAGCATTCAAATCCTGCATGTCCGAAACCCTAAGCTGCATTCCAAATCAATGTTTCTTTCTGCCTTTATATCTGTGTTCATCAAATATTTTTTTATTGCTCACTCATCTCCTAAAATAAGCTAATGTTTGAAATATTTTTGGTATCAAAACTTATTTTTTTGCAAGGGATAAAATATCTGAACCCATATATTACATATATATGTTTTAAATACATTTTGTGGAATGCTCTAATTTTGTGGAACTCAGATTGAGCTCATCTAAATGACAGAACATGTCTGCCATATAACCTAAGTCATCAGTAAAACCAGCCTTACTCTCTACCAGAAGAATGTTTGAATATTTCATTTCAAATAATGTATTAATGTTTTCCCATGATAACTTATTATTGATTTATAATTCTAAGACAGAGAGAGGATTTTGCCATCCACAATCCTGGCGGGATACACTGCTGCTTCAATAGTTCTTAAACAGCCGCTGGTACTCTCCTGTCTCTACCTTTTACATCTATCTATCATCTATCTATCTATCTATCATCTATCTATCTATCTATCTATCTATCTAATCTATCTAATATTTTTACATTTAATTCATGTGCAGTGTATCCTCTTACTCCCACTTTGTTTAGCCAGATCCTCCTCTCCCATTTAATTTGGGCTTAATAGAGGCAAACATTTGCCTTTGGAATGGATAAGCAATGAAATCCTGCTGTATAGCACTGGGAACTATGTCTAGTCACTTATGATGGAGTATGATAATGTGAGAAAAAAGAATGTATACATGTCTGTGTAACTGGGTCACTTTGCTGTACAGTAGAAAATTGATAGAACACTGTAAACCAGCTATAATGGAAAAAATAAAAATCATTATAAATGAAAAAATAAAATAAATACAATAATCATGGTTTCAAAAAAAAAAAAAAACTTATGTCCTGAGCAATATATTTTTAATGTAAAAAAAAGACTGATGACAGTTATATATTACTTTTGAAAAATAGTGGAAGCAGTAGTGGTAGAGAAGTTGGAAAATGAAAAGTAGCAGCTTCAGGGTCTTTCCTGGACTGATCAAACTTAGGAACAAGCACACTTGAAATGTGAAAGTCTGGAACAGATCTGCACACCTTGGTTCACCTTGAAAAGACCTGGAATACCCACAGGGATATGCTTCCCTGGATTTGAGACTGTTACCTTACAGGATTCCTCAATCAAAGCAAATTGTTCGCTCAGTGTTTCCTGAAAAAAAACTGTCTTCTATAAACTATTCCATTGCTCACAAGAATTACCTAATTTAGAGTCCAAATTCCCATCATTCTTCAAAGTCCAGCACATATGCTTTCATATGAAGCATACAAACTTGATCCATAGATATTCAGTTACCGTAGAGGAGCCAACTTAATGGCAAAATCTTTTCTCTAAGATTGTTCCCATACTCAGTTCATAGGCCTGACATCTAAGGACAAGGAACTACAAAATACAAAAGAAAAATGTGTAAACTAATAAGAGCAATTTGGTCAAACAATGCCACAGTCAAGAAAAACATAAGGCAAATCATTCTGCAGTCCAAATACCACTCTGCTATGTCTAGCTTGTGTTATTTTTGGTATATGGAACCAACCAAGGGATGTAAATGGTGCCAATTTTACAGGCAGGAGAATAATAAATCCAGAAATCTCTGAAAATTCAGTTAGATCTTCTGCTGTCTTAAAATTTTTTAGAGAATGCAGGTGAAACTAATTTGTCTCTTTTTATGTATGAAATGAATATGACTGCTATTTTTTATTCCATATAAGGCATTCTATTATCTAATTTGCCAAACGTGTTTATACTGGTAAAAATTGTGAATCAAATACAAAATATCAAGAGTAATAGAGTCATCTATCTTTTTGTCTAATTTGACAAACAGCTTTTTGTACTGTTTTACTTTATATTTCTTGAATAAACTAACCATTCATTTTCTTAATAAGTTTCACTGATGGAGTTCCCGTCGTGGCGCAGTGGTTAATGAATCCGACTAGGAACCATGAGGTTGCGAGTTCGGCCCCTGCCCTTGCTCAGTGGGTTAAGGATTCGGCGTTGCCCTGAGCTGTGGTGTAGGTTGCAGACGCGGCTCGGATCCCGCGTTGCTGTAGCTGTGGTGTAGGCCAGTGGCTACAGCTTCGATTCGACCCCTAGCCTGGGAACCTACACATGCCGCGAGAGCGGCCCAAAGAAATAGCAAAAAGACAAAAAAAAAAAGTTTCACTGAGATGTGTGTATTTTTCTGTACATACACATATCATAATAAATAGTTTAAAATTTTTCACTTATGTCAGGCACTATTGTAGGCAGTAGTCAAACCACGTAAGATTGCTGTTTTCATGGAATTTATACTTTTTGTACTTTTTCCTTTGAAATTCAAATAAAGTGTCTCACATTTGAATCCACTGCATCTGCAAATTCACCGAACATGTTACTTGAGTAACTTGAGTTATTAAATCACTTTAATCGGTTGCAACAAATACAAATAATCATACTAATATATTTATGATATATTTACATATAATAATGTGTGTATATGTATGTGTATACACACACACACATATATATAATTATAAACTATAATAGATTGACCTTATTAGAATGTATTAGATTAGAAAAAAATCAGAGTGTATCACATGCTACAATGTAAAACCTGTTTCCTACTATGTTTCATGTCTGAAAAATTACACAAAAGACTGAGCTAATATATGTGTTAAGGTCTGCTCCCAGAGCTTTGAAATTGTTAAGTAAATCCTTTCCTTCACCATGACTAAGATCATCCTTCACAGCAACAGTCAGCCCACACACTCATGCTGATATGTAACTTTAGGGTAGTGAAGAAATCCACTAGTTGGAGAACAATTTGCTTTAGCTCCACTATAAGAAACAACACTGATGCCTCATTAAAATCCCATTTACTAGAGAGTAGCATTCAATACAATGAGGTTTTCTTTTCTTTTTCTTTTTCTTTTTATTTTGTGCAAGAAAAATTCTTAAAGGGCTTAAGTACCTATTTAAAAATAAAATCCATACATGGATTACAGAAAAATATTTTAGGGAAAGTACAGGATGTTTTATAGAATTCTGGGGGAAAAAAAAATCAGCTTTTCCCAACAAGGCTGCTTATTTCCTTCACTGACATTTTGCAGTGGTTTAGGACTGGGCATATGACCCTGACAGATCTGCATTTGATGCTTGCCCTGCACCTTCTGTGCTGTGATATTCAGGTAAGTTATATAACTTCTTTGAGCCACTTGCTTTTTCTCATCTATAATAATGTCTACTTCAGAAGAGTTGCTATGAGAATTAGGTAAGCATGCATCTCAAGCCTTTCATGTGGCAGTTAACATATGGAAATTACATAATAATTGGTAGTAGAAACTATTCAAGATGAATTAACAGGTATTTGAAACAATTATTTGTGCTCCTTAGGGCAGATACTTCTTAACACTGAATTATACTGCTCTATCACATGATTGTAAAGCATTAGAAGATGTGTAATATTTATTAGCATCTCAATTTCACTCCGTGCTTAATCTATTCCTATATAAAGTTCTCTGCAATAGATTGTGTAAAAAAAAAAAGGCAATAATAAAATATAAAGGTCTGAGAATCTGAGTTGATGTGTGCTTCCCTTTTGTTCTAGATTTGCTATCTCATTATCTCATATCATTTCTGGGGAAAGAAGTAAGTGTTGGGCTAAGTGTGTACCTGTGTGTGTGTGTGTGTGTGTTGGTGAAGAAAGAGACGATGGGACACTACAGGTAACTGATTTATACATTTGTTTATAAAAACAACTAAATTTGAGGTAATGAAATCTTCATGTCTTTATAAGACTTCTGCAGAGTCTGAGACACCACTAGTGAAAGGATGAGAGTATCATCTCAGGAAAAAATACACAGTAAGCAGGACTCATTTTATAGCCTCCCTACCTTTTTTTTTTTTTTTTTAACTCTGTGGATTATTGCATTTCTACAACCAAGCTCACCTACGCTTATACATTTAGCAACATCAAACTGTGTCCTAGTTTAATGAGGATTTCCTACAATAGCATTTTTTTCTTATTTCTAAACAAGGTCGATTGTGTTCAAATTATTCCATACAAATAAATAGAAATATGAATTTCCTGAAGAAATGTAAAATATTACTTTGGAGAATATGATAAATTAGGTTTTAAAATTTGATAATTAAAGATTTATTTTCTAATTTTGGACAAGTAATAAGACACGTTTTAATCAGTAATTAATGTATATTCTGATAGCTAGAAGGTTTTAATTTTCTTCTTCTTCTTTTTTTTTTTTTTTTACCATGCCTGCAACATGTGGCAGTTCCCAAGTCCCAGACCAGGGTTCAAACCTGCACCACAGCAGCGATCCAAGCTGCAGTAGTGACAATGACTGATCCTTAACCCACTGAGCCACAAGGGAATTTTTTAATTTTCTTAAAGAAAGTTTCATTGGTCAAGTCAGATTGAGTATCTATAGACTTAAATAAGAAATATTCTTCCTTTATACCTGGAATAGTTATTACTTTATGAATTTTTTAAAAGCAATGAAACAGTATGGGGAATTTAAATTTTAGTCACAGTACCGACTTTTGTTTGCATGATTTTAGACAGCTAAATTGTCATATGCAAATGAAAATAATATCTCCTCAGGTATAGTAATATTGATTAAATATAGTAATACATATAAAAATGCTTTGTAAAGTGCAAAGCTTAATGTACAGAATTATTAAACTATAGTCAATAGTTACATAGGTGGTTTCAGTGTTTTCATCAGTGGACACATGGATGAGGAGCATCTATAAACTACTTAAAATTGTATGTATTTATTTACTTGTGCTTGTATTTAGATATTTTCCTCAGCTTTTAGTGGATTCTACCAAAGATGTCTGAGTTTACAAACATCAAAAAGTACTTTGTTGAACAAATGTTGTGTTACCTTTTCTGTGTTAACTTAAAGTCCAATTATTTCCAGAGCCGTCAGAAAATTGTAAATATTTACCGTCCTTAATTATTTAGAATGGCAGGTCTACAATTACAGATTCAACTGTAGAAGACACTTTTATAAGATGAGGTGGACAGAGGAAGAAGCAGTGACTTAAGATGTGAGTGCTGGCTCACTTTTATATCCTCAGACTTTGGACATACCACTTAAATTTCCTAAGTCTTGTGGTATAGTATCTGCAAAATGGCAGTAAAATGATCTGCTCTGCTCACCTCACAGGGTTGTTGCTTTGACATTTAGATATCTTTTTGTGGAATTCAGTGAATATATTAATAAGAGAAATAACAAAAATTACATTCATAGATATCTAAAATATTGAAAAAAAATTATTTCTGACTAGACTATAATCAAGCTCATAATAGAAAGATGGATTTTCAGCCTTCTTGTCACTGGACCTGTCAGAAACAGTTTTTCGTTCTATCAACCCAGAAATGCATTCTTTTCTCTTCTTTCAGTATACCATAATCTTGGTTTCTCCTACCTCTCTAAACTCTCCTTCATAGTCTGTAGTAGGTTTTTTCACTTCTTTCTAAACTCTTCAATACTGGAGCAATACATTATAGTGATTATATACAATATTCAATAGTCTATTCACATTCATCTAGTGATATTTGTTGCATTATTTAAATTAGATAGATAAACATATATATTAGTATTGATACAGAAATGGCTCTAATTTGTGTCTCTAGTTTATACATCAACATGAAAACCACACTCAGATATCTGCCTGCTAACTTGAAATGCATGCTCTTCTAATATACAAAATTCACAGCTCCAAGATTGTGTTCATTATCTTCCCCAACTCCATACTTTGCCCCAAATTGGCTAGTAGCAACTACTCAGACCAAAAAAACCTTGGTATCATACTAGATTCTCTCTTATTCTCACACTCCATTTACAGTGTATTAGCAAATCCTTAAGTTCTATTTTTAAAATATACTATCTTTGATCATAACATTCATCACATGGTCATGGATAAATAAGCTAAAATATGCAAAGCATTTAAAATAATATTTGGCTTTCATTAAAAATAATAAACAATACTTTATTGGGTTGGATTCTGTTTAAAGGTTTTACCTGTTTTCTTTCTTCTAACAATAACAATAATAACACTCTAGTCCCTAGAAGTCTTAGGAGCTACTGTGAATTTCATTTTGCAGATGATAAAACTAAGGCACAGAGAGGTTAAAGAAGGTAACTAGTCTCAACTGCTAAGTGACAGAGCCAGGATTTGAAACCGGGAATTGGACCTCAGAAATCTACTCTTCACTTAATGCTAGCTAGTATTAAAAACCATCATCTCTCTGAACAGACACAAAAACTATTTGAAATATAATAGAAATGAAAAAAAATCAAGAAACTGGACAGCTTACATTCATAACAACAAAAAGAATATCTTTTCTCCAGAAGCACAAAGGCCAAGAGAAAAAGGAATAGAAAGCCCATTCTCATACACAATATGAACCATAAAGTGATTGACAAAAAAACTTGTCATGCTTATATGAAAAAGAATATTAAGAAATGTTCCTGAGCTACACAAAGTAAGTTTTCAAAAAAAAAAAAAAATCAGGAGAGAAGCCATATTCCTAGATAGAAAAACTCAAAACTATAAAAGATGTCAATTTTCTCAAATTAAATGTAACCATAATTAAGTTTCCAACTGGAAATTTTATGAAACTTGACAGCTGATTATTAAGTTCATTTGGGAGAGAAAATGCAGAAAGGGCAAAAGGTTTTAAAAAATAGCAGTAAAAAAGAACTTACTCTAAGAGTTATTAAAATCATTCTTTAAAGGTACAGTTTGGTTTTAGTACAAATATATCAATAGAACAAATAGAAAAGCCAGAAATAAGTCTATGAATATGAGAAAAGTTGTATCTCCATTCAGTGATGGGAAAAAATGGACAATTCAAATTATGGTATTGGGGCTATTGGTTATGAAAATAGGAAGGAAGGAATGTAGGGAAGGAAGAAGGGAGGAAAGAAGGAAAAGAAAAGGAGAGAGGGAGGGAGGAAGGAAGGATCCTACTTAATATGACACATCAATATAGAATAGTTTCAAAAACTCTCTGTCACTACTTAACAAATCTAACTACTATTATTTCTTTTAAAAATCAAAAATTTCTTGGAACAGCTAGTTCTTTCTAGATACAAGTTTATGCTATAAACTTGAAAAAACTGAAAGCCAAGAAAAGAAAGTTTATTTCATAGTAGCATATAGTATGTATCCCTGCCCTATTTTCACCCATATTCCCAAAGAAAAGAAGGAATGTTGATATATTTCTGAGACTTCTAACCCAAACTAATCTGGATAGAGGAAAGAAATGGTAGAGTTAGCAGTACAGGAAAAAGCTACTGGACTGGCGGACAGAATTCCATATACAGAATGAACAGAATTCTACAGAGGTAGAGAGGTCACTAAGACCCAGGGAATTAGCATAGTCCAGGTCTGGTGGGCCAAAGGCATTTCATCACTGTCCAGCTTCCCCTTCCCATCAATAATCTCTCAAGTTAAACACAGTCTCCAGTCAGTAATTCCTCTAACTCAAATTGTGACTCATCAGGAATAAGTCAAACAAGGTAAGGATAGTGCTTTAACTTTTAGTATTTAACATTTTTGATTTTAATAAAAACTTAGCTCAAAGACAACAAAATAACCCATAAAGATTTAAAAGACTGTGGATATAAAGCAAATTCTGAGAATCAAAGAGAAATTATTTTATATAAAATATGTAGATTATAACAAGGGCAAAATTCCTATAGACAAAAAAGTAAATAATGACATAGATGAAAGACTCTAGTTAATAACTTGCATTCAGAGGAAATACACAAAGTTTAAAATAATAAGAGAAATTATGATAGCTTTGGAGGATAAAGAAGATCCAACATAAGAATTATTGCTTCCTTTGAAGGCCTCAACAAGTGAAACTGAAAGATATTGAGTGATATAATGCAGAAAAAATCCCTGAAAGGAAAGAACTGAAATGGTGAAAATGTATCAGGCATCCAGGCAGAACATGCTTGTCATCAGCAGGAGAAAAGTGCTGAGACTTTTTATGGGAATATGCAGTGCTTGGATTAATAAAGCAATGAGCTAACAGAAGAAAGGGTAAACTATTAATAATATTCATTGCAGCAATATTTACAATAGCCAAGATATGGAAACAACCTAAATGTCCACTGACAGATGCATGGATTAAGATGATGTGGTACATATATACAATGGAACACTACTCAGACATAAAAGAGATAAACCAATGCCATTAGCAGCAACATGGATGGAACTAGAGATTCTCATGCTAAGTGAAATAAGTCAGAAAGAAAAAGACAAATACTATAATATATCACTTATTTGTGGAATCTAAAATATGGCACAGATGATTCCATCTACAAACCAGAAACCGATCATGGACAAGGAAAGCAAGCTTGTGGTTCCCGGGGGGAGAGGGGAGCGAGAGGGATGGATGGTCAGTTTGGGTTTTTGGATGCAAACTAGTATATTTGGAATGGATAGGCAACAGGGCCCTACTGTACAGCACAGAGAACTGTGTGTGATTGGGTCACTTTGTTGTACAACATAAATTGAAGAAATATTTTATTTTATTTTATTTTTTGTCTTTTGTCATTTTAGGGCCACACCCATGGCATATGGAGGGTCCCAGGCTAGGGGTATAATCGGAGCTGTTGCTGCTGGCCTACGGCAGAGCCACAGCAATGCCAGATCCGAGCCGCATCTGTGACCTACACCACAGCTCGTGGCAATGCCAGATCCTTAAACCACTGAGCGAGGCCATAGATCGAACCCGTAATCTCATGGTTCCCAGTCAGATTCATTTCCCATGCGCCATGACAGGAACTCCTCCTGAAGAAACATTTTAAATCAACTATACTTTAATTAAAAAAGTATGTATTTGAAGCTGGTGGCAATGTACATGCGTAAATAAACCTTGAAACTACAAAAGAAAAAAAATTCCAGAAAACAATAGAGATAATTGTCAGATACTTTTAGCATAAAATATTTCAAGGATTAGCAAACAAACTAATAAATAATGAAATACTTGTATGGAAGGAATAATTTGAATAGAACAATGATTTCAGTTTTGGAGGATCCATAATAAAAGGAGGACTGGGGTGAGAAAGGCAGCGAGCCACATGCAGAATTAAGACCAAAGTGCAAAGGCAATTCAAATTGCAGGACAGAATGTAAATACCATGAACTCTGAAAAAGTTAAAATAATGTAATTATCAAAAAAATCCTGAAAATGAAGAGCAGTGAGGACAAATTGGAGAGAAGCTAATCACCTCAAATCGCACTGTAGGGAGTTAATGAACATTGTCTGAAATTAAAACATGAAGCTAATGCATCTAGCTTATTAATGATATTTATAATCTTTTATTCTTAACCATGAAAACGAGTTTAGAAAAAAAATTCTTGTGGTGAAGACGTATTTAAGGTCAGCAATTCTTTTCAATTTATTTCAATTTATCTTTCTTCTATTTAATTATGTATAATATACTAATTATAAAAGTAAGTACATGTATATATTTATCTATTTGTACAAATGTCATGATGATCACCATGTTAATTTTTTTCTGACTTTACACTCAGATTTTGTGATAATTTGCATATATGTGTATGTACATGTATTTTAGCTGGAATAAAGACACTACAGTAAATAATAAACCTCACAGTGCTAAGCATCTGAATGTAAAGTGATAATAAGAATGATAATAATAAAATGATTACAGAAGCTTGCAGGTATCTATTTGTATGAATTGGTTTGCAAGGGAGAAAGAAACCTGCGTAGAGATTTGCTAAGACAGCTGAAGGACACAGGGTCAGGAGATTATCATGCTGTTTAACCAGGAAAGATGATTTCTGAACTTGCCTGTCCCCATGGCGTTCAGTCTGAACTCTATAAAGAATTAAACACAGGACATGAAAAACTGGGTTGTTATCAAGAACTCAGCATCACAGCTTTGAAGTCAAGTGAAATGACTAGAAGTAAAGGGATATTAGAACCTTGCTCACAGTTCTGCTAACACAGAAATCCTAAAAAAAAATGCAAACCTCTTTGCTACAAAGTTACTAGATTTAGAATTATCTGGTAGTCATTTGCCCGTCATGCAATCTGTCATTTAGGATGCTAGAATAGGGAGTGGTGAGGTACCACTTTAACCTAGAATTTTTGAACAGAAAAATATTAGAGGTGTTTAGCTAATATCAGATGAAATTAGAAGTTAGATAACACTTAAAGTAGTCATAAAGGACTCATGATGCATTTTTTTTTTGGTAAGAATCAGTGAAAGTAGATAATATATCCACCCTAGCACTCTGAAATCATAAGACTTCGAGAAACATTTTTTTTTAGTAATATATATATATATATATTCTTTTTATGGCCTCACCTGTAGCATACAGAGGTTCCTGGGCTAGGGGTCAAATCAGAACTGCAGCTGAAGCCTACACCACAGCCACAGCAACCCAAGATCCAAGCCTGTCTGTCACCACAGCTCATGGCAATGCCGGATCCCTAACCCACTGAGCCACTGAGAGAGGCCAGGGATCAAACCAGCATCCTCATGGATACTAGTCAGATTTCTTTCTGCTGGGCCAGGAGAGGAATTCCAGAAAATAATTTTAAATTGGAAAATTCTTTATTTCAGAGTGGCATATTGCCTAGATATAAAGATGGCAACCCACTGGCATTAATGCAGGAAAACACACACACACACACACAAATCAAAATTGCAGGAAAAAAATCTGCATAAATAGAAGTTGTTGTTACACTACTGTTTTTCTCAGTTTAATTGAATCTTTGTAGTTATCTTTTGAATTTGATAGATTTCCTTATAGAGGAAATTTGATATTTTATCATAAAAAAATTTTGAATACATGAAAATGTATTGAAAGACTGAAATGTATAATAGAATTACTAAAAATAATGTAAAGTCTCATCTCTGCTAGTATTACCGAAATTTGTGTGTTCTTTCTTTCCTTTTCTTTTTCTGGCCCTATCTGCTGCATATAGAAGTCCCCCGGCCAGGGATCGAATCCAAGCCGCAACTATAACCTGCACCACAGCTGTGGCAATGCTGGATTCCTGACACACTGTGGCACAGTGGGACTCCATGAAATTTTTTGTGTCCTTTCTTACCCTGAGAATTAAATATTTAGATAAGTTTCTACCAAACGCACCTTATTGATGAGAAAACTAAGGCTCAGGAAAATTGTGGCTTGCTTTTTAAAACAGCAAATAGGCTTTATAACAGAGAAAAAACAACAGTGTGCCTTCTTGGACAAGAGAATCCTAATGTGAGGACTGTTTATAAAAGATACATATTTTTCTCTATTTTAAATATTTATTTGTGTGCTGTCTGGGTAGAGACATTTTCAAGGAGTAAATGAGTCTACTTTTTCTCTTCTGAAACCAAACTTCCTGTCTGACTGCTGATGGGACGTGCTCCCACGTCCCTGGCTGTGCTCCCCCTTCACAGTTACTGAAGGGCAAACAATGAGAGGAAAAGAAGCGACTGGACTGGGGATGTGAAAGGGAACATATAGATTTCAACGAATATAGTGGGTTTTAGAAATGCTTGTGAACTTTCCCAGGGACAAAAGTTAGAAAACCCATCTGACACCACCTCACACTTTATGCTGTAAAATCAGTGAATTCGTTCTTACTCGGTCCATAGATGAAGTGAACATACATGTTAGTTTCTCAGGAGGCTCCTCTTTTACACCTGTTGCTCTGCTTTCAAACATGTTCCCCCCGGGAAGGTAAATACCATGACCCTCCTCCTGGCAGAGCGCTTCAGAATGCTTCTCTAAACTCTATTTCCAGCTGCTCTAAAATGCTCTAAAATGGTTTTGAAGAGGTTGTCCCAGGACTTATCAATAGGACTCATTTTCAAAGAGGTTCCTGTCTATGACGACTCTCTTCTTCTTCCTATGTTAAGTCCTATATTGCCTTTCTTGTTTAAATTTTCATTTCATCAAATATAAAACTGTTTAGTAGTGCCAAAGATAAGAAGGAATCAGGAAAAGACTGATGACTTCCAATCAGAGGGAAGATGCTAATACATATAAGGATACTATTTTTTTAGTTTTCCTGACAAAAATCAAATAAAAATTCCAAGCAAATTTTTAAAAGTTGATGAGTTTTGATAGTTTAATCATGTAAGGTTAGGTGTTCATCCATATGCCTGTTGTGTTATTTTTCTCTCACTAGAATCCAGAAAGGAATCTTAGTAAAAGTGTTACAGTACCCAGAGTAGTAGTCAATATCGTATATTAGGAAGCTCAGCAGATTCACACATAACAAAATAAAATTTAAACCTAATATAATTATCCTAATTAGAATTTTTATGAAAAATAATCCTTTGTTCTGTGTTCATGTTGATATTTAAGGAAAATATAGCAAATTATAAAAATTTGGCTTATTACATAACTCATTTGCTAATATACTGGTAATATTAAAACAATAGTTTAGTCTAAAATATACTTTAATATTTATGAAATAAGGTTAATAATCTTTCCATATTTTATATAACAAGTTTTCTAGTTTTTCCATTTTACTAAATTTATTTTCACACATACAAACATATCTCAGGGGAGAGTCTATTAGATTTGAAAGAGTCTAATAGGATTTTGATGTACCAAAGAATATTTACTACCTTCTGAGAAATAACCCACTTAAGCCAAAATGAACAATGTCTAAGCTATAGTCTTGATTTTTAGCATGCTGCTCAGTGAAAAAACAAATATAGCACACACACACACATGCATACACACATTTGAAGGAAGTAATATTCTTACTGGTTTTAAATAATGCACATCCATAAATAAATTTAATTTCTGTGCTGTCTTTTGGCAATCTCTTTAGGAAATGCATGTCCAGTAAAGCTGAAAAGATGTATAATATTTTGGATTAAAATCATTTATTCAAATCGAAGTTCTTATAAAAACTACTCAAACTGTATCAAATGCCCCTTTTGGAATTAATATAACTGTGGGTTTTTAGAGTCCACTGAAAACAGAGGGGCATATTTTACAGACTAACAAAAGCAACACTGAAGTTTAATTCAAAATGGCTCTCTGATTTGTCATTTTGAAACTAACCTTCTCCAATGATTTTCCAATTATTACATTATTTTGATTTCTTCAAATAAGTCTTTAGCTTAACGTAACTAAATGCATAATGAAGAGATAAGGGGGTTCTGTCCTTCTGCTCCAAGCTAAAACATAACCTCTAAATTATCTTTTACAGTAAGCCAAAGCCAATATCACATACCTTTCGGGAATGAATTTCTTTCACATACAATGGAAGTAGAAACTCAGATATACCTTCAAGTCGGATTCCCTTCTTGGTGACTCTCAGATTTCCCATACCATCCTACAAGCAATGAAATATAGTTCACTTTTAGGTTAATTAGAGAATGAATAACTGGCCAGAATTTTCTTAGGCCTAAATTGAGAAAACAGTAAGCTCAAATTAGTGATGATTTAAGGAAAATGAGGGGTTGAATCTACTTAACGAATGGTTGCAGCAGTTTGCATGCACATTAGTGGGCTCTGCTTAAAATGAACAGAAAAAGAGGATTATAAAGGACCTGGTATCTTCTTCTAGTTCTAACAGAAACTAGGATTCATCTGTGAATAAATCTTGTACTTTCTTCATGCATTAATTATTTTAATTTTATTAGGTAAAATGATACTTGCCACCTGACTACTGAAAATAACTTTGTAGAGAGATCTAATAATATTTAAAAATGACAGTTGTACACACATTTCTACCATGATCAAATAGTCATGTTTTGGAGTTCCCACTGCAGCACAGGGGGTTAAGAATCTGACTGCAGCAGTTCTGGTAGCTGTGGAGGTGTGAGTTTGATCCCTGGCCCTGTGCAGTGGGTTAAAGGATTCAGTGGCATTGGTCACAGCTGTGGCTTGGATTCCCTCTCTGGATCAGGAACTTCCATATGTCATGGGTATGGCCATAAAAAAAAATATTCACATTTGTACAAGCAATTACTGATTGACTAAGCATAAGTAAGCATGGTGTTCCAGTATTCTAACCATGGGTAAAGCACATATCCTCTTCTTTAGAAAATGAGGAGGATAAAACAGTAAACAAATAATATTTATGAGATGAAAAATACAAATAGTAAGAACAGAGCACTAATGGGAATTAAAGAAAGGAGATTTCAAATCTGATAAGACAGTAAACCATTTCTCATGGAAGATATTGTCTATGACAAAGGCAGGTTTGATTCCCAGGCTGGTGCAGTGGATTGAGTGAGAGCAGTGGGTTAAGGATCTTGGGTTTGATCCCTGGCCCAGGAACTTCCATACGCCATGGGTGTGGCCAATAAAAGATTAATCTGGTAGAAGTAGTATGTGAAGCTAACGGACAGAGGGTCAGTAATAATGCATAACTTAGATGTGAAGAGAGAGGGGGGAGAGCAATGTACCAGACCTAGTAGCTAATTTTATCTAGAGATATTGGACAGAGGGCCATTCATAATTAGCCCAAGGTTTCACAACTATGACTCTATAAGGATAGGTAGTTATTTTTACAACTGGAATAGTGAAATTTGTTGGCTCAACAGCATAAATAAATTCAGCTTTGGATTTTCAACCTTTGCAGTATCACTGGAAAAATTCAGAATTTTATCCATCAACTAACACATCTGTGGAAAGTGGGCTGGGGAATGACAGTTGCTTAAGTCTTGCTTGAATCCATCATGGTGGTGAACAAGTCCCATGTGGAAAAAAAAAAAAAAACCTGTATATAAAACCAAAGAGAAACTCTGAGATAATGACTAGGTCTGAGGGTTAGAAAGATATATTTTCTACATTCTGGGAGGCTGTGATCAGTAGAAGAGGAAAGTCAAGAGATGATGATGGCTCCATCTTCTACCCTCTGTTCTGAACTCAAAAGAAAGCCAGTGAAATAGTAGAACAATGAATAGAATTTGGGGTAAGAGTTGAAGGAATTTTTAAGACAAAGGAACTAAAAAGAGAGAGTAAGATTTTGAGGTGGTATAATCTCAGTCTTCTTATGGAAGGAAAGTGTAATTGATTCTGGTTGAGTTAAACTTGAGATGAGATGGAGAAATTCACTTTTTGAGGCTTGAACTTAAAGCTGACACCAGAAATGCCTAACAGGAAACTGACCAAAATTTTTTTTAAAATATTAAAATTTTAAGCTTTGCTGAAGACAAGGGATGGGAAAAGAAGCCAACTTTTGTTTCGCTGAGACAGAGCTCATTTATACCAGTTTTATTATACCTTCTTTCAAAATTGAAAAATGCCTCTGATATAGACATTAGTTACAGGGTCACTTATTCACTGACCTTAATTATTTTTGCAACATTATGCAACAGAAAGAGGCAGAATGAATGATGAGAGAGATTCAAAACTGAGGATTTACTAGATGGGAATGGCAAAAAGCCAGAGGGATGTGGCATTCTAAAGTAACAAAAAATGATGTCCCTCAAATGGCTGACGACTCCTTTTTCTTGTTGAGTAGAGACACCTAAAGCCAGAACAGCAATACTGAATTGCAAAAATAGCACAAGGTAAAGAGTAGAAGCAGATAATAAATTAATGATTAAGTTTAACAGGAGTCAAGAAATATGAGAGATGTTAAGAAAATTTATCATCAGAAAATGGCACCTCAAATATTGAGATCTTGAAAGTGAGAAAATGTGCAGACATAATGTAGCCTAAAGAGCACCTGAGCAGTGGTGGCAGAAGCAGAGAGCCAAGAATATTAGTGCATATAAAGTGATGTGTAGCTTTAAAAATGTTAGTTTGCATCACAGGGATTTTATTGACTAAAAATCACACAGTGACTGACCATGCGTATTTTCAAATGCCTGCCTGAAAGGGTGTGTTCTGAGGAGTTCCCAATGGAGTTGTTTTGAAAACGTCTAATGCAACTCTCAGATGATTTCAGGGAAATAGAAAAAAAATTCTATCATGAAAGAATTCCAAGTTCAATATTAATCTTAAAAAATGTTTTTATAAGATGGTTAAAGAAGAAAAGACCTGGACTTTTGAAGTTAAGTTAAATGTGACATCAGATATGCTACATGCCTATTTAATTTTGAAAACATTTTAATTTTAAGCTCAGTTTTCTTCTTATATTTTCTACATAACATACAATTTGAGAATATGTTGATAATTGCATTCCATTTAAAATAGATGAAATGGAATTCCCCTGTATCAATGCAGAACAGTTAATGATAGAGTTGTGTTGTGAATCTAAACTTGCTCCACCGTGTCTATTAGCCCCTCTTTTTTTGTGTCAAAAAATGCATTTTCAAGTTTCTATATTATCTACATGCATAAAATATATAAAATACATTTATAAAATGTATAAAATAATATACTTAATATCATAGATATTAAGTATATTATCAGCCTGATGCTTATGTTCATGTACAAAGTCCACTAATAAATTATGAGATGATGAAATTAATCTGGGTTCCCTTCTGCAGGAGCATTGGAAAGTGAATTTATTCCTACTGTCCTATAACTTTCTGATTCTCTATATTCCTGGTCCCTTCATCATCCAAAAGGGAGAAAATAATTTCTGGATTTGCTGCTAAGGACATTGCCAAAACACCAGATATAATAGAATTGAATGCATCTATGGCCTAGGTCCCAACCTTGGCCTCACCACCTTCATCCTGTGTAAGTTTGAACAAATTAACTATTCTCTTGCACCTTAATTTTGTCATTAGTAAAAGGAATAATAACCAAATTTATGATATGCATTTATTACAAGGATGGTATGAAGATATAAAGACCTTAAAATCATACCTAATTTATGTAGAAATACTCAATAGTTTTAACGATCATGAACATTTTATTAAAATAATTTAAATTTTTTGTCATTAGGCAAAGTAGTTACAGTATTATTGACTCTATATTCTATGTCACATCCTAGTAACATTTGCTTTACAGCTAAAAGTTTGTTGTAGCACTGTTTACAATAATAGTCAAGCTATAGAAGCACCTAAATGCCCAATGATAGATGAATAGATAAAGAAAATGTGGCACAGATACACAATGGAATATTACTCAGCCATTTACATTTTTTTAACTCAAGTATTTAATTTCTTGAAGGGATCTTCATTCGCATCTCGACTTATTACTTTTAACCCTCATTCGCATCTCAGCCCAAAGAAATCCATAGTTATTATCTTAGTCTAAAATGTTTCTCTTTACTCTTTATGGGTATGATGTAAAATAAATCACACTCTGCTTCTTCTTTCGTGGGTTTCTTCTGCAGCATATGGAAGTTCCAAGGCTAGGGGTCAAATTGGAACTGCAGCTGCTAGCCTACACCACAGCCACAGCAATCCCGGATCCAAGCCGGGTCTGCGACCTACACCATAGCTCATAGCAATGCTAGATCCTTAACCCACTGATGGAGGCCAGGGATCAAACCTGCCTTCTCATGGATTCTAGTTCGTAACCCGCTGAGCCGCAGTGGCAATTCCAGCTTCTAATTTTAGCTATGTATACATTTTTATCCTATAATAATCACATAATCTTGTTTATGTATTTATCTATTTATTAACTTACTTAGTCCCTCTTCTAGCATGGTCGATCCAATAGTGGTTTTTATAAAGCATGTGGTCATTAAATGTCTAATAATTTAATTGATCAGCAGATTTTAGATCTTTGACAAAAAAGCAAAAAACAAAAAAAAAATAAATTGAAGTCCATGATTGCCAAGGGGGAGGGGGATTTGCTGCTAAGTGGGGAAGAAGTGGGAGGGACTGGGAGCTTGGGGTAAATAGATGCAGAATGTTGCCTTTGGGATGAATTAGCAATGGAATCCTGCTGTGTAGCACTGGGAACTCTGTGTAGTCACTTACGATGGAACATGTAATGTCAGCAAAAGTAATGCATACATATAAGTGTAAATGGGTCACCATGTTGTACAATAGAAAAAAAATACACGTAAATAAAAGAAAAAAAGTCATATACTTGAAAAAATCTTGTTTTTTGTTTTTTATTTTTTTGTCTTTTTAGGGCCACACCAGTGGCACATGGAAGTTCCCAGGCTAGGAGTCGAATAGGAGCTGCAGCCACTGGCTTATGCCACCGTCGCAGCAATGCAGGATCTGAGCCACGTCTGTGAACGTGGCTCAGATCCATAGCTCACGGCAATGCCAGATCCTTAACCCACTGAACAAGGCCAGGGATTGAACTCACATCCTCATGGATACTGGTCAGGTTTACTTAAGATAATGGAAAAATAGATGATAACTTCAATAGAATTAAAACATTTTGAATACATAAGCATTTTATGCTCAACATTCTTGAAAAAGTGTTTTCTTACAGGACAACTTTTGAAATCGCTTTCAGGAAAATAAAATATTGTTGTGGTTCAAGCTAATAATCTAATTTTAATCATATGGTACAACCTCAAATGTGCATGAAAACAGCATCATTGTTCCATTTAACATGATGCTCTGGTTCCACCCTGAGGATGTGTCAAATACAGAGACTTGTTAATGAAGAGTACTGTAGGGAAAACCCATCATGTTATAAACAAATCATATTTCTTTTTTTTTTTTTTGTTTTGGTCTTTTCTAGGGCCGCACCCGCGGCATATAGAGGTTCCCAGGCTAGGGGTCTAATCAGAGCTGTAGCCACCAGCCTATGCCAGAGCCACAGCAACGCCAGATCCGAGCCACATCTGCGGCCTACACCACAGCTCACGGCAACACTGGATCCTTAACCCACTGAGCAAGGCCAGGGATCGAACCCACAACCTCATGGATCAGATTGGGTTCATTAACCACTGCGCCACGACAGAACTCCAATATTTCCTAATGGTAAATGGCAACAGCTGTAAAGAACCTCAAGCATTTGACCTAAGAAAAATAATAAATAAATAATTAATAATTACACTATATATCCTAAAGATTGTCATCTGTAAACGGGTGACTGAAAAGCATCTATACTTTAACCTGTGTCAACAAGAGTAGAAAGCCTAAAGCTTCACTTTTAGTGTGTCTGTCTTTGCCAAACATGCTTAATAGAATATCGGAATTATATTAAGCCCAGTGGAGGCAAAAAAAAGAGTTCAATTTTCACATAATTTAGGAAACAATTGCATGGTATATTCCCACTCGAGATTTATAATCCATATTAGCATACTCAACACTCTGAGAAATCTGGAGAGAAATACTTTACTTTGTCTAGTACTGATTTCCCCAAACATTCATCCAAAGGGTTCCCCACTCACTCACCCATGTTTTGGAATAGATGGAATAGTGTCCCTTTGAAGACACTGAGGAAATACTGGTCTAATTACTCACATTTTATTAACTCTGAAGTAAGACCTACTTAAAAAGAGGTGCATTGTTTAGCATGAAGGACCAAAAATAGGTGACGAAAGAATTAAAAGTTGCCATTTCTCCACAAATATTTATTAAGAGCCTATGGATAGTGTCACTAAATTCTATTTATAATTTGGCTTTCCAATTATATTTTAATACTGGAGAGGCTATGCTGAATACTGCTAGAAATCTGGGATGCTTCTGAGATTTATCTTCTCATCAATAAGAAGTGAGAAACAGAGGCAATGCTGAGCACACCTCTGGTTTTTATATATATATATATATATCAGTTCCTATAAGGATAATTTACTTACTAAAAGGAGAATCACTTCTTGCCTTGAACAAAATCACATTTCTGGACCTATAGACTAAGGATAAGACCTTAGAGTGTGGTAACTCTACATAGGTAGTCTTCATAGTAAGGCCCTTCCAAACTCCCAAGACAACATCTTTAATTATGTATTTTCTTTTTGGCCCCAGAGTATACGGAGTTCCTGGACCAGGGATTAAATCTGAGCCACAGATGCGATCTATACGATCTATACCGCAGCTGCAGCAATACTAGACCTGTGCCCAGCAGGGGACTGAACCTGTGGAGAACTACCAATTCCATTACACCACAGCGGGTACTCCCAAGACATTTTTAACTTCTACTCTAACTATGGAATTAATCCTAATAGCTGAGTTCATAGAGCAATTTAGCAAATATGGAGCCAACAGTACCTCATCACAACAAACCTGTAAAACAGACACATTACTCTTCTCATTTTAACACACATACACACACACACACGCATACACACACACACACACACACACACACACACACACACACACGGATAAAGTTATGTAACCTGTATGCAACTAGCAACTTAGCCAAAAGTGGAGTCCTTTTACTCTTAGACAACCTAGCAACAATTGAGATAGTGATGAACAAGTCATGATTCCTTGCCAAATTTTTGTCATGAGCCAATTTTTAACCAGAATCTATTGACCTCTTTTGCTGAATTTTGACAATAAATACACAAGCACAGATGCCTTAGCTTGAGATTCCTCAGAAATGTGGATGTTAGTTATGCCACCAGGTTAGTCACTAGGTCCTGCAAAAGTCAGGTCTTACTTTAATGAAGGTCTTGCCCAATGACCTACTGGGACTATGGCAGAAGACCTTTAACTTTCAGTCTTGTTAGGAAATATCTTACTGCAAAGAGCCTTTTTTTTCCAAAATCATACCCCTCTACTGGCTCCTGGGATGACCTACATGACTGACGGATCAATGTGAGGCTATAAAGAGACAATTCTAAGGGTTATTATTCTAGCTCCAAAACTTCCTGTGGGGTTAGTCAAGGCTGCCATTCCTCTGCATCACATTTTGACTTCTCTCTTTTCTCTGCGCAACCCTGCTTTCTTGATATAATGTTATTATCTAGATTATTGGGAAATACTTTAATCAAAATGCAACCAACCCCATGATATTTTTTAAACTAAAATTAAATTAAAAATTAAATTAAAACTTAAGGCCAAGGTAAGGCTGATGCTATAAAAGAAATGGAACTATAATCTATATTACAGAAATCAGTACATTATTATTTTTTCCAAGTGACAAGAAAATTAGAATAAGATGATATTCATATTGACAATTTAAACATATGATTTTTTTTTCAGAGAGTATTTTATTAAGGTACCATCATCGCCAGGAAAGCTCTTTCATCTTTAATGCTTGCACTACAATTTTTCTTCTGTGGTAATTCATTTATCAAAACTTACTTAAAATAATTGTTTGCAAATAATAGTAATTTTACAACTCTAGTCCAGACTTTGTTTGTTTTGCCATACACATGGCATGTGGAAGTTACTGGGCTGGGGGTCAAACCTGTGCCAGAGCAGTGGCTCAAGCTGCTGCACTGACAATGCTGGCTCTTTAACACACTGTGCCACAGGAGAACTCCAGGTCCAGACTTTAAAGCAGATCTAGGTTAGTTTCCACCTATCTGGATGCTGGAGAAGGGACATTTCTACATGAATGTAAAATCAAAATTTTGAAAATGTCCACTTATAATTGCAGTTTTTCAAATTCTTAAAAATGTACATTTGGAAAATTTTGAGAGATAGAATATTATGCTTAGTTGGATATTGGTTTAGGAGTTATTGCAGATGATGATTTCACTATCTATCTTGTTTCTAGCTTTAGGACAGATTCAGAATCATGGTCAACGTTTTCTTTTTCTTCCACCCAATGATTCAGTTGCCGTGTCCTTTGAATATGTGGAATAAAGGCTTGTGTAAGTGTCTTTGTGTGCCTGGCAGGCACACACTCTCTGTGAGTGTGTGTTGGTACTTGGATACAATCTAAGCATCTACTTTGCAAAAAGTGGATTAGCAAAATATATGGTGTGTACATCACAGAATATCATGCAGCCATGTGCAGTAAATGAGTAAATGCACACTGGCAACAGTAGTTAGAACATTTAAAAAGTAAGAAGTAGAATATATTTATATAAATCAAAAATGTTTGCATAACAGATGAAATCTATTTGTCAGAACACAGAGATTCACCAAAAATAATACAGTGATTGACTACAAAGAAAGGACAATAGCAGGAGTGAAAATGTATATATATATATAAATAAAAAGCATGAAAGAATAGATAAATGGATAAACAATAAACAGCAAACAATGAGAGAATTTCTATGGCCCAATGATGTAATAATGACAATATTTCATAAATAGACAGATATAATTATCTCAATCTTCTGCATCTGAACTTAAAATAGAATCTGCTGTAGAATGGCCAATTTCCTCTCTCCCTTTTTGTCTATCATTGCTATTGTTTTAATTTGTTTTATTGTTCACTTTCTGCCTATATCAGTTTCTTAAATGTTCTCATTATCATTAATGTATCCAATTAAAACCATTTTTAAAATTGTTGATGTCCTAATCTTTCTATAAAGCAAATTTTTTTTTATCAGTGTCCAAAAATAAACAACCTGAAAATGTCTTTCATGTTCCAAACCATACTCTGGTAAATTATGACCTAATAACAACAACAGTTTATTGTTTTCACAAACATTTCCATAATGTTACCTATTCCTTTTCCCATTTCCTTAACAACTATTTTTCTTTCATTCAAGTATTTACTACAATGCCTTAAAACTCATTGTTCACTTTAATTATACCGTTCAGTGGCATACATTCCATGGTTGTGTAACCATCACCACTGCACATCACCAGAAATTTTTATCATCCCCAGCTGAAACTCTAAACTCATTCAATAATAATACCTTCCCAATACCCCTCCCCATCCCATGGTAGCCACTATTCTACTTTCTCTTTAAATTTGACAGCTCTAAGTGTTCCATGTAAGTAAAATCATGCAATATCTGTCCTCCCATGTCTGACTTATTTTACTTAACAAATTATCTTCAAAATTCATCCTTGTAGTGTGTGTCAGAATTTCTCCCTTTACTTTCAACAATGTTCTTGTAAACATATGCCACATCTTCTTCATCCACTCATCCACTGATGGAAACTTAGGGTGTCCACATTTTGGCCATTAAGAATACGAACATACATGTACAAATATCCCTTAGAGACACCATTTTCAGTTCTTTTGGATATATACTCAGAAGTGGAGTTACTGGATCCACTAATAATTATTTTATTTTTAGAATTTGATATTTAATTTTCTGAGTAGCTCCATACTGTTTTTCACAATGTATACCATCTGACATCCCCATCAGCAGTGCACAAGTTTCCAATTTCTCTACATCTTCACCAGCACTTGCTATTTTGTTTGATTTTGCCTTGTATTTTAATGTAATAGCAATCCTAATCAGTGTGAAGAGGGGTAACATATATCAAGGCAGTTAGAATTGCAGGGCCAAGATGCTGGAAGGAGTGATAACACATGAGTAATCTCTGTTCACTTACTTTCAAAGCTTTTGTCAAATTAAGCAGCTCAAAATAAGACACTAAGGTTAAAAAGCTAGAAGAGAATGGATAAGTTGTAGAGAGGGCAACAATGATTTCTGTAATCTATGGTCCTTGGAGAACAGAAGTTAAATTCCAGGCTTGTCAAAGCAGCTAGGCCTAGAGGGACCAATATACCAAAGAAAAGGTAGTGAAGAAAAGTGAAACTTGGACCCTGCGCAGAATTTCCTTCAAATCATTTGATGTCTATTAGACTGCTTAGAGTGAGGCTAAAAGGCTGAACTAAAACCATCTGAGAATTTCATGGAAATGTTCAGCAGTTGTACAACGCTGGAGAACAATTATTTAAAAACGGGGGCCCTGGTAAACATTGCAAAGTTAATTTGGGAATCATAGAGAGTTTTACCCTATAGAGGTCACAAACTATAGTTAGAGGAGAGTTAGAACATATAAATCTCATTATCAGACCATATCCCACCCTGATTTTATTGAGTAAAGGGCTTATAATAAATCCCTGCTAGGCAAAGACAACACCATCAACAGCTTCTAATAACTTCTCAGATCCCAATCTAGAACTGACCCAAAATTACCAAAACTATCCCCACAAAGCTAGTTGATAGTCCAAAGTTTACTATCACCAGGTTCAGTAGAAAGAAAATATTGCCACCTCAGGAACCTGAATTCTATATCAAACTCCACTCCTTTCTAGTGTGTGGCTTTATCAAATTGTTCTAAATTCCAAGTTCTTTGACTTAATTAGGAAATAGGAGAAGACAGGCTCCTAGGTCTTTTCCTTCTTTCTATGACTCAAAGATCTGTTTTTAGGATTAGGAAGAACTGTACTGTTATTCTTTAAATTATATTTTTATTCCCTTCTTTATCTTTTACTAATAAAATTATAATTTTATTCCCTTCTTTATCTCTTACTAACTATCCATCACCTTGGCACCTAACAATGGCTTTGTTTGACTTGTATTTGTCTTTTTCTTCTTCTTTTTTATTTTTTTTGTCTTTTTAGGGCCACAACTATGGCACAAGGAGGTTCCCAGGCTAGGGGTCAAATTGGAGCTATAGCTGCAGGCCTACACCACAGCCACAGCAACGAGGGATCTGAGCCACGTCTGCAACTCACGCCACAGCTCATGGCAACTCGGGATCCTTAACCTGCTCAGTGAGGCCAGGGATTGAACCCACATCCTCATGGATACTAGCTGGGTTTGTTAACCACTGAGCCACGATGGGAACTCCCTATTTGTCTTCATTTGACTTTTACTTAATTTCACCTGAATTAGGTGGCCAGATTTCTTGTTTTATTAATGAAAACATTTCAAAAATATGCTTGTCCATTTAAAATAAATATATGTATGATTATGTGTTCCAGGTATATTTTTCTCAAGTATATTAAGACATCTAGGAAATATGCTTTATCCTAAATATTGTTGAATAATGATATACAAATTCCACTATAGGAATAAGTGAACCTGAAAACATTATATGCTGTATGATTTAACTATGTAATATTATATAAAAGGCAAAACCATGTAGACAGTACAAAATCAGAGGTTTCCAGGTATTCAGGGAAGGGAGGAAGGAATGAATAGATAGAGCAAGAGATATTTCTATTCTGTATGATACTGTAAATGGTGTGTACATATTATAAATTTGTCAATTCTCATAGACTGCACAACAGAAAGAGTGAACCTTATTGTAAACTATGAACTTTAGTTATTAATAATAACCATGTTGTAACAATGTTGCCTCATCAATTGTTACAAATATATTCCGACTCATGTAAAATCTTAATAACTAGGAGAAACTGGGGTGGGCAGGGGGTAATACATGGAAACTGTACTTTAAAAGAAATAATTTATAAACTGAGTTTCATTAAAATTAAATTTTTATGCTCTATGAAAGTCATTGTCAAGAGAACAAAGAGGAGTTCCCATCGTGGCTCAGTGGTTAATGAACCTGACCAGCATCCATGAGGTCGCGGGCTTGATCCCCGGCCTCGCTCAGTGGGTTAAAGATCCGGCATTGCAAATATGGCTTGGATCCCTCATTGCTGGGGCTGTGGAATAGGCTGGTGTCTACAGCTCCAATTGGACTCCGAGCCTGAGAACCTCCATATGCTGCGAGTGTGGCCCTAAAAGTCAGAGACGAAAAAAAAAAAAAAAGAGAGAGAGAGAAAACAAAGAAACGGAAAATTTTTGCAAAAGAAAATATTTGCAAAATATCTGATAATGCACTATTATCCAAAATACCTAAAGAACTCTTACACTCAACAATAAATAAAAATTTTAAATGGGCTAAATACCTTAATAGACACTTCACTAAAGAAGATATGGAGGAGTTCCTGTTATGGTGCAGCAGAAACAAATCTGACTAATATCCATGAGGATGTGGGTACGAGTCCTGGCCTCACTCAGTGGGTTAAGGATCCACCGTTGCCATGAGCTGTGGTGTAGGTTGCAGACATGGCTCGGATCTCGCACTGCTGTGGCTATGGCAGGCTGGCGGCTGCGGCTCTGATTTATTTGACTCCTTGCCTGGGAACTTCCATATGCCACAGGTGCAGCACTAAACAGAAAAATAAAAGATATACAGATAGCAAATAAGCATATGAAAAGACATTCCACATCATCTGTCATCAGGGAAATGCAAATTAAGCCAACACTGAAATACCACTACATATGTATAGAACAGCACATTCCAGAAGCCCCAGAAGCCTGACAACACCAAATGCTGGTGAAGATGTAGAGTAATGGGAACTCTCATTCATTGCTGGTGGGAATTTAAGATACTACAGCCACTGTGGAAGATGGTTGAGCAGTGTCTTACAAAACTAAACCTGTTTTTTATAAGAAGATCCAGAAATCATATTGCTCGGTATTTACCCAAAGGAGATTAAAGTGTATTTCTACTGCAAAACCTGCACACTGATGTTTACAGCAACTTTATCCATAATTGTCAAAACTTGGAAGCAACCAGGATGTCTTTCAGTAGGAAAACATGGAAAAAATCTGTAGGACATCAAATGGCCTATTATTCAGCAATAAAAAGAAATGAGCTATCACGTCATCAAAAGGTATGGGAGAAATCTTAAATGCATATTATTAAGTGTAATAAGCCAATCTGAAAAGGCTAAATACTGTATAATTCTGATTATGAGACATTAACTAGACAGGCAAAAAACTACACAGGCAGTTAATGCTTGCCAAGGGTTGGGCCGTGGGAAGAAAATGAATCGGCAAAACAAAGAGGAATTATAGGGTTGTGAAACTGCTTTGTATGATAATGTAATGATTGATATATGTCATCAAACACGTTTTCCAAATCTATAGAATGTACATTAAAAGTGAACTCTAGGAGTTTCTGCTGTGGCACAGTGGAAAAGAATCTGATTTGTATCCATGAGGATGCGGGTTCGATCCCTGGCCTCTCTCAGTGGGTCAAGGATCTGGTGTTGCTGTGACTGTAGTGTAGGCCAGCAGCTGCAGCTCAGATTCAACCCCTAGCCCTAGAACTTCCATATGCCATGGATGCGGCCCCCAAAAAGCCAAGAAAAAAAAATGGGAGTGAACACCAATGGAAACAATGGGCTTTGGGCGATAAGGATGTGTCAATGCAGGTTTATCAATTGTAGCAAATGTACCACTTTGGTGGGGATATTGATAATGAAGGAGGCTGGGCATGTATAGAGCAGGGAATATATGGGAGGTCTTTGGACTTTCTGCTCAACTTTGCTGTGACTCTAAAAGTGCTCTAAAAATAAAGCCTATTAAAATATATAGAAATGAAAAATAAAATTAGGATATTAAGAAAATGAATACATTGACTATTTCAAACCATAGAGTTCTATCACTTATTTTGCATGAAATTTTTTATACATCAAATGCCTGAAATAGTACACCTGTCATTTATTTCAGCACAAAGCATTATATAACATGGGAGTTACAGCACTAAAGAGAAATAAAACAAGCTATTTAGCTATTTTAAATTATAAGGTAAGATTACTTAGAGTACACCAAAGATAAGAAGCTGAGAATATTTTAATGTTTAGTATTTTTTTGTGGGTAATGGTCTAGGGAAAAATGATTTTTTATTTTTCTCTGTGATACATACATATGTGAGTGTGTACCTACATGTATTATTTTTTCTTAACTAACGATAAAAGTGAGGTTGTTTCCTATATCTTAGAAATTCCCATTTTGTAACCATTCCAATCAAATGAAATTGACAAGTTTTTAATAATTTTTTGTAAATAAGTCTTCTATTAGGCTTAATTTCTTAATTTTATAAAACATGAGCATTCTAACACCTGCTAAAGAAAATGAATGCACCTGTCCTTCATCAGCCATGGAGACTACTAGCCCTAGTTATTTGCCAGAGGCTGTCATTTCTTGTCAAAATTCCAGCTGAGAGAGATTATATTATTTTAAAGAACATAATATAAAAGAAGCACTGTTCCTTTTTCTTTGAGGTCTGCCCTCAAGTGTGTGATAGAGTCTGGCTGCAGGAAGTCTCCATGTTGGGATAAATATGAGTGTAGCCACTGGCAGAACTTCTGCACTGAAGTGAACTTCTATGCCATGCCTTGACTTTTTATCAAAGATTTCTAAAATAACTAGCCACATGAATTACCCTTTTTAAATTGCCATAAAACTTTCACTGAGAATACTTTTCTTTACATGACTCATTGTTCTTCACATGGAAGAACTTCCTTAGGTATTTAGGAATAATAATGTGTTCCTTAGAAAATCCTTAACCTGCTGTGCCACAGTGGGAACTCCAAGTTGCTTTAACTTTAAAATTCTTTAGTCCCTAGCCAACAATACTGTGTCATCTTGAGTTGCTATCAATGAATTTTCATTCTGAAGCACAATAGTGAACTTTAGGATTACAAAATAATTAATATATTAATATAACATAAAGTGACTGAATCGGAAGAATATATTTGAGCTGATAACATTATGTGACTATAGGAATCCTTAGGAGAATTGTTTAATATACCTGTTCTTTTATTTTTGAGAAGTGAACAGAAATTCTAAGGAATTAACTTTCTTTTGGAAGATAAGTACATGTTTTATTGACTAATGTCATATCATTATCCAATGCTCAAACCTATTTTTACCTTTGCTTTTTTTCCCTTCTTCTTTTTACTTTTGCTTTTTGACTTTCAGCTTTAACTAGTCTAGTAAAATAGATGTTTCTTCAAGCTGTCCACTTCTATATATCATCAGCATCACTAGTGAGATACTTTGAATTAATACAAGCACACACGGATGGGTAAATAAGTTCTGTTTCTTTTTTACTGATAATATTTTATTTTATTTTATTTTACTTATTTTTTTTTCCACTGTACAGCATGGGGGCCAAGTTACACTTACATGTATACATTTTTTTTCACCATTTGTTCTGCTGCAATATAAGTATCTAGACATAGTTCTCAATGCTACTCAGCAGGACCTCATTGTAAATCCATTCCAAGATGTGTCTTATAACCCCAAGCTCCCGATCCCTCCCACTCCCTCCCTCTTGCCCCAGGCAGCCACAAGTCTATTCTCCAAGTCCATGATTTTCTTTTCTGTGGAAAGATTCATTTGTGCTATATATTAGATTCCAGTTATAAGTGATATCATATGGTATTTGTCTTTGTCTTTCTGACTCATTTCACTCAGTATGAGAGTCTCTACTTCCATCCATGTTGCTATAAATGGCATTATGTCATTCTTTTTTATGGCTGAGTAGTATTCCATTGTGTATATATACCACATCTTCTGAATCCAATCATCTGTTGATGGACATTTGGGTTGTTTCCATGTCTTGGCTATTGTGAATAGTGCTACAATGAACATGCGGGTGCATGTGTCTTTTTCAAGGAAATTCTTGTCCATATATATATGCCCAAGAGTGGGATTGCGGGGTCGTATGGAAGTTCTATGTATAGATTTCTAAGGTATCTCCAAACTGTTCTCCATAGTGGCTGTACCAGTTTACATTCTCACCAACAGTGCAGGAGGGTTCCCTTTTCTCCACACCCCCTCCAGCACTTGTTATGTGTGGACTTATTAATGATGGCCATTCTGACTGGTGGGAGGTGGTATCTCATGGGAGTTTTGATTTGCATTTCTCTAATAATCAGGGATGTTGAGCATTTTTTCATGTCTTTGTTGGCCATCTGTATATCTTCTTGGAAGAAATCTCTATTCAGGTCTTTTGCCCATTTTTCCATTGGGTGATTGGTTTTTTTGCAGTTGAGTTGTATAAGTTGCTTGTATATCCTAGAGATTAAGCCCTTGATCCTTTGCAACTATTTTCTCCCATTCTGTAAGGTGTCTTTTTGTTTTCTTTTGGGTTTCCTTTGCTGTGCAAAAGCTTTTCAGTTTGATTAGTTCCCATTGGTTTATTTTTGCTCTTATTTCTGTTGCTTTGGGAGACTGACCTGAGAGAATATTTATGAGGTTGATGTCAGAGAGTGTTTTGCCTATGTTTTCTTCTAGGAGTTTGATGGTGTCCTGTCGTATATTTAAGTCTTTCAGCCATTTTGAGTTTATTTTTTTGCATGGAGTGAGTGTGTGTTCTAATTTCATGGCTTTGCATGCAGCTGTCCAGGTTTCCCAGCAATGCTTGCTGAATAGACTTTCTTTTTCCCATTTTATGTTCTTCCCTCCCTTGTCAAATTAATTGACCATAGGTGTCTGGGTTTATTTCTGGGTTCTCTATTCTGTTCCACTGGTCTGTCTGTTTGATACCAGTACCACACTTACTGATAATGTTTTAAAAACCTATTAGGATTTCTTTGAGAATTAAAAATTAAACATGGTTACTAGCTCAGAGAAGATTTTGTCAACCCTGGTTTTCACATACATTAAAAACAGATACAAAGTGTTTCTGTTTGACCATGAGGAATATAATTTTTAAAGAGTTAAATGAAAACTAACCTAAATCAGTTGAAAGAGATATTTTCTTTTACTAAATTTAATTTCCCTTGTTGAATTTTGATTTTCTTTTATAAACACACACAGACCACGTAAAGTTAATAAAACTAAAAGCAGAGTTTAATGATTTTTTGTAATAGGGAGCTGTGTAATATCTACCAAAGTCTAGAATTAGATCATTATCAACACTCCAGGAGTCCTTTGGAAATGCCTTCAACTTCAAATGCTCTGCATTCCCACTAAAGGTTGCCACAAACATGACTCTTATAGGGACTGTTTCTTTGTTTTGATATTTTGATTTTACAGCTAAAATCTCATCTTAAAAAGGTAACATTCACTTATTTCTGAACATTATTTAAATAGAGTCATACTGTATAAAACTTTTTGTGTCTGCTTTCTTTTACTAAATACTTTAATTGTAATTCAATCATATAAAAATTTAGTCTATTTTACAACAAGCCCATAATTGATTTATCCCTTTAGCTCTTTAAATTATTTCCCAATTTGGGTGATTAAAATAATACTTCTATAAATAATCTAGAATATTTCTATTGGTACAAAAGTAAATGCATTACAAGAGGCATAAAATAATATAAATGGATATTTTCTAACAATAGCATTGACATCAACCAACAAGCCATATGTATGAATTTGTAGTCAACTGCCAGGCATCTATCACTTTTCTTCCCACACTCTTCTAAGCCAGGTCAGAAAACAGAGTACTGCTAGCACACTTGATACCATATATTGCTCCATTTGCAAATAACCATTTTCCACTTCTGACTAAAGATAGCCACAATCCTGTCTTTTGGTCTTGTGATTTTCATAACCCTTTATATCCAACTGATCCCTTCATTCAATAGATTGAACCTCATGTATCTATGAAAACAATCCCTTTCTGTGCATTCACATTGACACAGCCACAGTGAAACATTTGTATTTTGTTTCGCAGTGAATTTCTAGCATGTCTTTCTGACTTTAGCTAGGCTTCTCTTTCCCTCATTCATCCTCCATATCGCATTCAGAGCTTATTTTTCAACCTCAGCTGAAAATTTTGTCATAGTATGATAAGCTTAAAATAATTAAGTGGCTCTTCTTATGCCAAAGTATAAAAGTCAACATCCTTAATAAAAAACTTTAACATTGTGTTATGCTATGAATGATATTCTTTCCTCCATTCACCTGATTCAGTTTTCCCATCTCTACTCAACTTTCTCCTACTCGAGATGAGTAAGATATTTCCTTGAAAAGTCAGGCACAACCTACCTATTTCCTACTCTCTTCACACTCTGTTTCTTTTAAATCTAAACATTACTACTTGTATTAACCATTATCATAATAAATATTCATGAACAGAAACGTAAAATACATGTACCCACATCAATGTTTCCCCAAAGTAAATAAACATGTGTAACTACCATTAGCTTTCCTGTATTTTAGTCACATACTTAAATTTCAATCTATTCCAGTAGAATCAAATGTTTCTGAGGTAGAGTCTATTCCTTTTTCATCAATAAATCTTTATGTCAGCACAATACTTGGCATGTAACTGGAGATAAGCATATAATTACTAAATGAATGGTCAATTAATACAAGGGATAAATATTCTCTCAAGTACCTCAAAATATAAAAAGGGAGAAGAATCTAAGACAAATAAAAATTCAAAAACTGATTTGGCATAGGAGAGTATATATAGTCTTTTATATTCTCAAGAGACTGATATGGCTAAAATTATATTTTTCAGCTTTTATAAAAGGATAGCATATTGATTTTTTAAACAAAGTATATGAAATACAAACATCATTTTCTAAAATTTTGTGGATTCTAAATTGGATTTTTTTTTAAATTAACCAAAGAGATTTCATGACTCTTTGCAGCTATAGAAAGATATATGTTCAGAGTATTTTAACATTTTTACCATGGTAAGCAATCAATATAACTTAGTTGGGTCATGTTCCTGACTAATAATAGCCATCAAAATATCTTTTTAATTTGAATGCAATATACATTTTGTCATAGAAACAAAAATGTGAATTGTAATTAGATTCTAGACCAGCTGTCTAATCTCTATTTCAACATTTAATTTGTGAATATGTTGGGAATAATAGAAAATGTCCATCCATTCCTATTTTCTAATGGAAGGTTTCAGATCAATTACTAAAATGTGTTGTTTGAAACAATCTTCACTAAATTTAGTAGAGGGAGGGGGAGAAGGTACTCCTCTACAATTCCCTTCTTTTCCTTCCTTCTCCCCTATATACTACGTGATAAGATAAGAAAATCTTTTAACTTGTGTAGCAGAATTATGTAGTTACCCACCAAAATATTGTGCTCCCTTTTTATTACGTACAGTGTGGCTTGGAGTTACCCAGATGGGAACAAAATTCTCCTATATCAAAATTGAATTTGGGCACTAACTCTCCTCAAGGAATGAAAGCAGAAAAGGTATGTATCAATCAGAATTTTGAAGAAGCAGATATGCCTTTGTTTTTTTTCTCTCTTTTCTAGAAGCAAAAGACTTTGAGATTCTAGTGGATGACAGAGTAAGAAGTTGGGAAGAGCCTGTGGCCCTGATTTACTTTATAAAGGAAGCCACCCACCTAACAAGAGCACATCCATAGGATGCCTAAATGGTTGAGAAATTGACTTTGCTGTGCTAAACCTCTGATATTGTAAGGCTTGAGTCTAAGAGTAGCTAATGTGTCTTAACACACCTAGCTTCTCTCAAAGTGTGTCTTCTGAAAAATACTCCAAAAACACATGCTTTTTCGAGATGCATTATTAAAATTTCTGCACAGTTGTATAGCTTTAAAATGTTCATGTTTAATTTAGCAACTCCCAAACTTGCTGGTAAACTTACTCCTTTACGGCTAAGTAATATTAATATCCTATATAACTACTATTAGTCAGAAAAAAAAAAACAAAATCTTGTTCCCTGGCTGAATCTTTGATAATATTTACCACTCATTGAGAAAGAATTTTAGGTAGAGCATTGGAAGATGATTGTTAGAGAAAGTCCTTGGGGTTAGAAATGAAGAGCTGGGGGCCTGAATTTATTTCCCAAAGAACAAGGGTTTAAGATAGGGATAGGAGATGGGTAGATAATTGGATCTGGGAAACTGATATGGACAGACACTATTAGAGACTCAAAGAAGAGTAGAGACTGACAAGGCATCAGATAGGAAAGTCAGAAGAAAGATGCAGTTTGATCAATAAAGAGTTATGCTTGCAAATAAAGACAATTATACATGTCATCTCATTTGTCCAAGGTACACATTCACTTTGCCCTGGATAACTCACACACTGTTATGCTAGCTCCACTTGGTTTCTTCTAAGGAACATTCTCTCATCATAGTCCTACAAAGGGACATGTCTGCATGGGATATGACAAAGTCTTCTCTTCTTCCCTTTTATCACCATAGGGCTGAATGATCAGGGATATACACCAGAGCACAAGGGTAGCCAAGCCACCATCTGATAGAGGTCTTTCACTCTACTAAGTGACACTGACCAGGAAGTGTAAAGTGACATAAAAGGAGGAACTGGAGGGTGGGTGAAGGAGGATGAGAGTGGTGGGGAGGGAAAGGTGTGGTATGGAGTGGGGGAGGGGGGCAGTCATTTGGGCCCTGGGTAAAATGAGGAAGTCAGTCAAGCGAGACAGATGGATGAGAGGTAGCTATGGTTGTAGCTCAGTTTCTTGCAATGAGGAGGTCCTGAAAAGCCCCTACTTAATAAATCAATGAGTCAGTATTTTGCTTGGAGTTAAAGATGGAAAAACATGTTTCAATCATATACTTAAAGTTGATATTTTCTTCTTAAAACATTCTAAAATAATGTTTTTATTGGATTTAGAAGTATATAAATTATCGTGTCATTATTTATTACTGTTACAAAGAAATAGTCACCATGACCTTTGACCACTGCCCATTTACTAACAGATTAATTATTTTCAATAACATGTTAACATAATGTAAGCCTCTTACTCTAAGAGTAGTCTCTTACATGGTGTTTGAACACATCTCTGGATAAATATAGTTTATAAATTACATGTATGATTATCAAGGAAATGATAACAAAACTCAGGAAAAAAATTTAGTAATCACAAGGCAGCTACAAAGACAGAAAGTTGATAAAACAAAGGATTTTAGATGTCCTTTACATTAAGAAAATCGGAAAAAGTGTAGAAGAGTATCGATGATTGATTTCTCTATTTTTTTAAATTCAGTTGACTGGCTATTCAGCTACCTTTTTTTTCTTGATCATGGGCTAAATAAGTCTCCTTTTGTTTTTTTATTATGAGAAAATGTTTAATTCTAAAGATTTGGATTTTGAGTAGATAGAGCTGGAATGAAACTTCAAATCCAATCATTACTTTTTATATGAAAGTAGCCAATTTATTCAGCTTTATTTTTTACAAAATAAAATATAGATAATCCTTTCAATGTAGGTTAATTGTTACAATTATTTAAATACCATGTGTAAACTACATTGCATGGTGCCTGATTTCTGGGAAGGTAGCTATAAATATTAGTGTTACTTGAATTCTACATTCTTTAATGATAGTGAGAACTTTTAATGAAAACTTAGAAAGCCATTCATGATTTACTGTGTACAGATTGAATGAATGAGAAAAAAAAATCACACTTGAAATACATTAGAATTACTGTTATAAAAGAACTGGGTCCTACTTTTATCTTTTGAATAGATTATTACATAAACCAATAACAGTAAACTTATGCCTAGTCTGGATGCCTCATTATCTTATAAATATGTTTGAATTACTGTAAAATATTTACTCTGTGGGGTTCACTCATTTTATCATAAATGTATTATCTGTTTATTGATTCTCCCTGGACTTGAGCTACAAGTATACAGAACAAAACAATATACTCTGAAATTTTGTGAAATATAAATCGCTCAAAGATGGAATTTCTTTTATTATAGCAGGCTGTGCAGACCAGGAACAGATGTGGAAGTGGGTCAAAATAATAATAATAAAATAAAGGAGGAATAACATAAACAGACAATTCAATGAAGCAGAAATGTAAATGGCCAACAAACTCAAAGACATACTATCTTCTTAATTATTGAAGAAATAAATGTTTTAAAAGTAATGAATCAAAAACTAGCTGCCAGATTGGTGAAGAGTTTAAAGCTTTTTAGTATGAAACATACTAGAATTTGTGGTGGGACAGTTCCCTCACACACTACGACAGTCTGGAAAGCAAGCTGGTGGCTTCTGTCAACAGTGAAAATGAGCTTACTGTATTTTAGAGAGATAATGAAAAATATTTAGAGGAACTATCACAGCTGCACAAGTTGATATGCTCAAGAATGTATTTGAAAATGGTTTACAGTTGGGAAAAATTAGAAAACAGCCCAGCAGGGGAATGGATAGATAAAATATGGCATATTTGAAAATGGAATTTTAAGCTGTGGTTAAGTTCATAACATTGATCTTTTTAATCAACATAGCTAAAAATTATTAAATGAATAAAGAAGGTTATAAAAAACTGTTCATAACATATAATTCATATAAAAACACATGTACCCCAAACTCTGTGTTTAGTATTTTTTTTTAAAGAGTTTGAAAAGATGTCCACCACATTTATTACAACAATTCATTATTGGTTAGAAGGAGTAAGAAGTGTAGATTCTCCAAGACCAAGGTATAAGCTGCTAAAAAAAAAATCATGGAATAAATCGACGAGAAATTGAATCTGAGTTGATGTTGTAGAGATGGATAAGAGACAGACTTGAGATCAACAGATATTGCTAATGACCTTGAATGACTAGAGAAGGGAATATGTACATATGGAAGACATAAGCAAGGTGTTGCAGAATTTTGAAGGGATGGCAGAAAGGAATGGTCTCTACCTTCTCAAAGTTTGCATTTAGTTGGAGGAGGATAGAATGAGGCACAGAAGACAGTATGAAAATAATTTTATGCACACAGAATTTAATGAAAACACTAATGTCTACATACGATTTGACATTTCATCCGCACCACTTTTTGAAATGTATTAACTTCTGTGCCAAAACATTCTCTTGGCTTTCAAATAACTTTTCTGAACTTCTTCCCACTCTGATCTTTGTGGACCCTTCTAAGTAGAAAACAGCATTTAAGAAGCCATATTGCTTGGGTTTGAAATCTCTTTCTTACATGTCTTATTTCTCAGACCTTGGGTGACTTAACTTCCTTATTTAAAACATGCTATTAAGAACACTTCCCTCTCTATGGAAGTGATGAGAGGATTGCATTACTACAAAGAATTTAGAAAATATTCTGGCAGACAGAAACCAATATATAAATATTAGCTGTAATTCTTATTTTATGTTCATCCTTAAAAGGGATATTTCCTTGTGATTCTGTGCTTGGCCCTCTTCTGTTTGAATGTCTTATACTCAGTGATCTAATCTTGGTCTATGATTTTATTTAATAATTGTCTCCTTTCTACCTAGATTTCTCTTTAGAATTCAGGTCTCAATGTTCGGCTGTCCCTGAGACAGTTCCACTCTGATATCCTACAGGTATTACCACTGCAACATGCCTGAAACATGTCATGTCTTTCCCTTTCTTCTTCTTCTCTCTCTCTTTTTTTGCCTTTTTAGGGCTGCAGTTGCAGCATAGGGGAGTACCCAGGCTAGGGGTCAAATTGGAGCTGCAGCTGCTGGCCACTGACACAGCCACAGCAACACAGGATCTGAGCCACATTATGACCTACACCACAGCTCACAGTAATGCTGGATGCTTAACACACTGAGTGAAGCCAGGGATTGAACCCGTGTCCTCATGGATAGTAGTCAGGTTCATTACCTCTGAGCCACAATAGAAACTCCATGACTTCCCTTTTCTAAGCCTGCTCCAAACACTCGCTAAGTGAATAGGTTCACCAGGCATTTAACTTCTCAGGTCTCAGTTTTAGTTCTTACCTTGACATCTTCCTTTTACCATGCTGTTCTTCCATATTCTTAGTATCTATATGCTTTTTTCTTCCTTAACTTATGGACAGAATCTTTCCTCACTGAAAGTATTATAATAGCTTCCCAACTTGCCTTCATGTGTGCAGTCTTCTAAAATGTATTCTGTGACATTCAGCTTTTTTGTTTGTTTGTTTGTTTTTAGGGCCACACCCACAGCATATGGAAGTTCCCAGGTTAGGGGATGAATCAGAGCTGCAGCTGCCAGCCTCCACCACAGCCACAGCAACACCAGATCCGAGCCGGGTCTGCACCCTACACCACAGCTCACAGCAATGCTGGATCCTTAAACCACTGAGTGAGGCCAGGGATTGGACCCACATTGTCATGGATACTAGTCAGGTTTGTTACCACTGAAACACAATGGGAACTCCCAGCCAAAATATTTTTAAATAAAACTCTGCTCATGTTACAAACCTCTTTAAAATTTTTAGATGTTCTCCAGTGACCTAACAATGAAAAACAAATTTATAGATGAAAAAAAAATCAAGTCACTTTGTTTTTATTTTTAGCATTATTTCATTTTATGTACTTCATCCTCAGCTACTTCCATTCTGTAGGCTGATTTTCTGGATTAGTAGACATGATTTGATGAAGTTAGGCTTTTTCCTGAATTAAATTCTCATAAATACAACCTGAACCTGGAAAGTCATTCTCTTAACCAATTTACGGATTATTTTCTACTCATTTTCAGTTATAAGCTTCAACACTGTCTCTTTCTTTAGTTTTAAGCAAAGCATCAGTCTATATCTGCTTACAAAAGTGCATCTTTCTTACTATATTTTAATTACCTTTCATGTATTTGCTCCTCCATTAAATAATAAGTCAAACTTGTAATCTTAGTGGATTACACAGTCCATAGGAAAAGGGAAACAATAAATGTTGGTTAAATGACTAACTACACTGTTGCTAATTTTAAGAAAATAATCTGAAATTAATGTTTTTATGAAATAATTTTGTTTGTATTAGGAAAGTAATGTTTTACTGCACAAAATATGGCAAGTGTAGAAAAGCATTAAAAACAAAACAATTGCCATAATACCACCATTCACATGTGAACATAAAAAGTTTTTTTTCTTTTTAGGGCCACATCTGTGGCATAGGGAAGAATCAGAGCTGTAGCTGTGGCCTACGCCATAGCCAGAGCAACATGGGATCTGAGCCATGTCTGTAACCTATACCACAGCTCACGGTAATGCTGGATCCTTAGCCCACTGAGGGAGGCCAGGGATTGAACCCACATCCTCATGGATACTAGTTGAGTTTGTTACTGTTGAGCTACAATGGGAACTCCAATAAGATATTTTTTATGGGAAATTGGGTAAAAATAACAAAATTAGTGACTCACAGATTAAGAACAAAAAGATCTTACTTTTAGGAAAAAGATAATATTATGACACACTAGTATTCCAATATTCACAGTATGCTAATATTGTAACACACTAAGAAGATATAAACATACTATAGGAGTCAATCAGAGAAGGCAAAATATAAACTAAATGAATAAAACATGATATTATAATGTCTGGTAGTATCAAATTTCTAAGCACCTGAGCACCACAGTTAAATAAATAAATGTGCACACATACATGTATTATTTATGTATCCCAAAACATATATGTATAGCATGTAAAGTGTAATAGTGATAGATTAATTTTTAAAATTTCAAAAAAAGTTGAATGTAAATTTCTGAAGCTAAAACATTACTTTAAATTCTTATAATTTACTGATCAATTCTTAGCACTTATATGTTCAAATCTTTGAATGTTACACTGTTCAAATGATAAAACGTCATTTCTCAACAGTTGACATAATTGAAATGTAAGCATCTGGATTTATTCCTGAGCAATTTTCTGTTGTAGAACATTGCTAACATATTTGATGAATATTTCCAAAAATTATAATTATATTTAATATTCAATTTGGCAAGCTCACATTACAATGCTACAAATAAGGCACTTTTCCTAAACTCTATACTTGAATTCAAATGTGTTATTATCATATCTAACTTCAATATTTATTGCACATTTTATTCATTCACAAAGTGTTTATATGCTTTGTTGGTTTATAAGCTACAAGCAGATGTTTTGCTATAACCATGTCAGGAATGCAAGATAATTTATATATCTGAGCAGCAGTAAAACAAGGACAAATTTTTATTGGTACTAAAAAAATCAGTCAGACTGATAAAAATCGGTCTATATTCCCTTTATCCTTGATTCCAAATAAATTCATAATTTAATTGTTAATCAGGCCAAACATAGTATCTAGGCTGATTGTCACGAGACATGTTTCTACAACATTTTCTTAGCCTCTTTGTCCTGCTTCACTTTACCCCATCTTCCTGCTTGAAAAACAGTCACAGTGCTGGGGAATGACTTAAGAACAAAGACCTAAAGGCATAAGTTATTCATAGGGTCAGCTGAATGAGGACTTAATATGTTGGTCTAGGCACACCAAACGTGTGCAAATGGGCACACCATTTGCACAGCATGATAGGTCCTCTTAAGAATAAAAGAAAGAGGAGCCCCATGGCCCCAAGGGGTTTATGAGGGGTTGTTAGCAGGATATACATTGGCAAGAAGAACCTAGGTGCAAACCTAGGCATGCCCCTGGGTTGCTGCAGATAGGCACCCTGTCTGCAGAAGCACAATGGTGATTCTCTAGATGCTACGCATAGATAGCTGACACCAAGCTTCCTCAAATGCTAATGATTGTTAAATGCCTAAAGGTCAGAATAAAAGCTTAATCAGCAACTGGCTATGTGACTTATAAAATAACTTAAAAAACCTATATCCTGCACCTACAACCCCCTTCTCACCTAACATAATCCTAAAAAACACAATAAAAGCAGTGTGGTTTCTCAAGGCGGTGCTCTTGGTCCCTGAGACCTTGAGTCACCCGGTTCCCACCTTTACTTAAGATAAATGTCTCCGTGTCTTGTTTTATGTTAACTTTTTTCCTTAAGTTTCACAGCACCCATTCTTCAGCCCCATCCTGCTGAGCTGGTCTCCACAGCTGATTTCACATATTTGCAAGGTAAATTTCACAAAAAATTAATGTTGTTCTTCACCAAAAAGTGGCATACTTATTTGACTTAAATCCATATTTTCTGTATCTCTAAAAACATTGTCTCAGTAAAATCATTTAATCTGAGATTAAAATTATTAACATAAAATTCAGTAATCATGATATCCATCCTACTTGACAGGTTTGATTAAAATATAAAATTGTAATAAACTATGATGCAAAAAAATACAAAAATGAATAAATATATAATTGAATCACTTCGCTGTACACCAGAAACTAACATAGCATTGTTAATTAACTAAGATAAAAAAAAATTTAGGAGTTCCCATCGTGGCTCAGTGGTTAACGATTCCAACTAGGAACCATGAGGTTGCAGGTTCAAACCCTGGCCTTGCTCAGTGGGTTAAGGATCCAGCATTGCCGTGAGCTGTGGTGTAGGTTGCAGATGTGGCTCAGATCCTGTGTTGCTGTGGCTGTGGCATAGGCCAGTGGCTACAGCTCTAATTCGACCCCTAGCCTAGGAACCTCCATATGCCTAGAAATGGCAAAAAGACAAAAAAAAAATTTAAAGTTAAAATTGCATAGCAAATCAAAGATCTTTTGAAACTGCTGAATATGTGGATAATAATTTTGCATATTATTATCAGGTGACAATATGGAAAAAGGAGAGAATGCGATAAAGTGTTCCTAACCAGGAGTCTAAATACAAAAACATTCTTTACTACCTTGCCACCTCCATAGGACTAAAAGCATCTGAAAACAGCAGTGTGATTGACAGGTGACATATTGCATCTGTGTGTAGACAGGTTCTATAAAGACGATTTGAAATATATGAGATTTTTCATACCATACTATTTTTCTCTCATTCTTTATTCACTGGCAGTCATACACTGTGAATGTCCAGAGCTAGGTAGTAAGGGAAAAATATTGACTTTCAGGCTGAGACTAAACTCCTGTAGTTACAGTCTAGAGATGACATCTTTCATATCCAGAAGCTATGGTACAGCACTATTTAATTTTGGATTGGTTGCAAAAAGCACTATGGCACTTTGTTTTATACCCATAGGTAATAAGTACAGACCTGCAGTGAGAATAGAATTGTATTTGTAGCTAATCGCATCTTCTTTTTCCATTTATTTTTCCCTTAAGCAACAGTTTACTTTTAACAATAAAAGAGGATCTGACACTTTGGTGCTTTTAACAAACTTCACCTTACCAACTGGCTAACAAAAAAGAGGAAACATTCAATCCTTCATTTTTCATCACCTAACAGTAATTGTACCACCATTCTGTGACAGAGGCTAGACCAGGTACTGAGGCTGCACAAACCCTATTTGCAAATGGCACCACTGGTACTGCTTATTCTTCTGTAGCATTTCCTGTCTGAAGACATTTAACTTTATCAGGTATTTTAATTTCATGATTTACATTCTCTAACATCATTCATGTCTGATAGATGTTTTTCCTCTTTAATAACTGTGTACTTAGAAAATGCTTATCAGGTGTAATGTTACTAGTTTCTTGTTTTCCTCTTAATTTTTTAAAAAGCACTAAATTATCTGTGCAAACAATATGAAATTATTTCAAAAGAAAGTATAAAAAATAGGATATGTAATTTAATTTTAACAGCATTTAACTTAAATTCTACTTTTATCATTTTTTGTAGATGTTATTTTTCAGAAAATTTGTTCATTTTATCTAAACTGTCATATTTATTGGCATAAGATAATCAAATCACCCTATTATCACATTTTATCTGTATGATCACATCGATTTCCTCATTTTGATACATGATATTGCAGTTTTGTATTTTTCTATAATTCCTGACTAATATTGAAAGTGTGTTGTCAACTTATTAATCTTTTCCAAGTATTTACTTCTGCCTCTAATGCTTTTCTCCATTATCTATGCCTTTTTTTCTATTTATATGCTTTTCTTCTACCTTTTCACACTCACACACATCCAGATACACAGAGTATGTGTTCATATCTGTACAAACCTATTTCCAAGTTCTTACCACTGCATGGGTTATTTGCTTTGAGCAATGAGCACACCCAGTGCAGAGACATTGTCTTAATACCATTTTCAATGGAAAGAAACTGGGAAAAATAGCTGTCTTCATAGCTAGAAGGGAAAATACAAGATTAGTATGAAATATCTTGTTTCAAAAATCAGACATGTCTGATTTTGGTATCAGGGTGATGGTGGCCTCATAAAATCAGTTTCGAAGTACCCCTTCCTCTGCAATTTTTTGAAATAGCTTCAGAAGGAGAGGGTGTTAGCTCTTCTCTAAATATTTGATAGAATTCTCCTGTGAAGCCTGGTCCTGGACTTTTGCTTGTTGGAAGTTTTTTAATCACAATTTCAATTTCAGTTCTTGTGATGGGTCCATTCATCTTTTCTATTTCATCTTGGTTTAGTCTTGGTTTAGTCTTGGAAGATTGTGCTTTTCTAAGAATTTGTCCATTTCTTCTAGGTTTTCTATTTTATTGGTGTCTACTTGCATACAGTAGTCTCTTATGATTCTTTGTATTTCTGTGATGTCCATTGTTACTTCTTTTTCATTTCTAATTTTATTGATTTGAGTCTTCCCTCTTTTTTCTTCATAGGTCTGGCTAAGGGTTTATCAATTTTGTGGATCTTTTCAAAGAACCAGCTTTTCATTTCATGATTTTTGCTATGGTTTTCTTTGTTTCTATTTCCTTGATTTCTGCTCTGATCTTTATGATTGCTTTCCTTCTACTAACTTTAGGTCTTGTCTGTTCTCTCTCAAGCTGCTTGAGATGTAAAGTTAGCTTGTTTATTTGAGCTTTTTCTTGTTTCCTGAGGTGGGCTCCTATTGCTATAAACTTTCCTCTTAGAATGACTTTTGTTGCATCACATAGCTTTTGGAGTGTCCCATCTTTTTTGCCATTAGCTTCTAGGTGTTTTTTAATTTCCTCTTTGGTTTCTTCAGTGATCCATTGGTTGTTTAGTAGAATGTTGTTTAGTCTCCACCTGATTGTGTTTTTTGAAGTTTTTTCTTGTTGTTGATTTCCAGTCGTATAGCGTTGTGGTCGGAAAAGATGTTTGATATGATTTCCATTTTCTTAAATTTATAGAGCTTGGATTTGTGGCCCAGGATGTGATCAATCTTAGAGGATGTTCCATGTTCACTTGAGAAGAATGTGTATTCTGTTGCTTTTGGATGGAATGTCCTATAAATATCTATTAAGTAAATCTGGTTTAATACTTAATTCAGGATACCACAAAAAAAAAAAAGAAAAGAAAACTACAGGCCAATTTGACTGATGAAGATAGATGCAAAATCCTCAACAAAATACTAGCAAACCACATCCCACAATACATTAAAAGGATTGTACATCATGATCAAGTGGGATTTATCCCAGGGATGCAAGCGTTCTTCAATATCCACTAATCAATCAGTGTGATACACCACATTAACAAACTCAAGAATAAAAACCATATGATCCTGTCAATAGACACAGAAAAAGCCTTGGACAAAATCCAACACCCATTTCTGATAAAAACCCTTCACAAAGTGGGCATAGAGGGAAACTACCTCAACATACTAAAGGCTATATATGACAAACCCAGAGCTAACATCATTCTCAATGGTGAAAAGCTGAAAGAATTCCCCCCTGAGATCAGGAACATGACAAGGATGTCTGCTCTTGCCACTACTCTTCAACATAGTTTTGGAAGTCCTAGCCACAGCAATCAGAGAAGTACAAGAGATAAAATGAATCCAAATTATAAAACTATCACTATTTGCAGATGACATGATACTATACCTAGAGAATCCTAAAGACTCTACCAGAAAACTGTTAGAGCTCATCCATGAATTTGGCAATGTCACAGGATACAAAATTAATACACAGAAATCTATGGCATTTCTATATACTAACAATGCAAGATCAGAAAGAGAAATTAGGAAAGCAATTCCGTTTACCATCACATCAGGAAAGAATAAAATACCTAGGAGTAAACCAACCTAAAGAGACAAAAGACCTGTACTCTGAAAACTCTGAGACACTGATGAAAGAAATCAAAGATGACACAAATAGATGGAAAGATATACTGTGCTAGTGGATTGGAAGAGTTAATATTATCAAAATGACTATACTACCCAAAGCAATCTACAGACTCAATGCATTTCCTATCAAATTACCAAGGACATTTTTCACAGAACTCAAACAAAATATTTTAAAGTTTTTTTGGAAGCACTAAAAACCCAGAAGAGCCAAAGACATCCTGAAGAAAAGAAAAATGGAGCTGGAAGAATCAGGCTCCTGGGCTTCAGACTATACTGCAATGCAACAACCATCAAAACCATATAGTACTGGCACAAAGACAGACATATAGATCAGTGGAACAGGATAGAAAGCCCGGAATCAAACCCACACATCTACAGTCAACTAATCTATGACAAAGAAGGCAAGAATATACAATGCAGAAAAGACAGCTTGTTCAATAAGTGTTGCTGGGAAAAATGGACAGCCACATGTCAAAGAATGAAATTGGAACACTCCCTAACACCATACACAAAAATAAACTCAAAATGGATTAAAGACCTAGACATAAGACCAGACGCTATAAAACTCTTAGGGGAAAACATAGGCCAAACACTCTCTGACATAACAACAACATCTCAGATCCACCTCTTAGAGGAATGTCAGTAAAAACAAAAATAAACAACTGGGACCTAATTCAACTTAAAAGTTTCTTCACAGCAAAGGAAACCCTACACAAAACGAAATGACAACCCACGGAATGGGAGAAAATCTTTGCAAATGAAATGACTGACAAGGGATTCATCTCCAAAATTTATAAACTCCTCCTATAGCTCCATACCAGAAAACCCAACAATCCACCAGAAAACCCAACAATCCCATCAAAAAATCGGTGGAAGATCTAAACAGACAGTTCTCCAAAGAATACATACATATGGCCAAAAAACACATGAAAAGATGTTCAACATCACTCATTATTAGAGAAATGCAAATCAAAACGACTATGAGGTACCACCTTACACTAGCCAGAATGGCTATCATCAAAACGTCTACAAACAATAAGTGCTAGAGAGGGTCCTATTACACTGTTGGTGGGATTGTAGATTGGTGCAACCACTGTGGAAAACAGTATGGAGATTCCTCAGAAAACTAAACATGGAACGACCATTTGATCCAGCAATCCCACTCCTGGGCATCTATCCAGAGAAATCCATGACTCACAAAGACAGTTGTACTCCAATGTTCACTGCAGCACTATTTGCAATAGCCAAGACATGGAAACAACCTAAATGTCCATCAACAGAGGAGTGGATCAATAAGATGTGGTCCATATACACAGTGGAGTATTACTCAGCCATTAAAAGGAATGAAATACCAGCATTTTTAACAACATGGATGGACCTAGAAATTATCGCGCTAAGTGAAGTCAGCCATACAATGAGACACCAACATCATATGCTCTCACTGACATGTGGAATCTGAAAAAAGGACAGACTGAACTTCTTTGCAGAACAGATACTGACTCCACAGACTTTGAAAAACTTATGGTCTCCAAAGGAGACAGTTTGGGGGGTGGAGGGATGCGCTGGGGTTGTGGGATGGAAATCATATAAAATTGGATTGTGATGATCACTGTACAACTACAAATGTAATAAATTCATTGAGTAATAAAAAAATAAAAATAAAATAAATAAAAGCCAAAACCAAAAACCAGTTGGAAAACTAGACTACTATTTGTGAGAAAAGAAACCAAAGAAGATATTTATACTTCTTTCCATACTTCCAGAAACTTATTACATATGGATTTCCTTAAATATGCTTAAAAACTATCCAGTAAGATGCAAATAAAAATGGTACCAGTGGGAAAAAAAAGCAAAACAAAGCAAAACAAAGAGTAGACGTGACCCAGCTATCCCACTCTTGGGCATATATCCAGACAAAACTTTCTTTGAAAAAGATACATTCCCCCATATGTTCATTGCAGCATTATTCACAATAGCCAAGATATGGAAACAACGTAAATGTCCATTGATGGATGGATTAAGAAGATGTCATATATATATACAGACACACGCAAATATGCAATTGAATATTAGCCAAAAAAAAGAACAAATAATGCCATTTGCAGCAACGTGAATGGAACTTGACTTTCTCATACTAAGTTAATTTAGAAAGAGAAAGACAAACACCATATATCACTTATATCTGGAATCTAATATAAGGCACAGCACAGATGAACCCTTCCACAGAAAAGGAAACTATGGACTTGGAGAACAGATTTGTGGTTGCCAAAGGGCAGGGGGAGGGAGTGGAATGGACTGGGAATCTGGGGTTAAGAGATGCACACTATTGCATTTGGAGTGGATAAGCAATGAGATCCTGCTGTATAGCATAGGAAACTATATCCAGTCACTTGTGATGGAACATGATGGAGGGTAATGTGAGATAAAGAATATATACATATGTATGTATGACTGGGTCACTGTGCTGAGCAGTAGAAATTGACAGAACACTGTAAATCAACTATAATGGAAAAAATAAAAATCATAAAAATGAAAGTCTTTAGAAGACAGTTTAGTATTAATTCTGACTTTCTGATTTAGTAATTTTATATAAATTACTACATCATTTAGCATAAATCATGTTGAACTAATTAGAAATAAAGGAGTTGTGTATTCAACTCACTATTAAATGTATGAATATATATTAGACATATTTATATACTAGAAAATATATGTATATATAATGTACACATATATATGTATACACATATACAACATACATAGAGAGAGAGAGAAAGAGAACAAAAGAAAGACAAAAGGAGAAGGTAAATACTGTGACCTACATACAGGATTCCTGGGCAGTCCTTGTAATATTGTTATAAATTTTCTGAAAGTTTAAAATTACGTGCAATTATTTAAATAACTTAAATGTTGGACTGCAAACTGAATGTTGTAGTTAACATATAAATGAAAGCTGAATTATTTATAAATTTTCTATAAATGCCATGAAATGCTTCTAAAGCTAAATGTCAGAATTTCTTGGCTTAACTAAACGTTAGCCCAGTGTCTGTGTTTGTTGGGGGAGGATAGAAGGGCTTACACATAATATATCTTAAAAACAATAGCAGTAGAGGATAGTTTCAGTATTGTTACTAGTAACTGGGTTCTACTAAAGGCCAAAATTACTATATAATTTGTGTTAATTGTGTGTGAAGCATAAGAAAGAGCAGGTACTATATAATAAGGATTTCTGATGGTCTTAGCACTTAGTTTATAAATTAAGTCAGGGAAATTCCACCGTGGCTCAGCGGTAATGAATCCAACTAGTATTCATGAGGATGCAGGTTTGATTCCTGGTCTCACTCAGTGGGTTAAGGATCCAGCATTGCCGTGAGCAGTGGTGTAGGTCACAGACATGGTTTGGATCCCATGTTGCTGTGGCTGTGGTGTAGGCTAGAAGCTACAGCTCTGATTTGACCCCTAGGGAGAATTTCCATATGCCTCAGGTGGGTCCCTTTAAAGAATAAATAAATAAATAATAGGTCAGGGAGGTTGCATTAAAGAACAAGAGCTGTCTTCTGATTAGTTTACTTTTGTGTCTTTAGGGAACATTGAAAGCATTTCTCATGAATTTTGCCTATTTTTAATTCATTCCTAAGAATTATGTTTTCTGTGTATTGTAAATGGCATCTGTACTCCTATCAATTCCTCTGCCTGTTTAGGGCAGATTTTATTTTCTAAACGTGGCCACATTTATCTATTCTCAACTGATACACTCTGCCTACAATATGGTGTTGACATCTTACATCTAGAAGTGAGGTTTCTGTTCTCCTCCCTTGACTCTAGATGTATCTACAACCATGTCAGAAATGACCCTATGTGTGTTCAAACAGACAGCCTCTGCCTAAGACTAAGGACACATAATTTTAGAGGTCTACACCACCATATCAAAAGCCCACTGTTTATGATTTTCACATGTTGCAGAGACCATATGAAGAGACCATTGAGAAATAGAGAGTATATATACAAAAATACACTCAAAATGGATTAAATACCTAAAACCATAAAACTCCTAGAAGAGAAGCAGAATACTCTTTGATAAAAATTGCAGCAATAATTTTTTTGATCTGTCTCTGAGGGCAAAAGAAACAAAAGCAAAAATAACCAAACAAGACCTAATGAAACATAAAACTTTTTGCACAGCAAAATTAAAAGACAGTCTATTGGGAGAAAATATGTGCAAATAACATGACTGATGATGTTGATATCCAAAATTTACAAACAGCTCAAAAATTCGATTTTGAAAAAAGCAAATAACCTAATTAAAAAGTGTGCAATTAATCTGAACAGATATTTTTCAAAGATACACATATGGCCAACAGGCACATGAAAAATGTTCAACATCACTAATCATCCGTGAAATGCAATTCAAAACCACAACCTCACACCTGTCAGAATGTAGACTTTAAAAAGTCTACAAATAACAAAAGTTGGTGAAGATGTGTTGAAAAAGGAACACTTGTATACTGTTGTGGGAATATAAATTGGTGCAGGCACTATGGAAAACAGTATAGAAGTTCCTCAAAAAACTAAAAATGGAATGACTATAAGATACCCACTTCTGGGTATATAGTCATAGAAAACAAAAGCACTAATTTTAAAAGATAAATGCACTCCAATGCCCATAGCAATATTATTTATAATTGCCAAAACATGAAAGCAAATGAAGATGTGGCACATATATCTATGTCTATATATATACACACAGGACATATATACACACAATGGAATGTTAGTCATAAAAAAGAATGAAATTCTTCCATTTTAAACAATATGTATGGACCTAGAAGGTATTATGCTTAGTGAAATAAGTCAGGCAGAGAAAGATGAATACTGTTACCCCTTATATGTAGAATATTAAAAATAAGACGTATATAAAAATTATGAATGTATATAACAAACAGAAACAGTTTCACAGATATAGAGAACAAACTAGTGATTACTAGTAGGGAAAGGAAAGTGGGGGCAAGATAGGAGAAGGGGATTAGGAGATACAAACTACTGGGAGTTCCCATTGTGGTGCAGGGGAAACGGATCTGACTAGTAACCATGAAGTTTTGGGTTTGATCCCTGGCTTCACTTATGATTAAGGATCCAGCATTGCCATGAGCCATTGTCACAGACATGGCTCAGATCCCACATTGCTATGGCTGTGGTGTAGGCCAGCAGCTACAGCTCCAATTTGACCCCTAGTCTGGGAATTTCCATATGCCACAAGTGTGGTCCTAAAAAGCAAGCAAGCAAACAAACAAACAAACAAAATACTATACATAAAAAAAAGTAAGCGAGTGGATTTACAGGGGAATATAGCCATTAGTTTATAGTAACTTTAAATGGAGTATAATCTATAAAACATTGAATTTGAAACTAATATAATACTGTAAATCAACTATACTCTAATTAAAAATTTAAAAAAAAGACTGGAGCCCTATTTCACCCCTGTTTGTATCTGATGTTAGTGAAAATGCCTCTATCATTCCCCTACTGAGTAGTATCCTTGGCTTCTGGCATGAGGTACGTAGATAAATGTAGAGCTAGAGTTTGAGACAGGGACAGAAAAGTATAGATATATTCATATGACAAGTATCATTAAAAACTGCTTTGAAAAAATTTCTTCTGAAATCCCTTAATATTGTCAAATCACTTTTAGATCTTTCCTTCCACTATCCTTACATATATTAATGTGATATATTAACAATTTTCCTAGTATTCAACAAAACTTTCATTCCTAGAGTAAGCTTTACTTGGTCACGGTGTGCCTTTTCTGTAAATGTTTGAGCATTCTGTTTACTAACAAGTTAGTATTTTGTATTAGTATTGACATTTATTTCCATTTGTACTTTTTTTCCCTCTTTTGGCCACTCCCACAGCATATGGAAGTTCTGAGGCCAGGGATCAAACTTGTACCACAGCAGCAACCAGAGCCACTGCAGTGACAATGCGTGATCCATAACCCACTGCGTCACAAGAGAACTCCTCCATATGTACTTTGAAAAATTATCTTTATGCTCTTAAAAGTATATAAAGTACAAACTAGTAAAATGTATCTATTATGGTTTGATTACTTTTAAATATTAAAATACATCATATTAAATACAAAGTATATAGTTCAGGATTACTAAAAATGTACGATACATTAATATTTGCTCAACTACGAAGCAGCAACCAAAATATTCACCTTTTAAATATTCTTTTCTCATCCAAGCTTTTATCTTTAATTTTCTGTGAGATTTCACAAAACTTAACCAATAAAAGAAAAAGCAATGGATTTTAAGAACACTCACATTATAGATTATAGATTTGAATATCCACTCAAATTATTTAAATTGAGGAGGATACTTCAGTCCAGCCAGTTATCTTGGTTTTATTTTAATTAAAATTAGATATTTGCTTACTTTTAAAAATTATTCAAATGAGTTTATCACATCTGTATTTGTATAATGATCATAACAATCCAATTTCATAGGATTTCCATGCCATAACCCAAGCACATTCCCCCACCCCCCAAACTGTCTCCTCTGGAGACCATAAGTTTTTCAATGTCTGTGAGTCAGCATCTGTTCTGCTGACTCCTTTTTTCAGATTCCACATGTCCTTTTTTCAGATTCCACATGTCACTGAAAGCATTTGATGTTGGTGTCTCATTGTATGGCTGACCTCACCTACTTTTTAAAAGTCATCACAGACTCATGGTTAAAAATAATAGATTTTGGAGTCACAGAGTACTGGATTTGCAGAGAGTTCTATTGTTAAATGGGCATGTAACCTCACAGTTCAGCTAACTTCTCTAAATGCTTCACTCCTATACTTGGTAGGGCTATTTTAAAATCAAATCAGATAGTATACAGAACAGCGTCATATGTACAGTTAATAGAGCACTCAAGCTGTAGAGAAAAAAGGCAAAATGATACTTTTCAAAATTTATTACATCAATTGAATTATTTTGTGTGTTTTAAAAATTTATACCTGTATGAGTTTAGGTGATACTTATAATATGAATAGTACATTGAACTGAACATATTTAAAGATTTTATAATTTTACACTTTGTGTAGGATAATACTCTACTTTGGGACACTTAAGGATTGCAGTACATAATGCTTTAGAGTTCTAGTCTGTTCAAAATACGCTATGATGTTTAAGATTAAAAAATATTCCTTCTGATGTAGGTTAGGTTTCAGATCTAACCTGACATATCCTTGTCTCCGTACATAGCTAAAGGACATTACACAATAATTCAGAGGGAGTTCAAGCTCCCACAGTGCGGCCAATGACTCATTTCAGAGCTCTGCTGGGGAGTTACAAAGACCTTCAATTCTGATGGGATGACAAATCTGACACAAGAGCTAGTACAATGGAGAAGAATGGGGGTTTTAAAGTGCAAAGAGTAAATTGGCATACAAACACAATCTTCTTAGTTCTCTGTAAATCCAAAGGATTCTAGAGCATAGTAGACCAAGACATGTTTTATCAAGTGGCTATTCAATGCATGAAACTGTAGTCAGTCATCTGATATTCCTAAATTAAGTAGCTTTAGTTGACTTTATTCATTTTTTATAAATATAATGACTATCAAATATCAGGTATTCTGCCAAGCACAACAAAGTCATTTAGATATTTAGTGTTCCTGAAGCAAATAGATTATATATAAATGACTGAATTCTAATATGAAAATATAAACCTCTGAGAACTTATATGTAATTCAATTAAAATAATATAGTTAGTAAGTGGATTTAAATAATTTTGAATATTTTTATTCAAATTTTCTTTAATTACTAATCCAAAATATCTTCTATTTATATTTATACAAAAATAATTATTAATACTTATAATAATTAATAAAGTGTATCTTGGAAGTCTATTAGACATACTAGTAATAGGGGTAGACATTTTGATTTCTTTGCTTATTAAGTACTAAACACCAAGCTCAAAGATTAGCAAATAATATCCACTGAATAAGAATATACAAAATAAATACAATATTTAATAAAAAATATACTTTTAGATAAAAAAATTAATTTTAAACTAGCTAATACAAACATGGCTTGCATTTGTCATAGCAGGCATGTAATAAAAATGAAATATGGAAACACTATAAAATGAGGAACTTCAGAGTGAATGTCTAAGCATTTTTGCTACTAACAAACATGAATAATCATTACATGGAGGTTATAAATGAAACTCACAAGTGAATAACTTATCATTGAAAAGGATATGCATAACTTTTACATTATGGAAGTTGATAAAATGACTCTTTTTGATCTTTTGTTTTATATGAAAATGTTTAAAATATTCAAAGAAATAATAAGATTCCTTCCAGATGGCAGGCACCTCTAGAAATCTCTGTCATTTATCAAATTTGGAATTTAAAGTAAACTCTGCCTTCAAAGATTCCAGATGTCCACAAAAGAGTATAATTTTCTATAACATATTCATGGAACAATTAGTGACTAAGTCTCCTGAATAAGAGATCAGAAACAAGTATCATTGGAATCATTAAAAAGTCTCTTTGTGAGCAAGTCAGTTTAGCAAATAACATTATCTGGTTTTAGAAAGAAATCTTTGCTTTCAAAACTATTTAAAATCTGTATTTTATGAATATGTTCATTAAAATAAGACACTCTAAAGTTCTGCACTGATTTATCCTGAATTTAAATATTTCTATATATTAAAATATATAAAATATATTTTAAATATTTCTATATATTAAAATATATAAAATATGTATTTTAAATATTTCTAAAGTGTGAAGCATTTGAGGATCATCTCTCTGGTCATTTACCTTTCAGCCTTTCTTCTCCAAATGCTAAAAAACCAGTTCATCTTACAGGCACACATTCTGCCCTTGGCCCAATCAATCAACTAGCAGCCAGTCAAGTTATGCACTGCCAAGCATTTACCCATCATAAAATAATACACAAAAATTATGAAATGTTTTGTTTATCCTTATATCATTTGTTGTGTGCCTGTGTGAATTAGGCTTACCTATACAGAAGAAAATGAAATCTATATTTATTATGATAATTTTTATACATTATGAGAGTTCAAAGAGGATAGAGATCAATATCGGTAGAAATAAGCTGGGGAAACTAATGGAGGAGAATTCAAAGAATTATAAGAGATTTTAGAACACATAACAAGAAAGGAAATGAGGCCCAAAGGCCAAAGGCCAAGCTATTGATCCAAAAGACAGTTTTTGTGGAATCTCCCAAAGTAAAAGGTTCCAGGATGAGCAATGAGAATTATATGAACTCTGAAAAGGTGAAAGTCTGCAGCAGTAACTTATGCTTTAGGATGAAGAGTTTGAGGCAAATGTGTATATCCTACACATAAGTATCTATTTTAAATAAATATCAGAAAATTAATTTCATGATTTATTCTTTGTTTAAACAGATATTTACTATCTAGTTTGTGCCAGATAATCTACATCCTAGCAATAAAGACGTGAGCAAGAGAGATAACTTATTGTTTGGGAGAGCTTACGTTTTGGTGAAGTGAGACAGACAACTCATAAAACAAATAATTTATATATCACATTGGCTGGTGCAAAGTGCTATGTAGCAACATAGAGAATGGAAAGAAGATAGGAAGTACAGGTGGTTAGGTGCAATCATAAGCAAGTTGGCAGGAATTATATCACTGAATTGGTAATATTTTGAACAAATACCTGAAGACAAGGAGGTGAATTATGTAGAATTGTGGAGATAACTGGAAGAAAAAACATTAAGGCAAAGGAATTGCAAGGCCCCAGATATAAGAACCTATTTAGAGTATCAGAGGAATAGTAATGAGGCTATGGAGGTAATGAGGAAGGTTGTAGAGGCAGTTCATGAAACACCTAGTAGTTAACTTTGGAGCAGAGGAGTGACATTATGACATCATCTGACTGCCACTGACTGAGGTGCTGAGAACAAGATTTGTAGGGCAAAGCATGGGAGCAGAGGCTATTGAAATAGTTGAGGAAAGACAATATGATGGCTTGTAAAGGAGTAGTAGTGGATTTGATAAGGAATCACATTCTAAGTTTTAGTACTTAACCTGTATGAGGTTAAGCAAGCAAGGAATGGATAACTTCCAGGATTTCAGCCTAAGCGATGGGAAAAAAAAAAAAAAAAGGTTAGCATTTACTGAAATGGGAAGGATTCACTGGAATGTGGAAAGAAGATTATGAGTTCATTTTGAACATGATAAATATGAACTGTGTCTATGACTATTAGGGGATTATTTTGTGTCTAAGTTGGATATACAGTTTTAGAACTCAGAAAGGTGATCTGGGCTAGAGACACTAATTTGTGATTACTCAGTATACAAAGGGCATTTCAAGAAATGAAACCCACGCTATTCAGATAAAATAGTAAAACCTAAGAATTCTGCCCCAGGCGATCACAGTATTACTAGGCCAAATGAGGTAGAAGTAACTATGGAAGATATGGATAATGTAAATAAATGCAATATTTTGGAAATAAAATGTTGAAAAATATTCAAGAATACACAAATGAAAATTAAAAACTGATTGTTGTATTCTGTACAATACCTAAATCATTAGAAAAGATGATTTTAATGGAATGATGGGGGCAGAAAGTGACATGAAAGTCATCAAGAAAGAATGAGATCCAAAGAACTGTGAAAAGTGGGTTGAGTAAATCTTCCAAGGCATTTTCATTTTTTTTTAAGGTGGGAAAATGGATAATAGATAAGCTAGATAGAGAATTGCTAGGCTGAAGTTCTTAAGTACAATGAGGAAGATGGGATTTAGTGTGTAAGTGGATCTCCTTTAGCATAAACAGGGAGGGCACAAATGCACACGTGTTCATCAATCTGGTGGGATGAATTGGATGATATTCTTAACTAATTGAATTTATTTTTTTCAGTGATAAACAAATGGACATCAGCCATCAGTGAGAATAAGACTAGGGATAATATGAGATGAGTAAAGAAAGAAAAGTATAAAACAATTATTTAATTAAAAAAAATAGACTCGGACAGCTGAACAGTAAAGCTAAATATACAATTATTGGCAATAACTTTATAGAGAGGCTAGATACTATGCTGCTATGTTGTTCCTCAGAAAAAAATAATCTATTTGGGATTAGAGGTGCAGTAGACAGAAAATTAGAGTTTTTCTCAAAGAAAAACAAGGAAGTCAGAAGGGTATAAATTAAACATGGAATTTTAAGCTGGGAAAGACCTCTAGGCAAGAATTATGGAGTCATGGAAGCTGAAAAAATAATGTCATAAATGACTATAAATCATGGTGAAGTCAAAGTATTCTTTGAGTTTTGGAACAAGAAAGAATGAACTCAATACCAAAGCAGGGTTGTTTGGAGTGGAGATTAGGGAAGGTTTCAGTTTTGGGCAGGATCTAGGAAGGATCATGAGAGTAGGTCATTGAGTTCGAGCTGCAAAAGAAATCAAGGAATTGAGAGGCCAAGAAATGGAGACGATCATGAATATTTGAAATGAATTATGATAAGAAATGTGATGAAATAGAATAATTATATTTCATTTTAAAAGCTACAAATTCTAATGTAGATATGAGGGATGTACACTAAACGTCAGAGCAGACCCTTTACAAAGCAGAAAACTATAGGAAATACAAAGGGAAGTAGGTAGAAATATACTCATTTATTTTAACAAACAACTCTCAGTATAAGAAAGATCATGTGGCCAAAAATATAAGTGAGAATAAAGAAGACTTAAGTATCTCACACTCCTGGGCATCTATCCAGAGAAAAACATGACGTGAAAAGATACCTGTACTACAATGTTCATTGTAGCTCTATATACAATAGCCAAGACATGGAAGCAACCTAGATGTCCATCAACAGAGGAGTAGATAAAGATATAGTACATATACACAGTGGAATATTACTCAGCCATAAATAATGGCACTTGCAGCAAAATGGGTGGACCTAGAAAATATGCTAAGTGAAGTTAGAGAGGGAGACACCAATGACATATGTGATAACTTATACATAGAATCTAAAAAAAGGATACAGTGAACTTCTTTGCAGAACAGACACTGATTTACAGACTTTGAAAAACTTACAGTTTCCAAAGGAGACAGGTTGGGGGTGGGGGAGATAGGCTGGGGGTTTGGGATGGAAATGCTGTAAAATTGGGCTGTGATGATCACTATACAACTATAAATGTAATAAAATTCATGGAGATTATAAAAAAGGCTTAAGTTTTGTAATCAATAACATAATCATTAAGGAGATTTGTCAACCACCTATCTATCTAATCTGTTTATCATTCATCCATCAATTATCTATCTATCTATTGATCCATCTTTTGAATAATCTATATAGTATATTATGTCACCAGAAAGCATAAGTAAAAGCCATAAAGTAGAATTATTAAAATAAAACTCTGATCACACTGTAATAGCATTCAAAATTGGTAATATAAAGTGAAAAAGTCTTCATCATGTAAATAAAAAAAAATCTGCCTATTAATAAACACCTGGGTTTCTGGATAAAAGGGGATATATACACCCAAATTATACCACTGGGTAAAATAATAACAATAAAAACACTTCATACTCAAATACGTGGGAAATATTTAAGGCAGTGATCAGAAGAATGTGCAAAGACTTAAACATATTTAATAATTAAGGTGAAAAAAGAAAATGAATATAAATTCTGAAATAAAAACCAGAAACATAAACATAAATCAGCTAAAGGAAATCAGAAGAAAGGCAATAATAAAGACAAAAGCAGAAATAAGATAGAAGAAAAATGAGAACTTCGATTGTCATATCAAAATGTTGGTCCTCAGAATAGTTAATACTATATACAAATGTAATCAAGGGAAAAAAGCACAAATAATAACAAAAGTACAAAATAAGAAAATAACAAAAGGAAATAATAATTGAAACAAAAATATATTCAAAGGAGCTTATTTTTAAGACCCATGGAAATGAATTTGAAAGTTAGCTGAAATCCATAACTTCCTAGGAAAGCAGTTTATAAAAATTAATTCCATTAGAGATAGAAAACTTAGACCAATTACCACTGAAGAAATAGAGAAAGATAAAATGCACCAGATCTAGATTGTTCTATAAGAGAACTCACCCACCCTTCAAAAATAGATCAGTTTCTAATGTTTTACATATATTTTTCTAGAGCATGGAAACTGAAAAAAAGTTCCAAATTATCATTAGCAAAAGATATAATGATATGAATATCTAACTCAGATGAAGATACCACAAAAAAAGTACAAAACAACAATTCTGTGCATATCAAGGTAAATATCCTAAATAAAATTTTAGCAAGCAGAATTCAGTCGTATTAAGAAAATAGTAATGAATAACAAAGTCGGATTTATTTAAGGGAGGCAATGTTCTTTACATACAGAAAATCCATTGACATAATATACCATATTAATAGACCTAAGAAACTAATTATTTTAATTTTTAAACATTTTTATTAAAGCATAGCTAATTTATAATGTACTGATTTCTGCTGTACGACAAAGCAATCCATTCATTATATATATATATATCTGAAGAGACTGGGTATAACTCCCTGTGGTATACAGTAGGGCCTCGCTGTTAATCCATTTTAAATGTAACAGTTTTCATCTACTAACCCCAAACTCGCAATTCAGCCACTTCTACCTTCTTCATCCTTGGAAACCACAAGTCTCTTCTCTATGTCTGTGAGTCTGTTCCTCTTTTGTAGGTAGGTTCATTTGTGTCATATTCTTTTTGCATTTTTTTAGGGGTGTACCCATGGCATATGGAGGTTCCCAGGCTAGGGGTCCAATCGGAGCTACAGCTGCCAGCCCACACCATAGTCATAGCAACTCAGGATCCCAGCCACATCTGCTACCCACACCACAGCTCATGACAATGCTGGATCCTTAACCCACTGAGTGAGGCCAGGGATCAAACCTGCAACCTCATGGTTCCCAGTAGGATTTGTTTCTGCTCTGCCATGACAGGAACTCTGTGTCATATTTTAGATTACAGATATAAGTGGTAGCAATATGGTATTTGTCTTTCTCTTTTTGACTTACTTCACTTAGTATGAGAATATATGGTTGCATCCATGTTGCTACAAAAAAGATTATTTCATTAAAAGCCTTTGACAAACCTACTTGTTTATTTGCAAAGCATTTAAAGACAGGAATTGATAAACTATTTCTTAAATGATGTATCTACCTTGATCCTTAACCCAGCATCTTAGTGAAATAGAGAATAACTAAAAACTTTCCATTAAAATACAGAAAAAGGCAACTATGCACACTATTTTCACTGCCATTTATAATTGTAAAGCTATCAGTAAATGCAAACAGAAAAAATTTAGAATCTTAATAACTAGAAACGAAATACTACATCTATTTCTATTGGCCAACAATATGCTATGTACCTAGAAAACCCAGGAGAATCAATGAAAAAAAAACCTCTACCATTTTAAGTTAACAATAAAAGAATTTACTAAGATAATAAAAAATTTACTTATAGAAATCAGCAGCCTTCATAGATTATACAAACAATAACTAGACAGAGTATATAATAGAGGAGAAAACCCCATTTGCAATGGCAACACACAGATCAAATACATGGGAATAAACTTAAAATTTGTGCAAAACTTATATGAGGAAAACTTGAAAGTATTTCTTTAAGTCACAGGCATAATTCTGAGTAAATGGAAAGACATCCCCTTGTTATTGGACAGGATAAATGAATGCCATAAAAACACCAAATTGTCTTGTGATAATTTATAAAATTCATAAAATATTAATACACTGTTTTTGGACCCAATCAATTAGATTCTCTGTTAATATGAATAAATAGGCAAACTCTGTAAGAAAAAAGCTATATGGGGAGAGGTGTCTTGCTCTAGCAGATATTAAAACATTAGAATTAGGAGGGAGGCAAGATGGCAGAAGAGAAGGGGGACGCACTTGCCCTCTCCCACAAATACAACCAAAAAAAATCATCTACATGTTAAATGACTAGCACAGAACAGCAACTAAATGCTGGCAGAAGAACTTAAACCTCCAATAACAGCAAGGATCTTGTGACATAAATGGGTAAAATGAGAGAAAAGAAGAGAGTGAGAGAAGGGGAATTAGAACGACTGGCACTCCTGAAAGGGAACTGTAAAGGAGAAAGGGAACCCACATCCTGGAAAGTCACCTAATCGACAGCAAGATCAACTGAGTTGGAGGGATCTCCAGATGCTCAGAAGAGTGCAGCAGTAGGTCTGAGATCTGAAAAGCAGAGAGAGAGCTGAACAGATCTTCTGAACCACTGGCACAGTCACCGAAAACCAAGTCGCTCAGGTGAGGGCTGGGCACCAAGACCTTGGCTCTGGAGGTTAGTGCTCAGGAGCAGGCTGGGGTCGTTGGTATGGAGATAGCCTGAGGGACTAGGAAGTGGTGTGTCATGGGTGGAGGGAGCAATATGCTAAGGGCTGGGAAGTGGAAAGCCACAACAGAGGGAACCTGGGAGAGGATCTGGACCCACAGGCGAGACAAAGTGCCAGTGTTGGGAGGGGAGAGGAGGAGGAGTGGGCCACCATAGAATACTCCTTGTGCCCCAGTGAGCACAATTGCTCACCAGCTAGCTGAGAACAGTGCTTCCCAGGGCATCCTCCCTCCCCTACCCCGCATGCACCTGACCTGAGGCCACCTTTCATCATGGAGGGCTGTTCACACCACTCCTGTGAATCCAACCACTTCTGGGGCTTTCCCCGGCCTGGCCTGCCTGCCCTCTGGAGGGGCTACAGTCCCATGGAGCAGCTGCCCAGCATTGTCCATCCCCTGGAAGAGCTCTGCAGCCCAGAAGCACCAGGGCAAGCTCTGCCCTGCCGTGGGAACTCTGCCCCTATTGTGGGGGCAGTTCTGCCAGTTCCAGCTGCTCTGGGGAAGCACTCCTTTGCCTCCCAGAAACATGGCTAGCCCAACCTGCCCTCAGGAGGTGCTGCACTCCCATGGAACAGCTGCCCAGCACCACCCACCCCCTGGAAGAGCTCTGAGGCCCTGAAGTGCTGGGGCAAGCCCTGCGTGGCCACGAGAAGTCTGCCTCCATTGTGGTGCAGACCTGCCAGTCCCACCTGCCCTTGGGAAGTACTCCTTTGCTTCAGAGTGACCCTTCTAGCCCGCCCACTGTCAGGAAACACCCTCACTGTCTCAAAGAAGACCAGCCAACAACACTGGCCCTTGGGAAACATTCCACAGCAGTGCCAGGGCAAAACTTGCCCAGCCACAGGGAGTACAACTGCACCAAGAAAAAGAAAATATCAAGCAAGATGAAGAAGCTGAGAAACCACCCCCAATTAAACCAACAGGAGAACTCACCTAAAGCAGTCAACAATGAAACAGACCTCTGCAGTCTGACAAACTTGAAGTTCAAAAGGGAGATAGTGAAAATGCTGAAGGAATTAAGAGAAGATATGAACAGTAATGCAGACTCCCTCAGAAAGGAACTAGAAAATATAAGGAGGAGCCAATAAAAACCATAAAATTCATCTGCAGAGATACAAACTGAGCTAAAGTCAATAAAGAGAAGAATGAATAATGCTAAGGAACAAATTAGTGATTCAGAAGATATAATAATAGAAATCACCCAAACAGGACAGCAGACAGAAAACCAAATCAAAAAACAGGAAAGCAATATAAGAGACCTATGGGATAATATAAAGCGGGCCAATCTATGCATAATAGGAATTCCAGAAGGAGAAGAAAAATATAAGGTGATTGAAAATATATTTGAAGAAATTATCATTGGAAACTTCCCAAATCTAAAGGATACTGATTTCCAGATACAGGAAGCACAGAGGGCCCCAAACAAGTTGAACCCAAATAGACCCACACAAAGACACATTATAATAAAAATGGCAAAAGTTAACAATAAAGAGAGGATACTAAAGGCAGCAAGAGAAAAGCAAAGTGTCAAATATAAGGGAACCACCATAAGGCTATCAGCTGATTTCTCTACATTAACCCTACAGGCCAGGAGGGAATGGCAAGAGATATTTAAAGCACTGAAAGGAAAAAATATGCAACCTAGAATACTCTATCCAGCAAGAATATCATTTAAAATAGAAGGGGAAATAAAAATTTTTTCCAACAAAGAAAAGCTAAAATAATACAGCAATACAGAACCCATTCTAAAAGAAATATTGAAAAGGCTTCTCTAAATCAAAAAAAAAAACAAAGAGGAAGAACTAGGATGGAGGAAACCACAATCAGAGAGCAGTCACTCAAATAAGCCAGCATACAGATCTAATCATGAAGATGTTAGAAACAAAATAAAATTAAAAAGAAAAAATGAGACATCAAATCATAAAATGTGGGCAAGGGAAGTAAGGAAATAAATAGATTCTTGTTTTAATTTTCTTTTTTTTTAATTTTAGTATGGTAATGAAATGTTTGAACTTACAGGACTATCAGGCTAAAACACACAATTATTGGAAGGGGTTGACATACTTAAAAAAACAGGGCAACCACAAATCAAAACCAAACATTGCATTCACAAAAAATGAAAAGAAAAATACTCAAGCAGAAAATAATTGGAGACCATCCAACCAAAAAAAGAAAGGAAGAATGGAGAATCATAGAATCAACTAGAACACGAGGTTTAAAATGGCAATAAATAATCATCTATCAATTATCACCTTAAATGTCAATGGACTGAATGCTCCAATCAAAAGACACAGAGTGGCTGAGTGGATAAAAAGGCAAAAACCTTCAATCTGCTACCTACAAGAAACTCACCTTAGGACAAAGGACACATACAGATTGAAAGTGAGGGGGTGGGAAAAAATATTTCGTTCCAATAGACATGACAGGAAAGCAGGAGTTGCAATACACATATCAGATGAAACAGACTTTAAAATGAAGGCCATAAAGAAAGACAACGAAGGACACTATTCAATGATTAAAAGATCCATTCAAGAAGAGGCTATTACTATCATCAACATATATTCCCTAAATACAGGAGCACCCAGATACATACAACAAATATTAACAGACATAAGGGGAGAAACTGATGGAAATCCAAACATAGTAGGAGACTTTAACACCCCACTCACATCAATGGACAGATCCTCTAGACAGAAAACTAATAAAGCAACAGAGATCCTAAAGGAAACAATACAAAAGTTAGACTTCATTGACATCTTCAGGACACTACATCCAAAAAAATCAGAATACACATTCTTCTCAAGTGCACATGGACTATTCTCAAGAATTGATCACATATTGGGGCACAAAGCTAAAACCTCAACAAATTTAGGAGCATAGAAATTATTTCAAGTATGTCCTCTGACCACAACGATATGAAACTAGAGATCAACCACAGGAAAAGAAATGAGAATAAACCTACTACATGGAGACTAAACAACATGCTACTACAAAAAGAGTGGGCCAATGAGTAAATCAAGAAGGAAATTAAAAAATACCTCGAGACAATAATGAAGGCACAGCCACTCCAAATCTATGGGATACTGCAAAAGCAGTACTCAGAGGGAAATTCATAGCAATACAGGCCTTTCTCAAAAAAGAAGAAAAACTGGAGTTCCCGTTGTGGCGCAGTGGTTAACGAATCCAACTAGGAACCATGAGGTCGCAGGTTCAGTCCCTGCTCTTGCTCAGTGGGTTAACGATCCGGTGTTGCCATGAGCTGTGGTGTAGGTTACAGGTGTGGCTCAGATCCCGCATTACTGTGGCTCTGGTGTAGGCCGGGGGCTGCAGCTCCAATTCAACCCCTAGCCTGGGAACCTCCATATGCCATGGGAGCAGCCCAAAGAAATAGCAAAAAAAAAGAAGAAGAAAAACTCAAATCGACTACTTAACCTAGCACCTAACCGAATTAGAAAAAAAAAAGAAAAAGAAAAAAAAAAAACTAAAGTCAACAGAAGAAAGGAAATCATAAAGATCAAAGAGGAAATCAATAAAATAGAGGTTCAAAAAAAAATAGAGAAAATTAATGAAACCAAGAGCTGGTTCTTTGAAAAGGTAAAAAAAAAATTGACAACCCCCTGGCTGGACTTACTAAGAAGAGGAAAGAAAGAACCCAAATAAACAAAATTAGAAATGAAAAAGGAGAAATCACAACAGATAATGCAGAAATACAAAAAAACATAAGAGAATACTATGAACAGCTACATGCCAAAAAATTTGACAATCTGGAAGAAATGGACAACTTTCTAGAATCTTACAGCCTGCCAAAACTGAATTAAGAAAAACTAGACCAACTGAACAGACTAATAACCAGAAATGAAATTGAATATATCATAGAAACAATCCCTACAAATAAAAGCCAAGGACCAGATGGCTTCACAGGTGAATTCTACCAAACATACAAAGAGGACCTGCTGCCCATCCTCCTTAAACTTTTTAAAAAGGTTGAAGAAGAAGGAACACTTCCAAAGACATTCTATGACACTGCCATCACCCTAATCCAACCAAAGATGCCACCACAAATTAAACTATTGGCCAATTCTTTGATGAATACAGACACAAAAAATTCTCAACAAAATTCAACACAGCAGAATCTAATGATTTATCAAAAAGATCGTATACCATGACTAGGATCATCCCAGGTTCACAAGGATGGTTCAACATACACATACCAATCAAAGTCATATACCACATTAACAAAAGAAAAGTAAAAAAAACACATGATCATCTCAATAGATGCAGAAAAAGCATTTGACAAAGTCCAGCATCCATTCATGGTCAAAACTCTCACCAAACTGGGTATACAGGGAACTTTCCTGAACATAATCAAAGCCATTTATGACAAACCCACAGCAAATATTCTCAATGGAGAAAAATTGTCAGCCTTCTCACCCAAATCTGGAACAAGACAGGGATGCCCACTTTCACCACTGCTCTTCAACATAGTTTTGGAAGTCCTAGCCACAGCAATTAGACAAACAAAAGAAATAAAAGGCATACATAGGAAGAGAAGAAGTAAAAACTGTCACTGTATGCAGATGACATGATACTATATATAGAAAACCATAAGGACTCAACCCAAAAACTACTTGAACTGATCAACAAATTCAGCAAAGTGGCAGGATATAAGATTAACATTCAGAAATCACTTGCATTTCTGTATACTAACAATGAAATATTAGAAAAGGAATACACAAATACAATACCTTTTAAAATTGCACCCTCCAAAATCAAATGCCTGGGAATACACTTGACCAAGGAGGTAAAGGACATATATGCTGAGAACTATAAAATATTAATCAAGGAAATTAAAAAAGATGTAAAGAAATGGAAAGATAATTCAATGCTCCTGGGTTGGAAAATTTAATATTGTAAAAATGGCCATCCTACCCAAAGCAATCTACAGATTCAATGCAATCCCTATCAAATGACCTATGACATTTTTCAAAGAACTAGAACGAACAATCCAAAAATTTATATGGAACCACAAAACATCCAGAATTACCAAAACGATTCTGAAGAGCAAAAACTAAGCAGGAGGCATCTCTTTCCCAGACTTCAGGCCATATTACAAAGCCACCGTCATCAAGACAGGTTGGTACTTGTACCAAAACAGACATACAGACCAATGGAATAGAATAAAGAACCCAGAAATAAACCCAGACACCTATGGACACAATTTGACAAAGGAGGCAAGAATATAAAATGGTAAAAAGACAGTTTTTTCAGCAAGTAATGCTGGGGAAACCTGGACAGCTGCATGCAAATCAATGAAACTAGAACACACCCTCATGCCATGCACCAAAATGAACTCAGAATGGCTGAAGACTTAAATATAAGACAAGACACCATCCAAGTCCTGGAAGAGAACATAGGCAAAACATTCTCTGATATTAACCTTACAAATGTTTTCTCAGGTCAGTCTCCCAAAGCAACAGAAATAAAAGCAAAGTAAACCAATGGGATCTAATCAAATTGACAAGCTATTGCACAGCAAAGGAAATCAAAAAGAAAATGAAAAGACAATTTATAGAATGGGAGAAAATAGTTTCAAAGGATGCAATGGACAAGGGCTTAACCTCTAGAATACACAAGCAACTTGTACAACTGAACAGCAAAAAAGCCAACCACCCAATGGAAAAATGGGCATAATAAGGCCTGAATAGACAGATGTCCAAGGAAGATATACAGCTGGCCAACAGGAACATGAAAAAATGCTCAACATCCCTGATTATTAGAGAAATGCAAATCAAAACTCCCATGAGATACCACCTCACACCAGCCAGAATGGCCATCATTAATAAATCCACAAATAGCAAATGCTGGAGGGGTTGTGGAGAAAAGGGAACTCTCCTGCACTGCTGGTGGGAATATAAACTGGTATAGCTACTATGGAGAACAGTTTGGAGATACCTTAGAAATCTATACATAGAACTTCCATATGACCCTGCAATCCCACTCTTGGGCATATATATGGACAAGAGTTTCCTTGAAAAAGACACATGCACCCACATGTTCATTGTAGCACTATTCACAATAGCCAAGACATGGAAACAGCCCAGATGTCCATCAACAGATGATTGGATTCGTAAGATGTTGTATATATACACGATGGAATACTACTCAGCCATAAAAAAGAATGACATAATGCCATTTATAGCAATATGGATGGAACTAGAGACTCATACTGAGTGAAATGAGTCAGAAAGAGAAAGACAAATACCATATGATATCACTTATAACTGGAATCTAATATATAGCACAAATGAACCTTTCCACAGAAAAGAACATCATAGACTTGGAGAATAGACTTGCGGCTGCCCTGGGGGAAAGGGAGGGAGTCGAGGGATTGGGGGTTTGGTGTTAATGGATGCAAACTATTACTCTTGGAATGGATTTACGAGATCCTGCTGTGTAGCATTGAGAACTATGTCTATATACTTACATCGCAACACAACAATGGGAGGAAAAAGTATGTATACATGTATGCGGAACTTGTTCCCCAAGCTGTACAGTTGAGAAATAAATAAATAAAAATAAAATAAAATGAAATATTAGAATTAGAATATTGTTTTAAACTTCATTTCCAAAAATGTTGAATATTTATAATCTTATCAGCTGTTCACATTTTTTCCTCTGTAAGTCTGTCATATTCTTTAATAGAGGCATGAAAAATTCACTTATTGATATATAAAGCTTTGCGTACTATATTAACATATTGCAGGTCAATTTGTTAAAAATATTTTCCCATTCTGTGGTTTATTATGTGATTGACATTGGCAAATACATTAACCTTTACTTTCTTCCATTGTTTTGATGTTTTGTTAAAAGGCTTTCGTCAATGTTATATTCATACATATTTTTCTGGATGTCATAGTTTTAGCTTTAACTCTAATCGATCTAGAATTTACTTTGAAATGTAACATGATGAACTGTTATAAAAATATAGTTTCCAAGTACCTAGTTAATTTTTGCAATTGAATGTATAAAATAATTTACTATTCTTTATTGATTTTGTTTGCATTGTACTGAGACATATAGCCATCAAAATTCAAGCAATAAAGAATTGTATAATGAAAACTATAAAACTACCCTTCATGCTCTTAATTCAATCCCCAGAAGTAATCATTTAAGACATTTTAGTGTGTATTCCCAATGATTTTTGACTCATTCCTTACTGTATATAAATTTATTTATTTACATAACTAGAGTCAATTTCTGATCCATATTATTTTGTCATCTGACCTGGTGATGAGCAAAATAGATAAAAAATATACCTTGTAATATTTGACAAAAATTTTACCTGGCCTGAGGATTCACAAACTTTAGATATATGGATGGTTAATTGCATTAATCTGAACTCTCAAATTTTTAGCCAGAGGCCATTCAAAAGCTTCTTGGACAACAATACATATAATTCGATCCTCAGAAAAAAATCTATAAAGGTTAAGAGAGAGCAGAATTAGAAAGAAGTTCTGAGCATAAAAAAATTGGTCATGCCTAACCACCCTGACAGCATTGTTGAGAGTCAGAGTATGGATAATAATCCACATTTTACCATGTCTTGCTCTTTTGTTCTCATATTATTCCCAGTCTGCTAGGGCTGCTCCCTTAAACATATTGAAGCCCCAGAATCTATCCACACAAATGTTAGCAGAATCTTCCTGCTAAACCAGAGCTAAATTTCTGCTAAGCTGACAATGGAATCAGGCATCATTGTTTTAAATTGTTGTCTAGTGTCTTAGTTTTCCACACACTAATCTGCCCAGACATATTGAAAATAATTCTGATGCACTGTCAAGAGAATAAGAACCAAAAGGCACCAAGGAAAGGAAAGTTGATCTGGGTATTAGCATTGACAAACTGAAAGACTAATGATTTTTATAACTGAGGTAGCTTCAAATCTTTTCTTTCTGCAAAATTAAAGGAAAACCAAATTGAGATGTCTGCTTGTATAATATTAAAAAGGACTTTAATAATAGTCATTTACTATGAATATCATTATTATTATAACAAATTATGATTGCCAAACAAAAATTCCATTTCCTTCTACTAATTTAGGATTTATAGAGCACTTGAAGTCATAAAAACAAATAATGGGAATAAAATTGAAATCTATTTTACCCTAGTATATATCTTTGGATTTATTAAGACATTGGAGGGGCAATAAATATTCCTGAAACTTTTTGTAATGAAATGTTATTTTAATAATTTAATAATTATTATTTATAAAGCTTCCCAACTATTCTAGTTATAATTGTGATAATAAATAAATTGATAAGAAAATAATATTTATAGCCTTATGGTGACAAACTATTAAAATTTTAAAAGTTAAATTTACATATTTTTTCTTAGATATATGAGAATTTTAAGTATAATTATGTTATATTAGTAAAATTTCTATGGGGAAAATGAAATTAAAAGTAAAGCTCAAAAAATTTGAAACATTGAAAAATTCTGTCAAGAATCTTTATTTTTTAAACAGATTACTGTAAGAATTGAACTGGTTTGGTATGTAGATTTTATTATAAATATTTAAAATAGGTTTGTAGTCCTTCTATGTTTACATAAAACTCATCATTTGAAGCTTTTTAAAATTGTATGAAAATAGGTAGATGCTGATTTTATATGCTGGGAACACATACTTTTTAAAATTTTTCTTAGTATAGTAGCAAAAAGAATTGTTGAGCACTATTCTAAAGAGTCTGTATTTTTCTAGAAGAACATAGAGCTATTCATTATCATAAAGCTTACTAAGAGTAGCTTTAAAATAACAATACTATAGAATTTAAGTTGCATATTACTAGCAAGAAATCAGAGGAATAAAGTAAACACATTCTATCCAAAAGGAAGAAAAGGTGGGAGAAATATCCAATAAAAAAACGACGTCAGATAAAATAAACTTCTGACCTACTTCAAGATGCATAGAACTAAATAAAACATAAATAAGTGTCCCCAGTCTCCAACATGACCCAATAACAAGTCTCTAGAACTAAAGAGACTCGAGTATATCAGCCCTCAATTGAGGCCCCAGGGATGATCTGGTTAAGGATTGATAGAATGCCTGGTTCACAAGTGAAACCAAGATGGACCTAGCAAAACAATTTCATATCATTATCACTGGAGACATTTCTTCCCCAATATGACTAGTCTCCTGATAAGAGTATTTGTAAATGTTTTTTTTTTAATTTAAACGTTTTCTTCTCATAAAATGTAGCATACAATTATTGTATATATAAATAAATAACAGGAACAAAAAAAATGCATGAACAGTCCTACAATGTAGAAATAGTCATTGTTAAGACTTTGGTCTATATTCTATGCATATATTCTTAAGGACTCCATATGTATTCAAAAAAGATTAATATTGTATTCAAGATTTGTATTACAGCTAGGGGGAGCTACTCTTATAATTCATGTAGAGAGGAGGGTGCTCAGTGGCAGTACTAGAAAGGCTGGATCGGAAAAAAGCCAGTCTACAGAGGGGGACAAGTTAGGAGACAACTGGAGTACTCCAGAGAAACAGGTCTGAATTAGTGCCATAGGAACCAGTGTTTTGTGATTCACTGTTCGTAGGATTGTTCTCAGCAGTAAGACAGAATTTGATTCTCAGTACTCTGGCTTAATCTCCTAAATTTAATATTTTAGATAAGTCACAAAAAGACAATGAAGAGTTATTTTAATGCAATAATAGCTATACATCCATGCATAATTATTCTCTCTACTTATACTTCATTCTCTTTCTCCAGATAAACTACAATAGTTAGCCTTCTAGCTTTCAGATGGTAGGAGGAATTGATTCTCAAATCTACTAAGATTCTCTAGATAACAGACTAAGTTTTCATCATAACTGAACTGAGGAAGTAGATGGTAATCAGAATGATGTGAATGAATTTATGATCTATTATTGCCACACAGGAGAATGGTAAAAATAAGATGACTGCTGATTTGGAAAACCGGAGATATGGGATTTCCCAAAGCAAATTTTACTATATTGTTTCAGATATAAAAATTCATGGGGCACCAAACCTTAGATTATTCTTGGTTTACCCACTGATATCAGATCTATTCTTATTAGTTTAATATCACAGTTAGAATATGAGTACTTAAATTACATAAAAATATGTTTTCTCTGAGTGGGTATATCTATATCTATATATATCTGTTTTTTAAAAAGTTGCTTCTTATATATTTTATGTATAAAGATATGTTATCTGAGCATATATATATATTCAAAATAATTATACTTCCATATGCATTATATAAGGAAGTATAATTATTGTGAAGATAAGAAATTATAATACAATGCATGTACATTAATATCATGCATATTAATCATGATTTTTTCCTTGAGTAATGAACATATAATATCTTTAGCCTCAAATGTCTACCATATCGGGAGTTCCCGTCATGGCTCAGTGGTAATGAATCTGACTAGGAACCATGCGGCTGCAGGTTAGATCCCTGGCCTCACTCAGTGGGTTAAGGATCCGGCGTTGCAGACACAGCTGGGATCCCACATTGCTGTGGCTGTGGTGTAGGCTGGTGGCTACAGCTCCGATTAGACACCTAGCCTGGGAACCTCCATATCCTGTGGCTGCAGCCCTAGAAAAGACAAAAAATAAATAAACAAATAAATAAATAAAATGTCTACCATACAAAAATGTTTGAGATTTAGATATGGGGTCTACCTTTCTAAATAACTGTCATGTTTTAACAATAAAAAGAAAGTTACAGTTAGTGTTTGTGTCCTTCAAATTAGAAAATTTGTTATATTTATTTTTTATAATATCTTATACTTTGAGATTTATTAGGAAATATACAGTAGAGAACAAAACTCAAACTAGATTTCTAATAATTAGAAAACTATTACAGGTAGTGATTTCTGTCAGGCCCCAATGGTAAGAAGGAATACAGATATATCACGTTATCTTGATTTGGTTGCCTTTATAAGTTTTAGTATCTTTGTTCTCTACAGTCTAATACAATTGTCTCTTGTATACAAGAAATAAAGTCGTGCTATAAGTAATGTATATGTATGTATATAAACAAGAAGGGCAAATATCTCATGCTTTAGATGTCTCAGAAATTACTTCAATAAGTCTATTGATTTACAAATCCTAATGAACTCTGAGCACTCTACAAAGTACAAAATCTTAGGAAGAAACTTCCTGGTGCCATTTCTATGTAAATCAACTTTCAAGTCTGACCATTTTTTATATGCATTAATTTCCTGACCTTACCTTACCCTTTAATAAATATGTGAGCTTTACCTAGAAGCACCTTTTCTTAAAACAGATATTAGCAATCTACAATTATTGTTTTTATTTTAAAATATTTTATATGCTTAGTGTGAAAACAAGGAGAACATGAATGCACACTTATGTATCCTGAACTACTCCATGCACTTCCCTACTGTCAGTATCTTTGAACACACTGAAATTTCAAAAACACTCTTTAAGATGGCACATATATACTTTTGTCAAGTTCAAATACTTGAGGTCATGCCTGGCTTAAGTGTCTGCTCTCAGATTCTCCTGGATTGAGTGATGTGGATTTGCGACTCTGTGGGCAGAATGTCAAAGGCCTAAACTAGAACTGTGAGAGTACAGATCAAGTGGAGATGTTTGGGAATATAGTAGGGTCAGATTTTAGTTATGGTAAGTGGCTGGAGATATTAGTTTAAATAGAGAATGAAGAGGAAGAGGGAGAAGGGTAAAAAAATGAACATATGGAGTCTATGGACCTCCTTGTATATGTTGGAGCTGTTCATGTTTCCAGAGGTTCTATCAATGTATGGACATTCTTGTGCAGGTATCGTGAACATTGTCAGGCTACTTGGGTTTCAATTTCTAACTGTAAAGTTGCCATAATTTGAACTTCAAATCAAATTAAATGGGAAAAGTATTTAGAAAATGTAAGAGACAATGAATGTACTCAGTAAATTTTACCTTTAATTATTCTGCCTTAATCTTTTTGTTACAGCCTGTACAATCTCTCTAGGTCATTTGATTTATTGTAATGGTTTCCACTATCACCTGATTATTCAAAAATCTCTGTATCAAACATAGACTTTCCCATTGAGGTTCAAGCTCATGCATTCAACTAGAAGTTATTATCAAGGGAATAGCAGAGATGAGAAGAATAAGGATTCTGTAAGAGAAGAGGAGGCAGTGCTTATTGGTTAGGTTAACAGAAGGAAACAGGTGACACACTCAGGTTAGAATGTTTGAAGAAAATATAAAACAAGGACTATTGGAAATGGAGGACCTTTCATAGAGGGCTGTTTCCCACATGATAAGGAACAGTGAAACTCACTATTACTAGTAATGGTGGAGCCTTAAGGTCCCCATGGAAATCAAGGGGGCATGATTTCCCTAATCCAGAAGCAGAACTTTCAATAGAAAGGGCAGGATTGAAAGGATCAATTATCTTCAGCCCAAGACACGGTCAGTCAGAGATGACCCCACAAGGAGAATGCCAAGGAAATAACTATTCCAAATAATTAAACCTCATCCCCCCCCACTTCCTCTGTTATCCCAACAGGGTCATTTGTTGGATGAATACCACCAGAAATGAGGCAAGGACCCTAAAGCAAATATCAGGGAGAAATGTGCAGAATATATTTGCAGGGGCAAACTTATGATATCTGGCACATAGTGTATAATTGACAGGTTATCAAAACAAGCAAAAACATCAAATAAGATAAATGCAAAAAAACCTGTTTATCAATAAATTATCAATAAATTCTGATTTGTATTGCAGGGCACTTCCAGTTTCAAAAGGATCAGAATAAGAAAGTAGAATCTCATCCACATTCAATATATCTTTATTTTATGTATATTTAAGATATGGGAGAGGCTAAGGACAAAAGGAAAATACTTCCTTTTTTTAAAGCAAGATTGGGATATAGGTGGCAATTCTCACCAATTCTGGCAATTCTTACTACTGTCCTTGTAGGTGCTTCTACCTTGTCAATATTTTCTCCATTGCTCTTAATGTCTGGCTGGAAATCTTGCCCACATAATCTATGAATAACTTTAGTCTTCTTTTTTGGGCAATATGTTTTTAATTTAGGTTAGCATGAGGACTTCAAATGAATATATTCTCTGAATAAGGAAAATAGATATTCTTATAATGTTTCTCTTCATTGCTCTGACTTCTTATTGCTGTTTCTAATCTTTGACAACTCCTGAGGAAATGGGAGTGATAGGTGGGCAATTGGTTCAATGAAATTCCTATTTGATAGCAAATCTTCCAGGACAATGATGAGAATTAGACTAATTAAGCTTGGGAGACTTAGAAATATTATCCAGTCTTTTTCCTCTGCTTCCTAACATAGTCACATATTCTCTCATTCAATATTCAATACACACCTATTGAGAACTTCCTCTTTGCCAGGCTCTTTCCTTAGTGCTAAGTACATTGAAGTAGACGAGATAAAGCCCCTACTCTCACTGGATGTGGCATTGAGACTAGCTGATAGCTAACATAATAACTGAAAGATTCATCATCTTTTCAAATTCCTCAGAGTTTTACTATAAGCATTTTCATAGTCTATGTAGAAGCTTTTTTGAGCTTAGGTGAGTAGAGTTACAAGATGGTGACTCTGGTCAGCCTGTCTCATCCTTATGTTCAAGATAAACCAAACTCCTAAGGAACATCTGGAAGGGCTTAAACAGTAATGCTGAATGTTTGGGGGAAATCAGAGAAACACACTGGTGTATTGCAGAGCTCATGCTTTAACCAAGGGGAATTTGCTTAATCACTTTAAGAAGTAGTTTCCCTGCTGGTGACATGGTCACACTCACCCTCCCTGATAAAGTGGTTGAGAATTGATGATAGTACATAGAAAAAAAACCTTGCTCCTAGTGGTTGGTAAATATTAACAAAGTTACCTGAGCTTTCAAAGGCTCAATTTTCTCATCTTTAAAATGAGAATAGTATTACCTATCTCTATTCGCACCAAGTATTTTCTACTACTGAGAAGTACAACATTTTGGCTGACTTCTCATTTCTCCTTGAGTGATGTTTATTCCTTACTCCCTACTGAGAAATGTAAAAAATGTGGGAAACTTTAAAATGTTTTTTTAAGTTGATAATAGAAGCTAGTAATATTCAAATATAATAACACTTCTGGTATAACAGAAAGCATGAAAACTAAAATTAGCTTACAGCTAAGTCAAACTGCATAAACCACTTTCCATTTTTTTGTGTTTTAATTCCCAATTAAAATAACTGTTCCTGCTTTGAATAGGCATTCAAAACTGTAAATGGTGGAAGTAATTGCCTCACAGGAATGATATTTTTCCTTTTTCTTTTCTGTTGCATTGACACATAATACTTCTAATCAAGCTATAGTAACACCTATGTTAAATTTTATGTAAAGAATGGAAACAACTACCTATTTCATGATATTCAAGAGCCTGTAATATTATGGTACATAAATACTGTAGCAACATTTTTTTATTCTAGCATATAAAACATAACAATCTCTCTAATCCAGGCAGTCAGAGATGAGCATAATCTCATTTTTACTAAAAATGTTCACAATTTCCCCTAGTGATTAAATATGGAGGACACACAAAATAGTTTGGTATGCAAAGAAATCTTTCAAACACCACAGAAGCTTACAGTGACCCTCTTTCACCATCTGTCACACCGTCTTTAATGGAAATTCTGGAACATGTAAGGTGTTTCACAGGGGCATTTCAACCTATTTAGGGCTGTCAACCCTGAACAGAGACTTGGACACTTAAATCACTTCTCTTCATCAAAACATGCTTTCCTTGTATTTCATTCCCCTGAGCCTTGTGCTCTGACTACTGGCAAAACATCTGATAAATTTCCTTGATCTGAGAAATTGTCTTTCTCTAAAAAGTCTACTTAAGTTAATGATTCAGGCCATCAACTCAAGTGAGAGCTTTTTTGTGACCCTCAATTGACATCAAGTTATCTGGATTTTCCCTGACAGGAAAAAATCACAGAGTAAAGTGAAAGGACAAAAATGTGGAGCCAGACAGATCTGCTTCTCTTAGCTGTATACAGGTGTAGGAGTTATGTGAATGTTCTGAAACTCAATTTTCTTATTTTTTAAAAGGCAATATCACTACCTACACTTAGAATCGCTTTTGCTATTTCACATAAAATTTTATCTTTAAAGTGCCATATAATTGGTAGTTCTCTGTCATCTAGGTATCTTTTCCTTCTAGATGTGAACATTGTCCTCTTTGTAGTTTTAACAGCAAAGATCTAGTTTAGGACCATTTAGTATACACAAGACCTTGGCCATCAACTATGAAATTTCATTTCAATGAGTATAAATGCTTACTGAAATAGATTTAAAATCTTAAATTTGAATATATATTTCTATAAAATGGAGATGTTTAGTTGTGATTATCAATTCCTTCTCCTAAAAGAAATATTTCTTTTTCTAAGCTCCAATCTCCTCAATCTGTTGGGTTCAGAAACTGGATTTGATCCTTAGTCTTTTGAGATATGAATAGAGAATGACATTCTCATTGCTTTTGTTTAGCATGTTATTTCAGAATTTAAATTTTGTTGATGACAAATGTTTTATTATGTTATTTTCTAGTTAAATAGCTAACTTCTTTAGATACATTTTTGTTGAGATTTTTATATAATAGTTATCATTTACTAAAAGTAACCTGTGATTGTAATTGCTCACATGATTAGTAAATAAGTATTCATTTCTTACCAATTTCTTCCATAACCAATAGAATCCCATATGACTGAAAATACACCAGCTTTTTATCGTGTCTACAATAACTTTGTCTAATGATGTTCTATCAAACTTGTTAATCCACACTTTTTAAAATGACTTTCTCATGAGTGGCTTCATTTACGTTCTGTATATATAGGTTCTTTTCTACTTAACAGATGATTCACTAATATGAAGAAAATTTTTCTTAGTCTTATTAGCTACAAATTCCCTATTTTGCAAATTCAAAATTATATTTCTTTTTTTACATTTTTATCATTTATTTATATATATTTTTTCTACTGTACAACATGGTGAGCCTTACACATACATGTATACATTATTTTTTCTCACATTACATATTCCACCATAAGTGACTAGACAGAGTTCCCAGTGCTACACAGCAGGATCCCATTGCTAATCCATCCCTAAAACAATATTCTGCATCTATTTACCCCAAACTCCCAGTCTCTGCCACTCCCTCCCCTTCCCCCTTGGCAACCACAAGTCTATTCTCCATGTACATGATTTTCTTTTCTGTGAAAAGTTACATTTGTGCCATATATTATATTCCAGATATAAGTGATATCATATGGTATATTTCTTCCTCTTTCTGACTTACTTCACTCAGGATGAGAGTCTCTAGTTCCATCAATGTTGCTGCAAATGGCAATATTTCGTTCTTTTTTATGGCTGAGTAGTATTCCATTGTGTATATAGATCACATCTTTCTAATCCAATCATTTTTTTGTGTGTGTCTTTCCTAGGGCCACTCTCACAGTATATGGAGGTTCCCAGGCTAGGGATCGAATTGGAGCTGTAGTCGCTGGCCTATGCCACAGCCACAGCAATGCAGGATCTGAGCCGCGTCTGCAACCTACACCACAACTCACGGCAATGCTGGATCCTTAACCCACTGAGCAAGGCCAGGGATTGAACCTGCAACCTCATGGTTTCTAGTCAGATTCGTTAACCACTGCACCACAATGGGAACTCCACAATCACTTCTTTATTTCAATTGAATAATGAGCTTCTTGAATATAAGAGCATATCACATTGTTTTAAATCTCTTCAGAACCCATTACCATGCTTTGAGCTTAATTAATATTTTTCAATTAATTGATGATAGTGATTTATATTTCTTAATCATAACCCATTACCACGCTTTGAACTTAATCAATATTTTTCAATTAATTGATGATAATGATTTATATTTCTTAATCAGTCTCTTTCAAATACTAGCAGCCTAATAGCTGATAATATACATCTAAAATTTACTTTGCAAATGATGCAACTGACAAGGGCTTAATCTCCAACATATACAAACAACTCACACAACACAACAATGAAAAACAACAATAAAAAAATGGGCTGAGGACCTAAACAGATGTTTTTCCAAAGAAGATACACAGATGGTTAAGAGACACATGAAAAAGTGCTCCACAGCATTATTAGAGAAATGTAAATCAAAACTAAAATGATGTACAACCTCACACTGTTCAGAATGGCCATCAGTAATAAGTCTACAAATAACAAATGCTAGATAGGGTGTGGAGAAAAGGGAACCCTTCTCCACTGTTGGCAGCAATGTAAATTAGTACAACCACTGTGGAAAACACTATGGAAGTTCCTCAGAAAACCAAATATAGAACTACCACATGATCCAGCAATCCCACTCCTGGGCATATATCCAGACAAAACTTCCATTCAACAAGGAATTTTCTCAGATAGTTTTGCTTATATCAAAACTATCTCTTTGCTTTCTTTCTTTCTTTTTCTTTTTTTTTTTCTTTTTTTTTTTTTTTTGGCTTTGTAGGGCTGCACTTGCAGCATATAGAGTTTCCCAGCCTAGGGGTCAAATCAGGCTACAGCTGCTGGCCTACACCACAGACTCTGCAATGCCATATCTAAGCCACATCTATAAACTACACCACAGCTCACAGCAATGCCAGATCCTTAACCCACCGAGCAAGGCTAGGAATCGAACCCGCAATCTCATAGTTCCCAGTCAGATTGGTTTCCACTGTGCCAAGACGGGAACTCCCAAACTTTCTTTGCATTAACTGTGAAATCAATAAAACACCTTGCTCATAGTAGATAATGACCCTTTCTAAAAGCATATTATTTTTTCTTCTCAAGTTATTGTCTTATTTTCTTCAATAAGTCAGAAGGAAAAGATTTTAAAAAATGCAGGTCTTATAAAAAGTTTTCCTTGTTCTTTGGGGTCTGAGAATTTGTACAAAAAAGTTTTTGTTTTGTTTTGTTTTGTTTTTTAATTATACTAGCCTGTCAAGGGCCATCTTTGAAAAGACAAAAACACATACATTTATAGTTATAAAATAAATTATCTTTGCAGTAATAAATCATAATTATGATTTATTTATCTAAGTTTCCATAGAAAAACTTAGTTTCATAAGTCCATATTTCTCAAACTGGCATGCTTTTTCCCCAAAGATAGGTCTGTGTGCTACTTATGTTTGAGGAAAATGTATACATACGATAGTCATATAAACTATATGTGTAAAGACCATTTTAAATGGACTAAAAAGTGTTAAATCTGCCAACTATACACTTTTCACTCCTCAAGAGCTTTAAAAATCACCAGCCATATCAGGGACATTTATGTTTCATTTGGGACTACTATTTTGATAGGAAAGTAAACAAAGAGAAATGAGTGTTCTGGCAACTGGATATATGCCCTATATAAAGCCTCCTCAGAGAGGAAGAACCAGAAGGAGAAAGAGAAGATGGATGGGTCAACTAATACATCATGTACAGAGTATCATGGAGGAGAGAGAATAGACAAATAGACCATATGAGATGAGAGCAGGAATGGTGCCAAAGGCAGAGATACATTTACCTTTCACTAAGTTTTAAATTTTACCCTCATATTATAACAATCCTATACTTAGACTGAGCTGTAAACACTTCATCTATCTACATTTATCTAGTGTAATTTTCTTTTTCTAATTACATAAAACTTTGCCAGTGCTTAGTGTGTTTAAAACTCCCAGAAAATCTTTAACTTTATACTGTGCTAAATAAATTTTTCTTAGTAAATGCTAAGAAAAATATTGTCCATTTTATGAAATATGAGTATAAATTTAACAGCAGCACATCCGTTTGAAAGAAGGCTGTGTTTAGAGTAAGGGCACATTTGTGAGCATTGGAAAAGGTGGGGGAGAAAGTTAAAAGAGTATTCAAATAACCTTAGAAGTCCTTCTCATGTTCAGAAATAATGATAAATGATTAAAATGACATTTAGATTTTTAAATTAGTTGAGAAAAGTCAGGCCTCAGGTTGTCATTTCAAATTAGATGTTGTACTATTTTTCTTAAGTCATTAGAAAAGATCTTTCTGGTTTGGCACCACTGAGAATTCACAAGAATATTTGACTTAGATTCTGAAAGGAAGTACAGATTTTCTGGCACACTCTTTCTCCAATTTTGCATTTTAATCTTTAAAATTGACATGGCTGCCAGTGCTTTTCCTGTTTGCTCTAAAATCCCTGCCCTGTTTTTTACTCTGCTCGGTTCATGGGTCAAGGAGCTAAAACCAGAAAATGATGTTGTCTAGGTTTTCTTTGCCCACAATGTTTCAAGTGAGTTTGGGCCAACACAGAGCCCTGATGGGAGGCTGGGAATGGGGTGGTAGGGGGGAAGAGGGATGCCATTTGCTCTCTCTTCCAGTGTGCCCTAATGGAAATTCTAGCAGAAACTTTAAATTCTCAGACTTCAGATCTGGCCACGTGGCCTCTTCTCCAAGATTTATGGTCCAGCCTGTTGGGCTCAGCTGCCCAAACCCTTAAATGTCTGCTTTCCTCCTTTTCCTTCTGGGTGGTGCTGGCTCCTAAACTCTGAACTGCCAACTCCTTTTCTTCTCCCCAGCCCTAGGTTTGATAAGGCTGCTTCCAAGTATTGGTTCTAAGCTGCCTCATTTTCCTCCTAACTCATCTGTAATTCGTTCCTCCTGTTAAAACCCCTCCATTGAAATAGATAACATGGATTCTGTTTTTCTGGCTGAACGCTGACAGATAAAATAAAGTTTAGCTCAATATAAAGCTTTGCAAGTTATACCACTATTTTAAATCTATAATGTGAGTTAATGCTTTACATAAATTCTCTATGAAATTTTTATTTTTTTCTCACACATATTCCATTGATTTAAACTAAAAAGAACACATAATATTCCATCATATTATCAATGGATAAAAAACACTTTTTTTGACTTGTGAATTGTTTTTATCTACCTCAATGTGCACATCATTGGTTATTTAAATAATGCACCCTCTTCCACAGAATATTAAATGTGGCAGGGACACTACTTTGCTTTTAATATAGAATCATGCTTGCCTACATTATGGCTGATTTGCACATTTAAAAAACAGATGAAGTATAAAATTAAATATGAGAGAAATGTTGAAGTAATTCTGCTTTAAGATTCTGTATATGTGACTTCAAAGCCTTAAAATCCATGATTTCCAAGTCTTAGATTTCTAAGCATGTTGTACAGCAGAGCTGTAACATACAAGTAATTTGCTAATTACAATGGTTAAGTATTAGAGTTAGCAAATAATTTACCTTTTAATACATTAGAACTTTTCGGTATTATTTTTAGAGCAGTATCTCAATTGCCAGCATTTCACTAAGATTTTTCTGTTCAATGAGAGCTAAGCAGATAACTTTGAATGAGGGTGCAGACGAGTTTGCATTGCAAGCAGTCTAGTCAGCTCACCTTCCTGCTAGTTACTGACAATCATGTGAACAATTGTTTGTCTGTCAGGTCATGACAAATAACCCATCAGACATTTGTAATACCTCCATCTTGCACAACCCTGTCCTTTGCTACAGCTGCCCATCTTTTCCATTCTTTGAACATGGCAAGATTCTATCTTCCATATAAAATCTTCTCCTCAGTCTCTGAACTTCCCTCTGCTTCTGTGTCTTAGCAAGACTGTCCTTCTTTCAACACAGGGTTCAGCTCTGCCTCAAATTATTTCCCTGACTACCCAGTCTGGATGGGATCCTCACAATACCCATGCTAGTCACTCTCTTACCAGATATGGTTTGTTGTTTGCTTGTCTTCCATAGTACCAATCACTGAAATTATTTTCCAGAATTTTTATCTTCATTATTTTCCAACTTTAGAATATAAAGTCCATGAGAAAAAGGACCTGGTTTGCCTTGTTCACTGCTATATAAGGCTAACTCCTCAAAAGAAGATCTGACATACAGTAGGTGCAATAAAAAGATTGTTTGGAAAAACTGACCTGTGAATTAGCATCATATAAAAATAGACATAGACTGATTATTGGTTGTGACAGGTTTCTTAATCAATTACCACAGTTAATTTAAGAACTAAACTATTGTCTGCCATATTCTATAGATAAAAGCATCACAGTCAGAAAATTTAACAAGCTTGCCAACGAGTGGTGAATTCAGAATTAGGACAAAGACCTCCATACAGCTAGTGTCATGTTTCTGCCTATTATATAACGTCTTTCTTAAGTATCATAACATGTTATTTAACATTAGATAATTAATGATAATCAAAGAGGAATTAAGGAATCACAGCATAGGCATACAATTTATAAACATATCATTCACATTTATTATATGCTATTCCTATTAAACATTTTATTTAACAAAATATTGTGTCAATGTCAAGAACTGAGAAAGGCTCTCATCAGAAATGGAAAAATGCCCACTTGTCACTGAAAAATCATTCCAAAAACTTACAGCTGATGTATTTTTTCTTTACACATATTTCCCTATATGAAGGAGAGATATTCAAAATGGTTTTTTCATTCTTCCAGAGCATCTAAATATACTTATAGGCAGTCTCTGAATTCTGATTGTTGAGAAAAGAGGCTCTTAAATCTCATGTTATCTTTCTCTTAATTTGTTTGTCTTAAATGAAGATATTAAAGTAGACACTAGGTAGAGGTGTAATTATTTAAGGTAGAGGGGTAGTCTGTAAATTAGGGGTAGAGAAATGAGGATTTCACTTTAGAGATTGTTTTTATTTATTGAAAATTCACTTTCTTTACACATTCTTCAATTACATTTTCTACCTCAATAACCCTAGTGGGATATAGATATAATATATAAAAAATTAAAAGAAGTAGAAATTGAGAAAAACAATGTAGGGGTTATTCAGACATTGTAGAATTAGGGAAACTATGAAGGATAAATCATCACAATTCAAAGACCCAAAGATAATTACTGAATTTGCTTTTTGATTTGATGCATCAGCTGTACAGAATGTTTAATAATCCATGTGACCTCAAGATCTATTCAAACAGAAGCAGCTACTCACAGATGTACTGTAATGTCATGCATAGCTCCTTCTAGACCCTCGGAGTTGTGTGCATGTTTTTCTCCTCCCTCTCCCAAGATCCAACTGTCACTAAACAGATACTCAGTTCTTCTAATCATTTCTCCATCCTCTTGGATACATGTTGCCACTACCTCTCCCCAAACTTATGGAACATCTTCTGTTCCTACACCTCCAAATTAACTTCCCTCTAATTATTTTTCATTCTTCCCTTTCTGGCCAGAGTGAATTTTTCTATATAAATCAGTTTATATTGCTCTCTTATTTAAACCCCCTCCACAACATCCCATTAAAATTAGCTTGTCACAAGTCGCTCCCACCCTATCATCCTCAGCTAGATCTACATGGCACCTTGCTTACCAACCTCCAGCATTCTTTCATTTTCTTAATTTTCCACGTTTTTGCCTACTTAGGGCCTTTGTTCTTTCTTTTAGTCTTGAGCTGGCTAACAATTTTAGGTTTTAGATTAAATATTATTTTCTAATTGAAACTTTCCCTGACTCCTAGCTTATTTAAAATTAGTCTTCCCATGCTTCTCTTTTATAAACACATTTTACATTTATTCATAAACTATAACACAGATTTCAATTACACATGCATTTATTTGGCTAATGTCTGCTCATTAACTAGGTTTTCATTTTCAGGATTATTTCTGTCTTTTATACAGAGCACAGAGCACAATGTTTAGCATGTACTGGGTTCTCAATAGTGTATAATGGCTTAAGTTTTGAATCAACTATTACAGTGACATAGTGGTAAAATCGATCATTCATTCAAACAACCAACATACATTTATTCAGCATTTATCTATATCAGAAATTCATATAGGTGTTTATAACTCAAGGTCTTAAAATGACTCAAATTTTACTTCCTCCCTAGATAGTCTGACATATTGCTTGGGAGGAGACCTCTTTTAAAAAAATAAAAATAAAAACAAACAAAAATGTGGTTCAGAAATGAACATCAAAAAATAAGAGACTACTTCTATACTTTCTATTTTGATCAGTTTAGCCTTTGGTTACAAGGAAGTCTGGCTCAGAACTTAAGATAATCAGAAGTGGATTAACTTTTATAAAAATGTCCAACATGCTACTTCATTGAATTTCTCAGTATCAGAGTCAAGGAACATTGTCAAACTTTTATGCTGTACAGAGACGCCAAATCTAAAAATTTACATTAATTATATTAACATACTTATTTTTTAAGATACTCCTACTATTACTTGTAAGTAAAAATAGTTAAAATGAATATTTCTGAAAGTACTAATGATAACTTACCGAGAAATTTAATTCAGTCCCTCTTTTAGTCTTACATAGGTGAAATATATTTATATTATATATTACAAAACATATATAGATATACAATAATTTGCAAAATAGACTACCTGTGTGAAAATAGTGGTATGCCATTCCAAAATATAAGCAATTACTATAGGTACAACAAATATGACTCAGTATCTGGGAAAGAAAATAATCATGTAGAAAGTGATCTTATAGCTCTCACTAGAGATAAGCAGCATAAAAATCAATTCATTAACTGGAAGATACTTGCTTAGATATACAGGCTTTCTGTACATTGGGTTGATGACTCTGAAAGGCAAAATTAACTTCTGGTTATGCAATAATATAAGGAAAGATAAGAAAAGTTTGATTTTAAGTACTCAAATAGATCTCCAAGCATAACTGGCTCTATATAAAAATCTGTAAATGGACAGAAGTTTATATATATGTGTATATATATATATATATATATATATATATGTATATTTGTATTTTTAGGGCCGCACCTGTGGCATATGGAGGTTCCCAGGCTAGAGGTCTAATCAGAGCTGTAGACACCAGCCTACACCACAGCCGCAGCAATGCAGGATCCAAGCCGCGTCTGCGACCCATAACACAGCTCATGGCAACATCGGATTCTCAACCCACTGAGCAAGGCCAGGGATTGAGCCTGTGTCCTCACGGATGCTAGGTGGGTTCATAAATCACTGAGCCACAATGGGAACTCCAGGACAGAATTATATTTAGAGATTTTAACACAGGTATTCTGTATAATTCCAGTTTTGTATAAAAATAAATAGGATCTTTAAAAAAGGAAGGAAATTCTGACACAGGCGACATTATGGGTGAACTTTGAGGACATTATACTAGGTGAAATAAACATGTCACAAAAGGAAAATACATAATTCCATCTATATGAGGTGCTTATAGCAATCAAATTTATGGAGACAAAAAGACTAAAGGTTGCTACTGGCTGAGGAGAGGGAATGTGGTTGGAGTGTTTCAGACTGGGATGATGAAAAAGTTCTGGTGATGGTTATACAACAATGAATGTACTTAATGGCACTGAACTGTACACTTTAAAATGGTTAAAATTATAAATTGTATATTATATATACCTTAACACAACAAAAATTTAAATGAACAGGAAGTGTAAGAGTTTCAATGAAGCTTTCATTTCAAATGCACTTCCTTTTGAACTAAACACTGCTACTCTCTAATAGAAAAGTTAAAACAAACAGAAATCTTTAGTGTGTCAGTTTAAATCAAATGATGGTGCTGACTTTTTCTTCAATGTTTTCCGTCCTTTTTATTTTTTTCAAATGCAATTTTAAAAACAGAGTAAGGAAAGAATTCCCAGTGTGGCGCACTGTAAACAAATCCAACTAGCATCCATGAGGATGTAGGTTCCATCCTTGGCTTTGTTCACTGGGTCAGGGATCCAGCACTGCCACGAGCTGTGGTGTAGGCTGTAGACGTGGCTTAGATCCCACGTTGCTGTGGCTGTGGTATAGGCCAGTGGCTACAGCTCCAATTGGACCCCTGGCCTGGGAATTTCCATATGCCCCTGGTGTGGCCCTAAAAAGAAAAACAAAACAAACAAAAAACCCCCCAGAATTCTTCTGTTCCTCAAAACAATTATGATTTCTAGTGACTAGTGCATTTATCTTTTATATTTCATCTTTACTTAGTCTTGGAAGATATGTACTTTTCTAAGAATTTGTCCATTTCTTCTAGGTTTTCCATTTTATTGGCATATAGTTGCATACAGTAGATTCTTATGATCCTTTGTATTTCTGTGATGTCCATTGTTACTTCTCCTTTTTCATTTCTAATTTTATTAATTTGAGTCTTCTCTATTTTTTCCTTGATAAGTCTGGCTAAGGGTTTATCAATTTTGTGGATCTTTTCAAAGAACCAGCTTTTCATTTCATTGATCTTTTCTATGGTTTTCTTCATTTCTATTTCATTGATTTCTGCTCTGATCTTTTTGATTTCTTTCCTTCTAACCTTTGGTCTTGTCTGTTCTTTTCTCTCTAGCTGCTTTAGATGTAAAGTTAGCTTGTTTATTTGAGCTTTTTCTTGGTTCCTGAGGTGGGCTTGTATGGCTATAAACTTTCCTATTAGAATAGCTTTTGCTGCATCCTGTGGGTTTTGGAGTGCCATATCTTTGATGCCATTTGCTTCTAGATATTTTTTTAATTTCCTCTTTTATTTCTTCAGTGATCCCTTTGGTTGTTTAGTAACATGTTGTTTAGTCTCCACGAATTTGTGTTTTTTTGCAGTTTTTTTTCTTCTTCTTGATTTCCAATCATATAGTGTTGTGGTCAGAAAAGATGCCTGATATGATTTCCATTTTCTTAAAGTTACTTGGAGGTTGGATTTGTGGCCCAGGATGTGATCAATCTTAGAGAATGTTCCCTGTGCACTTGAGAAGAATGTATATTCTGTTGCTTTTGGATGGAATGTCCTATAAATATCTATTAAGTCTGTCGGGTCTAAAGCTTCATTCAGCGCCTGTATTTTCTTACTGATTTTCTGTCTGGATGATCTGTCCATTGCTTCAAGCGCAGTGTCAAAGTCCCCCACTCTGATTGTGTTATTGTCAATTTGTCCTTTTAAGGCTGTTAGCAGTTGCCTTATATATTGTGGTGAACCTAGTTTGGGTGTATAAATATTTAAAATTGTTATCTCTTCTTCTTGGATTGATCCTTTGATCATTAGGTAGTGACCTTCCTTGTCCCTTAAAATAGCCTTCATTTTAAAGTCTATTTTGTCTGATATGAGTATTGCTCCTCAAGCTTTCTTTCAATCTCCATTTGCATGGAGTATTTTCTTCCATCCTCTCCCTTTCAATTTGTATGTGTCCCTAAAAGTGAAGTGGGTCTCTTAAAGATCGCATATGTATGGGTCTTGTTTTGTATCCATTCAGCCTGTCTATATCTTTTGGTTGGGGCATTTAGTCCATTAACATTTATGGTAATTAGTGATATGTATATGCTTATTGCCATTTTATTAATTGCTTTTGAATGTTTTTGATGCTCTTTTTTCTTCCCTTCTTCTCTTGTTCTCTCCTCTTGTGGTTTGATGACTCTCTTTAGTGTCGTATTTGCATTGATTTTTCTTATTTCTTTGTGTATCAATTGTAGATTTTTGGTTTGCAGATATTCTGAAGTTTTGATATAAGAGACTATATATATGAGATTGTTTTAAGTTTTTCATCTCAAAATTGCAAGTGCATCTCCAGTGTCACAAGAATTGATATTGAATCTGTGATTAAAAAACTTCCAACAAACAAAAGTCCAGGACTGCATGGCTTCACAGACAAATTCTATCAAACATTCAGAGAAGAGCTAACACCCCTCCTTCTGAAACTGTTTCAAAAAATTGCAGAGGAAGCATACTCCCAAACTCATTCTATGAGGCCATCATCATCCTGATACCAAAGCCAGACAAAGACACCACAAAAAAAGAAAACTAAAGGCCAATTTCACTGATGAACATAGATGCAAAAATCCTCAACAAAATACTAGCAAACCACATCCCACAATACATTAAAAGGATTGTAGATCATGATAAGTGGGATTTATCCCAGGGATGCAAGCGTTCTTCAATTTCCACAAATCCATCAGTGTGATACACCACAGTAACAAACTGAAGAATAAAAACCACATGATCCTCTCAATAGATGCAGAAAAAGCCTTGGACAAAATCCAACACCCATTTCTGATAAAAACCCTTCACAAAGTGGGCATAGAGGGAAACTACCTCAACATACTAAAGGCTATATATGACAAACCCAGAACTAACATCATTCTCAATGGTGAAAAGCTGAAAAAATTCCCACTAAGATCAGGAATAAGAAAAGCACATCCACTCTCACCACTACTCTTCAACATAGTTTTGGAAGTCTTAGCCACGGCAATCAGAGAAGTACGAGAGATAAAAGGAATCCAAATTAGAAAGGAAGAAGTAAAACTATCACTATTCACAGATGACATGATAATATACCTAGAGAATCCTCAAGACTCTACCAGAAAATAGCGCTCATCCATGAATTTGGCAATGTTGCAGGATACAAAATTAATACACAGAAATCAATGGCATTTCTATATACTAACAATGAAAGATCAGAAAGAGAAATTAGGAAAGCAATTCCGTTTACCATCACATCAGGAAAGAATAAAATACCTAGGATTAAACCAACCTAAAGAGACAAAAGACCTGTACTCTGAAAACTGTAAGACACTCATGAAAGAAATCAAAGATGACACAAATAGATGGAAAGACATACCATGCTCTTGGATTGGAAGAGTCAATATTATCAAAATGATTTTACTACTTAAGGCAATCTACAGACTCAATGCAATCCCTATCAAATTACCAAGGACATTGTTCACAGAACTCAAACAATATATTTTAAAGTTTGTTTGGAAGCACAAAAGACCCAGGAGAGCTGAAGACATCCTGAAAAAGATAAATGGAGCTGGAGGAATCAGGCTCCCTGACTTCAGACTATACTACAAAGCAGCAATCCTGAAAACCATATCCTACTGGCACAAAGACAGACATATAGATCAGTGGAAAAGGACAGAAAGCCCAGAATTAAATCCACACACCTAGAGTCAACTAATCTATTACAAAGGAGTCAAGAATATACAATGCAGAAAAGACAGCTTGTTCAATAAGTGTTGCTGGGAAAATTGGACAGCCACATGTCAAAGAATGATATTAGAACACTCCCTAACACCATACACAAAAATAAACTCAAAATGGATTAAAAACCTAGACATAAGACCAGACACTATAAAACTCTTAGAGGAAAACAGGCCAAACACTCTCTGACAAAAAAGACAGAAACGTCTGCTCAGATCTACCTCTTAGAATAATGACAGGAAAAACAAAAATAAACAACTGGGACCTAATCAAACTTAAAAGTTTCTGCACAGACAGGATTATGATGGTGGAATAGAAGAACTGGAGCTCAACTTCTCTCCTAAAAACAACAAAATTCACAACTAAAGACTGAGCAATCTCCACCCAAATGGACCGGAAACCCATACCCAACTGCAGAAGAAAAAGAGGAGGCCAAATCCACAGGTAGGAGGGGTGATTTTGTGATATAAACAACCCCATACCTCCCGGGTGGGAAGCTCCACAGACTGAAAACTAACTGTCTCACAGAGACTCACCTACAGGAGTGAGAGTTCTGAGCCCCACATCAAACCCTCATATGCTGGGATCTGTCACTGGGAGAAAGAGCCCCTGGAGCATCTGGCATTGAAGGCCAGCGGGGCTTGTGCTCAGGAGCTCCACAGGTCTGGGGGAAATGGAGACCCCATTCTTAAAAGGCCCACACAGACTTTCACGTGCACTAGGTCCCAGGGCAGAGTGAGGTCTCCACAGGAATCTAGGTCAAACCTGACTGCAGTTCTTGGAGGACATCATGGGAAAACAGGGGTGAATGTGGCTTGTTGTGAGGGAAGGACATTGAAGGCAAAGCTCTCAGGAATATTCAGCAGTTGCCTTTCTCTAGAGGTGGCCATTTTGGGAAAATATGGCCCCACAGGTCAGTCAGTGCTGAGAAGCCCCAGGGCAAACAACAATCCAGGTGGGATCACAACCCCACCCCTCAGTAAACAGGCTACCTAAAGAGCCTTAGGCACACAGCAGCCCCTAATCCCATCCAGAGACAAAGCCCCACCCACCAGAAGGATTAGAATTGGCTCCACCTACCAGTGGGCAGGCATCAGCCCCTCCCATCAGGAAGCCTACAGCAAGCCCCCTTACCAACTTCAGCCACAAGGAGGGCAGACACCAGAAGTAAGAGAGGCTACAGCTCTATTATCTATAAAAAGGTCACCACACCAAAAACCTATAAAAATGAAAAGACAGAGAACTATAACTCAGATGAGGGAGAAAGGAAAAAACCACAGAAAAACAGCTAAGCAATGAGGAGATTCTGAGCCTCCAAGAAAAAGACTTTAGACTGTCAATGCTGAAGATGATGCAAGACATTGGAAATAAACTGGAGGCAAAGATGGATAACGTACAGGAAACACTGTGCAAAGAGATACAAGATATAAAACTTAAACAAGAAGAGATGCAAAATACGATAACAGAAATAAAAAATGCACTAGAAGCAGCTAACAGCAGAATACAGGAGGCAGAAGAAGAATAAGCGAGGTGGAGGACAGATTAGAAGAAATTATGGATGCAGAACAGAAAAGAGCAAAAAGATTGAAAAGAAATGAAGAGAGTCTCAGGGAACTCTGGGACAATGTTAAACGCACTAACATCCATATTATAGGGGTGCCAGAAGAAGAGAGAGAGAGAAGGGGTCAGAAAAAATACTCCAAGAGATAGCCGAAAATTTCCCTAACATGGGAAAGGAACCACTCACTCAATTCCAGGAAGAACAATGAGTATCATATAAAATAAACCCAAGGAGGAACACACCGAGACACATACTAATCAAACTGACCAAAATTAAAGACAAAGAGAAAATCTTGAAAGTAGCTAGGGAAAAGAAACAAGTGACATACAAGGGAACACCAATAAGGTTATTGGCAGATTTTTCAGCAGAAACTCTGTAGTCCAGAAGGGAGTGGCATGATATACTTAACATGATGAAAGGAAAAAGCCTCCAACCAAGAATACTCTACCCAGCAAGGCTCTCATTCAGATTTGAAGGAGAAATAAAAACCTCAGATAAGCAAAAGCTGAGAGAATTCAGCAACACTAAACCAGCCTTACAACAAATACTAAAGGAACTTCTCTAGGCAGGAAAGAAAAGATCAGCAACAGGAAACGAAAATTCCACAAATGACAAGGCTCACCAGTAAAGGTAAATATACAGTAAAGATATGAAATCATCCATGCACAATTATACCATCAAAATCAAAAATCATGAGAAGAGGTGGGTACAAATGCGGGACACAGGAGATGAACTTGCAATTAAGAGAACAACAACTTAAAACAATGTCATATACATATAGACTCTTACATCAAAACTTCAGAATAACTGCAAACCAAAAATCTACAATTGATACACAAACAAGGAATCTCTGGAGAAGAAATATATCTCATAGTAAATAAGTGCATAATCCACCATGAAGGAGGTCATTTGACATCATTCTTAGAATGCTGAAGTCTTCTTAGATCTGATTCTGATTTCCTCTCCATCAAAGAATTTATGATAATTATAATTAAATAATGCCACTGTACAATTAAATAATACAGTTGTACAATTGTATTATTAATAACCATTTCTCTCCATGGTACAATGTAAAGTCTATAATGTCTTGTTTATCACATCACCTAGAATGGTGTAATGCCTTTATTGAAGAATCAATGAGATGTAACAAATTGTGAGGACATATTTATATAGTTACACTGTTTTTTAACCAACTTATGCATTTTATATTTTACTTATTTTCAGAGGGTGTATTATTTTTGTTATGCTTACCAGTTAAGTTATTCTTTTTACTATGCTATATAAAATATTTAACAGTATATAAGGCTTTCTTCTTTATAAATTTTAGTTGCATAATATAACAATTTAATATAATGCTAATTTTTAAAGAAAAATTGAAATGTAACAGATAAAACTAAGTAGTAAAGATGAAAGCCATAAAATTGGGATAAAGTATAGAATAAATTTCCTATTTGTCTCAGCATATTTTCCATTCCACTTCTCCAGTGGAATCACTTAATCTGTTTCTTAAGATCCATGTTATAATAATCTGTGTGAATGTAATTGTGTGTAAATGTATGTATTTTATTCTGTAAAAAAAAATAAAATAAAAATAGAAAAAAGCGATACTAAAAAAAAAAAAAGTTTCCATACAGCAAAGGAAACCCTACACAAAACGAAAAGACAACCCACAGAATGGGAGAAAATCTTTGCAAATGAATCAACTGACAAAGGATTAATCTCTAAAATTTATAAACACCTCTTACCACTCAAAACCAAAAAAAAACCAAACAATCCCATCAACAAATGGGCAGAAGATCTAAACAGACAATTCTCCAAAGAAGACATACAGATGGCTTAAATCACATGAAAAGATTTTCAACATCACTCATTCTTAGAGCAATGCAAATCAAAACCAATATTGAGGTACCACCTTACACCAGCCAGAATGGCCATCATCAAAACATCTACAAACAATAAGTGCTAGAGAGGGTGTGGAGAAAAAGAACCCTATTACAATGCTGGTGGGATTGTTGATTGGTGCAACCACTGTGGAAAACAGTATGGAGATTCCTCAGAAAACCAAACATAGAACGACCATTTGATCCAGCAATCCCACTCCTGGGCATCTATCCAGAGAAAACCATGACTCGCAAAGACATTTGTACTCTGATGTTCATTGCAGCACTATTTTCAATAGCCAAGACATGGAAATAACCTAGATGTCCATCGACAGAGGAGTGGATCAAGAAAACGTGGTGCATATACACAATGGAATATTACTCAGCCGTTAAAAGGAACAAAATACTGGCATTTTTAGCAACATGGATGGGCCTAAAAATTATCATGTTAAGTGAAGTCAGACATACAATGAGACACCAACACCAAATTCTATCACTGATATGTGGAATCTGAAAAAAGGACAGACGGAACTTCTTTGCAGAACAGATACTGACTCCACAGACTTTGAAAAACTTATGGTCTCCAAAGGAGACAGTTTGGGGGGTGGAGGGATGCGCTGGGGTTGTGGGATGGAAATCGTATAAAATTGGATTGTGAAGATCATTGTACAACTATAAATGAAATAAATTCATTGAGTAATTAAATAAAATTATTATTTCTAAAGAATACATTTTAAAAAGCTAAGGAGCATTTAGAGTGCAAACCATTACAGTATGAAATTAAAATAATGTGATTAATACCCTCACCAATGAGTTTTGTGTTTTGCTAATCTTCAGATATACTTTTGAAATTATAAATATTTTTCTTGGAGTTCCCATCATGGTGCAGCAGAAACAAATCCAACTAGGAACCATGAGGTTGCCGGTTTGTTCCCGGGTCTTGCTCAGGGGTTAAGGATCTGGCATTGCCATGAGCTATGGTGTAGGTCACAGACTCAGCTTGCTTTCTGCATTGCTGTGGCTGTGGTGTAGGCCTGCAGCTGCAGCTTTGATTTGACCCCTAGCCTCGAACCTCCATATGCTGTGATGCAGCCCTAAAAAGCAAAAAAAAAAAAAAAAATTTTATTTAATATTTATTAAAAGAACATAAAATATTTTTTCCAAAACATCCCTGCAATTCTTAAACAGCATGAAGTCATCCTTAAAACATATTTGTTCTCTTGAAAAAAACAAAACCAAAGTTTTTGCATAAATGTCAAAGAAAATATCATTTTTAACTATAAGAACACGAAGTACATTATCATTCTGTTACTTTTTAATATGGTTAAGTTTGTGCATCCTTCAATTTAGAAAACTCATGGTTCATTTCACATAATGCCTAATTATGCTGAAAGCAGGATCAAGTCTCTAATGACATGACCAAGGAAAGATGGAGAATACAAAATTTCACTTTGCTGCCTATATTATATAAAATCCAAGCTTACATGGAAGTTATTATACATTCTTAAACTAATTCTCTCAAACTCAACACTTCCTGAGCATATAGACCACATCTATTATTGTAGACTGCTGTAAACCCACTACCTAATAAATGTCCACCACAGAGTTAATTCTCACTAAATTTATGTCTCACAAATAAATACTAGTTTTACAGGAGCCTTCTAGAATTACCTGATTATATATAAAGACATTCAATATTAGCCATCAGTGAAACACAATCATTCAACAAAGTTTTAGAAATGTGGTCTCTTTCCAGTACAAAGATTCCCAAACCTACCCTGACAGTCTAAGGGAAGAAGAACAGCAAGTGTTTCAATGACACGGTACCTCTGAAGGAAAGCAGAAAGATGCTAACAGGAGGGAGGTGATGAGTAAAAATATACTGCATGTTCCTCAAAGGCAGTGACATGCATATCTTGTTTATAATTATATGTACATCCTTACCACCAATCTAGTGTTGAGCTTAGAGGCGACATTCAAAAACTGACTCCCAGAAAAAGTTAACAGGTGTTGTTCAGTACTATCAAATTCTAATTGACACTGAGGGGCGGTAATGGAAATAATGCCATGGACTGTGGTCTCAAATCCTGACTCTTAATAAAGAGAAACCAAGCTTTATTTTCCTTTAGTATAAAATACAAACAATAGTTCATGTCCCCTGATATTTTGAGGAGGTTAAAGATGTATGGAGAGTATCTAGGAGACATATTTATCGTATCTAGTGGAGATGCATAGTTTATATCTAATAAACAGCAGCTATTGTGTATTTTTCCCTTTGGATCAATGAGTATGTGTACATATGAATGTGTAACTCATACAGATGCAAAAATGTGGTGAAATATTCAAATGAATTGCATGTCCAATTTAAATAGATAATCTCAGCATAAATATTGCCAGGCCTTGCCTTTTGCAGCTGCTCTGTTTAAATAATTCACCTAGTCATCAGGTAAAAACACATACTCTGCATTATCTGTAAAGAAGTATACAACAGTGAGCATCTTAATGAGTAACCTAACCTTTTACTCAGCTTCATTTTCTTGAGCCATTCATTTTAATCAAATATTACAGCCAACCATGGTGGAAATCTCTCACAGAGGCTAATGTATTTGATAAACACCTATGCTGTATATTAAAAAGCTCACTAAGAATGCACATATTACAAGGTAGCAATATACTCAGCTGAAACTACAAGATGACATGATTTTAATTAAAATAGTCAAATTTGAGGTTTGTTTGACATTTGAAAGCGTGATGGATATAGACAAGAAGGAAACATTATTTTTTGAGGTTTGAATTATTATTTAATGAGTAGCACTTAAGCAAGTGCATTATATGAGAAAAGTAAAATGATAATAAATAGCATTTACAACTTAGAGGTTAATCTCTTACTATAACCTGCCAAAGTCAAGCTTTCCTTCAGAATTTTAAGATAAATTTAGAAATATTACACTTTGCAGCAAATCAATCCATTAAAGAATAGACCAAATTCTTACTTTATTGGTAAATTCTTACTATTAATTACTATTTTAACATTAGCACTTTTAACAAAAATTGTCTCCAGTTGAAGCTAGCATGAGGTAGTACCATAGACCAGAGAAACATAATAATATGAAAATATGCTTCTATTATATTTCATTGTCAGTCTCTTAGATATTATCCACCTTTTTTGTCTTTTTAGGGCCACACCCATGGCATATGGAGGTTACTAGGCTAGGCGTCCAATCAGAGCTGTAAATGCTGGGGTACACTAGGGCCACAGCAATGCCAGATCTGAGCCACGTATGAGACCTAACCACAGCTCACCTCAATGCTGGATCCTTTTTTTTTTTTTTTGTCTTTTCCAGGGCCAAACTCATGGCCTATGGAAGTTCCCAGGCTAGGGGTCTAATTGGAGCTATTGCTGCCAGCCTATGCCAGAGCCACAGCAATGCCAAATCTGAGCCGCATCTGTGACCTACACCACAGAACTACACCCAGATCTTTAACCCACTGAGCAAGGCCAGGGATCACACTTGCAACCTCATGATTCCTAGTTGTATTCATTTCCTCTGCACCACAATGGGAACTCCTTATTCTTTATTTTAATACACAAAGGGTATAGTTAATTCAAAGGAATTCCAGAACCCACTATTAGCTCACCTCTCTTACTACAAAGTTACACTTATTTAAAAAAAATTACTGGAGTATAGTTGATTTTATAATGTTGTATGAAGTCCTGCTGTAGTGAAAAGTGATTCAGGAATACATATACAAATATCCATTCCCATATAGGTCATCACAGAATATTGGGTAGAGTTTCCTGTATTATAGAGCAGGTCCCTGTTGACAATCCATTCCATACACAATAGTGTGCATGTGCCCAATCCTTGCATTTTAAACCCAATTATATATTTAGTTTTCTATTGACTACATTCAAAAATTTTGTTGCTTTTATCTTTTTCCATCAGCTTTATTTAAAAAAGAGTTATTTCCTGGAGTTCCCGTCGTGGCGCAGCGGTTAACGAATCCGACTAGGAACCATGTGGTTGCGGGTTCGATCCCTGCCCCTGCTCAGTGGGTTAACGATCAGGCGTTGCCGTGAGGTGTGGTGTAGGTTGCAGACGCGGCTCAGATCCCGCGTTGCTGTGGCTCTGGCGTAGGCCAGCGGCTACAGCTCCGATTAGACCCCTAGCCTGGGAACCTCATATGCCACGGAAGTGGCCCAAAAAAAATAGCAAAAAGACAAAAAATAAAAGAGTTATTTCCTGTTACAAGATGCTCACCTGTAAATAAACTGCCCTAATGGATCCTAATATTCTTGTTCAAACTAAATGGATGTTTCAGAAGTACACAGAAATTGTGTCAGATCTTTCTATGTCATTACTTTATAATTCTGGGTTAAATATCTTTCTTTTTAAATTTTTATTTATTATTATTATTTTTAAATAGTTACTTCCCCAATACAATTTTTTTTCCTGCTGCACAGCATAGTGATCCAGTTACACATACATGTACACATTCTATTTTTGCACATTATCATGCTCCATCATAAGTGATTAGACATAGTTCCCAGTGCTACACAGCAGGATCTCATTGCTAATCCATTCCAAAAGCAATAGTTTGTAACCATTAACCCCAAGCTCCCCAACCACCCCACTCCCTCCCCCTCCCCCTTGGCAAACACAAGTCTATTCTGCAAGTCCATGATTTTCTTTTCTGCCGAAAGGTTTATTTGTGCCGTATATTAGATTCCAGATTAAGTGATATCATATGGTATTTACCTTTATCTTTCTGACTTACTTCACTCAGGATGAGAGTCACTGAGTCCATCCTTGTGGCTGCAAATGGCATTATTTCATTCTTTTTATGGTTGAGTAGTATTCCATTGTGTATATAGACCACATCTTCCTAATCCAATTGTCTTTCTATGGATAATTGGGTTGTTTCCATGTCTTAGCTATTGTGAATAGAGCTGCAATGAACATGCGGGTGCATGTGTCATTTTTAAGGAAAGTTTTGTCTGGATATACGCCCAAGAATGAGATTGTTGGGTCATATGGTAGTTTTATGTATAGATTTCTAAGGTATCTCCATACTGATCTCCATAGTGGGTATACCAGCTTACATTCTCACCAACAGTGCAGGAGGGTTCCCTTTCCTCCACACCCCCCCAGCACTTGTTATGTGTGGACTTATTAATGATGGCCATTCTGACTGGTGGGAGGTGGTATCTCATGGTAGTTTTGATTTGCACTTCTCTAATAATCAGGGATGTTGAACATTTTTTCATGTGTTTGTTAGCCATCTGTATATCTTCCTTGGAGAAATCTCTATTCAGGTCTTTTGCCCATTTTTCCACTGGGTTGTTGGATTTTTGATGTTGAGTTGTACAAGTTGCTTCTAAATTCTAGAGGTTTAGCCCTTGTCAGTTGCATCATTTGAAACTATTTTCTCCCATTTCATCTGAATCCAACAATACATAGAAAAGATCATATACCATGACCAGGTGGGATTCATCCCAGGTGCACAAAGGTGGTTCAACATACACAAATCAATCAATGTCACATACCCCATTAACAAAAGAAAAGTCAAAAACCACATGATCATCTCAATAGATGGAGAAAAAGCATTTGGCAATGTCCAACATCCATTCATTATAAAAACACTTACCAAAGTGGGTATAGAGGGAACATTCCTGAACATAATCAAAGCCATTTATGACAAACCCACACCAAATATAATACTCAATGGAGAAAAATTGAAAGCCTTCTCACTCAAATCTGGAACAAGACAGGGATGCCCACTCTCACCACTGCTATTCATCATAGTATTGGAAGTCCTAGCCACAGCAATTAGACAAACAAAAGAAATAAATGGCATCCAAATAGGAAAAGAAGAGGTAGAACTGTCACTATATGCAGATGACATGATACTATATATAGAAAACCCTAAGGACTCCACCCAAAAACTACTTGAATTGATCAATAAATTCAGCAAAGTAGCAGGATATAAGATTAACATTCAGAAATCACTTGCATTTCTGTGTACCAGAAATGAAATATTAGAAAATGAATTGCAAAAATATAATACCTTTTAAAATTGCACCCCCAAAAATCAAATGCCTGGGAATACACTTGACCAAAGAGGTAAAGGACTTGTATGCCAAGAACTATAAACATTAATCAAGGAAATTAAAAAAGATGTAAAGAAATGGAAAGATAATTCAATGCTCCTGGGTTGGAAAATTTAATATTGTAAAAATGGCCATCCTACCCAAAGCAATCTACAGATTCAATGCAATCACTATCAAATGACCTATGACATTTTTCAAAGAACTAGAACAAACAATCCAAAAATTTATATGGAACCACAAAACATCCAGAATTACCAAAACGATTCTGAAGAACAAAAACTAAGCAGGAGGCTTCTCTCTCCCAGACTTCAGGCAATATTTCAAAGCCACAGTCATCAAGACAGTGTGGTACTTGTACCAAAATAGACAGAACAACAAATGGAACAGAATAGAGAACCCAGAAATAAACCCAGACACCTATGGTCAATTAATCTTTGACAAAGGAGGCAAGAATATAAAACAGGAAAAAAGACAGTCTTTTCAGCAAGTATTGCCGGGAAACCTGGACAGCTGCATGTAGATCAATGAAACTAGAACACACCCTCACACCATGCACGAAAATGAACTCAAAATGGCTGAAAGACTTAAATATAAGACAAGACACCATTAAACTCCTGGAAGAGAACATAGACAAAACATTCTCTGACATGAACCTTGCAAATGTTTTCTCAGGTCAGTCTCCCAAAGCAAAGGAAATAAAAGCAAAAATAAACCAGTGGGACCTAATCAAACTGACAAGTTTTTGCACAGAAAAGGAAATCAAAAAGAAAATAAAAAGACAACCTACAGAATGGGAGAAAATAGTTTGAAATAAATATCTTTCTAATTCATGCTGGCGATGACTCCTTAGATTTCACTCAGTCTCTAAGTTCCTAAATGTTTTGAAGATAATCCCCATGCCACCTCTCTCTGCCATCTCTTTGTTTCTGGAGCACTAAGATCATACTTTGTATCCACCTGCTTAATTGCCCTTTGCAACTGTATAAAAACCCATCTTTATACAAAACACACATCTGTCTCATAAATCCATTCACACATTTAACTTTTAGAGAGATTCCAAGCCCTAGGGAGGTCTTTTCTGTATTGTTCTCTGATATATCTAGACTCCTAGATTTTTTTTTGTCTTTTTGCCTTTTGTAGGGCTGCTCCCACGGCATATGGAGGTTCCCAGGCTAGGGGTCTAATCAGAGCTGTAGCCACTGGCATACACCACAGCCACAGCAACACCAGATCCTCAACCCACTGAGCGAGGCCAGGGATTGAACCCGCAGCCTCATGGTTCCTAGTCGGATTCGCTAACCACTGAGCCACGACGGGAACTCCAAGACTCTAGATATTTTTAAGTTTATAACAAAAGTGTAGTACATGGGCGAAAACATCATCTACTCTTCTCCAGTAAGACTGGTTTCTCCCCTACTGTTATTTAGATAGTTAATCTAATCTTTTCTTTATCAATTCATAACTCATGGGAATAAATTAACATAGCCTGAATTCATGTTTCACAAAAGATGAGTCCCTAAGATTGTTATTTTTAATATCAGAAAACTGTTTGCAATCTTAGATATTTACCAGAATTTGGAATGAATTTTAAGATACCAAAAAGAAAGGAAAAAGCAAAACAAAACAAAACAAAAAGGAGCATCACACACAGAAACACACCCACAAAGAAATCTTTTGAGTCAAAAATTGACTTTACATTCCTAATCTATTATTGATTTTTAAAATTCTGTTGTTACTTAGCTTAGAAAGGTCATATATTTGTGATACTCTTATTTTCATGCTCTTAAATTGATATGTCTCATATACAAGTATGTATAAGAACCCCCTAGAGAGTTAAGTTGAATTCCTGAGCACCAATCTCAGGATGTATCCTGGCTGTGTAAGCCTAGGCTGAGACCTGAGGGGTTTTAAACGATTATTTTTTAAAACCTGTCTGAGATAAATTTAGGTGAATGACAAACGCTTCATCACTTCGTATACTATCTGATAAACTTATAAAGCACCTCAAGAGTATTTATGAGTCATGGAATGCAAAATGGATTTAAGAAGAGCCGGGGGTGGGGGGAGTTCCTGTCATGGCACAGTGGTTAACGAATCCGACTAGGAACCATGAGGTTGCAGGTTTGATCCCTGGCCTTGCTCAGTGGGTTAAGGATCTGGTGTTGCTGTGAGCTGTGGTGTAGGTGGCAGACGTGGCTCGGATCCCTCGTTGTGGTGGCTCTGGCATAGGTTGGCAGCTGCAACTCTGATTGGACCCCTAGCCTGGGAACCTCCATGTGGTCCTAGAAAAGACCAAAAAAAAAAAAAAAAAAAAGAAGGGGGAGGAATGTGTGATATGCGACCTCAAACTAATGATACAGGAATAAGCATGACTCATAACTATCCCACTATAATAGCATAACAATGAGTGTGGCCAATCATGCTCAAATGTATTGAATCAAAGGCATATTTTGGAAATGGAGGGAGTGCTTCTTGTCAGTATTTGAAGAGGTAGGTAGATAAATACATATGTTTGTATTTGAAATGTTTCATAACAAAAGTTATGGTAACATACATATGAAATTGTGCTCATAATATTACAATTGGATGATTTAATATAATTGACAATGTACTTGGAAAAGACTGTTTCTAGAAATGCTGATTAGACACTCAAAGTTGGAAAATCTTTATCAGAAAATCACTGTTATTCATTTCTAAGCTCTTTAATAATATTTTAGAAAATGGTACTTAATGGGGCACTTGAGGATATTACAAAATTATCCTATGACTTCTATTTTTTTTTATCAACGGAAGAGTGTTTATACAATGCCCTGAAGTACAAATTTTCTATAATTTCAGTGAATTTCAAAGAAATAACACTTGCCTCATTGAATCCTTTGATATTAATGAAAAGGAGAACATTAAATAATGCTTCATAAGTGTTCATAATTCATTTAAATATAAATTCAAGTTTTCAGTCATATAAGTATCAAAATTACATTATAATGGGTGTCTTTAATAGAAATTCAATTTATCATAACAGAATATGTATTTTCAGAAATAGCATGCGTACATTATACATTTCTAACTGTAAAAAGTATATACAAAAAATAATGAAAAATGGGAATGAGACAATCAGGTAACTCACCTTCAAAACTGAATATTTTTTAATGATTAATATGTATTTGGGCAAAAAAAATATACTCTCATAACTCCTGAAAATGGCAAAGACTTTATGATATAGCATTAAAATAAATAAATGAGGCATAATTGAGTCAGGAAAATGTGCCTGCTGTCTTAGAGATCATATCATTCTGCTTAACAAGAAAATTAGTGTAATCTTCCATGGAATTTTAGTTCCGTTGATTCAGATCCAGGCTTAGCACTTTTGAATAGCTCCTCAATGATAAGGTGGCTTTATCAAAGTTACATTTTGTTTGTTTAGCTTTTTTCTTGGGGTATGAGGTAAGGACATATCAACATTTTAAATATGCTAAAATTTAAATTGCTTCCTATCTGAAAGAAATAAAAGAGTTCATGAATTTGTTCACACTGCATTTGCACACACAGTCAGTGGATTGAGTGAATATAAACTGGCCAGTTTGACTCATGGGAATTAGAATTGTCCTGATTGCCAAAACCTATACCCTTCTCTGACTTGCATTTTGTAAATTGTTTTTATTAAAGTATAGTTGATTTACAATGTTCTATCTGACTTGCTTTAATATAAGAAAACCTAATCATTATAATCACTTCTTTGCAATAAGGAAACATGCTTATTTATCTTACAGCTTGCAAAGAACTTTCCAATATGCTATTTAATTTTATCACCAGAAAACTCTGTGAGTTGGAAAAGGCAATTTTTGTTAATATTCTAATGCTACTTGAGATTATATAGCAGGTTCATAGAGTAAGTACAGGAGCTGGCTTTAGACCAGATTTTGTATTTAACACACCACACACTCACACACATACATGCACACACACTTTATACCAAGCGAGGAAACATATTTCCTGAAGGCCTCTTTAAAATGGATATTTCCTCTGGGAAGCAGCATATTTAGAAATTAAATTAAAGATTAATATAAGATTGAGCAACTATTGTTCCACATAAAAAATTATATTTAGTTTCCATTTAGTGCTTTATTTCAATGTAGAATTTCTATACTGTGAATAAATAATCTTATTACATTAGGAAAATAAACAAAAACATGATAAAGGCATGTTTTGGAAAATAGGACAGTACTTGAAGTTAGCAGGAGAGCACAGAGGCACCCATAGAGTCCGAGTGGCCAGGAAACAAGGTAAGGCCACGATGATTGAAACACAGAAAGGTTAAGCCAGAAAATAAAAATTTTACTTGTTTAAAAATTGCCCAAATTGATCAAAAATGGTAAAATTTTAAATGAATATTAATGACTCCTTTACTTGGATTCAAAAATAAAATTCTGTATTTTTATATATCAAAATTGTGCCTAATATATTTTTGCTACATTTTTATAGTAGGCATTTTTTCACATCATTATTAAAAAAGAGTCACATTAATGTTATAAAAGTAAAATTTTATTGCCAGCAAAATTCACCAGTATATCTGGAAATTTATTAGCTTAGTGGTATGATGTATGTCATTTAGTCTGTCTCAGTTTCCTCTTTTGTAGGAGACAGCAATATGCATCTCACAGTTAATTGAATATTAAATAAAATATGGACACAAAAGTGCTTATATTTTATGCATTAAATATTATCCTGAGGGGGAAAAACATTATTAGTTTATACTCTTTCAATGTCACCAATGAGGTCAACATAGGTAATGGAAGGAGTATGGGGGCTATGTCATGTTTTTTTTGTTGTTTACTTGTTTAAAAAAATTGTTATCAAAATGATGCTGGCTGCTTGAAATTCCTCAAGAAGATAATGAAGCTGAGGACATAGGGAAAGATCTTACTTCATGCTTAACCTGTTTTCTGAGCTCACATTATAGGAGCCTATCTGAGACTTCTGAGACATGAAAATGATGATATCTAGAAAAGCAATTCCAATGTGTAAGATGTTTGAATTGACCCAAGATTGTGTGACTCAGTTCTTAATACAATTGGCAAGTATGGCCCCAAATGAAACATGCATTCAATTTATTCCTTCAGTAATTCTAGGTAGTGAGGCACATACTCTTTTCTTTACATAAATTTTAAATGGTTCAACTTTGAATTCCCATGGCGGTTATGATAATAGACTTGTAACTTATTCTTTTATTCATCAAGTATAGATATCTCATGCTTATCACCACTCTCCCTATCCCCAATTATTTCTGCAGTGATCATTAATGCTGATGATCTATTATTAGGCAACTTGGAGAAAAAAAAATATGCATCAGTTGTTCCTTCAACTGTAGTCCTCTTTCCTGCCCTCAATTTCACTATGTATTCTGCCAGCTACATTTTTAACTGAATTGTCACTACTATCTTTATCATTTACATTCTTTTTACAACCATAGCAAAACTATGTGTTCTTCCTTCACATGCAGGCAGAAAAAGTTGAAAGGCAGCGATGATAAATTACATTATTAAAATAAATAAAATTTTTTTAATATTAAGTCAGGTGTGCTAAATATCCTCTTATTTATCATTTCAATGTCAATTTTCCTGGTCCACTTAAAGGAAAATGATTCTAGCCTTAGAGGCCAATGACTTCTTTTCATGTAGTTAAATCATTGTTTAAAGTTATGTCCCTTTTTTTTATTGATCAGAACTCTAAGTTATAGTTTTCTTTGAATTTTGAGCGGGTTTTTTTAGGTTTTTAGATTTTTATCATAATTTCTAAGATACATTTATTATTATTTGTTGAAGAAACATATTTTCTCTCTTACTCTTGTCCATGTCCTCCCTGAGCCCCATCTTTTTGTTTTGTAGGCTCTGGTTGCCTTGTGCTAGATCCTTTGCTTGATGATGTAGGTAAAAGGATGAGTTAAGAACACACAATGTCCTGTCTTAATTGGACTTCCATTTTGGGGGGGGGAGGAATTTAACATATTACAAAAGGCAGTTTAAGGAGATGTATGCAATTAGGATATTTCCATAACATTAAAAGTGTCCAATCATGATTTGGGCTCTAAGGCATTCTCTTAAGATTGGAGAATTGAGAGTTAATATTTAACAACAGTAAGGAATAGAAAGTTGGGTGGCTCTAAGGAGTTGCTTGTGGAAGCATGAGTCCTAGGAAATCAGAATTATACAAGAAATGGGACTCCTTAGAGGTATGCAGAAAACAGGGTTACCTTGAGAGAGTTACAGTGACTTCCTGCAGTATGTTTACAGTAATTTTACTGTAGGAGCCCTTCTTAGAAAAACTGCTTTTCCATAAAGGAAATTGTTTTTTATCACTTTTTGTTTATGAAACAGTTTGTTTCCTTGATTTACCTAATACTATTCACACATAATTCACAGAACAGTGTTGGTTTTCAAGGTCTAGGAACTGATGGTTATATGATCAACAATAAGATAAATACGGAATTGAAATTAAATGCTATTTTGAAACTTATATGGAAATTTGACTTGCCATACAAATGTATTATGTTTTACAAAAGTATTTGTCTATAAGGAACTAGAAATAAAATAAAGGAGGACAATGAAAGTATCCTTCTCCACAGATTGTTTAGGAGGAAGACTAGCACTGCTGCGTATAATCAAGAACATATTGAAACTGAGTATAGTTTAATCAAAAGGTTTATGGGTTTAAAGCATTTTAATCAGAAATCTGTCAGGAAGACATCCAGTGGATGCTTCAAATGGGCATTTCATAACTGCAAGTTTGAAATAAAGTCAGCTATATCTTAATGTTAGTTATCTACTGGTTCTTTTAATTCAACTGTATAGAAAGGTCATTTATATGTTAATATTAAGTATCTATCAGAATGTTTACTTTCAACACATGGCATCCTGAGAATCCCAGAAGCAGACCAAGAAAAAATTCTTTAAAGTTTACGAAAAGTAGATAAAAATATTTAATATATTGTCAAACTCTTAAAATAAAAAGAATGATCTACCATTTACTCACATTAATGTGGAAGCTAAAAGGAAACAGAAAAGCAGAAAGTTTAGTGAGTGAGTGAAAGTGAAAAAAAAATTCATCTGTGTTCTTAGAAAAATACTCTAACAGCTGAATAATGTGAATTTTGTAGCTCATCTGATTCCACTCATTGCTTTGACCTCTGAGAAATAAGAAATAACTTTTGGTAAGTTTTCTTCATTTAAACCTGTTGATATACTTTCCTCTCCATGTTTTATCAATTTTCTTCTCAATTTTTATTCATTTGAGGGTTTTTTTTTGTCTCATTGTACTCTTGATATCAGCCTAAGCTATTTCGTCTACTTTATGAATCTAGGGAGCATAAAAACATTTTCAATTATTTATTCCCTTTCTTGCTCAAGTGATAAAGAAATTGCATATTTTTAATTACTTCTTAGTATAATGGCAACTCTAGTGCTTAACGAAAAAAATCTCAACCACCCATTTCTATATAATCCCCAATATACAACAAAAAAGGTAGGCTTGCTTTTGAGTATTGTGGGCTTGATTTCTATTTTTGTTAAACTTCCAATTTAGGCTTAATTAATATGTGCTATTATAAATTTATTGAAATTATGAATATGGAATATTGATTTTACTGAATTCAAAGTCCAACCATTAAGCTGAAATTCTCATTTATTTCCACAGTGATAGAAAGAATTTACCCTTCTCACCCTCAGTATAATTACAGAACAATGGTTTGGTTTCTGCTGCACAATTCATAGGCTGAGCATCAAATGTGATTTTTTGAAAGTATGTTTTCTTTATTTGCAGTTGAAAATCCTTTCCAGTATCACCACTGTACAGGTTATATTAATCTTATAGTGCTTACTACATTCACATCCTACATTATAATCCAGCTTGTTGAACTTGTATTGAATGGCAAGTGCCATTCTGAATCTGTAATGATTTTGCCTTTTTATTTACACTATATTATCTCTTAATTTGACATTTTAATTTCTCAATCTTATTTTCTGTTTGTTTTCAGTTCTTTCAAAATTGGTTCAAATATTACAAAAAGTACAAATAAATCTTCACAGTTATATAGTATATTATACCTTAGCACACACACACAAAGACTAGTAACCATTACTAATCATTGTTATTTATTATGATTCACAATAGCCCCAAAGTGTTATTTACAAAAAAAATGTTTGCTTACATTCCAACTTTTTTGATCACAGCTTTGTGTACTGGTGTTTATTCGTTTTTTCAAATATATTTTTGCCTTTTTGTGTATTTTAGATTTGCCTTCTGCATTCACTATTCTTCAGGAGCTCTAATATTTTCTTCAACATTTTAATCTTCTTGTCTGTATTCCTTTTTTCTTCCTCAGTTTCCTGACAGATACCAAAATGATCGACAGCCCTGAAGTCCTGACTCTGGTGAAACCTTTCTACCAGCATACAGAGGTCAGACCTGACTTAGCAGAAGGAGAAAACACATGTGACTGGCACACCAACAATAAAGAGTAGAAACTTCCTCCCAAGGCCCTGGTTGGAGCATGTTTGTGAGGCCATTAATGAATATGTTTCTTTCCCTAATGAATATGTTTCTTTAGTCTTCCTTTCCTTGTTACAATATTTTGAGTATTTTACATTAACTCTAATATATTTTATAATATATAAAATAGTTAAGAAAGTACTAGTTGCTTTATATTTGAATGCACTTCTTTCCGGATTTAATCAAATGGTCAGTAGATGTTCTTGATACATTTTTCACTTTATAACTATCATTTATAGAATGATTACACAGTTTCAATTGATGTTAGATGAGCACTTTGAAGTCTTTGTAATAAAGGTGCTTTAAAATTAGTATGATGGCTTTAAATTATTCTGAATTGTGCTTTTCCATTCTCTATTAAATTAATCAAAAATATATCTTTTAAAAATGTGAGAGAATTTTATTAGAACTCATTCATGTGAATGGTGTAACATTCTCCTATTTGGAATTGTATTATAAATACCAAAAGTCTGAGAAATACTGGTGGCACGCTTCCTTTTCTTCTCCTGTCATACTAATTTAGGTCAGGAATACTTCACACTGTCTTTTTAAATAACATTACACTTGAAGTTCCTATCATAGCTCAGCAGAAATGAAACTGACTAGCATTCATGAGGATGAAGATTCAATCCCTGGCCTCACTCAGTGGGTTAAGGATCCAGTGTTGCCATGAGCTGTGGTATAGGTAGCAGATATGGCTCAGATCCTGCACTGCTGTGGTTGTGGTGCAGGCTGGCAGCTGCAGTTCTGATTTGACCCCTAACCTGGGAACCTCCGTATGCCATGGGTGCAGCCCTAAAAAAATATTTTAAAAAATGACATTACACTTTATTAAGTCTTTCTCCTTTTTACTCTATTGAATAATACCTGGCAATTTGTAACATTTTCTAAAATTTTAATAGAAGCCCCACATCAGAAGAGTGGCTTTTTTTTTTCCTAAAAATGTATTATTCATTCACTAGATCAAACCATGCATGCATACCTGGTTTTAGGATCTCAGAGCAAATACAATCATGTTGCCTCAATGACAGCTCCAAATCATTTTTATTCCAAAGTCCAGATTTGAAAAGTCATATCCACCTAAGTCGTTTATATACTATCAGACAAAGACATACAAATCTAAGGTGGAATGCCCAGAGAAATATTAAGTTTAGTCAGATAGAACGATAGATTTGTTCTATTCTTTGAACTTTCAAAATAAAGGGGTTCTGGTTCAAGATGGCAACATAGGGGGCTCTGGATCGCACCTCCTTTAAAGGACACATTGAATCTACAACAAAGAAGGAACTTCCTCTGAAAGAAATTCAGAAACTACCTGAGTAACTTCTACACATCAGGCAAACAAGAAAATACCTACATTGAAATAGATAAGAAAGACTGAGATAAATGCTCCAAAAATCTCACCCTGGCACAGAAATGTACAATTGACAGGAAACTCAAACTCTTAGTTTCTCCCTGAGGAGAGAAAGGTTTGGACAAATACCTACTACCCTATCTTTTATGACTTCACCTGAAGAATGAACACATAGCTGTGAAAGTCCTCGGGCTTGAGTCACCCATGACTATAGCAAATAAAGTAAAAGCTTTCAATAGTCTCACAAGGGCTAGTATCCCTGGGCTTAGCACACCAAGGGAGCAAAAAGACATGTACATCTCCTACTTCTTCTAAAAGAAGGTCTGTTTGCATTGTACCTAAGCTGCTACTTGAGGATCAGGCTTCTAATTTAGCCACCTGTTGGGGTAGACTGTGCTTCTCCACTGAGAATGAGGAGGTGGGAAGGCTTTATTTCCACATTTTCCATCTGACCTGCTTTCTCTTGCCAGTGTCTTCCTAGAAGGAGCTGGTATCTAAAGCCCTGACTTTTGCAGCTGCCACTCAGCTCAGACACGGACAGTATCTTCAATAAATGATGTTAGTAAAACTGGACAGTCATATGCAAAAAACTGGACCCCTACCTTACACCATAAACAAAAATCAAATCAAAATAGATTAAAGACTTGAAAGTAAGACATGAAACTATACAACTCCACGTGAAAATGTATGTGGTAAGCTACCTGACATTGGTCTTGGTGAGAATTTTTTGGATTTGATGCCAAAAGCAAAGGCAACAAAAGCAAACATAAACAAGTGGAACTACATCCTAGGAAAAGCTTCTTCAGGAAAAGGAAACCATAAACAAAATGAAAACACAACATACAGAATGGGAGAAAATATTTGTATTTTGAAAATATTTGTATAAGCTATATATCTGATTGTTTACAAATAGGGATTAATATCCAACATATATAAATAATTATATAAATAATTCAATAGCAAAACCCAAAAAATTATCTTAAAAAATCAACAGAAGAATTGAATAGACATTTTTCCAATGGTCAGCAGGTACAAGAAAAAAACGTTCAACATAACTGCAAATCAAAACCACAATGAGATATTATCTCACACTTATTAGAATGGCTATCATCAAAAAGACAAGAAAAACCGAGTGTTGACAAGGTTAAGATTCAAGGTTAAGATTGTGCATTATTGGTGAGAGTGCAAATTGGTGCAGCAACTATGGAAAACAGTATGGAAGTTCCTTAAGAAATTAAAAAAAACCCATAATCTAGCAATCCCTCTTCTGGGTATATATCCAAAGAAAATGAAAATAGAGTATCAAAAAGATTTGCACTCCCATGTTTATGTTAAATGAGATAAGCCAGGCAGAGACAAGAAAGGCAAATACTACATAGAGTCACTTATATGTGAAGACAAACAAACAAACAAAAATAGTCAGGTAGAAACAAAGTAGAACATTTGTTGTCAGAGGCTGTGGAGTGGGAGAAATAGGGAGAATTTGGTAAAAGGGTATAAGCTATCTGAAAGAGAGTGGATATGTATACATGTATAACTGAAATACTCTGTATACAGCAGAAATCATCACAACTTTATAAATCAACTCTAATTTAATAAAACTTAAATTTTAAAAAAGGTACAGAACTTACTCCTGTGACTACAGTTGATAACACTGCCTTGTATAGCTGAAATTTACTAAGAGGATAGAGCTTAAATGTTCTAATCAAAGAAAGAAAGAAAAGGAAGAAAGCAGAGTTCCCGTCATGGTTCAGTGGCTAACGAATCTGACTAGGAACCATGAGGTTGTGGGTTCAGGTCCCCGCCCTTGCTCAGTGGGTTGAGGATCTGGCGTTGCTGTGAGCTGTGGTGTAGGCTGCAGACGCGGCTCGGATCCCAAGTTGCTGTGGCTCTGGCGTAGGCCGGCAGCTGCAGCTCCGATTGGACCCCTAGCCTGGGAACCTCCATATGACGTGGGTGCGGGCCTAGAAAAGGCAAAAAGACAAGAAAAAAAATGAGAGAGAGAGAAAGGGAGAGAGAAAGAAAAAGAAAAATATGTGAGGTGATAGATTAATTAACTAGATGGTGAAATGCTTTCACAATGCATACATACATCAAATTCCCACAATACATTTTAATATCTTAAAATTTCATATCAATTATAACTCAATAAAGGTAATTTTTTTAACATATAAAGGCTCATAGAAATTTGGATGTAAGAATAAACCTGGGGGATAAGGGTTATTATATGTCTTTTGCCCTCATATACCAAAGAGCCTGGAGTAGAGCTTGATACATAATAAGTGGTTAATAAAATATCTCCTAAATTTGAAAATCTGAAGGAAAAATGGATTGAAAAGTTTATTTAGAACTTAACAATTCTATAATGAAACATCTTAAGAAATTTGTTTAAAAATGCATGAACTAAGATTTTTTTAACCAAGAAAATGTAAATCTTTTTTTTTTTTTCTTTTTTTAGGATTGCACCTGCAGCATATGGAAGTTCCCAGGCTAGGGATCAACTTAGACCTGCAGCTTCTGGTCTATGCCACAGCCATAGCAACACAGGATCTGAGCCATGTCTGCACCTACACCACAGCTCACAGCAACCCTAGGTCTTTAACCCACTGAGTGAGGCCAGGTATCAAACCAACATCCTCATGGATACTAGTCAGGCTCATTACTGCTAAGCCATGATGGGAACTCCCTAAATCTTGTTTTAACAAAGTAAAACAAGATTTTGATTATTGGAAGTCTCTCAATTATACAAACTATATGTATTCTTTAATTACTCATCCTTCCTAGATATACATTCAACTGCAAAGTCCTAAAACCTACATAGTTTTAATAATAAGTTAATCCAGAATTTCAAAAATGAGAAAATACAACTCTAAAATCTATTGTTAGTAAATAATTTAAAATATGGGAAAATATATGAGATTTATATTTCCTCCAAAGGTACTAAATTAAATAAATGTTCATGAAATAAAGTATTTAATCTCCAGCAATAAGACCAGTTTAGTTTTTTGTTTGAAAATCTGGATCTGTTAGACTATTTTTATACTGATTTTATATGCTAAATATAAAGATAGGACATATATAAATATATACCCATATATTTATATATTTATCTTTAGTAGACTTAGCTGGGCTATGTTTCCCTTGATGGAAATTGTCTTGCAGGCAATTTTAGACTTCTTAATTTAAACACTGAAAATCTCATTTTGAATTTCATCTTCAAGTGTGTCACAGATGCCTTAGGCACTCATTGGTGCAAAGCAAAGTGAAATGCTGTAATTGGAAACTCTAAAGAAAACGCACATTTATCTTGAGTTATTTTTCTGCTTAACATAAAAGATGTCTCCTATAAAAAAAGAATGCTTTAAGAAAAAGAGCAGAGACTTGCTGGATTTGCTGAATAAAGAAGGCCTGTGGGGAAATGTAGATGAGTTACTATAGTTTTCACGACTAGCCTAGACACATTCAGAAGTATGTAATGATTGCTTGTGTTGTCCTAGATCTTTGCTAGATATTGACACCACTAACTTTTACCATTTGATTTAGAAATCATCAGTGCCCATACTTAAACCTTTTTTTGGCAGTATTGCATGTTCCAGAATTTTTCTGACTCTAAATTCTATCCTCCTAAATTTTCAAAAGATGCTGTTGATTAAAAATGTCATTGTCAATAAATACACTGCTACAATTAATATTCTATTTTACTTTGCTTATCCTCTTCCCTCCCACCTGCCCTCCTTCTCTTCCTCCCTTCCCTTCTTCGTTCCCTTTCTCCTTCTCTACCTCTCTCCCCGCAAAATATCAGAAATATATATATTCAGGTAATTCATGAATCATTAAAATGTAATAAAGGCAAAATAGAAAACCTATATGTATAATGCTACTATAGTAAACAGTATGAGTAAATGTTGATTTAGAAAAATAATGAAAGGGCTTTCCTTTGTTGCACAGAGCCCCCAAGGATCAACCTGCGGTGGCTCAGGTTGCTGCTGTGGCACGGGTTCTCTCCCTAGTCTGGGAGCTTCTGCATGCCACAGGTGAATCCAAAAAAAAAGAGAAAGCTTCAAGTTCTCAGACATGTGAGATAATGCAACTCATCACAAATTTCACAGAAAACCCAGTGTTCTGAAATGTTAAGAAGAGAGGACAAAAGAATGGAATGAGAACATTCTCTAACAACATATACAAAAGTAATCTCAAAATGAATTAAGGACCTAAGTGTGATTTTGAATACTATATATCTCCTGGAGGAAAACACAGGTAGGAAGATAACACATAAATTGTAGCAATATGTTTTTTGGATCCATCTTCAAGTAATGGAAATAAAAGCAAAAATAAACAAATAAGACCTAATTAAACTTAAAGACTTGTTCAAAGCAAAGGAGACCATCAGCAAAACCAAAAGACAAAGTACTGAATGGGAGAAGATATTTGAAAATTATAGGATTGATAAGGGATTAATATCTAACATATATAAACAGCTTCTACAACTCAACATCAAAAAAACAAACAATACAATTAAAAAATGGGCAGAAGATCTTGATATTTTTTCCACTGCAGGTGGCCAAGAGGCATAAGAAAAGATTTTCAACTTTGCTCTTCAGGGAAATGCAAATCAAATCTACAAATCACACCTGTAAGAATGGCAATCATCAAAAATAACACAAATAACAAATATTGACGAGGATATGGAGAAAGGGGAACACTTCTACACTGATGGGAATGTAAATTGGTGCAGCCACTGTAGAAAACAGTGTGGAGGTTTCTTAAAAATGTAAAAATAGAACTACCATGTGACCCAGCAATTCCACTCCTGGGTATATATTTGAAAATATAAGAATTAGTAAAAGTGAGAAAGGCTGTAGGACTAAGCCAATAAAATGAGTGTGAATTAAATGAAGAGTGAGGAATAATAATAACATAAACAAAATAATATTAGCAGTTATTTATTAAAGAAAGATCAGCAAATTAGAACAAAAAGAGGATAAGGCTAAGCAAGCTAAAAGAAGAACCTAGATTCAGATATTTTAAATTAAATATGTATCTAAATAATACTAACTCTAATTGCATTTTAATGTGTAAAAGGATCTATTTGGGTCTTTTCCTAGTAGGAACAGCCAGAATTCATCATTTTTTCACTCAATTATAATAACTATTGTTATTAATATGTTTTAAGTTTTCTTCATGCGAGAGATTTAGCCATGAACAAAAAAGAAGCAAACCCCTCTCATGTAGTGTAAATTCTAGAAAACAGAGGCATATTATAAAAGGATAATAAAGTTTGTGGCAAATCAAAGGTGATGTGTTATAGGGAAAATGAAACAGGCAATCTGAACAGGGATAACTGTCAGGGCGTGCGAAAAAAGTGGGAATGACATTTTTATAGAGAGTAGTGAGGGCACATTTGTGCCCACCATTTGGTTAATAGAAGGTAGCAGCCTTTGTAAAAGAAATGTATTATGATGTTACTAGTGCAAGCCAAATAGCAGAGGGTTGAATAAGTACAACAAGAGAAAGAGAGGAAGGAGAAACCATGCTAGGTGAGTTTTAGAAATGAAAAGGAGAGAGATGGCAAAAGAGATGAAAGGGATCTTAAAACTGAGAAAGAGGTTGTTATTTCTGGTTTCATTTAATTTAGGAAAACGTCAGCATGTTTCTGAGCTGAGGAAAAGAAACTAGAGAATGAATAATGAGTACAAACTGGACTCTGGATGAATTTTGAGAAGACAGGATAAAGAACATCACCCTCTAACAGGAGGAAACCAGAGATAAGGCAATGTGTATGTCTAGAGAAGTGTAAAATGTGATTTCCTGAGATAGAGTGGTAACATTGGGAAATACATCCTGAAAGGAATGAATGGACAATGAAGAAAAGGGAAAAAAATTTCGATAAAAAAAGGAAGTTTCCAATTGGCTTTAATGCTGCATTTCATAACTGTCATGTTTCTTACTAAAGCAGATAGTTTATTATTTTGGGGGAGGGGAACTCTGACTTAGTACTGTATATTAGAAGCTCAGTAATGTTAAAATGAATGTATGAATGACAGTGTAAAGCATTTCATTCAAGAAAAAGCAATGTGTGCACTAATCAGCACTTTCTTAATATAGGATCTATCAAGTTTCATATCACAAGAAGGATAAAGACATTTTGCACCAGGCAAATTGTTTGAATACTTCAGATCACATCAGAGAGATTTTTCTGTTTCTCCTGAAATTTGTTGGGGAGTTTCCTGCTTCCCACTTCTATGTTTCCATTTTCTCCTCTCTCTAGAAGGTTAAAATATTGATATGATTATTTATATTTGCCCTAGTCCATCTCTTCATGTTCCTCTTTCTCTGTCATCACTATTTGTGCTTTATATGTGTGAGGCAGAAATTTCTTCTTGCAGCTAGCCAGATAACTATCTGCTTTAAAATCTTTCAATTAGGAGTTCCCGTTGTGGTGTGGCAGAAGCGAATCCGACTAGTAACCATGAGCTTGTGGGTTCGATCCCTGGCCTTGCTCGGAGGGTTGAGTATCTAGCGATGCCATGAGCTGTGATGTAGGTCACAGACATGTCTCAGATACCTGGGTGCTGTGGCTGTGGAGTAGGCTGGCGGCTACAGCTCCAATTAGACCCATAGCCTGGGAACATCCATGTGTCCAGGTGCGGCCCTAAAAAGCCAAAAAGCCAAAAAAAAAAAAAAAGAAAATCTTTCCGTTAGAAGGAACATATCACGAAGACTAGATTAAAGGGTAAATTCAAAGGAGGTCACAAGATAAGCCACTGCACATTTTTTTTAAATACTAATTAAATATGTATATATAAAACAATCTATGTAACATAATACATATGTCATTTATAGCATATGAGGTAAATATATCAATATAAATGAAATGCATTAGTATATTATAGATATATGCATTTTTTCTTCATCATTCTAACTCAGGTGCTTATTTTTTAATTAGATCTCAATTCAGAGGAGATGCAACAGATTTGACTGATTTATAGTTTTAATTTTCTAATCATATTTTTTCCTCTTCAGTCATGTGAAGAAACCCAAATGTGCAGTATTTATATCTTTTTTTTTCTTTTCTCTTTCGTCTTTTTAGGGCTGCACCCATGGCACATGGAAGTTTCCAGGCTAGGGGTCTAATAGGAGCTATTGCTGCCAGCCTACGCCAGAGCCACAGCAACGCCAGGTCCAAGCCACATCCGCAAACTACACCACAGCTCACAGCAATGCTGGATCCCTAACCCACTGAGCGAGGCCAGGGATCAAACCCGCAACCTCATGGTTCCCAGTTAGATTCGCCTCCTCTGCACCACGACGGGAACTCCCAGTATTTATATCATTATACATCACTATCACTGTGGTAGTAGATTATTTTTACATGTAGAAGGAATTAATCATATAATATATTTTTATGTATACTATCAACCAGTTTATGTATGAAACCTATTTTACTGAGACTTGGTTAAAACCATTATATCACCAGAGATAATGTTGAAAATTTATTT